>NC_058521.1:597454759-598079759 GCF_904849725.1 Hordeum vulgare subsp. vulgare
AAGAAGATACTTGAAAGTTGAAGCATGGAGGATTGCAAACCAACTTATGCTCCAATGGAGCCTCGGCTTAAACTTAGCAAAAGGAGTGAAGCCCCTGCGGTTGATGCAACGGATTACAGAAGTGTGGTCGGAAGCCTAAGGTCTCTTGTGAATACACGACCAGACTTGGCCTATTCTGTTGGCATAGTGAGTCGCTTCATGGAAGCACCCACGACTGAACATTGGGCAGCTGTCAAACATATACTCAGGTACATCAAAGGGACAACAAACTTCGGTTGTGTCTATTTGAGAGAGAAAAAGAAGGAGATGGTGGAGCTACTTGGCTACAATGATAGCGACCTGGCAAGATATGTGGATGACCGTAAAAGTACCTCGGGTCTGGCATATTTCTTGGGCAGGAGCATAGTAACTTGGCTATCACAAAAGCAGAAGGTGGTCGCACTATCGTCCTGCGAAGCAGAGTATATAGCAATTGCAACCGCAGCGGGTCAAGGTGTGTGGCTAGAAAGGCTACTTGGTGACCTCACAGATAAAGAACCAGAAAGAGTGGTGCTCAATGTTGACAACAAGTCTGCGATTGCCCTGTGTAATAACCCAGTGCATCATGACAAGACCAAGCACATCGATATAAGGTATCACTACATATGACAGTGCGTGGAAGAAGGCAAGATTGAAGTCAACTATGTCTGCACCAACGACCAGCTTGCAGATATCCTAACCAAGTCTTTGGGACGACAGAAGTTCACGGAGATGCGGAGAAGGATAGGCGTCCAAGCTGTAAAGTGAGGACATCATGTTTAGGGGGTGATTGTTGGCATAATCCATGATGTATGGTTCCATTTCCGGCTCGGACTAGAAACAGTCACCGACTAGGTTTAGTATTAGGCTAGTTTGCTAATGTATATATACCTATGTAACCCCTGTGTATTGAGAACTCAGATCAAAGAATTACATAGCAGGACCAACAAGGCCCTCTTTAGCCATCAAATACTTTGTGTTTCGCCGAGTTGTGCTAGTTCTAGTCGATCAGGTTCTGACTGCTGATTGTTAGCAATACGTGCGAAGCTAGCTAGCTAGCCAGGATAAAATCCATCCACCTGCCAGCTTGCGTGCTTAGCTTTGCTATGCTTCGTGTCACCAGCCTAGTCTATCGTTCGTCGCTTGTCGTTCCGCCGGAAAGTAATCAGCGGATCGCTGCGTCGTACGAGACCAGTGCCAACATGGGCTACTCGACAAAACTCACAGATTTCACCTACTCTGGCCAATATCTATACTATTATTCACTGATTTTGGATCCCGCTGCGATCCAAACGTTGGGGGAACCCCGGTGTCCGGTTACGGGGAACTCATCAAAACTTGCGGTTTTGGCCTGTTCTAGCCAGTTTTCAATGTTATTACTCTTTATTTTTGGGTCCCACTACAATCCGAACCTTCGTGGAACACTGCAGTCCGGTTATGGGGAACTCGCCAAAACTCACAGTTTGGCCTATTCTGGCCAGTTGTGTATGCTATTACTCACTGATTTTGGATCCCAGTGCGATCTGAACGTTCGTGGAACCCCGGGGTCAGGCTACGGGGTACTCGTCAACACTCACAGATTTGTCCTATTCTCGCTAGTTTCTACGCTATTACTCACTTATTTTGGATCCTGTTGTGATCCCGGTGTTTGGTTATGGGGAACTCGTCAAAACTTGGAGATTTGGCCTATTCTGGCCAGTTTTCTATGCTATTACTCACTAATCTTGGGTCCCACGGCGATCTGAATGTTGGGTAAACCCGAGGTTTGGTTACGGGGAACTCGTCAAAACTCACAGATTTGGCCTATTCTGGCCAGTTTTGTATGCTATTACTCACTGATTTTGGGTCTCACTATGATCTGAACGTTTTGGGAACCCCGAGGTCCGGTTATGAGGAACTCGCCAAAACTAACAAATTTGGCATATTCTGGCAAGTTTTGTATGCTATGACTCATTGATTTTGGGTCCCGCTTTGATCCGAACTTTCGGGGAGGCCCGGGGTCCGGCTTCGGGTTACTCGTCCAAACTCGCAGATTTGGCCTATTCTAGCCAATTTTCTATGCTATCACTCAATGATTTTGGGTCCCATTGTAATCCTAACGTTCGGGTAACCCCGCTGTCCGATTATGGCCAACTCCTCAAAGCTGACAGATTTGGCCTATTTTGGCCAGTTTTGTATGCTATTACTCATTGATTTTGGGTCCCGCTATGATCCGAATGTACGGGGAACTCCGAGGTCCGGTTTCAGGGAACTCGAGAAAACTCACAGATTTGGCCTATTCTGGCCAACTTTCTACACTATTACTCACTGATTTTGGATCCCGCTGTGATCCAAACGTTCCAGGAACCCCATGTCCGATTACGGGGAACTCGTCAAAACTTGGAGTTTTGGTCTATTTTGGCCAACTTTCTATGCAATTATTCATTCATTTTGGGTCCCGCTGCAATCCGAGCGTTCGTGGAATCCCGCAGTCGGTTTATGGGGAACTCGCAAAAACTCACAAATTTGGCCTATTTCTGGCCAATTTTGTATGCTATTACTCATTGATTTTAGGTCCCGCTGCAACCCGAACGTTCGGGGAAGCCCGGAGTCCGGCTACGTGTTACTAATCAAAACTCACAGTTTTGGCCTATTCTAGCCAATTTTCTATGATATTACTCAATGATTTTTGGTCCCGTTGTTATCCGAACGTTCAGGTAACCCCGCGGTCCGGTTATGGGGAACTCGTCAAAACTCGCTGATTTTGGGTCCCGTAGCAATCCGAACGTTCGGGGAAGGCCGGGCTCCGGCTAAGGGGTACTCGTCAAATCTCATAGTTTTGGCCTATTTTGGCCAATTTTCTACGCTATTACTCAATCATTTTGGGTCCCGCTGTAATCCAAACGTTCGGGGAACCCCGTGGTCCTGGTATGGGGAATTCATCAAAACTCATTGATTTGGCCTATTCTGGCCAGTTTTGTATGCTATTACTCACTTATTTTGGGTCCCGCTACGATCTGAACGTTCAGGGAAGCCCGGGGCCAGGTTACGGGGAACTCGTCAAAACTCAGAGATTTGGCCTATTATGGCCAGTTTTGTATGTTATTACTCACTTATTTTGGGTACCGCTGCGATCCAAACGTTCGGGGAACCCCGATGTACGATTATGGGAAACTCGTCAAAACTCGCAGTTTTAGCCTATTCTGGCTAGTTTTCAATGCTATTACTCACTAATTTTGGGTCCCGTTGCGATCCGAACGTTCGGGAAACCCTGGGTCCGGTTATGGGGAACTCGTCAAAGCTCACACATTTGGCCTCTTTTGGCCAGTTTTGTATGCTATTACTCACTGGTTTTGGGGCCCGCTACGATCCAAATGTTCAGGGAACCCCGAGGTCCGGTTATGGGGAATTTGACAAAACTCACAGATT
The DNA here is from genome assembly GCF_904849725.1 of Hordeum vulgare subsp. vulgare. Classification (NCBI taxonomy): domain Eukaryota; kingdom Viridiplantae; phylum Streptophyta; class Magnoliopsida; order Poales; family Poaceae; genus Hordeum; species Hordeum vulgare. Next base: position 597,458,186 of record NC_058521.1, read on the forward strand.
TTGCCTATTCTGGCCAACTTCCTACACTACTAATAACTCATTCTGGGTCCCGCTGCGATCCGAACATGTGGGGAATCCCGATGTTCGGTTACGGGGAACTCGTGAACACGCAGTTTTGGCCTATTCTGGCCAATTTTCTATGCTATTACTCACTAATTTTGGGTCTCGGTGCGATCCGAACATTCGGGGAACACCAACGTTCGGTTACGGGGAACTCGTCAAAACTCACAGACTTGGCCTATTATGGCCAGATTTCTATACTATTAGTGACTCTTTTTGGTTCCCGCTGGGATCCACACGTTTGGGGAACCCGAGGACTGTTTACGGGTAACTCGTCAAAACTCACACATTTTAGCCTATTATGGCCAATTTTATATATTATTACTCACTAATTTTGCTTCCCGCTGCGATCCAAACTTTCGGGGAACCCTCAGGTCCGATTACGGGGAACTCGTAAAAACTCGCAGTTATGGCCTATTCTGGCCAGTTTGCTATGCTATTACTCACTAATTTTGGGTTCCGTTACGATCCAAACATTCGGGGAAACCCGGGGTCTCATCCAAACTCGTAGGTTTGGCCTATTTTGGCCAATTTAATATGCTATTACTCAATCATTTTGGGTCCTGCTGCAATCCGAACGTTCGGGGAACCTAGTGGTCCGGGTATGGGAACTCATCAAAACTCACAGATTTGGCCTATTCTTGCTAGTTTTTTATGCTATTACTCACTTACTTTGGGTCCCGCTACGATCCGAACGTTCGGAGAAGCCTATGGTCCGGTTTCGGGGAACTCGTGAAAACTCGCAAATTTGGCCTATTCTGTATTACTCATTGATTTTGATTCCCGCTGTGATGTGAATGTTCGGGGAACCCCGAGTGCGGTTACGGCGGACTCGTCAAAACTTACAGATTTTTCCTATTCTCGAAGCTTTCTATACTATTACTCACTGATTTTGGGTCCCATTGTGATCCGAACGTTTGGAGAAGCGTGGGGTCCGGCTACGGGGTCATTGTCAAAAATCGCAGTTTTGGCCTATTTTGCAATTTTCTATGCTATTACTCAATCATTTTAGGTGCGGCTGCAATCGGAACGTTTAGGGAACCCCATGGTGCGGGTATGGGGACTCATCAAAACTTGCAAATTTGGCCTATTCTGGCCTGTTTTCTATGCTATTACTCATTGATTTTGAATCCCGCTGTGATCCGAATGTTCGGGGAACCCCGAGTTCGGTTACGGGGAACTCGTCAAAATTCATAGATTTGGCCTATTCTCGAAGCTTTCTATACTATTACTCACTGATTTTGGGTCAAATTGCGATCCAAACTTTCAGGGAATCCCGGTGTCCCGTTACGGGGAACTCGTCACTAATATTGGGTCCCGCTGCGATCCGAACATTCGGTGAACCCCGAGGTTCGATTACGGGGAATTCGTCAAATCTCACATATTTGGCCTATTATTGCTAGTTTTCTATATTATTACTCACTAATGTTGGGTCCTGATGCGATCCAAACGTTCGGTGAACCTCGAGGATCGTTTACGGTAGACTCGTCAAAACTCACAGATTTGGCCTATTATGGCCAATTTTTTATACTATTACTTACTGATTTTGGGTCCCGCTGCGATCCAAACGTTCGTGGGACCCCGAGGACTCGTTACGTGTAACTCACCAAAACTCATAGATTTGGTGCATCATGACAGTTTTCTATACGATTGCTTACTGATTTTGGGTCCTGCTGCGATTCAAACGTTTGGGGAAACCCGAGCTCCGAATACGGGGAACTCGTCAAAATTCGGAGTTTTTGCCTATTCTGCCCAGTTTACTATGCTATTACTCACTAATTTTGGGTCCCCTTGCGATCCGAACGTTTGGAGAAGCCCGGGGTCCGGCTACGGGGTACTCGTCAAAACTCGGAGGTTTCGCCTAGTTTGGCCAATTTTCTATGCTATTACTCAATCATTTTGGGTCCTGCTGCAATCCGAATGTTCGGGGAAGCCCGTGGTCCGGCTACAGGGTAATCATCAAACCTCACAGTTTTGGCCTATTTTTGGCCAATTTTCTATGATCTTACTCAATCATTTTGGGTCCCGCTATGATCCGAACATTCGGGGAACCCTATGGTCCGGGTATAGGGAACTCATCAAAACTCACAGAGTTGGCCTATTCTTGCCAGTTTTGTATGCTATTAGTCACTTATTTTGGGTCCCGCTGTGATCTGAATGTTCGGGGAACCCCGAGTCCGGTTACGGGGAACTCGTCAAAACTCACAGATTTGGCCTATTGTGGAAGCTTTGTATACTATTACTCACTGATTTTGGGTCCCGCTGCGATCCAAACGTTCGGGGAATCCTAGTGTTCGGTTACGGGGAACTCATCAAAACTCGCAATTTTGGCCTATTCTGGCCATTTTCTATGCTATTATTCACTAATATTGGGTCCCGCTGCGATCTGAACATTTAGTGAACCCGAGGCTCGGTTACGGGGACTCATCAAAACTCACAGATTTTGCCTATTATGGCCAGTTTTCCTATACTATTACTCACTAATATTGGGTCCCGCTGCGATCCGAACGTTCGGTGAACCCTGAGGTTTGGTTACGGGGAACTCATCAAAACTCACAGATTTGGTCTATTATGGCCAGTTTTCTATGCTACTACTCATTGATTTTGGGTCCCACTGCAATCCAAATGTTCGGGGAACACCGAGTCTGGTTACGGGGAACTCATCAAACCTCATAGATTTAGCCTATTCTGGAAGCTTTCTATACTATTACTCAATGATTTTGGATCCCTTTGTGATCCAAACATTCGGGTAATCCCGGCGTCCGGTTACGGGGAACTCATCAAAACTCACAGATTTGGCCTATTCTTGCAAGTTTTCTATATTATTACTCACTGATTTTGGGTCGTGTTGCGATCGGATCGTTCGGAGAACCCAAGGTCCGGTTACGGTGAACTCGTCAAATCTCATAGATTTGGCCTATGATGGCTAGTTTTTTATACAATTACTCACTGATTTTGAATCCCGCTATGTTCCGAATGTTCGGGGAACCTCGAGGACTGGTTATGGCTAACTCGTCAAAACTCGCAGATTTTGCCTATTATGGCCAGTTTTTTACACTATTACTCACTGATTTTGGGTCCCGCAGCGATCCAAACATTCGTGGAACCCCTAGGACTGGTTACGGGTAACTCATCAAAACTCACAGATTTGGCGCATTATGGCTAGTTTTTTATAGTATTATTCACTGATTTTGGGTCCCGCTGTGATCCAAATGTTCGGGAATTCCAAGGTCCGATTACAGGGAACTCGTCAAAACTCGTAGATTTAGCCTATTCTGGCCAGTTTTGTATGCTATTACTCAGTGATTTTGGGTCCCGCTATGATCCGAATGTTCGGGGAACTCCGAGGTCCGGTTTCGGGGAACTCGATAAAGCTCACAGATTTGACCAATTCTGGCCAACTTTCTATACTATTACTCACTGATTTTGGATCCCGCTACGATCTAAACGTTGTGGGAACCCGGTGTCCGATTATGGGGAACTCGTCAAAACTTGGAGTTTTGGTGTATTTTGACCAATTTTCTATGCAATTATCCATTCATTTTGGGTCCCGCTACAATTCGAACGTTCGTGAAACCCCATAGTCGGGTTATGGGGAACTCGCCAAAACTCACAGATTTGGCCTATTCTCGCAAGTTTTGTATGCTATTACTCATTGATTTTGGGTTCCGCTGCAACCCGAACGTTCGGGGAAGCCCGGAGTCCGGCTACGGGTTACTGATCAAAATTCGCAGTTTTGGCCTATTCTTTGCAATTTTCTATGATATTACTCAATGATTTTTGGTCCCGTTGTTATCCGAACGTTCAGGTAACCCCGTGGTCCGGTTATGGGGAACTCGTCAAAACTCACTGATTTTGGGTCCCATAGCAATCCGAACGTTCGGGCAAGGTCGGGCTCCGGCTAAGGGGTACTTGTCAAATCTCGCAGTTTTGGCCTATTTTGGCGAATTTTCTATGCTATTACTCAATCATTTTGGGTCCCGCTGTAATCCAAACATTCGGGGAACCCTGTGGTCCTGGTATGGGGAACTCAGCAAAACTCATTGATTTGGCCTATTCTGGCCAGTTTTGTATGCTATTACTCACTTATTTTGGGTCCCGCTACGATCCGAACGTTCGGGGAAGCCCGGGTCCGGTTACAGGGAACTCGTCGAAACTCACAGATTTGGCTTATTCTGGAAGCTTTCTATACTATTACTCACTGATTTTGGGTCCCCCTATGATCCAAACGTTCGGGGAATCCCGGTGTCCGGTTACGGGAAACTCGTCAATACTCTTAGTTTTGGCATATTCTGGCCAGTTTGCTATGCTATTACTCACTAATATTTGGTCTCGCTGTGATCGAACATTCGGTGAACCCAGAGGTTCGGTTACAGGGAACTTATCAAAACTCACAAACTCACTAATTTTTGGTCCCGTTACAATTTGAACGTTCGAGGAAGCCTGGGGCCGGCTTCGGGGTACTCATCAAATCTCATAGTTTTGGCCTATTTTGGCCAATTTTCTATGCTATTACTCAATTATTTTGGGTCCCGCTGCAATCCGGGCGTTCGGGGAACCCCGATGTACGATTACGGGAAACTCGTCAAAACTCGCAGTTTTGGCCTATTGTGCCTAGTTTTCTACGCTATTACTCACTAATTTTGGGTCCCGTTGCGATCCGAACGTTCGGGGAAACCCTGGGTCCAGTTATGGGGAACTCGTCAAAGCTCACACATTTGGCCTCTTTTGGCCAGTTTTGTATGTTATTACTCACTCATTTTGGGTCCCGCAACGATCCGAATGTTCGGGGAACCCCGAGGTCCGGTTATGGGGAACTCGACAAAACTCACAGATTTGGCCTATTCTGGCTAGTTTTATATGCAATTACTCATTTATTTTGGGTCCCCCTGCAATCCGGACGTTCGTGGAACCCCGCGGTCGGGTTATGGGGAACTCGCCAAAACTCGCAGATTTGGCCTATTATGGCCAGTTTTGTATGCTATTACTCAGTGATTTTGGGTCCCGCTGCGATCCGAACATTCGGGAAAGGCCGGGGTCCGGCTAATGGTTACTTGTCAAAACTCACAATTTTGGCCTATTGTGGCCAATTTTCTATGCTATTACTCAATGGTTTTGGGTCCCGTTAGATTCCAAACGTTCGGGTAACCCCGCGGTCCGGTTATGGGAACTCGTCAAAATTCACAGATTTAGCCTATTCTAGCATGTTTTGTATGCTATTACTCACTCATTTTGGGTCCCGCTGCGCTCCAAATATTTGGGGAACCCTGACGTCCATTTAGGGGGAACTTGTCAAAACTCATAGATTTGGCCTTTACTCACTCATTTTGGGTCCCGGGTAACCCGAACGTTCGAGGAACCCCGAGGTCCGGTTATGGGTTACTCCTCAAAACTCGCACATTTGGCCTACTCGCCACTGATTTTGGATCCCGCCGCCATCCAAACGTTCGGGGAAATCCGGTCTCCAGTCACGGGGAACTCGTCAAAACTTGCAGTTTTGGCCTATTCTGGCCTATGGGGAAGTTGCCATAACTCACTGAATTTGGGTCCCGCTGTGATCCAAACGTTCGGGGAAGCCCGGGGTCAGGCTACGGGGTACTCGTCAAAACTCGCAATTTTTGACTATTCTGACCAATTTTCTATGCTATTACTCAATGATTTTGCGTCCCGCTGCAATCTCAAACGTTCGTGGAACCCCGCGGTCCAGTTATGGGGAACTCGTCAAAACTCACAGATTTGGCCTATTCTGGCCAATTGTTTATGCTATTACTCACTGATTTTTGGGTCATGTTGCGATCCAAATGTTCAGGGAACCCCGAGGTTCGCTTAGGGGGAACTCGTCCAAACTCACAGATTTGGCCTAATCTCGCTAGTTTCTATAATATTACTCACTAAATTTGGATGTCGCTGCGATCCAAACATTCAGGGAACCCCGGTGTCCGATTACGGGGAAGTCGTCAAAACTTGCGGTTTCGGCCTATTCTAGCCAGTTTTCTATGTTGTTACTCACTAATATTGGGTCCCGCTGCGATCCGAACATTCGTGGAACCCTGCGGTCCGGTTATGGTGAACTCACCAAAACTCACAGTTTTGGCCTATTGTGGCTAGATTTGTATGCTATTACTCACTGATTTTGGGTCCCGCCGCAATCTGAACGTTCATGGAAGCCCGGTGTCATGCTACGAGGTTCTCGTCAAAACTCACAGATTTGTCATATTCTCGCTAGTTTATACGCTATTACTCAATTATTTTGGATCCCGTTGTGATCCAAACGTTCGGGGAATCCCCGGTGTTCGGTTACGGGGAACTCGTGAAAACTTGCAGTTTTGGCCTATTCTCACCAATTTTCTATGCTACTACTCACTAATGTTGGGTCCCGCTGCGATCCGAACGTTGGGTGAACCCCGAGGTTCGGTTACGGTGAACTCGTCAAAACTCACAGATTTGGCCTATTCTAACAAGTTTTATATGCCATTACTCACTGATTTTGGGTCTCACTCTGATCCGAACGTTCTGGGAACCACAAGGTCCGGTTAAGGGGAACTCGCCAAAACTCAGAGATTTGGCCTATTCTGGCCTGTTTTGTATGCTATTACTCACTGATTTTGGGTCCCGCTGTGATCAGAACGTTCGGGGAAGCCCAGGGTCCGGCTACGGGTTACTCGTCCAAACTCGTAGTTTTGGTCTATTCTAGCCAATTTTATATGCCATCACTCAATGACTTTGGGTCCCGTTGTAATCCTAATGTTCGGGTAGCCACGCGGTCCGGTTATGGGCAACTCGTCAAAGCTGACAGATTTGGCCTATTATGGTCAGTTTTGTATGCTATTACTCACTGATTTTGGGTCCCGCTATGATCCGAATGTTCGGGGAACTCCGAGGTACGGTTTCGGGGAACTCGACAAAACTCGTAGATTTGGCCTATTCTGGCCAACTTTCTATACTATTACTCCCTAATTTTGGATCCCGCTGCGATCCGAACGTTCGGGGAAGCCCGGGGTCTCGTCAAAACTCGCAGTTTTGGCCTATTTTGGCCAATTTTCTATGCTATTACCCAACCATTTTGGGTCCCGCTGCAATCCGAACGTTCGGGGAACACCGTGGTTCGGGTATGGGGAACTCAAACAAACTCATAGATTTGACTGATTCTTGCCAGTTTTGTATGCTATTACTCACTTATTTTGGGTGCCGCTACGATCCCAATGTTCGACTAAGGCCGGGGTCCGGTTAAGGGGAACTCGTCAAAACTCACGGATTTGGCCTATTCTGGAAGCTTTCTATATTATTACTCGCTGATTTTGGGTCCCGCTGCGATCCAAACATTTGTGGACTCCCGGTGTCCGGTTACGGGGAACTCGCCAAGCTCGTAGTTTTGGCTATTCTGGCCAATTTTCTATGCTATTACTCACTAATTTCGGGTCCCGCTATGATCCAAACGTTCGGTGAACCCCGAGGTTCGGTTACAGGGAACTCATCAAAACTCACAAATTTGGCCTATTATCGCCAGTTTTCTATACTATTACTCACTCATTTTGGGTCCTGCTATGATTCAAACGTTCGGGAACCCCGAGGTCTGATTACGGGGAAGTCGTCAAAACTCACAGTTTTGGCCTATTCTAGCTAGTTTTCTATGCTATTACTTACTAATTTTGGGTCCCGTTGCGATCCGGACGTTCGGGGAATCCCGGGGTCCTGTTATGAGGAACTCGTCAAAGCTGACACATTTGGCCTATTCTAGCCAGTTTTGTATGCTATTACTCACTGATTTTGGTTACCGCTATGATCCGAATGTTTGGGGAACCCCAAGGTCCTGTTAAGGGGAACTCGTTAGAACTCACATATTTGGCCTATTCTGGCCAACTTTCTATACTATTACATAGTGATTCTGGGTCCCGCTGCGATCCAAATGTTCGAGGAATCCTGATGTCCGGTTACGGGGAACTCATCAACTCGTAGTTTTGGCCTATTCTGGCTAATTTTCTATGCTATTACTCGGTAATTTTGGGTCTCGGTGCGATCCGAACGTTCGGGGAACCCCGAGGTTCGGTTACAACTCATCAAATCTCACAGATTTGGCCTATTATGGCTAGTTTTCTATACTGTTACTCACTAATTTTGGATCCCGCTGCGATCCAAACGTTCGGGGAAGCCCGAGGACTAGTTACGGGTAACTCATTAAAACTCACAAATTTGGACTATTATGGCCAGTTTTCTATACTATTACTCACTGATCTGGGTCCCGCTGCGATCCAAACGATCGGGGAACCCCGAGGTACCATTACTGGGAACTCATCAAAACTCGCAGTTTTGGCCTATTCTGGCCAATTTCCTATGTTATTACTCACTAATTTTGGGTCCCGTTGTGATCCTAACATTGGGGAAGCCCGGGGTCTAGCTACGGTGTACTTGTCAAAACTCACAGTTTTGTCCTATTTGGGCCAATTTTCTATGATATTACTCAATCATTTTGGGTCCCGCTGCAATCCGAACGTTCGGGGAACCCCATGGTCCGGGTATGGGGAACTGATCAAAATTCATAGATTTTTCTATTCTTCCTAGTTTTGTATTCTATTACTAACTTATTCTGGGTCCCGCAACAATCGGAATGTTCGGGGAACCCCGAGTCCGGTTACGGGGAATTCGTCGGAACTTACAGATTTGGCCTATTCTGGAAGCTTTCTATACTATTACTCACTGATTTTGGGTCCCCCTATGATCCAAACGTTCGGGGAATCTCGGTGTCCAGTTACGGAAACTCGTCAAAACTCTTAGTTTTGGCATATTCTGGCCAGTTTGCTATGCTATTACTCACTAATATTTGGTCTCGCTATGATCGAACATTCGGTGTACCCCGAGGTTCGGTTACAAGGAACTCGTCAAAACTCACAAATTTGGCCTATTATCGCTAGTTATTTATACTCTTACTCACCAATTTTGGGTCCCGCTACGATCCAAACGTACGGTTAACACCGAGGACTGGTTATGGGTACCTCGTCAAAACTCACTGATTTGGCCTATTCTGGCAAGTTTTCTATACTATTACTCACTGATTTTGGGTCCCAATGTGATCCAAACATTCAGGGAACCCCGAGGTCCGATTCCGGGGAACTCGTCAAAACTCGCAGTTTTGGCCTATTCTCATATGTTTGTTATGCTATTACCCACTAACTTTCGGTCCCGTTGCAATCTGAACGTTCGGGTAAGCCTGGGGCCTGGCTTCGGGGTACTCATCAAATCTCATAGTTTTGGCCTATTTTGGCCAATTTTCTATGCAATTACTCAATCATTTTGGGTCCCGCTGCAATCCGAACGTTCGGGGAACCCCGTGGTGTTGGTAAGGGGAACTCATTAAAACTCGTAGATTTGGCCTATTCTAGCCAGTTTTGTATGCTATTGCTCACTTATTTTGGGTCCCTCTATGATCCGAACAATCGGGGAAGCCCAGAGTCCAGTTACACGGAACTCGTGAAAACTCGCAGATTTGGCTTATTCTGGCCAGTTTTCGATGGTATTACTCATTGATCTTGGGTCCCGCTGCAATCTGAATGTTCGGGGAACCCTGAGTGCGATTACAGGGAACTCGTGAAAACTCAGAAATTTGCCCTATTCAGGAAGCTTTCTATACTTAGTCACTAGTTTTGGGTCCCGCTACAATCCAAACGTTTGGGGAATCCCGGTGTCCACTTAGGGGGAACTCGCCAAAACTCGCAGTTTTGGCCTATTCTCGCTAGTTTTCAATGCTATTAGTCACTAACTTTGGGTCCTACTACGATCCGAACGTTCGGTGAACCCCGAAGTTCGGTTACGGGGAACTTGTCAAAACTCGCAGATTTGGCCTCTTATGGCCAGTTCTCTATACTATTACTCACTCATTTTGGGTCCCGCTGCGATCCAAACGTTCGTGGAACCCCAATGTACGATTACGGGAAACTCGTCAAAACTCGCAGTTCTGGCCTATTCTCGCTAGTTTTGTATGCTATTACTCACTAATTTTGGGTCCCGTTGCGATCCGAACGTTCGGGGGAACCCTGGTCCGGTTATGGGGAACTCGTCAAAACTCACAGATTTGGCCTATTTTGGCCAGTTTTGTATGATATTACTCATTGATTTTGGGTCCCTCTACGATCCGAATGTTCGGGGAACCTCGAGGTCCTGTTACGGGGAACTCGACAAAAATCATAGATTTGGCCTATTATGGCCAGTTTTGTATGCTATTACTGAGTGATTTTCGGTCCCTGTACGATCCGAACTTTTGGCCAGTTTTGTATGATATGACTTATTGATTTTGGGTCTCACTACGATCCGAACGTTCGGGGAACCCCCGAGGTCCGGTTACGGGGAACTCATCAAAACTCACAGTTTTGGCCTATTCTCGCTAGTATGTTATGTTATTATTCACTAATTTTGGGTCCCGTTGCGATCCGAACGTTCGGGGAAGCCCGGGGTCCGGCTACGGGGTACTCGTCAAAACTCGTAGTTTTGGCCTATTTTGGCCAATTTTCAATGCTATTACTCAATCATTTTGGGTCCCGCTGCAATCCGAACGTTTGGGGAACCCCGTGGTCCTGGTATGGGGAACTCATCAAAACTCATAGATTTTGCCTATTCTAGCCACTTTTGTATGCTATTACTCACTTATTTTGGGTTCTGCTACGATCCGAACGGTTGGGGAAGCCCGGGATTCGGTTATGGGGAACTCGTGAAAACTCGCAGATTTCGCCTATTCTCGCCAGTTTACTATGCTACTACTCATTGATTTTTGGTCCCACTACGATCCGAATGTTCGGGGAACCCGAGTGCAGTTATAGGGAATTCGCCAAAACTCACAGAGTTGGCCTATTCTGGAAGCTTTCTATACTATTACTCACTGACTTAGGGTCCCGTTGCGATCCAAATGTTCATGGAATCTTGGTGTCTGTTTACGGGGAACTCGTCAAAACCCGCACTTTTCGCCTATTTTGGCCAGTTTTCTGTGCTATTACTCACTAATTTTGGGTCCTCTACAATCCGAACGTTCGGTGAACCCCGAGGTTCGGTTATGGGAAACTCGTCAAAACTCACAGATTTGGCCTATTTTGGCTAGTTTTCTATACTATTACTCACTCATTTTGGGTCTCGCTGCGATCAAACGTTCGGGGAACACCAAGGTCCGGTTACAGGGAACTACTCAAAACTCGTAGTTTTGGCCTATTCTGGCCAGTTTTTTATGCTATTACTCACTAATATTGGGTCCCGATGCGATCCGAACGTTCGGGGAACCCCCGGGGTCCGTTTTGGGGGAACACGTCAAAGCTCACAGATTTGGTCTATTCTGGCCAGTTTTGTATGCTATTACTCACTGATTTTGGGTCCCGTTATAATCCGAATGTTCGGGAAACCCCGAGGTCCGGTTAGGGGAACTCGACAAAACTCACAGATTTGGCTTATTCTGGCCAACTTTCTATACTATTACTCACCGATTTTGGATCCCGCTGCGATCCAAACATCCGGGGAACCCGGTGTCCGATTGCAGTTTTGGCCTATTCTGGGCAGTTTACTATGCAATTACTCATCCATTTTAGGTCCCGCTGCAATCCGAACATTCATGGACCCCCAAGGTCGGGTTATGGGGAACACGCCGAAACTCCTAGATTTGGCCTATTCTGCCCAATTTTGTATGCTATTACTCACTGATTTTGGGTCCCGGTGCGATCCGAACCTTCGGGGAAGCCCGGAGTTCGGCTACGGGATACTCGTCAAAACTCGCAATTATGGCCTAGTCTAGCCAATTTTTATGCTATTACTCAATGATTTGCGGTCCCCTTGTAATCCGAACGTTCGGGTATCCCAAGGTCCATTTATGGGGAACTCATCAAAACTCACAAATTTAGCCTTTAGTCACTCATTTTGGGTCCCGGGGTGACCCGAACGTTCGGGGAACCCCAAGGTCCAGATATGGGGTACTCGACAAAACTTACAGATTTCACCTACTCTGGCCAGTTTCTATACTATTATTCACTGATTTTGGATCCCGTTGCGATCCAAACGTTCGGGGAACCCCGGTGTCCGGTTACGGGGAACTCGTCAAAACTTGCAGTTTTGGCTTATTCTAGGCAGTTTTCTATGCTATTACTCTTTCATTTTGGGTCCTGATACGTGCATTTTGCATCATGTTTTCATGTTGATATTTATCACTTCTTGGGCTGTTATTTAACTTCACCGTACAATACTTATGCCTTTTCTCTCTTATTTTGCAAGGTTTACTTGAAGAGGGAGAATGCCGGCAGCTGGAATTCTGGCCTGAAAAAGGAGCAAAGTTGAGATACCTATTCTGCGCAACTCCAAATGCCGTAAAAATCAACGAGGATTTTTTTCCGGACTTATAAAAATACTGGGTCGAAGAAGCGCGAGAGGGGCGCCAGCAGGTGGCCACAAGCCTCCTTGGCGCGGCCACCCCCCCTGGCCGCGCCAAGGGGGCTTGTGGGCAGCCTGCTGGCCCACTGCCCCCCCCTCTTCTGCTATATGAATGGTTTCATCCAGAAAATAATCGAGGAGGAGCTTTTTCATGGATTTGTCGCTGCCACGAGGCGGAACTTTGAGCAGAACCAATCTAGAGCTCCGGCAGGATGATCCTGTCGGGGAAACTTCCCTCCCGGAGGGGGAAATCGTCGCCATCGTCATCACCAACACTCCTCTCATCGGAGGGGACTCATCACCATCAACATCTTCATCAGCACCATCTCATCTCCAAACCCTAGTTCATCACTTGTAACCAATCTCCGTCTCACCATTCCGATTGGTACTTGTAAGGTTGCTAGTAGTGTTAATTACTCTTTGTAGTTGATGCTAGTTGGATTACTTGGTGGAAGAGTTTATGTTCAGATCCTTGATGCTACTCATTACCTCTCTAGTCATGAATATGATTATGCTTTGTGAGTAGTTACTTTTGTTCCTGAGGACACGGGATAAGTCATGCTAATAGTAGTCATGTGAATTTGGTATTCGTTCGGTAATTTGATATGTTGTATGTCGTGTTATGTGAACGTCGACTACATAACGCTTCACCTTTATTTGGGCCTAGAGGAAGGCATTGGGAAGTAGTAAGTAGATGATGGGTTGCTAGAGTGACAGAAGCTTAAACCCTAGTTTATGCGTTGCTTCGTAAGGGGCTGATTTGGACCCACTAGTTTAATGCTATGGTTAGACTTTATCTTAATTCTTCTTTCGTACTAGCGGATGCTTGCGAGAGGGGTTAATAATAAGTGGGATGCTTGTCCAAGTAAGGGCAGTACCCAAGCGCCGGTCCAGCCATATATCAAACTATCAAAGTAACGAACGTGAATCATATGAACATGATGAAACTAGCATGACAGAAATTCCCGTGTGTCCTCGGGAGTGTTTTTCCTCCTATAAGACTTTGTCCAGGATTGTCCCTTGCTACAAAAGGGATTGGGTCACTTTTCTGCACCGTTGCTACTTTTGTTACTTGTTGCTTGCTACGAATCATCTCACCACACAATCACTTGTTACCGATAATTCCAGTGCCTGCAGATTTTACCTTGCTGAAAACCACTTGTCAGATCCTTCTGCTCCTCATTGGGTTCGACACTCTTACTTATCGAAAGGACTACAATTGATCCCCGATACTTCTGGGTCATCAAGACTCTTTTCTGGCGCCGTTGCCGGGGAGTGAAGCGCCTTTGGTAAGTGGAACTTGGTAAGGAAACATTCATATAGTGTGCTGAAATTTGTTGTCACTTGTCACTATGGATACTAATCCTTTGAGGGGCTTGTTCGGGGTATCTTCACCTCAAACGGAAGCACAAAGAGTTGCTCCTCAACCTTCTGCACCTACTGAAAATATTTGCTTTGAACTTCCTTTTGGTATGCTTGAGAAACTGCTGGCTAATCCTTTTATAGGATATGGAACATCACATCCAGACTTGCATCTAATCTATGTAGATGAAGTTTTTGGTTTATTTAAGCTTGCAGGTTTGCCCGAGGATGAGGTCAATAAGAAGGTCTTTCCTTTATCTTTGAAGGATAAGGCATTGATATGGTATAGGCTATGTGATGATACTGGATCATGGGACTACAATCGGTTGAAATTGGAATTTCATCAAAAGTTTCCTCCTATGCATTTAGTACATTGTGATCGGAATTATATTTATAATTTTTGGCCTCCTGACAGAGAAAGCATCGCTCAAGCTTGGGGGAGGCTTAAATCAATGTTATATTCATGCCCCAATCATGAGCTCTCGAGAGAAATTATCATTCAGAACTTCTATGCTCGGCTTTCTCATGATGATCGCACCATGCTTGACACTTCTTGTACAGGTTCTTTTATGAAGAGAGATATTGACTTAAAATGGAATATATGAATTTCACGTTTGATTGCGTTAAATCCTTTGTTGATAGAAATACTTTTTGTGACTTTAGCGCTAAGTATGGACTTGACTCTGAGATAATAGCTTCACTGTGTGAATCCTTTGGGGCTCATATTGATCTCCCCAAAGAGAAGTGGTTTAAATATCATCCTCCTTTAGAAGTCAATGTAGTTAAATCCACTCCAGTTGAAGAGAAAGTCATTGCCTATAATGATCCTGTGGTTCCCAGTGCTTACATTGAGAAACCACCTTTCCCTATTAGGATAAAGGATCATTCTAAAGCTTCAACTGTGATACGTAGAGGCTATATTAGAACACCTACGCCCCCTAAGCAAATTAGAGTTGAACCTAGCATTGCTATTATCAAAGATCTTCTGTCCGACGATGTTGAGGGACATGATATTCACTTCTGTGAAGATGCTGCTAGAATTGCTAAACCTCATGCTAGAGACAAACATAGGCCTGTTGTTGGCACGCATGTGGTTTCTTTTGAGATAGGAGATCATTGTTATCATGGTTTATGTGACGTGGGTGCTAGTGTTAGTGCAATACCTCAATCCTTATACGATGAAATCAAAGATGAGATTGCACCTGTTGAGATAGAGCCTATTGATGTCACTATTCATCTTGCCAATAGAGATACTATCTGCCCTGTGGGAGTTGTTAGGGATGTTGAAGTCTTGTGTGGTAAAACGAAGTATCGTGCTGATTTCCTCGTTCTTGCTACCACCCAAGATAGCTTTTGTCCCATCATATTTCACATACCTTTTCTCAATATTGTCAATGCTCATATTGATTGTGAGAAGCAAACTGTCACTTTTGGCTTTGAAGGTGCGTCACATGAGTTCAATTGCCCCAAGTTTGGTAGACAACCTCATGAAAAGGAGTTTCCCAGTAAGGATGAAACTATTGCCTTAGCTTCTATTGCCGTGCCTCCTACTGATCCCTTAGAGCAATACTTGCTTGAGCATGAAAATGATATGCATATGGATGAAAGGGATGAAATAGATAGAGTTGTCTTAGAACAATATCCTATCCTTATGAATAATCTGCCTGTTGAACTGCTTGGGGATCCACCCCCACCAAAGGGTGATCCTGTGTTCGAGCTTAAACAGTTGCTAGATACTCTTAAGTATGCTTATCTTGATGAAAAAGAGATATATCATGTTATTCTTAGTGCTAGCCTCTCAGAGCATGAAGAAAATAAGTTGCTAAAAACTCTGAGGATGCACCGTGCTGCTATTGGATATACTCTTGATAATGTTAAGGGCATTATTCCTACTCTATGCCAGCACAAGATTAAAACCGATCCTGATTTCAAACCAGTTGTTGATCATCAAAGGAGATTAAATCCTAAGATGAAAGAAGTAGTAAGAAAAGAAATACTAAAGCTCTTGGAAGCAGGTATTATCTATCCTATTGCTCATAGCGATTGGGTGAGTCCGGTGCATTGCTTCCCTAAGAAGGGAGGAATTACCGTTGTCCCTCATGATAAGGATGAATTGATCCCATGGAGGATTATTACTGGCTATAGGATGGTGATAGATTTTAGGAAATTGAATAAAGCCACTAGGAAAGATCATTACCCTTTGCCTTTTATCGACCAAATGCTAGAAAGGTTGTCTAAACACACACGCTTCTGCTTTCTAGACTGTTATTACGGTTTCTCCCAAATACCAGTTGCACAATCTAATAAGGAGAAAACCACTTTCACCTGCCCTTTCGGTACCTTTGCTTATGTACGTATGCCTTTTGGCTTATGTAATGCACCTGCCACCTTTCAAAGATGTATGATGGCTATATTCTCTGACTTTTGTGAAAAGATTGTCGAGGTTTTCATGGATGACTTTTCCGTTTACGGGTCTTCTTTTGATGATTGCCTCAGCAACCTTGATCGAGTCTTACAGACATGTAAATATGCCAATCTTGTCTTGAATTGGGAGAAGTGCCACTTTATGGTTCATGAAGGCATCGTCTTAGGACATAAAATTTCTGAAAGAGGTATTGAAGTCGATAAGGCTAAGGTTGGTGCAATCGAGAAAATGCCATACCCCATAGATATCAAAGGTATAAGAAGTTTCCTTGGTCATGTTGGTTTCTATGGAAGGTTCATTAAAGACTTCTCTAAGATTTCTAGGCCACTTACAAATCTCTTGCAAAAGGATATTACTTTTGTCTTTGACGATGATTGTGAGGAAGCCTTCGAAATACTTAAGAGGGCTTTGATAACTGCATCTATTGTTCAACCACCTGATTGGAACCTACCTTTTGAAATCATGTCTGATGCTAGTGATTATGGTGTTGGTGTTGTTCTAGGGCAAAGAGTCGATAAGAAGTTGAATGTTATTCACTACGCTAGTAAAACTCTAGGCAGTGCCCAGAGAAACTATGCTACTACGGAGAAGGAATTTTTAGCAGTCGTGTTTGCATGTGAAAAGTTCAGGTCTTACATAGTTGATTCCAAAGTCACTATTCACACTGATCATGCTGCTATTAAGTAACTCATGGAGAAGAAGGACGCTAAACCTAGACTTATCAGATGGGTTCTCTTGCTACAAGAATTTGATTTGCATGTTGTCGACGGAAAGGGTGCTGATAACCCCGTAGCAGATAACTTGTCTAGGTTGGAGAACGTTCTTGATGACCCACAACCTATTGATGATAGCTTTCCCGATGAGCAATTGAATATCATCAATGCTTCACGTAGTGCACCGTGGTATGCTGATTATGCAAACTATATCGTTGCCAAATATATACCACCTAGTTTCACATACCAGCAAAAGAAGAAGTTCTTCTTTGACTTAAGACACTACTTTTGGGATGATCCTCACCTTTATAAGGAAGAAGTAAATGGTGTTATTAGACGTTGTGTACCTGAACATGAACAGGGACAGATCCTACAGAAGTGTCACTCTGAGGCCTACGGAGGACACCATGCGCGAGATAGAACTACACACAAGGTATTGCAAGGAGGTTTCTATTGGCCCACTCTCTTCAAGGATGCCCGTAAGTTTGTCTTGTCTTGTGACGAATGTCAAAGAATAGGTAATATTAGCAAACGTCAGGAAATGCCTATGAACTATTCACTTGTCATTGAACCATTTGATGTTTAGGGCTTTTATTATATGGGACCTTTTCCCAAATCCAATGGGTATACTCAAATCCTAGTTGTTGTTGATTACGTCACTAAGTGGGTATAAGCTATCCCCACTAGTAGTGTTGATCACAACACTTCTATCAGGATGCTTAATGAAGTTATTTTCCCTAGATTTGGAGTCCCTAGATATCTAATGAACGACGGTGGCTCACATTTCATTCATGGTGCTTTCCGTAAAACGCTTGCTAAGTACGATGTCAACCATAGAATTGCGTCTCCCTACCACCCTCAGTCCAGTGGTCAAGTAGAGCTAAGCAATAGAGAGATTAAATTAATTCTGCAAAATACTATCAACAGGTCTAGAAAGAATTGGTCTAAGAAGCTCAATGATGCACTGTGGGCCTATAGAACTGCCTATAAGAATCCCATGGGCATGTCTTCGTACAAAATGGTGTACTGTAAAGCATGTCATTTACCTCTTGAGCTAGAGAATAAAGCCTATTGGGCAATCAAAGAGCTCAACTTTGATTTCAAACTTGCCGGTGAGAAGAGGTTATTTGATATTAGCTCGCTTGATGAATGGAGAACTCAAGCATATGAGAATGCCAAGTCGTTCAAAGAAAAGGTTAAGAGGTGGCATGATAAGAGGATACAAAAGTGTGAGTTCAATGTAGGTGATTATGTCTTGCTATATAACTCTCGTTTAAGATTCTTTGCAGGCAAGCTTCTCTCTAAATGGGAAGGTCCCTGTGTTGTTGAGGAAGTATACCGTTCCGGTGCTATCAAGATCAACAACACGGAAGGTAATTGTCCGAGAGTTGTAAATGGGCAGAGAATCAAGCATTATATCTCAGGTACTCCCATAAATGTTGAAAGCAATATTATAAATACCATAACTCCAGAAGAATACCTAAGGGATATTTATCAGCCTGTTTCAGACTCCGAAAACGAAGAGGTATGTGATTCGGTAAGAAAGCAGAGTCCAAAACTTTTCGAGTAGGAAATTTTCTCTATTTTGGAATATTTGATAACATACAAAAATTGGAAGTAGTCCGGAAAGTGCGTGAGGAGGCGACAAGCCTGCCCGGCGCGGGCCCACCCTCTGGCCGCGCCGGGAGGGCTTGTGGCCACCTCGTGCGCCTCCCGGACTCCATTTTCGTGCGGGGTACTCCTTCTGGTCTGAAAAAATCATTATATATACTCCCGTTTGGTCTGACCCCTGCATCACGCAGATTTCCTCTGTTTTTCGTTTCGAGCCTGTTTTTTGCCACAGATTTAGAGCAAGATGTCGTCTCAGGAATCTGTGGGGGAGAACAATTTCCCTCAAGTTTATGGAGAAGTAAGTGCTGATCTGAAAAGGATGGAGGTCATGGAGGCTAAGGAAAGGCTACCTAAAGAAACCAAGGGCAAAACTAAGGAGAAGAATCAGGCATGGCACGAAGTGCAATCTATGCTCAACAAGGAAGAAGTTGAAGAAGTGGATTTCCTTCAACCCTACCTCCACCTACTGTCTCCATCCTTGATTGAACTCTTGAGGTTTTGTGAAACAAATCATGCTCGCAATACTTATCTCACTCGTGAAGTTGTTTTGCTCGAGAAACATATCACAGATCTCCAAGGTATAAATCAAAGATTGATGGCCCTCTTGGAATCAAAGGTTGCAACAACTCCACCACCATCACCACCAAAGGAAGACAACTAAACATGGGTATGGGCAATCCCCTTGCCTTATGACAAGCTTGGGGGAGTTGCCCCGGTATCGTATCACCATCACATCTTTTGCCTTTACCTTTGTTTTAGTTTGCCTTTTCAGTTTTCTCTTTCTCTAGTAGATTAAAAGTCTTAGTGTTTTAGTCTTGAGTTTTTCTTTGTGTCACCCCCGATGTATTCGAGCTCGTGAGCCATATAATAAAGAGTGTCTTAGTTGAAGGGCTTTGCCTCTTGCCATGATCAAAAGAGTGAGAATAGAACAAAAGCATGAAAGATCATGTAATGATCTTATGGGAAGTGATGGCTTCACATATAAAAAGAATGATGATTGAAACTTGTTGAGGGTAGACAAACGTAGAACTTGGTCATTGTTGCAATTAATAGGAAGTGATAAAGAAGGAGAGGTTCACATATAAATACATCATCTCTGACACCATCTATGATTGTGAACACTCACTAAACTATTGCATGCCTAGAAGTAGATGTTGGACAAGGACGACAACATAATGAATTGTGTTTGCTTGGCTCTGAACAATGTTATATGATTAGAGATCCCTTAGCATGTGACGATTGCTTCCACCTCACAATAGCCAAACCTCCCGCACTAAGTAGAGATACTACTTGTGCATCCATAAACCATCAACCCAGTTTTGCCATGTGAGTCCACCATACCTACCTATGGATTGAATAAGATCCCTCAAGTAAGTTGTCATCGGTGCAAGCAATAAAAATTGCTCTCTAATATGTATATCTATTAGTGTGTGGAAAATAAGCTTTGTACGAACCTGTGATGAGGAAGACATAAAAGCGACAGACTGCATAATAAAGTTATTTATCACAGGAGGCAATATAAAGTGGCGTTCCTCCGCACTAAGAGGACACGCATCCAAACCTCAAAAGTGCATGACAACCTCTGCTTCCCTCTGTGAAGGTCCTATCTTGTACCTTTACTTGTTTCCCTTGAAAGAGTCATGGTGATCTTCACCAATTCCTTATTTCGCCTTTATCTTGGCTAACGTCATATGCTTGGGAAAGATCTATATTCATATGTCAACTTGGAAGTAAGTATTCATGAATTATTATTGTTGACATTACCCTTGAGGTAAGCAGTTGGGAGGCAAAACTGTAAGCCCCTATCTTTCTCTGTGTCCAGTTGAAACTTTGATCTCATGAGTACCACGTGAGTTGTAGCAATTGTAGAGAACGAAAGAATGGTTGAGTATGTGGATTTGCTTTACAAGCTCTTATTTGACTCTTTCTGATGTTGTGATAAATTGCAATTTCTTCAATGACTAAAGGCTATCGGTTGTTACTTCTCGGTAAGGTTCTTGATCCATGCTTTACTTTGTGAAGGAATTATCACTTTAGCATGAGAGATTATATGTTGGTATGGCTGTTCTGATCAAGATCATGATGCATGCATGTTCGTATCTTGTTTTGTCGACACCTCTCTCCCTAAACATGTGGACATATTTATTGAGCTAGGTTTCTCTTGAGGACAAGCGAGGTCTAAGCTTGGGGAGTTGATACGTCCATTTTGCATCATGTTTTCATGTTGTTATTTATCGCTTCTTGGGCTGTTATTTCACTTCACGGTACATGCCATTTCTCTCTTATTTTGCAAGGTTTATTTGAAGAGGGAGAATACCAGCAGCTGGAATTCTTGCCTGAAAAAGGAGCAAAGTTGAGATAGCTATTCTGCGCAACTCCAAACATCGTAAAAATCAACGAGGATTTTTTTCCGGATTTATAAAAAAATACTGGGCCAAAGAAGCGCGAGAGGGGCGCCAGCAGGTGGCCACAAGCCTGCTTGGCGCGGCCACTCCCCCTGGTCGCGCCAAGGGGGCTTGTAGGCAGCCTGTTGGCCCATTGGCCCCCCTCTTCTGCTATATGAAGGGTTTCGTCCAGAAAAAAATCGAGGCGGAGCTTTTGGAAGTAGGAAGTAGATGATGGGTTGCTATTGTGACAGAAGCTTAAACCCTAGTTTATGTGTTGCTTCGTAAGGGGCTGATTTGGATCCACTAGTTTAATGCTATAGTTAGACTTTGTCTTAATTCTTCTTTCGTAGTTGCGGATGCTTGCGAGAGGGGTTAATCATAAGTGGGATGCTTGTCCAAGTAAGGGCAGTACCCAAGCGCCGGTCCACCCACATATCAAACTATCAAAGTAACGAACGCGAATCATATGAACCTTATGAAACTAGCATGACAGAAATTCCGGTGTGTCCTCGGGAGCGTTTTTCCTCCTATAAGACTTTGTCGAGGCTTGTCCCTTGCTACAAAAGGGATTGGGCCACTTTGTTGCACCGTTGCTACTTTTGTTACTTGTTGCTTGCTACGAATCATCTCACCACACAATCACTTGTTACCGATAATCTCAGTGCCTGCAGATTTTACCTTGCTGAAAACCACTTGTGAGATCCTTCTGCTCCTCGTTGGGTTCGACACTCTTACTTATCAAAAGGACTACGATTGATCCCCTATACTTGTGGGTCATCAGGTCCCACTACAATCCGAACGTTCGTGGAACCCTCAGTCCGGTTATGGGGAACTCACCAAAACTCACAGTTTTGGCCTATTCTGGCGAGTTGTGTATGCTATTACTCGCTGATTTTGTATCCCAGTGCGATATGAACATTCGTGGAAGCCCGGGGTCAAGCTAGGGGGTACTCGTCAAAACTCACAGATTTTTCCTATTCTTGCTAGTTTCTACGCTATTACTCACATATTTTGGATCCCGTTGTGATCCAAACGTTCGGGGAAACCCGGTGTTTGGTTATGGGGAACTCGTCAAGACTTGCAGTTTTGGCCTATTCTGACCAGTTTTCTATGCTATTACTCACTAATCTTGGGTCCCACGGCGATCCGAATGTTGGGTGAACCCCGAGGTTCGGTTACGGGGAACTCGTCAAAACTCACAGATTTGGCCTATCCTGGCCAGTTTTGTATGCTATTACTCACTGATTTTGGGTCTCACTATGATCTGAAAGTTCTGGGAACCCCGAGGTCCGGTAATGAGGAACTCGCCAAAACTCACCGATTTGGCATATTCTGGCCAATTTTATATGCTATTACTCACTGATTTTGGGTCCCGCTTTGATCTGAACTTTCGGGGAAGCCCGGGGTCCGGCTACCGGTTACTCGTCAAAACTCGCAGTTTTGGCCTATTCTAGCCAATTTTTTATGCTATCACTCAATGATTTTGGGTCCCGTTGTAATCCTAACGTTCGGGTAACCCCGCGGTTCGGTTATGGGCAACTCCTCGAAGCTGACCGATTTGGCCTATTCTGGCCAGTGTTCCCGCTATGATCCGAATGTTCGGGGAACGCCGAGGTCCGGTTTCGGGGAACTCGACAAAACTCACAGATTTGGCCTATTCTGGCCAACTTTCTATACTATTACTCACTGATTTTGGATCCCGCTGCGATCCAAACGTTCGGGGAACCCCGTGTCCGATTACGGGGAACTCGTCAAAACTTGGAGTTTGGGTCTATTTTGGCCAATTTTCTATGCAATTATTCATTCATTTTGGGTCCCGCTACAATCCGAACGTTCGTGGAACCCCGCAGTCAGGTTATGGGGAACTCGCCAAAACTCACAGATTTGGCCTATTCTGGCCAGTTTTGTATGCTATTACTCATTGATTTTGGGTCCCACTGCAACCCGAACGTTCGGGGAAGCCCGGGGTCCGGCTACGGGTTACTGATCAAAACTCATAGTTTTGGCCTATTCTAGCCAATTTTCTATGATATTACTCAATGATTTTTGGTCCCGTTGTTATCCGAACGTTCAGGTAATCCTGAGGTCCGGCTATGGGGAACTCGTCAAAACTCGTTGATTTTGGGTCCCGTAGCAATCTGAACGTTCGGGGAAGGCCGTGCTCCGGCCAAGGGGTACGCGGCAAATCTCTCAGTTTTGGCCTATTTTTGCCAATTTTCTACGCTATTAGTCCATCGTTTTGGGTCCCGTTGTAATCCAAACGTTCGGGGAACCCCGTGGTCCTGGTATGGGGAACTCATCAAAACTCATTGATTTGGCCTATTCTGGCCAGTTTTGTATGCTATTACTCACTTACTTTGGGTCCCGCTACGATCGGAACGTTCGGGGAAGCCCGGGGCCAGGTTACGGGGAAATCGTCAAAACTCACAGATTTGGCCTATTATGGCAAGTTTTCTATACTATTACTCACTCATTTTGGGTCCCGCTGCGATCGAAACGTTCGGCGAACCCTAATGTACGATTACGGGAAACTCGTCAAAACTCGCAGTTTTGGCCTACTCTCGCTAGTTTTCTATGCTATTACTCACTAATTTTGGGTCCCGATGTGATCCGAACGTTCGGGGAAACCCTGGGTCCGGTTACGGGGAACTTGACAAAACTCACATATTTGGCCAATTCTGGCCAACTTCCTACACTACTAATAACTGATTTTGGGTCCTGCCGCGATCCGAACGTTCGGGGAATCCCGATGTCCGGTTACGGGAAACTCGTCAACATGCAGTTTTGGCCTATTCTGGCCAATTTTCTATGCTATTACTCACTAATTTTGGGTCTCGGTGCGATCCGAACGTTCGGGGAACACCTACGTTCGGTTACGGGGAACTCGTCAAAACTCAAAGATTTGGCCTATTATGGCCAGATTTCTATACTATTAGTCACTCATTATGGTTCCCCGTAACCGGACACTGGGATTCCCCGGACGTTTGGATCGCAGCGGGACCCAAAATCAGTGAGTAATAGTATAGAAAGCTTCCAGAATAGGCCAAATCTATGAGTCTTGACGAGTTTCCCGTAACCGGACTCGGGGACCCCAAACATTCAAATCATAGTGGGACCCAAAATAAGTGACTAATAGCAGACAAAACTGGCAAGAATAGGCCAACTATGTGAGTTTTGATGAGTTCTGCTGCGGCAACAAAAGTCCTTCCCTGGCGCGTAGGAATTCTTCTTGTTCCTTCTCTGGTTTTCGTCGGTTTTTCCCTTAAAGAGGAAAGAGTGATGCAGCACAGGAGCAGTAAGTATTTCCCTCAGTTTGAGAACCAAGGTATCGATCCAGAAGGAGGGTCTCGTCAAGTCCAGAGTACCTGCGCAAACAAAAACAAGCTTGCACCCAACGCTTCAAAGGGGTTGGCAATCCCTTCAAGATTGTTTGCAAAAGTGAGATCTGAAGGCGGAAAGTGCAACGAAGTGAAAAGTGTAAGGCTGAAAATATGGTGTGGAGTAGACCCTGGGGGCCATAGTGTTCACTAGAGGCTTTTCTCAAAATAGCAAATATTACGGTGGGTGAACAAATTAATGTCGAGCAATTGATAGAACCGCGCAAAGTCATGACGATATCTAAGGCAATGATCTAGCATATAGGCATCACGACCGAAACAAGTAGCCCGATACTTTCTGCATCTACTACTATTACTCCACATCGACCTCTATCCAGCATGCATCTAGTGTATTGAGTTCATGACGAACAGAGTAACGCTTTAAGCAAGATGACATGATGTAGAGGGATAATATCAAACCAATAATGAAAACCCCATCTTTTTACCCTTGATGGCAACAACACGATACGTGCCTCGCTACCCCTTCTGTTACTGGGTGAGGTCACCGCACGGTATGAACCCAAAGCCAAGCACTTCTCCCATTGCAAGAGTCATAGATCTAGTTGGCCAAACAAAACCCACAACTCGAAGAGAATTACAAGGATATGAAATCATGCATAAGAGAGATCAGAAGAAACTCAAATAAGATTCATAGATAATCCGATCATAAATCCACAATTCATCGGATCTCGACAAACACACCGCAAAAGAAGATTACATCGGATAGATCTCCATGAAGACCATGGAGAACTTTGTATTGAAGATCCACGAGGGAAAATAAGCCATCTAGTTACTAGCTATGGACCCGTAGGTCTATGGAGAACTACTCACGCATCATCGGAGAGCTCATGGTGTTGATGGAGGAGCCTTCCGTGTCCAAATCCCCCCTCCGGCAGGGCACCAGGACGTGCCCCAGACGGGATCTTGCGGAGACAGAAGCTTGCGGCGGCGGAAAAGTGATTACGATGCTCCCCTGATTTTTTTGGGAATATTTGGGAATTTATAGGCGCAAGATCTAGGTCAGGGGACCTCCAGGGGGCCCACAAGCCTGCATGGCACGCCCCCTGGCCGCGGGGTGGGGGCTTGTGGGGCCCTTGGGCTCTTCTGGCTTGGCCCCCAAGCTCTCCGATCTTCTTCCGTTCCAGAAAAAATCTTTTCGGGGATTTTCTTCCGTTTGGACTCCGTTTCAAAATCTCCTCTGAAAGGGGTCAAAAACATGGAAAAAACAGGAACTGGCACTTGGCACTGAGTTAATAAGTTAGTCCCATAAAATAAATAAAAGGCATGCAAAACATCCAAAGTTTGACAAGATAATAGCATGAAACCATCAAAAATTATGGATACGTTGCAGACGTATCAAGCATCCGCAAGCTTAACTCCTGCTCGTCCTCGAGTAGGGAAGTGATAAAGAACGAATTTTTTATGTGGAATGCTACCTAGCGTAGTTGTCCTTTGCAACTTATTTCACGCGGCATGAATGTTCAGATCCTTACGATTCAAAACAATAGTTTACTATTGACATGAAAACAGTAATACTTCAAGCAAACTAGCAAAGTAATCATGAACTTTCAAAATAACAAGGCCAAAGAAAGTTATCCCTACAAAATCATATAGTATGGCTATGCTCCATCATCCTCACACAACTAATGTAAATCATGCACAACCCGGAATTGGCCAAGTAATTGTTTTCGCACTCTTACTTTCTCAAACTTTTTATAACTATCACGCAATACATGAGCGTGAGCCATGGATATAGCACTATAGGTGGAATAGAGTGTGGTGGTGGTTGTGAGACAAAAAGGAGAAGATGGCCACATTGACTTGGCGTATCAATAGGCTATGGAGATGCCCATTAATAGATATCAATGTGAATGAGTAGGGATTGCCATATAAGAGATGCACTAGAGCTATAAGTATGTGAAAGCTCAAGAGGAAGACTAGTGGGTGTGCATCCAACTTGCTTGCTCACGAAGACCTAGGGCAATTTGGAGGAAGCCCATCATTGGAATATACAAGCCAAGTTATAAAACGAAGATTCCCACTAGCATATGGTAGTGACAAAGCAAGAAGCTCTCAATCATGAAGAACATGGTGCTATCATGAAGCACAAGTGTGGAAAAAGATGGTAGCATTGTCCCTTCTCTCTTTTTCTATCATCTTTTTTTATTATTATTATTTTATTATTTGGGCTCTTAGGCCTCTTTTTTTCTTCTCTCTTTTTTTGTTTTTGAGCCCTTTGGCCTCTCTTTTTTTCCTCGCATGGGACAATGCTCTAATAATGATGATCATCACACTTTTTAGTTACTCAAAGATCTAAGATCACAATGATGATGACTCCATAGGAAATGCCTTCGGCAGTGTACCGGGATGTGCAACGATCTAGTATGATCATGCAATGGCAATATGAAAGTGACGGCACAATTCTTTAGACGGAACGGTGGTAGTTGTATGGCAATATATCTCGGAATGGCTATGAAAATGCCATAGTAGGTAGGTATGGTGGCTGTTTTGAGGAAGGACTTTGGTGGGTTTGTGCACCGGCGAGAATTGCGCGGCGCTAGAGAGGCTAGCAATGGTGGAAGGTGAAAGTGCATCTATACCATGGACTCAACATTAGTCATAAAGAACTCACATACTTATTGCGAAAGTTTTTATTAGTAATCGAAACAAAGTGCTAAACGCATACTCCGAAGGGAAGGGTTGGTAGGTGTAAACCATCACGCGATCCCGACCTCAACACAAAGGATGACAATCAGTAGATCCATTATGCTCCGAGTTCCTAACATAGCGGTTCACCATACGTGCATGCTACAGGAATCACTAACTTCAACACAAGTATTTCTAGATTCACAATACCCTACTAACATAACTCTCAATATTACCGAATCCATGTCTCAAAACTAATTGAGAGGAATCGAAACTTCTCTTTCTACTCAATGCACATGAAGATGGAGGTTTTTGCATCCTCTTTGGGTACCTAGCACATGGGACTACTTTCATAGCCTAAGCCAACTACCAAATCACGCACCGCCATGCTCTAAAGATATAAGTGAAGCACAAGAGCAAAAGTACCTAGCTCAACAGATATAAGTGAAGCACAAGAGCAAAAGTATCTAGCTCAAAAGATATAAGTGAAGCACAATGAGCATTCTAGCAAAATCATGATGAGTGCATGTCTCTTTCTCTCTCAAAAAGGTGTGCAGCAAGGATGATTGTGACACAACAAAAATAAAAGACTACTATGACACAAGACGCTCCAAGCAAAGCACATATCATGTGGTGAATAAAATATAGCTCCAACTAATATTACCGATGGATTGAAGACGAAAGAGGGGATGCCTTCCCGGGGCATCCCCAAGCTTAGGTTTGTTGGTGTCCTTGAATTTGGCTTGGGGTGCCTTGGGCATCCCCAAGCTTGAGCTCTTTCCACTCCTTATCTCTTTGTCCATGAGAACGTCACCCAAAACTTGAAAACTTCACAACACAAAACTTAAACAGAAACTTGTGATAACATTAGTACAAGAAAACAAACTACCACTTCTTTTGGTACTGTAGCAAACTTGAATTCCATCTATATTAATGATGAGCTACTGTATTCTCACTTTCCATGGCTAGTACCCCCCCCCCCCCGATACTAACCATAGTTTCATCAAAACAAGCAACAAACTCAATAAAAACAGAATCTGTCAAAAACAGACCAGTCTGTAGCAATCTGTATACTTCATATACTTCTGGTACCTCAAAAAATCTGAAAAATTACGAAGGTCTAGGGAAAAAGCATATCAATCAGAAGCAAAAATAATCAACTCAAAATCTCTTTCTGAATAAAAATTAAAAATCATCTCGTGAGCGAAAAGTTTCTGTCTTTTTCCAGCGGGATCAAACAACCATTACCAAGACCAATCATAAAGGCTTTGCTTGGCTCAAACACAAAAACACAATCACAACAGAATTGTGAAAGTGTCGACGCAACAAAACAGAAATAAAAAGATAAATTCATTGGGTTGCCTCCCGACAAGCGCTATTGTTTAACGCCCTTAGCTAGGCATAGTAGCGATAGAATCACGTATCGTCGTCTTTGGTTCTCAAACCATAAGTAGTGTGATCACTTATCATCTTGAGGTTTTCATCTTTCTTGCTAGATGATTCACCACTACTTTTAGGAACAAAGACAGGCTTGGTGATTTTATTATGGGCAAAATTGGTAGTATTCTGCACAGCGGCAAAAGCGGAACCCAAGTTGGTTATCACATCCTCTAGTTTGCCAATCCTAGCGGAATCATGACCTAGCTTTTCGCTAACTGTGGGTTCCTTCTCCTTTAAATTTTTCAAAACCATTCCCATCTTGGATCCGTACTGAGTGATTTGATTGTGGATCTTTTTATCCAAATTCTCAATGAGTTCAATCGTAGCAACTTTATTTTCAATAGCGTCCAGCCTACGCATCACATGTTCCAGAGTTAAGGTAGTTCCATTAACCATGAGTGGGGGTGAGCCTACCAAATTTATCACAGCCTATCCAAGAAATTTCCACCTACGATGGTGTCAAGAATATACCTATTCCAAGGATAAATACCCACATAAAAACTGTGAAGCAAGACGGTAGTGGATTGCTTATGAGTAGATCTACTCTGAGCATTGCAAATCCTATACCAAGCGTCCTTTAAGTTTTCTCCCTCAATTTCTTTAAAATTGAGAACTTCACTCTCGGGAATATTGTTCGAAGTGGTGGATCTAGCCATCAGGATAGACTATCCGACACAGACGAGCAGAAAGCAAGCGAGAAAAAAAGGGCAAACGAAAAGGCGAACGAAAAGGCGAACAAAAAAGGAAAACGAAAGAGGCAAATTGGTGAAGTGGGGGAGAGGAAAACGAGAGGCAACAGGCAAATAGAGTAACGCCTTAAGAAAGATGACATGATGTAGAGGGATAAATTCATGCAATAGATATAAACCCCATCTTTTTACCCTTGATGGCAACAACACGATGCGTGCCTCGCTACCCCTTTTGTCACTGGGTGAGGACACCGCACGGTATGAACCCAAAACCAAGCACTTCTCCCATTGCAAGAATTGTAGATCAAGTTGGCCAAACAAAACCCACAACTCGAAGAGAATTACAAGGATATGAAATCATGCATATAAGAGATCAGAAGAAACTCAAATAAGACTCATAGATAATCTGATCATAAATCCACAATTCATCGGATCTCGACAAACACACCGCAAAAGAGGATTACATCGGATAGATCTCCATGAAGATCACGGAAAACTTTGTATTGAAGATCCAAGAGAGAGAAGAAGCCATCTAGTTACTAGCTATGGACCCGTAGGTCTATGGTGAACTACTCACGCATCATCGGAGAGGTCATGGTGTTGATGGAGAAGCCTTCCGTATCCGAATCCCCCCTCCGGCAGGGCACCAGGACGTGCCCCGGATGGGATCTTGCGGACACAGAAGCTTGCGGCGGTGGAAAAGTGATTACGATGCTTCCCTGATTTTTTGGGGAATATTTGGGAATATATAGGCGCAAGATCTAGGTCAGGGGACCTCCAGGGGGCCCACAAGCCTGCATGGCGTGGCCCCCCTGGCCGCGGGGTGGGGGCTTGTGGGGGCCCTGGGGCTCTTCTGGCTTGGCCCCCAAGCTCTCCGATCTTCTTCCCTTCCAGAAAAAATCTTTTCGGGGATTTTCTTCCGTTTGGACTCCGTTTCAAAATCTCCTCTGAAAGGGGTCGAAAACATGGGAAAAAAACAGGAACTGGCACTTGGCACTGATTTAATAGGTTAGTCCCAGAAAATAAATAAAAGGCATGCAAAACATCCAAAGTTTGACAAGATAATAGCATGAAACCATCAAAAATTATAGATACGTTGGAGACGTATCAGGTAACGAGACATAAACGATAGAAACGGTAAAAGTAGCATGGCAATGATAGTAATGGTATCTGGGGAAATGGTCATCTTGCCTGAGATCCCGCTTGGAAGAAGAACAACTCCATGAGTCGGCGAACCAACGTAGTCGAACGGGTCCTCACATTCCGACATGCTTGCGGAACTCTATCGAGACGGAGCAAACCGAAAACAAGCATCAACACAGATATTCACCACGGCAAATGCACAACAAGAAGCACAACCTTAGATGATGCATGATGCGTGATGAATGCAACAAACAAAATAAAACACACTGCGACAACGAATTAAAAGGGGAATCTCCTGGAGCGTCGGTGTCGGGTTGTCACAAACCCCGAGTCCGGTTACGGGTAACTCGTCAAAACTCACAGATTTGGCCTATTCTGGAAGCTTTCTATACTATTACTCACTGATTTGGGGTCCCGCTGCGATCCAAACGTTCGAGGAATCTCAGTGTCTGGTTAGGGGGAACTCATCAAAACTTGTAATTTTGGCCTATTCTCGCCATTTTCTATGCTATTATTCACTAATATTGGGTCCCGCTGCGATCTGAACGTTCGGTGCACCCCGTGGTTCGGTTACGGGGACCTCGTCAAAACTCACAGGTTTGGCCTATTATGGCCAGTTTTCCTATACTATTACTCACTAATATTGGGTCCCGCTGCGATCCGAACGTTCGGTGTACCCTGAGGTTTGGTTATGGGGAACTCGTCAAAACTCATAGATTTGGCCTATTATGCCCAGTTTTCTATGCTACTACTCATTGATTTTGGGTCCCACTGCGATATGAATGTTCGGGGAACCCCGGGTTTGGTTACGTGGAACTCGTCAAAACTCACAGATTTAGCCTATTCTTGAAGCTTTCTATACTATTACCCATTGATTTTGGATCCCTCTATGATCCAAACGTTCGGGGAATCCCGGCGTCCGGTTACGGGGAACTCGTCAAAACTCACAGATTTGGCCTATTCTGGCAAGTTTTCTATATTATTACTCACTGATTTTGGGTCTCGATGCGATCGGGTCGTTCAGGGATCCCAAGGTCCGGTTACGGTGAACTCGTCAAAACTCATAGACTTGGCCTATGATGGCTAGTTTTTTATACTAGTACTCACTGATTTTGGGTCCCGCTGTGTTGCAAACGTTCAGGGAACCTCGAGGACTGGTTACGGGTAACTCGTCACGACTCGCAGATTTGGCCTATTATGGCCAGTTTTTTACACTATTACTCACTGATTTTGGGTCTCGCTTCGATCTGAACGTTCTTGGAACCCCCAGGACTGGTTACGAGTAACTCACCAAAACTCACAGATTTGGCGCATTATGGCCAGCTTTCTATACTATTACTCACTGATTTTTGGTCCCGCTGTGATCCAAACGTTCTGGGAACCCCGAGGTCCGATTACGAGGAACTCGTCAAAACTCGCATTTTTAGCCTATTCTCGCGAGTTTACTATGCTATTACGCACTAATTTTGGGTCTCATTTCAATCCGAACGTTCAGAGAAGCCTGGGGTCCGGCTACACGGTACTCATCAAAACTCGCTGTTTGGCCTATTTTGGCCAATTTTCTATGCTATTACTCAGTCATTTTGGGTCCCGCTGCGAACCAAACGTTATGGGAATCCCGGTGTCCGGTTACGGGGAACTCATCAAAACTCGTAGTTTTGGCCTATTCTAGCCACTTTTCTATACTATTTCTCATTAATATTGGGTCCCCTGTGATCTGAACGTTCGGTGAACCCAGAGGTCCGGTTACGGGGAACTCGTCAAAATTCACAAATTTGGCCTATTATGGCTAGTTTTCTATAATATTACTCACTAATATTGGGTCCCGCTGCAATTTGAACATTCGGTGAACCCCGAGGTTTGGTTACGGGGAACTTTTCAAAACTCACAGATTTGGCCTATTATAGCTAGTTTTCTATCCTTTTACTCATTGATTTTAGGTCCCACTGCGATCTGAATGTTCGAGGAACCCCGAGTCTAGTTACGGGGAACTCGTCAAAACTAACAGATTTAGCCTATTCTCGAAGCTTTCTATACTATTACTCACTGATTTTGGGTCCCTCTGCTATCCAAACTTTCGAGGAATCCCGGTGTCCGGTTACGGGGAACTCGTCAAAACCTACAGATTTGGCCTATTCGAGCCAGTTTTCTGTGCTATTACTGACTAATACTGAGTCTTGCTGCGATCCAAACGGTCGGTGAACCAAGAGGTTCGGTTACGAGGAACCCGTCAAAAGTCACAGATTTGGCTTATTGTCGCGAGTTTTCCATACTATTACTCACTGATTTTGGGTGTCGTTGCGATCCGAACGTTCGGGGAACCCCAAGGTCCGGTTACGGAAACTCGTCAAAACTAGTAGATTTGGCCTATTATGGCTCGTTTTTCATACTATTACTCACTGATTTTGGTCCCACTGCTATACAAACGTTCGGGAAACCCTGAGGACTAGTTACGGGTAACTCGTCAAAACTCACAGATTTAGCATATTATGGCCATTTTTCTATACTATTACTCATTGATTTTGGGTCCCGCTGCAATCAAAACTTTTGGGGAACCCCGAGGTCCGATTATGTGGAATTCATCTAAACTCGCGGGTTTGGCCTATTCTGGCTATTTTGCTATGCTATTACTCACTAATTTTGGGTACCGTTGCGATCCGAACGTTTGGGGAAGCCCGGGGTTCGGCTACGGGTAGTCGTCAAAACTCGCAGTTTTGGCCTATTTTGCCAATTTTCTATGCTATTACTCAATCATTTCGGGTCCCGCTGCAATCCGAACGTTCGGGGAAGCCCGTGGTCCGACTACGGGGTACTCGTCAAAAATCGCAGTTTTGGCCAACTTTCTGTGCTATTACTCAATCATTTTGGGTCTTGCTATATATTATCCGAACATTCGGGGAACCCCGTGGTACGGGTATGGTGAACTCATCAAAATCACATATTTGGCCTATTGTTGCAAGTTTTATATGCTATTACTCACTTATTATGGGTCCCGCTACGATCCGAATGTTCGGGGAACCCCGAGTCTGGTTACGGGGAACTCGTCAAAACTCACATATTTGGCTTATTCTCGAAGCTTTCTATAGTATTACCCAGTGATTTTGCGTCCAGTTGAGACCCAAACGTTCGGTGAATCCCGGTGTCCGGTTACGGGGAACTCGTCAAAACTCGCAGTTTTGGCCTATTCTGACCAGTTTTCAGTGCTACTACTCCCTAATTTTGGGTCCCGCTGCGATCCTAACTTTGAGTGAACCCCGACGGTTACGGGGAACTCGTTAAAACTCACAGATTTGGCCTATTATGGCCAGTTTTCTATATTATTATTCACTAATATTGGGTTCTGCTGCGATCCAAACTTTTGGTGAACCTCGAGGTTCAATTACGAGGAACTCGTCAAAACTCACAGATTTGGCCAATTGTGGCCACTTTTCTATGCTATTACTCACTGATTTTGGGTCCCGTTGTGATCCGAATGTTCGGGGAACCCCAAGTCCGGTTGTGGGGAAATCGTCAAAACTCACATATTTGCCCTATTCTGCCCAAATTTCTATGCTATTACTCACTAATATTGGGTCCCGCTGTGATCCATACGTTCGGTGAACCCCGAGGTTCGGTTACAAGGAACTCGCCAAAACTCACAGATTTGGCCTATTCAGGCCAGTTTTCTATATTATTACTCACTGATTTTGGGTCTCGCTGCGATCCGAACGTTCAGGGAACCCGCGGTCCGGTTATTGGGTAATCGTTAAAACTCACAAATTTGGCCTATTCTGACAGTTTTGTATGCTTATTACTCACTGATTTTGGGTCCCACTGCGATCCAAATGCTCGGGAAATAACCCCGGGGTCCTGTTACGGGGTACTCGCTAAAACTCACAGCTTTGGCCTATCTTGGTCAGCTTTCTATACTATGACTGACTCATTTTGGGTCCCGAGGCGACCCGGTCGTTAGGGAAACTCCGAGGTCCAGTTACGGGTAACTCGTCAAAACTCGCAGTTTTGATTTTTCTGCTAATTTTCTATGTTATTACTCATTGATTTTGGGTCCCGCTATGTTCCGAATGTTCGGGGAACCCCGAGGTCCGGTTACAGGGAACTCGTCAAAACTCACAGATTTGACCTATTCTGGCCAGCTTTCTATACAATTACTCACTGATTTTGGGTGCCGCTGCGATCCAAAGGTTCAGAGAAACCGGGTGTCCGTTTACCAGAACTCTTCAAAGCTCGTAGTTTTGGCCTATTATGGCAAGTTTTCTATGCTATTACTCACTAATTTTGGGTCACACTGTGATCCGAACTTTGGGGAACCCCGAGGTTCGGTTGCGGGGAAATCGGCAAAACTCAGATATTTGGGCTATTCTAGCCAGCTTTTTATACTATTACTCACTCATTTTGGGTACCGAGGCGACCCGAACATGCGGGGAACCCCGAGGTCCGCTTATGGGGAACTCGTCAAAATTCATAGATTTGGCCTATTATGGCTAGTTTTCTATATTATTACTCACTCATTTTGGGTCCCGGGGCGACCCTAACATTTTGGGAACCCCGAGGTCCGGTTACGGGGAACTCGTCAAAACTCACAGATTTGGCATATTATGGCGAGCTTTCTATACTATTTGGCCTTGTAAAAATCATAGTACTTAGTCAGACGTCATATTAGCTAAAAAATACATAAATACAAAAAATTAAAGTAGAGAGTGTCAAGGGGATTACCAGATACTTATGTTTCCTCATAGCCAACTCTGGTTTCAAAGGTTTCTTGCACTTGGTGTACGTATGCCATTGGAGCCCACAACTACTACATGTTATTATCACTATCACATGCAATGTCCTCATCACTACTCTTATATCCCTCCTCATTCTCTTCTTCAAACATAGCTTTCAACTTCCCCTTGCTGACATTTCTACTCTCTTGTGTGCACATAGCAGTATGTTGAGAAGGTTGCAGTGTACTACTGTTGCTGTCGTGACATCGAAAAACCTACACCATGATCATCAATGGCAAGAACACCAGGCTCGTTGAGATCATACACAATAGTTCAGTCATATAAGATTGCAGCTAATTCATCTATTGTGTGATTAATGTTGCCCTCACTAACAAATTCCAAAATGAAAGTTGTTGTTGCCCTCACTAACAAATTCAGAACTAATGAATCCTCATATTGCTACTTCAGTTGTTGCATCTTGATGTTTGCTTCAATAAGTTCTAGTCCATGCTCTTTGTTAGCTCGAGCAGCAGTATTCTTCATGTGGTACAGTTCATCATTGAAATTAAATCCTAGTGATGTCAACAATTCCTAAATATTCACATATGTGACATCTGAGCTGCAAATCATCCTATCCAAGTTATGTCCTATCTGAATTATGTCGAGCATCAAAGTAAATCCTTACATCTCATCTAGCATGAGCTAACCTACAAGCCACGGCAAAATTGAATTTTATCAGTGCTTTCGAACCTAGCCCTCTGATTTGAACATGAGAGAAGAAAAAATAGATGTTGGACTTACAGCAATCAACCCGCTCCACTAGTCGAGTGATGGCTTGTGGTGACGTTGGCCACCCACATCTCAGCGAGCCGCACCCGTTGGTCCATGGACAGGGGCGCCTCCTCCTCTTCTTCTTCGTCATCGGTGTAATAGGACGAACTAGAGTTGTCCAAACCCATGTGGTCATCGCTCCCGAGGCCAGGGTGGCCGTCGTAGCCTCCCACAACACCGCCATGTCGGGGGTCGCCGCAGCCATCGCGTGAGATCCGTGGGGAGAGGGGGTAGGGAGAGGGGAGAACAAGAGCTAGGGTTCGTGGGGGTCCGGCTCGGTCTGACCGAGCCCACTAAGACCGACCGCGCCCGCGTCGTCCTAGTCAGCGCACCAGCATGCGCCGATTGTCCAACATGACGCCTATCAGGTGGGCCCCCGCTGTAAGATACATGGTCAATACGCGGTTATACGGTTGTGTGTCCATTTTGTAAAAATTAGGCCGAATAGTGGTACTGAACTGCGACATGCATGAACTATGGTACTAATTCGTTATATGGTGGTGAGAGTGGTATTGTGACGCCCTCGGCTTAATCGTACGCTAATCATACACACAAATGCGTACGATCAAACCCAAGGACTCACGGGAAGATACCACAACACAACTCTAGACACAAATAAAATAACATCAGCTTCATATTACAAGCCAGGGGCCTCGAGGGCTAGAATACGAAAGCTCGATAAACACACGAGTCAGCGGAAGCAACAAATATCTGAGTACAAACATAAAACATGGGGTGCCTTAGAGAAGGCTAGCACAAAAGATACAACGATCGAACAAGGCGAGGCATCCTGCCTGGGAACCTCCTAACTACTCCTGATCATCAGCGGCCTCCACGTAGTAGGCACTGTCGGGGTAGCAGTCGGCGGCGGCGGGGACCTCCATCTCCTGGGCTTCATCATCTGGTCGCAGCAAATGGATCAAGGGGACAAGGGGGGAGCAAAGCAGCGGTGAGTACTCATCCAAAGTACTCGCAAGTCTTACATCAGATCTATTCTAAGTATGCATCAGTATCAAAGAAGGGGGGTTATATGTGGACTGACTACAGCAATGCGAGAATAGAGAGAGAAGGCCTAGTCCTATCGAAGACTAGCATCTTCAGGGGTCTTGCAGCAATAGACGAGAGTAGAACAGGGGGTAACACATTAATAGTCATATTGTTGCAGCAATATTAAAGTGAGGTCACGCCTAAAGATCCTCCCTCGACTCCCTGCGAGGAAGCAATCCCGAGGCAAACTAATTCCAGTTAAGTAACAATTGTAGTTGTAAAAGATCGGGGCACAACTCCAAGTCGTCCTGTAACCGTGGACACGGCTATCCGAATAGTTAATTTTCATCCCTGCAGGGGTGCACCACATGTCCCGTCACGCTCGATAACACTCTGGCCGGACATACTTTTCTGGGTCTTGCCCGGCCTCGGAATATCGACACGTCGCAGCCCCACCTAAGACTAATCAGAGAGGCCAGCCCGCCGGTCTAAATCCTAAGCACAAAGGGTTCGTGGGCCCAGTTCCCCTTCACGCTCCTGCACGTGGCGTGGGCGGCCGACGTCAGTCCTAGCATCCCTTAATCACAAACGCGATGCATCTCGGGACCACTCGGGCGCGCGCCGCTACATTGCTGGCATCTGAAAAGCTTCGGCTGATACCGCGACGTCGAGTACCCATAATTCTTCCCGCGTAGCCGGTTAGTGCGAAAAGGTCTCCGACCAACCCAGATCAAATACCCAAATCCATTAGCATTTTAATTAGGCCAACAACACAGTCTCACGGGAATCCACCCGTCTTACAACTAATCACCAATGATCCCAGTAACATGGTCGAGTAACTGTGTGGTTGCAACATCGGGGGGAATCCGAGGTATCACCCTCGTTGGATTCCGAACGATGTACCCGTCAAGGTGGGCTTAGAGGAATCACCCTCGGGGGTCCCACACTTGAGGGGTTGCACGACAGAGGCGTCATCGGGAATGGTGAAAGAGGAATCACCCTCGATAACCACGACCGACTAGCTATACTACAGAGATATCATCAGGAGTACTTAGTGAGGTGTCACCCTCGGTACTCGATAGTATCTCTGTAGCGTCGTACAACGAAGGGGGTGAATGTGCTATGTCGGGTCTGGCTCGTCGATCAGAGATCGGGATTGAAAACAAGCGGGGCAACTGAACTACGGGGTCAGAGGGGATGACTGCTCCACCTATACTAAGCAGGTTAAAGGTACAGGACTGAAAGTAGCAGTTCATAAAAACAGGCTATGCATCAGATATAGGAGCTAACTACAACAGTAGCAAAATACTAATGCAAGCAGTAGGAAGAAATACATAGGCGATATAGGAATGATCAAGGGCGGGTTTGCTTGCCTTGCTGCTCTGCGGCAAAGGACTGATCGGCTGGGTCGTAGATGTACCCGGCAGCAGCATCAGTCTCGGGGTCTACCGGTAAGAAGAGGGGGAAGAAACAATAAATAATAGCACCGATGCAACACAAAGCATGACATGGAAAGATGCAGGCTAGACATGAGCTAACGCGGGAACATCCGTCAAAGACGGGTCGGAAGAATATCTGACGATATTTTCCGGGTCTCGGGCTACTACCGGTTATACTGGAAACGAAGGAAAAGTTCCAAGTTTGCTATGCTAGGGACGCGTGACAGACGAATAGACCGTGTATCCGGTTTCGTCTCGCTTTGCTGATCAACTTTCATGTTGAAATTAATTTGATCTGACTTACGGATTATTTTATATTAATTTTCAAAGTTTTATTAATTATTTAGGAATTAAAAACAGATTTAACTATTCTAATGAAATCCTATTATGACATCATCGCGATGTCATGCTGACATCAGCAGTTGACTGGTCAACTGACCAGCGGGTCCCGAACGTCATAGGCACAAGTTTTATTTAAGATTAAATATTATTTAATCAGATTAATTTAGTGGGGGACCCACGTGTCATACTCTCATTAGGTTAATTAATTATTATATCTATTTATTTATTTATTTAATAAAAAACATTATTTTAATTTTTTATTTTAGCTATCGCATGGGGCCTCCGTGTCATAGACAGCGGGTGCATTGGCCCCACCGGTAAGTGGCCATTTACTCATTTTATTAATCACAAATACATAACCATACAAATGTCGTATTCCTCTAAATATCCATATACGCAAATACATACATCGCATCTCATACATACATACATACGCATCTAATACATCATTTATTTTTTATTTTCTCTCAAAACTCTCATCTCTGCCCCCTCTGTTCATCTGTTCATTCATCTGTTCATCTCTCAACAGAGAGGAATGGGGCAAAACTCCACCACCCTACGAGACCTCAACGGCGCCGGAAAAGGGAACTAATCTCCGGAACGGAACCGGGACGGAAAACGGAAGGAGAGGGTGGGAGGAGCCCGTAAAAGGGCTCACCGGCGTTGCCGGGGAACGGGGCGGCGAGGCTCGGGGTCGGCCGTTGTGGAGGATGACGAGGAGGCCGATGGTGCGGTGCCGGCAAGGAGGAGCCCGAGGTGGCCGGGCCGGTGGGGACCCCGGCCGATGCGCCGACGGGGGGGCGGCCACCGGAGAGGTGAGGGCCGCCGGAGATGGGCCTCCCGGAAGGGGCCGGTCGACGAGATGGGGAGGGCCTCGGCCGCCGGATCTGGAGGAGTGGTGGCCGGCGGTTGGAGGAGCAGGGGCTCGCCGGCCGGGAGAGGGGCCGACGGGGGAGAGGCTGCCGGCGGGAGGAGGTGGCCGTGGGGGGGGTCGCCGGCGGGAGGAGGAGGCCGTGGGGGGGGCTGGATCCGGCGAGATGGGAGAGGGGCTCGGGTGGGAGAGGGGGTACGGGAGAGAGAGGAGGGTCGTGGGGAGGGAGAGTCGTGAGGGGGAGCGTGGGGGGTCTCGGTGGGGTGGGCTCTGTCGTGGGGGAGGGGGTGGAACGAGAGGGAGGGAGCCTCTCGGTGGGGAGGGGTAGGTGGGACGGGAGGTGTCGGTGGGGGGGTTGGCGGCGGCCAGGGGGCTGACGAGGGAGGGAGCGGGGGCGGCTAGGGTTAGCTGCGGGTGGGCCGGTGAGGCCAGTTGGGCCGCTTGGCCCAGCTCGGCCAAGGGTGGGGGGTGTTTTGCCTTTTTTTATCATTTGTTTTTCTTTCTTTTACTTTCTGACATTCTATTATCATTATTTTCTTATATATTTATATCTTTCTGTTCTAACTATATAGGACTTTTAATACAATTAAAAATGTTCGATTCGTTTCTATAACATATTAGGGAATTTCAACAACTCTCCCGACATTTTTACTTAACATCACGAAATGTTTCTCGTTCGACTTTATTCGTAAATTTCGAACTCGACTGGTTTTTCGACTAACACGTGATCCACGATAGAATTTATGATGGCGTGGCTTCACTAGCGTGGGATTACTGTCGCTTGACTACAGGAGTTACTGTAGCACCAATCCGAGGATGTCACAGGTATCACAATGCAATTAACTCTCTCGAACGCTTTGTGGTGTTAATTCGCCTCGACAACATTCGAAATACTCCCTCTGTTTACTTATACAAGGCCATTATGAAATATACATTTTGCATCTATATAAGGCCATCAACAGTAATCAAGGCAAAAATTAATGGTGTTTTCTTAAACTAACAACTTGTTCAATACTTGCATGCATACAATCATAACGATACTCAAGTACCTCTTCCACTCATGCCCTCCATTATGTAGGCCAAAATCGGTGCCATATTCACTTTTGATTCATTTGGCATCGGTGTCCTCCATTGCCCAGCTGGTGTCTTAAGAAAATTTGTGGGAACCGGAGCAAGTAGTTGCTCCGATGCTAAATTCAGTGAGGTAATAAAAATTCTATATCTTGCATGCATACTAGATGGAAACAGTTTCGTGTGAGAGAAAAACTTAATTACTTAATAGATGTGGGTCAGTCTTTCATTGATGCCAAATTGTGTACATTTTGAGGTCATCTCCAATGGTTCTAAGATAGTTGTTGGTAAATTTTGACACATATAATTTTTGATGATGAGTCATGCAATAAATAAGGAAAGAGGGTAAGGTTGTATTTAAATTAACCAGCATCCTTGCACAAGCTTCAATAAGGAATGAGAGAGCACCTTATTTATTTCGTCATATCTTATTAAACAAACTAGATATAACCCATTAAAGTAATTATATGTTAAGGTGTTGGTTGATGACATGTCATATTTTATCAACAAGTTAACCAACAAAATGTTGAAGATGCCCTTAGAGGGGTGCCAAAAGCTTTTCATCTGACATTCACGTATACGTGGCACACTTGACAGAATTTTGACACCGGATACATAGTGAAAGGCCTCAGTGTTCTTGCATGCATGTAGTGTATTAATGATCCTAATGTATGAAAAAAGCTAGATTATAAAACATGTATTAAATTTGATCTTGATATCCGTAAATAAAAATGAAGGAAGTATATGTAATCATCCAAAAGCGAAAGCCACATAATTTTACCTTTTTTTAACGGACAGCTATAAACCTTTGCCCTCATCATGTATTATAGCCCTCCGTGTCATAAAATAAGATCGGTTTTCATACTATAATAGTTTTAAAACCACTGTTATATTATAGAATGGAGGAAGTACGTATTAAGGATGCCCGTAATAGTAATATCATAGCGAATATTGCTTTTGGCTCCCGAGCTCACTGGAGGCCTTTAAATTCAAACTTCAAATTCAGTGAAAATTTGTATTTTAATGTTTCAAAAAATTCTAAAAAAAATACATAGATAAATGAAGGTATAATACACAAGTGTGTAAATTTTCAGAACAAAATACGTTGAAATGAGGGCTGTGTAAAAAAGACAAATCTAAGGTTGTGTAACACATGTTACTATTCATCATTTCAGATCATGAAATTGTCTTTTTTATACAGATCACGTTTTAAAGTATTTTGACCTGAAATTTTACACACATGTCGGTTACATCTTTACATACATGCATATTTGTTTTCAGAATTTTTTGAACCATAAAAATTTGAATTTGAATTTTTCAAAAATAAAGGCCTTCATGGCTCCTGGGAGCCAAAACGTCATTCTCATACCATAGGTAGTACCATACATGCGAACTAGGCAATTTCGATGAGGTGGCATAAAATTAAATGAAAAAATAGAGGGTTGAGTATCATATATGATACCGTATCATACTAAATGATGTATTACTATGTGTCTTACATGACAATAAATGAACTATATATGATACTAACATATGATATTATGCATTACGGATGTGGTATTATACACTCGTATCATATACTAGTATATGATACTAACCATTACAGACTAATCTGCTGGCGCCACTCCGGTGTACGGGACGAACACCCAAGCATATCAAACCACGTCGAGTTTTAACACTCATCAAAGTTAACGTCCACCCAACGCGGTACAGTCTACCCTTTCCTACCAAACCAGCGGCACACGCACGACGAGCACATTTTTTACACCGGTACGTCAACGCCGTGCAGCCAGTACCAGGTCACGCACCAGCTCGTCCACCATCGCGTCCATCACCAGCCCTTCCAGCAACCCGCCGACCTCCCGCTCCTCCTCGGCGACGCAGACCCAGCGCCGCCCGCGCTCCATGTCGGCCAGCGCGGCCTCCCCGGCGAACAGCACGTCCTCCGCGCCCCACCGCGTCCCGGCGCCCTTCACCCATTCCCGCGCCGCACGCACCAGCACCGACACGTCGTCCAACGGCCTCGCCGCGCCGACGGCCAGCCCCGCGTCCGACGCACGGCGCCGGCCGAGCCCCTCCGCGAAGAAGTCCAGGAGCAGCCGTTCCGTGGCAACCGAAGAAGTAGTGGCCGCCGTGTCGCCGCCGTCGTCCTTGAGGAGTCGCGCGAGGAGGCGGTGTGCCTCGTCAGGTCCGCGCTCCGCTGTACCATCGGCGCCCCGGCACCGTGGTGACCACGTCGTCGCAGCGCCGTGGTCGGCGCCTGAGTTGCTCGTCTGGGTGCGGGCGTCGTCAGATTCCCCGGGCTGGCGATCGGGCGCGCCACCGAAGTGCGCCTCGAGATCCACGGGGCACACCGCGTGCGCCAGGCCGTCGAGCCGCCGGATCTTGCGCAGCAGCAGCTCCTGCGCCTGCGCCTCGTTCGACCCTGCAGCCCCATGCATCGACGATGTTAATTAAATCAAAATCGACGGCTGTGAATTGTTAACACTAGATCCATGAAAATTGTTAACAGCACTACTCCTGATGGTTGACCTAGCTAGCGCTGCTCATACTACTGCGACTCTCCAGGTTCCAGGCTGTGAAAAAACTTATTTACTACTCCACACGATGCGTTGAGTATATAGGAGTATATATACATGATCGACTCGACAAGCGTCACGATCACATGCGACGGCCTAGATCCCGCTGCTCATCGTAGCATGCATCAATGCATGGCGGCAAGAGTCAATTCATGGGAGGTCTCAGCCAGCCAAGGAGACCGGCCGGCACGCCAAACGGGGAGAGGTGCCTGTGGTCCAGTCCATGGGCAATGGGGACTACTCAACGGCTTCGATGGAGCTCTGGAGTCTGGGCCGCTGGCCGATCTGGAGGTTGAAGATTCAGCTGAGGCGGCTTTAATGCCCATAATAGTGTCGTGTCCGAGCATGGTGCCTACACCGGCGTGGCACGCTAGCCAACATTGATCGACCACGTACGGCACCGATGAATTTTTCAGTGTTATAAATTGCCGGAAAACTTGACACATGCAAACCAACACATACGTTCATTGCAGTTAGATGCCCGTCGTGCAATACAGTACGTGGTAATCTTGGAGGGAGAAGAGAAGAGAAGGCTTACGTAACGTACGTTGGGAGTCATCGGGGAGGCAGTGCTGGAAGGAGGTGGCAGGCGAGCAGGTGCCGGCGTCGCTCGTTTCATCGTCGTTGTCGTCGTCGTGGTGGTGGTGGAAGGGGAAGTCCATGACGGACACGGGGCTCAGCTGCTGCTTCCCCTCCTCCGCCGATCCCACGCCATCCGTTAGCCTCTCCTGCAACGCACGCACAGACCGGGTTAATATATTTACCATCTCGGTCATTTTAACCACATACACAGGCAAGTAGAGCAAGCAAAACAAGATGCCAGACGACAGAGAGGACCGGCGGCAGGGATGGAACCAAAAGACGAGCGTCGCGTTGCAAATGTCAGATAGATAGATAGATAGATAGATAGATAGATAGACACTTGTCCTCTTTGCAGCTGACAACCATGGCGGATCATCGGGTCATTTAACTCCGATGGTCGCCGCCGATGGTGGCTGTGGAGGAGAGAACGTGGCTTGGCGCTTTCGAGGCAGCTGGCTAGCAGACGTACACGTACTCGTGAGTGACGTGACGTGGCAGTGCCACCGTGGGCGATACCTGGGCAAGACGCTACCACGGAAAAGTACACTTGATCTGCCAAAATTTATGACCACGAGCGGTGAAGTGGATGGCTCTGCTCAGCCCAAGCAATTATTTTATTTTCTTTTCTTTTGAAATGCAGTCGATTAGAGCTCGTTAACTCCTTAGCGGTGAGCCCACCCGAGCTCACTTGAACTGACGAAACCGTACGCTACAGACAACCGGAGCACGCAGGCGCAGGCACGTCACACACTACTGCTCCCTATTCACTCCACTCATAATGTGACCGTACGTAAACCACTCGATGCGTTCGTTGTAACTTGTCTACCGCTAGAATTAAAGAGCTTTTGGTGTCTGGGCTCAAGTGCCCAGCTGCCAC
Source organism: Hordeum vulgare subsp. vulgare (assembly GCF_904849725.1). NCBI lineage: Eukaryota > Viridiplantae > Streptophyta > Magnoliopsida > Poales > Poaceae > Hordeum > Hordeum vulgare. Next base: position 597,502,717 of record NC_058521.1, read on the forward strand.
GGTAAAAAAGCGATCCCCATTTCTGAGGCACGTCGCAGAGGACCTTTCTGGGGACAGGGAGTATACCAGCAGACGGGCCCATATGTCAGTGTGTTGAGAGCTGTTAGTGTCGGTCCGTAGACCTGAGTTTGACAGCGACGCACGCGCGGCGCCGGGGGTACGGGTACGATCTTATTAGGAGGGGTGTTTCTTTCCACGGACTTTTTGGTGTAAGGACTAAAAAAAATTCATTTAATCTCATGTGAAAGAAACAGGAGGGACTTTTAAGAATTAAAAGGGGTATTTGAGACTAAAGAAAGAAGTCCCTACAGAAGGGGCTTTTTGAGACTTTTTTAGCACTTTTTCCAACAGTGCCCCTACTTTTAGCATGTCATTTAATAACCTCTAGTATATTTATTAGGGGTAACATGATCTTTTTATATGTCATTTAATGACCTCTAGTTCATGTTTAGTTCTTAAAAAAAGGGATAGGAACTAGAGACTTTTTAGTTGAGAGTAAAAAAAGTCTTAAAACTTTTTAAAGAAACAGGTCCTTAGTCGTCTCCATCACATCGAAATCAAGAGAGAATATTTCGGGCTCACCACTAAACGCACAGAGCCCATCCCATCCCATCACCTATAGATTACTTGAGTCTCTCTACGACCCCTACGTGCGGTGTCTGCCCATGCATTGCTTTCCCGGCGTTGCCGAAAATCGTTTGGAGAATCCAAAGTGATTAAAGTTTCACATGTGATATGTATGTATGTATGTATGCAGTGGCGTTGCCCATGCATAGCGATCGATCACCAAACTCCACTGTATTTACGCCGCGCCAACTAACAAATCGCGCGATGATTGAAGCGGCATTCAACGCGCGGGCACCACCAGAGAGAGCCAAGGCGAGCGGGCGGCAACTAGTCAAACATGCAATGGACTGTGCTGGGCCGGAGGGAGGGGAGGACTCACCGTGTGCTTGGCACCGGCATCGGAGGGGTCGACGCTGCCCGAGCTGGACGACGGAGACGGCGAGGGCGAAGGCTTCGATGCTGGCTTCTCCAGCGCCGCGTCCACGGGCGGCGAGCCTGGGGTTTCCGCCTCCGACTCGGCGTAGTCGGACGCGGAGCAGCTGCTGACGACGGGCGACGGGAGACCGAGGGAGTCCCGCTCGCTGTCGTCGCCATCGTCGTCGTCGTCGTCGGGGTGGCGCCTCCAGAATACGAGCCGCCGCGAGAGGGTCCTGGAGAAGCGCGAGATGGCGGCGAGCGACCGGGGGCTCCTGGGGAAGAGGAAGGACGAGAGCGTCCGCGACGGGCTCCGCCGCAGGTCGGCCTCGATGAGCAGCCGCACGGGCGCCGCCTCCGCCCTCAGCTTCGCCTGCGTGGCCTCGTCCTCGGAACGGACGGGGCACGGGAGCAGTCGGCGCGGGTAGGAGCGGAAGCCGTCGCTGCAGCTGGAGTCGCACGCCATCTCCAGGAAGTCCCGCAGCGTCAGCGGCGCCGTCGCCCCCATCGGTGCCGGCTGCTGAGCGCCCTGCGTGCGCGCGCGCGTGCTACTGCCGGCGAGCTGCGGCGCGCGTCGGTGGGAAATGCATGTGGAGGCTGTGTGCGCGCAGTGCGGGCTCGACTTGTGCCGGCTGCCGGGCCGGCGAGGTTTTGGGGTAGCTGAGACTTGAGAGGCTGAGATGGACGAGTGATGGGGAGGGAGAGGAGGGAGGAGCGAGGTGGCTGCCGGTGTGGCAGCTGTGGGGTGGCTCAGGTTAAGTAGAGGCAGTTCGATGCACGCAGTGGGCCGGCGTTTAAACGAAGCCCGCTGGCTGGCTGGCTGGCTGTTCCCGCTGGATCTTTTCCCGTGGTCACCGGCCGGTCAGTCAGATGTCAGCACCATTGCGATACTACGCGATAAGCAACCTGCCACTTGATTAAGTTCACGAGTGTATTAGTTATGAACCGGAGTGGATACGAAAACCGACTTCCGTAAAATGTATGATTATGTAAGCGTATGTGCTTTTATTTTTATTTTATATTTGATGCGATAGATTTTTTAAATAAATTAGGACATCTTCAGCGCAAACCCTTTTAAATAAATTAGGACATCTTCAACACAAATCCTTAAACCGTGTGCATACGCTTTGAACCACGTGTTTCGGACCGCTAAAACCATCCAACGCGTACGTTAATCGGTCGGTTCAGCAGTTCGGCATATATTTTTTGCAACCCACAAAAAAAGGGTAGGGGTTTGCGTGCGTCCGAAACGTTACCACGCCTCCTTCTGATTGCCCACCCCATCCAAAACTATCAACACACGTTTTTGGTCATCTGTCTGCATTCATATTGTTATAGACCAACCGCTACAGATTGATGTCAGCTTAGAGCGGACGCAACCTTTCATAGTGGATATTGAAGCAATGGGTTGGTCGAGAGAGCGTCGTCCGCTGCACTCTCGACTGAACATGGCGATTGATTAGTTTGGACAATGACGATTTATTATCCGTGCCATGGTTTTTTTTATGATGGACCATGTTAAATTTGTTTTCTACATAATAATGCATTTTATTATCTTTATACACCATGGCAAATTTCTGTTTTGGAATTTTTGTTCCATGATGGCAATTTTTGTTGTTGAACAAGTCATGCTAAACTATGTTTGTATGCCATGGATTTTTTTTTTAAAAACTATGCATGTCATTTACATAATGCAAATTTATATTCAAGCAATTAACCCCACTATCATGGCAAACTTACACCGTTTGTGTGTCTTTTGGCTTTGATCTGCATCATAGCAATTTTTCTACAAGTTCTATCTCTCCACATTTTGCATGCAAATTTTACTATGCACATTTATTTTGGTAATGTAATAGACGTCGGAAAATAATCTGTACATAATATGGCCATTAATTATTGTATTCTACTCCCTCTATCTGAAATTACTTGTCGCACAAATATATAAAAATAGATGTATCTCGAACTAATATACATCTAGATACATCCATTCTTATATATGACGAGTATTTTCGGACGGAGGGGGTGTATGATAATAATCCCTTCATTCCATAATGTGGTATATATACATTAATTTGAAAATTAAACTTTGTCAATTTTGACCAAGTTTATAGACCAAAATGTCTTACATCTACACTACCAAACACGTATAGTATGAAAATATAACTCATGATGTATCCAATGATGTGCATTTGGTTTTCTAGATGTATCTATTATGGTCAAAATTTGTAATGTTTGATTTTTAGAAAAAAAATTATACACACTAAATTATGGAGCGAAGGCGAGTACTCACTGCATATGTCATACAATATTTTTTTTGTATATATAATTTGTTGTTAGACAGTTTTGACAATTCTTTTTTTATTGTGCAAAGATGTATTGTGTTTGGACCAGAAGGCCTAGCACGTTGGGTGGTCTTCCCGCTATATTTTGCGATTGCGCAGGGTGTTTTTCCCCGTATCAAACGAAATCATTTACTGGGGGGACTTTCTTTTGCTCTACCCCCTCCCAGATTTAGTCCTGCATGGAAATAATTCTATTATTAGAATATCTCCAGTCGATTATGGATGTGCTTGGTTGCCTAGAGTGAATAACTACTGCATTTCAGCTACATCTCACGACAGGTTGGTTCAGTAAAAACAGTCAACAAACCAAAATCTGCATGTCGTTTGGTTATGTGCATTACACCAATGGCCACTTTAGGGTCGGCTATTTGGTTGCACGTATTTGTGCTTAAAGGGTTAGCAGATGCAAACCACAACTGTTTGGTTGCATACACATTTATGTTCTACTCGCTGTATTCAAATGTGGTGGCCCATCATATTAGACACAACATCAGAAAGAGCACTAAAAACATATAAACTAGCAAGTAAACAACAGCTAACACTAGATAAACAAGCAACTAAAGAGGCATACTCCTAACAGGCATAAGTTAAAAGACAGCAAGGGCATCCCATACCCGTTGCTTCACCATATGGTGTTGAACCCTGGAAAAATAATTAACAAGTTCTCCCATCATCGCAGAAAACTAACTACAAGTTCATACTAACAAGTTCAGAGGATGAAAGCAAGGTCACCGATGAAGTTGTGCCTGCTGCAGGGCACCCTCACCCGATGATCCTATCATGGTTGTAGATTTGGACCTTGAGGCCTAGGCCGGAGATGCGAGGCACGATGAGGACACCGGGGACGATCCTGTGGCGGCGAGAAAAGTACTGCCAGCCCCCGCGAAGGACCATCTGCCCCTCAAAGTTCTGGACCTAAACACAGAACTCGCACCACTTGTTCGTCGGGAGCTTGACGATGTGCGGGAGACTGAGCGTCAGCCACTCGTTCATCATCTCCACGAACTTGGAAGGGATGACGAGCATAGATCCTCATCATCCCTGATTTGCATGTAAAGCGAAGCGGCTCTCGGGACCCCTCCTCGTGGCTTGTCCTACGATCTCGTCCCCTTGAACGTGGCAGGCTCATGAAGGCGACCCTACAAAGAAGGTTCACCCTCTTGAGATAGTTGTTTTTGGGGATGAAAACCATGGCTCCGGCGATGGCACGGGCTCCTCCTTCTCGCCCTGTCCCACTCCGTCTTCCTCGCCTTGTCAGGTAAGATGTAATGGATTAGTAACAGGGCATTGACAGCATGCTACATTTGTACTAGTACCTAAACTAGAAAACATATTGGTCCTACCTAGCAAGAAAACCATGCATGTAAAAAAATCATGCAACATAGCGCCCATTCCAGCACCAATCTAGCTAGCATGCCCATGAACCCTAAACATGAACATCAAACACAAAACAAGCATCATGAACACCTATCTAGCTAACTAGATCAAAGGCAGCACCAATATAGCTAGCATGCTCATGAACCCTAAGCATAAACGTCAAACACACGCAAATCTAGATAACATGCCCATGAACACTAAGCAGGAACATCAAAGACAACATCTATCGAGCTAACCAGCATATGGGCACTAAGCATGAACATCAAATACAACACCTATCTACCATGCCCATGAACACATTGTACATCATGAGCACTAAGCACTAAGCATGAACATCAAACTCACACCAATCTTGCATGCCTATGAACACTACTAAGCATGCGCATCAAGGCAAAACATTACCTTGCCTATGAACATTACCACGCAAGAAGGCATCGAATCTAATAGTGAACCATGACCAAGATGTGTTGGACTAGTATATTTCCACAGATTCAGATATTGCAGCAGTTCGCCACCTCACTCTGCACCAAAACGCTTGCTCGCCTTTTTTTATCTTGTGAATCTCGTGTTTAGGTGAACCAAAACAGGCTGGGTCTCCATTACTAGAATACTCTGGTGCAATACAAAAAATGATCATTCACCAACGCATGCAACTTTGTTGCAATTCCTAATATATCTATCTTCATCTACTTACCAAGTCATAAGCCTAGACCATGCTATATAGCTTTTTTTTAGAAAAGGGGAGTACCCCGGCTTCTGTATTAGCTCTCGAGCAAACTGCTTTTGCAGACCACATGACACATATGGTAAGCAATCCAAACAAAAAAAAATTCTTTTACAGTATTTCTTTTTTCGAAACGGAAGCTTTTTCAGTATGGTTGTGTGCATGAGGCTGGTCACAATGGGGAGTAACTTAGTAGTAACATCACACACTCCAATACAAGTTTGCTTACGTGGCACGTATTTAATGAAGAGAGAGGTGCTTGTGGTAACTAGCTAAGTTACCGTAACATCACACACTTCAAGAAACAATGAGTCTATAGCCTAATAAATGCAACGTTGCATGACACTACATACATGTTACTCCCCATTGTGGAGGTAGGAACATAGTCTAGGAAAGTGTGTATGTTACTATCTTATGTTACTCCCCATTGTGACCAGCCTGAAGGATCAATGATGTGTTTCCCGTACGTCCTAGTATTATAGCTACGCGTGCTCACAAAGTCTCAGTCTGCATCCATGGATTAAATTACCTCCATCACTGTCTTTAATATTCGAGGGTACTACAAATGCGACCTCATAACTAATCTGCTGACAAGAACGAGCACATGCTACTGTAGAGATCCCATGGCTAGGCGGCCATGCCGCTTCACGAATGATGAAATCTAGCTGTAGTTCATTTAGTATTTGCCAATCATGCGTGTTTGCTGTTTCGTCCACTCGGGCTGTACGTACGTACGTACGTGGTAACCTTTATCGACGGCGACGACCCAAGAAATCGAACATGCCATTCGCCTTGCATGCATGCATGCATGCCACAATAGTCAAGCGCACCACGTTGCAATTTTACATCTTGGGAATTTGACAGCCCATTCACTTTACTCGCTTGTGTGTACCTATACGTGTGTGTGCAGCCGTACGTACGTACGTACATACGCGGTATAGTTAACTTTGTGTGGCATACGAGGCAGTGAAGGCGAAGAAGCCACAACCACGCCATTTTGTCCACCTCGACGAGCGATGTCACTGTAGCAAGTACAGTACCAGTACTGAATTCTACCCACGAGGCGTGCGTGCGATTGACCCTGGAGCGTCGAGCTAGCCTTCGCCGCTGTTTCCGCTGTCCAGCTAGATTCGTCGCCGTGAGGACCATTTTTTTCTTATCTTTTACCCCTAATATAAATTTTAAAATTGACCTTACTTTTTTTTAAAAATGAATATGATTTTTTTTATGACGCCAACATCTCTGACGTCTGGTTTGTATGAGAAACGTCAAAATCCCTGACGTCTGGTACGGGTTGGTATGACCGGCTGACGCGTTGAGTCTGTGACGTAGCTTGGTATCAGACGTCAGGATCCTGCGGCCTAGTCCTCGACTAGACGTCAAGGACCCTGGCGTCTGGTATCAAACGTCAAGGATCATGACGTCTGAATGACATCACACATATTATCAAAATAAAACATTTGTACGATCTGTTGGTACCAGACGCGAGGGACCCGGCGTCTGGTTTTTTGTCATGTCACAGACTCAACAGGTCAGTCGATCATGTCAGCTCACAGCAGACGTCAGGGGCCTTGACGTCTTCTATGCAAACCAGACGTGAGAGATGTTGACGTCATCGAAAGAGAATAGATTTGATTTTTTTTTGAAAGTAAGGTTACTTTCGGAATTTGTTAGGGTAAAAGGTTAAAACGGAAAATTTATCCTCGACGTGAGACAGATTCGATTTTTATCTTCCAGGGCTCGAGACGTGTACGTGCGGACCAGCGGAGGCACACATGTTGATAAATGCAGTGGTAGGGGATTAGACAGCTAGTCTCATCATATGGAGTAATTGATACCAAATCCTGCAAGTAAGAACGTAGTACTGTACTACTTGTAGTACGTGTGTTGACAGGCATAAAATAATGAATCGCAGTGTACTCGCATGCAGGTAGTTTCAATTTTCAAGTGGCTCCAGCTATGTCATTAATCGTGGAGTCAGATTCAGATACTGATGGGCGCGGGAAATGGATTGATTAATCAGGCTTTAGTCCCCATGTCAACTCGCACTGAGAAAGAAAGAACGGTTCAGGAGTCAGCACACATCGGCGTGGCGTAGTTGCTGGATCTGCACCCAACGGCCGGCGTGGCAGAAACAGCAGGCGCATACTGCTGCTGGCTGCATCAGCCCGGCGCCGGGTGCCCGCCGGCCGGGCCGCCGGAGGGGAGGCAGAGGTGGATTGCCTGGTTAACTGCGCCCAGGCCGCCGCCTTGATGCCATGGCCCGCCGGGCTGCTGTTAACTGTTACAGCTACTAGCCTACCTGCCTCACACGCCGGATTGTATGGGAGCGCGGCACGTTCGTTGGGTCGTACGTGATCGTGCGCGCATCACGCGCCCCTCGCGTGCCGGTCTGTGATCTGACGCGCGCACGGCCAGTGCCAGCTGCTCCGCTGAGGGTCCAACTGTAGTGAAGTGCACAGCGCAGACGATGCGCTACAGCAAAGCATAAGTACAGTAGACGGGGTGTGGTGTTGCTCTCGAACTGCCCGCTCTGCCGCTGCAGGCATGACACGGTTCCCCGGCCGGTTTGATCACCGGCTCTTTTCGGAAACCAAAAGGTTTCTTTACCCAGAAGAGGCGTCGCAAAGGACGGTTTTCATGGAGCCTTGTCCTGAGCGAGGAATAGTTATTCTTCATCCCAAATATTCGTCGATGTGGACGGGCATCATGGTGCCCGTTTCAAAAAAATATTTTTTACTGCATAAAAAAATTCAAAACTTTGTACAGACACACATACACATATATACTACACATGTGCAAAAATTCATTTCATTTTACATTCATATGTGGCGTATAAAGAAAAGACAAATATATATTTTCAAATGGGCCAGAATTTTTTGTCTTTGGGCAGGCAATTTATTTTTTGGTACAGCTTACAAATTACATTTTTCGAATCAAAATTTTATGGATCAGTAGTGAATACATACAATTTACACAGAAGTATTTTTTGCATTTTTTGAAACTTTTAATTATGGTTTTTATTTCATAAAAAAAGGCACCGTAGTGCTCGAGCACACAAACTTCGCTTCCTTCTTCACCCCCTCTAATTTAACATCAATGCACTATAATTTTAAGTTCTATAAAATATTGTCTTATCATATGTAAAAAGAGAACATAAAATAATATATAATCGTTGTAAAAAGTATTGTTACTTAAAATTACAACCATAAACATAGTGTAAAATATACATAAAATACAATTTTTCTGGTCTTATTACTTATATTTGTATTTTCTTATGCCAAATTTTACATAATCAATCAATATGAATATAACTATTTGTATTCTATATATTGTTAGTGTATATATATAACTATAAAGTTCCACCCGGCATTAAAATGTACTATAAAGTGTATATATACTATTCATCACCTAGGATGTAGAATAAGTTATTCTTCACCAGAAGTAATCTTACATCTGTTTTATAAATAAATTACATTTGAAATACAAATAGTTACATTCATATTGATCCACTATGTAAAATTTGGCATAAAAAAATATAGGTCATAACACTATCAAAATTGCATATGTATTACACTATGTATTTATGATTGTAATTTTACGTAAAAAAATATTTTTTACGGTGATTATATATTTTCTTATGTTGTTTTACATATTAAAGTAAGGTTAAATTTAAGAAATGTAAAATTATGATGTATTGATGTAATAATAAACGAATAGCGTGTCTATATACATATCCCAAAATATTTTCGCATAGCAAGGTATATGGATCGACCAAGTATGTATAATATTTCCCTACCTTTTTTCACATGAACGAATATATACGTCTGCCGAATATGTAAAATATTTTCTACTTTTCTCACATAGCCGGGTATATACATTGACATGGTATTTACATACATACTCATGAAAGTTTCAAGGTATCTACATACTCATGATATATACTAGATTTTCCTATTATATTCACAATATTTCCAAGGTATCTACATACGTATGACATTTCGAAGTATGTTAGTAGGTATTTCAGATACCCGAGGTACATCTATAATATTTATTTTATATAAGACCTTGTTTATGCGTACATATATATAATACCTTGTTTATTTTATATAATTTTCATTAAGTATAATACTTATGCTATGTGTGTAATTTCATTAGATATAGTAGCCCGTGGTGTGTATATTTCCATTAGGTATAACTAGCACAAATGCCCGTGCGTTGCAACAGGAGAAAAATAAAAAATAAAAAAAGTGTAGTCCATTGATAAAAACGCGGGTGGATACTGTAAAAAAAAGGCATGTACGTAAGGTCTTAGATTATAAAATATGTACAAAGAAAAAACCTAGTGCAAGTATGTCATGTCCAAAGATTATAACATTTCCCAAATATTGATGCTTAAGTTAACATGTTACAATACAAATAGTCGATACGAAATAAAGACAAATATTGATTAGCATTGTATCCTAAATAGTATTTTTTTAATATTCAATATGTAAAATAACAACATATTCAAACTCTACACATTTTTCTAATCAAGTTTCATATATAACATGTTTAAATTAGATTTACGGTTTAAAATATGTTGTTATTTGAAAATACATATTTATTCTGAATGGACTTCGAAGTTATTAACGCATATGTGAGGGGTGTACGTAAATTTTTTTTAAAAGATTCACTCTGAATATAATTTGGACCGCGGGTTATTTAGCACGAAAGTAAGGGGGTTTTGTGTAAAATGTGGAAAAAAGGTTCGGCCTCACTTAAAAACGTACCGCGGGTTAATTAGAGGAAACTAAGGGGTGTTTTTGCAAAAATGCCGCGGCGGACGCCAGAAGCAGTGTGTGCTTTATTATTAGGGGAGATACATCAACGTAATATTTGGAATAGAATTATTGTTAGGATAGTAGTGCAAAAATGGAAACCAATCATTCACAATTAAGGATAGTAGTGCATGTAAACGAAAAATGAAAAGCTATTATTTCATTTATTGCACGTCATGCATAAATAAAAATGGCTTTCCATAACAGATGCCTAGGTGCCCACGCACCTAGGTGGCCAAAACAATTTACCTATATATCCATGCACAAATAAAAATGGCTTGCCATAACAGATACCTAGGTGTCCAAAACAATTTACCTATATATATATATGGTCGCGCTATTCATCATCCTGGGTGAGGAATAGTTATTCTTCACCCCCTCTATTTTCACATCAATACACTGTAATTTTACGTTTCTGAGAATTTTAATCTTATCTCATATGTAAAAAGAGACCGTAAAAAAAATACATAGTCACCGTAAAAAATATTTTATATCACGTAAAATTACAAACTGGTATATATATATATATATATATATATATATACATATATATATATATATATATATATATATATATATATATATATATATATATATATATATACCCTCACTTAAGTTTTGTATGCTGTATGTATTAATTATTAAATCCGAGAGTATGCACGCGTAATATGTAGTTTATAAGAATATTTAGGGAGTATATATATACTACTTTTTTGATAGTATGCTTCGTATTTTGAGTATGTTTCTTTTTATGTACAAATATATACGTATTTTGGAAATGTAATAAAAATCATGGTCCAAATTACAATTTTTTCATGCAAGTCATTTGGAAGCATCTTATATATAATATATCAACATATTTCCAATGATAAATTATGAAACGATAGTGAGTACTTACCATCCTTCATACGCTTTAGAGTTATCATGGCCTCACAACCACATCTAGTGACCTTTCTTGCATGTGTTCTTTTCTTATCTTCATTCAAATCCATCTTGGGTTCATCCTCCTTCTTTGTTCGGAATCCTAATTTTGAACAAAGGAAACGCCTCCAGACTATCACATTATCTTTAGTCTTGTTCTGTCCAATTCGAACTGAAAAACCAACATTGTGTGCATAAGCCTTGTAAAACTCCTCGACCGCTTCCATATTGTCGAATGTCATTCCTACAGTTGGCTTTATGTTCTCATTGCATATGGGTGTACATGATGACATCTAAAAATTATGAAACTCAAGAGTCATACAAGTTACCATTTGTTAGTGGAATTTAAACTAAGTTGTGGTGATAATGATACTCACACAAACAGGGTCGTCCATAGCTCTTTTTTTGGGCGTACCGAACCTATCTAAATTGACCGCGGGAGGATGTATTTCCATATCATGGTGGCCAACCTCATTGCAACTATGGGTTTGCAAAACCAAATCACCACCAAGCTAGGAGAAACAACCATGGCATTGGCGTCAACAATTTGTATCAATGGAGGAAGAAAAAAGTCATACAAAAATCTACTGCTTACCTGTGTAGTATTACCAGTACGCAGGTGCGTGGCTGGGGACGAAGGATCGGTGACACCATTACTTATAACAAGCGGCAGTGATGCATGCTGTGGAAGGCGAGTCACAACCGGCATAGAGCAATGGCTCACGGCCATGTCCGGCGAAGGGCGTGGGATCACGGGCAAGGGCGGCGGAGGGCAAGGGGTCACGGTCGAGGCCGGCGGAGGGCTAGTGCTGTTGGACGGGGCGGTCATCGGAGAGCTAGCGCACATGGCGATCGTCGACGGCACAAGACTAGACTCCATGGCGGCACAGATTCGTTTTCCTTTTTTTGTTGAATCGTTACCAAGCTAGGACGTAAGTGCAGGGGTTAGCTAGGACGTAAGTACGGGGGTTAGCTGCAAAACTGCGATTAAGTAGCTAGTTAAAATCCCACCTTTGTTGTGCACCGTACGTGCTTGATCAGACGGCATACCATGATAGTTTTCAGTTTTTACCGAATAGACGTTTTCACTTGATACTTCGCCTATTTAGTATATATACTATCACATGATAGGACATACCCTAGGTGGTAGCATGTATTTTTCATATTTATACATATATGTGTGTGTGTAACAATACTGGGTTGGCCCACTACACATGCTCTTTGAGGCGAGGCGCTAGTTAATCTTGGAAGAACGAAAAACATTTTGAATGGAATTTAGACAAATCAGATGATTTTTGTGCACATAAGATGATTTTCATTTAAATCAAACCACGTTACGACATTTTTGACATATTTTATTAAATAAAAGCAACCGAAGGTTAACCTTGTCTAAATCTTCATCGGCGTTTGTGCGCCAAGTCCCAGTGTTCCCCATTTCTAGCATATTCACCTACCGTGAGGTTTGAAAAGTGAAATTGTGAGTTGCCGACGAGGAAGAATAAGACATGGGACATAGATGCCTCCATCTTCCATGTCATACAACACTTCCTTGTTGGAGTCTGCAGCTTCAACGTCGCCAGCCGAGGTGAGGTTCATGATAAACGTAGATGGTTCGGCCTCGTGGTCGTCACGGCACGGCGCGAACGACGAGGAGTTGCCGACACTACTAAGGAAAAGTCTATAGATGAAGGTTATTAGTAGCGAGGGGTATAAACCTGAGCTATTACTAATTAGTAGTAGCGAGAGATATAAACCCTCGCTACTACTAAGTTGATAGTAGTAGCGCGTGATAGAAACCTGGGCTACTACTAAGTGGTGTCCATCGTGCTCCTCGGGACATGTCGTAGTAGTAGCATGGGGCATAAATCCTGCGCTACTACTAAGTTGATAGCAGTAGCGTGGGGTATAAACCCATACTACTACTAAGTGGTCTTCACTATGGCCTTCGGGACATGTGTAGTAGTAGCACGAGGTATAAATCCCGCGTTACTACTATGTACAATGTTTTTTAACAGCCCTAAAATCTCGATCTCCTTCCCCAAATCCCTCCTCTCTCTCGTTATTATCCCCCTCTCTCCATAGGCTCTCCCATGCTCGCCTCCTCCTCCATGGTGTCGAAAGAGGCCGCCGCCTCACTTCGCCGACATCTAGGAGCTCCTTGGTCTTCCCCTGTGTATCCATGCCACCATGCCGGAGCACCTCACCCTGGCCAAAACCCCGTTGCACCCACCATCTCCTTCCTCTCTTCCTCGTTTCTCTCTCGCGCGAAAAAGGGCTCCTCCCGCTTTGTATTACAAAGAAACCAACCGATATATGAAACCATAGGTGTTGGGGCAGTACAGTCACACCCAAATAAAAAGAAAGAGAAAAAATAAAAGAAATAAATGTCGACAATGGTGGATTGATAGAAACGAAGAAGCATCGCGACCGCTGAGCTCGTCGAAGATTTCCCACCAAGCTCCAAGGCTGTGAAGCGCCCATACCAATCAACACCTCCAGGAAGGACCGTGACGATGACGACGCTGCTTCCAAGGGTTTCCCTCGGTACACGACGAGGCAAGAAGAAGGGTGGACCCCGACGCCCTCTAGGAAGGTCCGACGGCACCCATAGGTGCCACCGTGTCGGTGTTGGTCAGGCCGACACGGATTTCCCCCGATCCCAAAATTCACCTAGGATGCTTCGGAGCCTGCCACCAAACTGACCACCATCCTGCCAAAGTTGTCAGAACTGGGATTCTGAATCGGATCGGAGCTTCGCTGGTAGGATCTGAATCATAGAATCATAACTATCGGGATCGTAGAAACTTAGATTCTATGAGCAAAACTGTAGAATCGGAGGGGCTAGTTTGGATCATAAAGTCGTAAGATTCTAAGACATGAGTCACGATTCTAACAACTTTGCAGCCTACGCCAACATGGTCTTGAGGCCTCCACGCCGTCTGACCATGGCACTACGAAGTGAGGCGTGCACAGCGACGAAAAGGAGATGAGACTAGGGGCAGCAACACCATCAGCACGTGGGAGGACTCAACCTCCACCGTCAATGACCGTAGCCGACCAGACACGATAGGAGGAGCATACCAGGCACGTGGGCCCATGGGACGGGTCGGGCCCTCTACGCCCATAAAGCTCCCGCCATCGCGCTGCAGCACGCACACCATCGGTGTCGCCGCCCCTCGTTTGAGTTGCTCCTCCCTCACACTACACACATGGCGGCGAAGCCACGCCGGGGGCCGACCCGCTAGGACCTAGATGGGGCCCACTCGGCCTAGATCTGGGTTTGGGGGCGCACCGCCGGCCATCCCGTGCCACCATATTGTCCCGCCACCAAGGTGCCATTCCACCACCTCGCATGCTTTCGGCCACCGCCGCCGGGTCCTCGAGCCGCCGCCTAGCCGAGGAACACCGCTGCCTCCCCATGCCCAGGGCACGGGAGCCACACGTGTGGGGACAGAAGGTCCCGCCGCCACCAACACCACTCGAGGGCATCCATTGGTGGCGGGGGGGGGGTGGAAAGGGGGGAAGGAGGCGGCCGAAGGGGAGGGGGACGCACACCGCCCCAGCCACCTCCCGGGGAGGCGGTGCAAGGGTGGATCCGGGAGGGAGGAGAGGGGTGGATGGGGGACGGAGGCGACCGACGGCCGGCAGCGGCAGGGAGGACCTATGGAGGCCGCCGACGGCGGGAGGAGGACGGGAGAGGAACCCGAAGGAGGAGGACGGGAATCGCTTCTCTCCCTCTCTCTGTCTTTCTTTCTCTCTCTCTTCATTTCTCTCCCTCTCTCTCCCTCTTATTTGACTCACCCTCCCATGCTCATGCTAGTGCAGGTCGTCGCCATGGAAGACCTTGGCCGAGAAAATGAGCTCCACACCGCCGCCTTTCTCTGCCTTGGATCCGGTCCCCCTCCAGCAGCCGTCGTCGAATCTAGTCTGACGCTGCGAGTCCGCGCGACCCTTGCCATCACTCAATCGAATCATTACCGCCATTGACAACACAAACGAGATTGATATTCTTTTTGTTCTTAAAATTCACAGTAGTAGTAGCGCGGGTCACATACACGCGCTACAGATAATTATTAATAGCATGGGTGGTACCCATGATATTACTACCATACATAGTAGTAGTGCGGGGTGGCACGCCCTACTACTACAAGTTAGATGTACCGTCGTAGCAGTAGCACATGCCCCGCGCTACTGCTAGGGTACACTACTACTAGCTTTTCCCTCATAGTGTGACATGCTTGTCTGTGATCGCCTATGCCGCTAGTGTCATATACATGTCCGAGTCCGTTACGACCGGGTTGCAGCCGGTGTTAGCGCTGCATGCAGCCCCGTAGAACGCCACTTGCTCGGCATCGGAATTCGGGTCCTTCGCGGCCATGGCATCTGAGCTTGTGAATTTGTCTTAGATTTGGCCCTCCGCCAGCCTGTGATGTGTGAGGAGGGTGGGGTTGTAGCGTTGCTCCTCATGCGCCAGTCGAAACGCCAACACCAACGATGCCGGCTACTGCTCCTCCGTCGTGACGGCATTGAAGTGTGTATGCGCCTTCTTCATGGTGAAGTTGGCATGGACTGGTGCGAGCGGGGGAGCTTCCCGGCTCATCTCCATCGTTAGGTTGTCGCTGCTCATCTAATGAGGGTGGGGTTGTACATGACGCCGGTCCATACGCCCGCAAAGCTTCCTCTAGTTTGCATCCGGTTTGCGAGATTTCGAACAACCAAATCAATGAGATCAGGTCCGTGTTGGATGGTAAAGTGTGTCCGGATAATTCGGTTGGAATGTTTGAGTGTTGAGGATGCACTTTGGAGATATTCTCAGGTTATGAATGAGTAGGTTGTAATCTTTTCAACAAGGTTGTAATCTAGAGAGATGGCGAAACAGTAACAAACGAAACGGATCGTTAGTGTGTGCTTTCCGTTCTTAGTTAGTTTTTTTCTTTTTTGGGCTACTTAGTTAGTGTATTTCTCACTTGTAAATACGCTATTCTGTCTTGGACGGATGACGAGATGATTACGTATCGATAAGGGAACCACAAAGTTTGCATCATCCTGTGCTTGTGTAGTTACGTATATGCCCGTTCAAGTTATCAACTAGTGCCGCACACCACCTACACAGCAGACAGGAGATGAGAGCTTAAGTGTGTTCGTGTTCCCACAGGCTCATGCCGCCATCGTGCCCGTGGTCGTCGTCCACCGCTGACGCGGCGCCCAGCCTCGGCGGGCTCATCATCAGCCCCTCCGCCATGCTCGCCAGCAACCACGGCATCTCGAAGACGTCGTCCTCGTCCACGACGCGGCCCTGTTCACCCGTCCTGCCGGTCGCCGCCCCAGAGCAGCCCTCGTGGGTCTCCGTCCGAGGAGCACTGCCAGCGCCAGCACGAGGCCCATTCCCGGCGTCGATAACCGTTGCCGCCGCCGCCGCCGCCGCCCGTATGTCGTCGGGCGCGCACGACACCGGCGCAGGCCGCGTCAGCGCCACGCCGGGGAAGTTGAGCGCGGGGCCGGCGGCCTGGGCGCCCCGCAGCGCCAATGCGGCGACGTCGTAGGCGGCGGCGGCCATCTCGGGCGTCCGGTACGTGCCCAGCCAGATCCTGCTGGCCTTGCCCGGCTCCCGGATCTCCGACACCCACTTGCCGCCCCTGAACCGGATGCCCCGGTACACCGGGTGCCTCGTGTCCGCCCGCGCCCGCCTCCCCGTCAGCGCCACGCCGGCCTCCTCCTCCATCCGCACACAGCACCACAGCAATGGCAGCGGCAGGCAGGCCGTTATTGCGTGACGTGCTACTCGGATGGGATTACGGCGAGGGTTTAAAAGCGGAGGGGAGGCCGGTGCCATTGGCGGTGAGAAACTGGAAAGAAATTCCGAGACGCGTCTCTCCGGGTTGCTTCCTTTGCTAGGGATTGGCTTAGCTGGGGAGCACGACGGAGCCAAAAAAAAGTTCAGGTGATCTTTCTTCGCGGGTGGTCGAATGGGGAGCAGCCACGTCGGGGCCGTCCTAGGTTGTTAAGAATGTCATTAGTGCGTCGCCTTTACAGGTTTGTTACGAATGGCCGGTGAGCACACGTGTTGATTTATCGGTGTCATTCCGGTTGACTGGGGATAGTTTAGTGGGTCGGAGGATCACTGTCAGGTTGACTCGTTCTACCGGATCCCTGACCGACGACAGTATCATGCATCATCATAATCCACCACGGGGCAAGATGAAAGGGATGAAGGAGGAGAGATAGATACACACCCTTCTTACGCATGTGCAATGGTTAATATGATAGTCTTATGTAAGAGCATTTCTAATCAATTTCTTTAAAAATAGAAGAGTAAACATTGGAGTAAATCATAGTAAAGGATATTCATTTCACTTAGTTTTCGTTGGACCTAAACAATTCCATAAACGGAGTAAAACTTGCTTTTGGCTTATACATTTCGTCGAACACCTGCTATGCGCCCCCGTGACGATGTTGATCAAGTCGGTGTCAAAGACGGCACACTCTGCGCTCTTGTCCAAGATCTCAATGGACATAGTAGTGTCCTTATGGTGCACCCACATACCCGACGCGGCGACGATGGTTATGCCGTCGCCATGGTTGATGCCCGAGGGGTACAGTATGAGGCGCCAACGTGCAATATAACGGCAGAGACGGAGAAGGTGAGCGGCTGGAACGACGTGCAGTGGTCCTGACGCCGGTCGTGCGGAAGGTTGTGGTGCTCGCGTGCGGCTTGGTCACCTCCATGTCGATGGACACAGTGCACCGACGAGCTCCTCATGGGCACGAGCATCACCAACAGTAGCCCCGCACGGGCATGAGGAGCAGCAGTGGTCGCGCCATGGCTATTGGCCGACAAGCCTTACACGGGCGCGAGCAACACCAGCAGTTGTCGCGCATGGGCTATGGCTGTCGGTCGACGAGCCCCGCACGGGCGTGAGCTGCAGCAGCCGCGCCATGGCTTCTGGCTGGCAATCTCCTCATGGATGCGAGCAGCACCAGTAGTAACCGCGCCATGGCTGTTGGCCGGCGAGTTCCTCGCGGCGAGCGCACAGGTTGGCTAGCGTGGAGAGGCGTGGGCACACACGATGGTTCAGGGGCAACACGATGGGGCGCAGGCGCCAGCGATAGTGGGTGGCGACGGGCGGGAAGTCTAGGGAAGGGGGGCGGCGGTGGGCGTGTGTGTGTGTGTTGGGGGGGGGGGGGGGGGGGGGGGGGGGGGGCGCCCGACACGATTTAAACGGGCCGTGCCAGGCACGCGGCACGCATCGGACCGTGCCTTGAGGGATGGGCACGGCATGACACGTTTATTATTTTTATATATACAGGATAAAAAAAACCTAATATATGCCAAAATCGACCCAAAACACAACCCAATATATTAAAATAGGCCCAATAAACAGCCTAACAGGCCAAAATCAACCCAATAATAGCCTAAAAAAAAAACTAATAGGCTAGCGGGCCTGGCGTGCCTACGGGCCGGCCCGTATAGCCTTCGTGCCGTGCCTGGGCCGGGAGGCTGCGCCGGTGGGCCGGCACGGCACTGCCCGGCTAATAATCGGGCCCAGGCGTGCCGTGCCGTGCCGTGCCTGGCACGATTATGGTGGGCCGGGCCGGCCCGTTTGGCCAGGTCTGGTGCACGCAACTGAGGAGCGGGAATTTTACTCCAACCCCTTTCCACGGAGTATATTTAGGAAAATAAGAGACGCGGGAGTATAATTTTTACTCACTTACACCGGATTGGGGGGTGTCGTAAGGGAGTAAAACCCAACTTTTAGTCCCTTATGACCTTTTATTAGAAATGGTTAAGATAACGGGAGGGTTGTTTTGGCTCGGCGGTTGCATGTGCTCCTTGATGAACAGTAAGTTCACATAAAATATTAAGTAATTTTTAAAAATTCTGATCTTTTGTAGATGTTTTTGTTAGTATAACAAGCATGTTTGATAATTTTCATGCGAAACGGGATAACAATGCTTTCTTGATGAAAAAATCAAAAATATGTGAAATATTTGGATAGAACATTTGGCTTTAACTTGTTCATTTTGCGCGAGGCAAAATTCTTAAGCTTACCCGCTAAAAATCTGTAGGTAGCATTTTGGTGTGACGGTGAACACATATCTTTTTCCAAAAAAATTAAACATTTGCGAAAAACATTTTTGAATAGCACGAGCATATGCTCTCAAGACCTGAATTGCATTTCCTCTAAGATAACTAGCTATTCCTATAATCGCGATGACACATATTGGGTTAAGAGATCATCTCTTAAATAAGAAAAGACACATATTGGGCTAAGAAACACATATTGTACATGTCTTTATGCGCAGTTAGTATTCCTCACTCAATTAAAATAAGAAAAATATACACCCTCTGTAAATAAATATAAAAGTATTTACATCACTAGTCACTGAACGCTTTTATATTTCTTTTCCAAGGGAGTATATTTCAATTCATTTTACCCGAGAGGAGGGCATCCTCGAGATAGAACCAAGGATGTTGCCACCAGCCACGGAGTCGACGTCAGAGGCGAGGAAGAGGGTTCGCTGGTGCGGATGAGGAGGGATGGGTGATCTCCCGTCGAAGATTAGACAACGTCCAAGCTTGAGACGAGTGTCGTCCTTGTCACCGAGGAGAAGGGGAGGAGGCTTGCCAAGACCTTGCTAGAGATGGGAATGACACAACTCATCTCCTCGGTTGTTAAAACATATATCTCCATATGTGGTTTTGGTAATTGGTGACAATTTCTATGGACTAATGGTTGCCTTAAGTTATATTTATAGGATGTGTCCATAGGCACTTCTTGAAGTCCATCTGTTGGGTTCAAGGAGTTTATATGATGACCAAGGTGGTATTCAAGGTATTATCCAAAGAATGGTCATAGAGACACAAGGTTGATCAAGATCGTCGGACAAAGAGTAAATCAAGATGATCAACACATAAAGCGTACAAGATGTACTGAGAGGGATCAAGTGATCCCATGGTATGGTAAGCATTGTCCATTACGTATTTGTGTACTAACCCATGGTCTTCGTGAGAGTTCTATGTGGGGTTAGGTGTGTTTCCATGGGCTTGCGTCAAGAGGAAGATCTCATACAACCCATGGAGAATGACGTCAAGTGGTGGAGGATGGTGGCAATGGACTTGTGAAGATATGCTAAAGAGCGGCTCACCCATAGTGTGTATGTGGGAGCATTCAACTAGTCTTCATCAAGCCAACGCAATCAAGAAAGGTGGTCCATCTTGAGGAAGCCAAGATCATCATCATCTAGCTCAAGAGGACGAGGTGCAAGGTATAGGTTTGCCCTTGATAGGTTTTCTGTTTTAGGATAGATTGTCGTACTGTCAAGGGGGGCTCTCAAGTGAGTAGCTTGATCGTATCGTTCGTTGAGAGCTCAAACCATTTGCATCTTTGCATCATACTTCTGGGTTCTTGTTTGGTGTTTCTCTTTGTGAGTTTTAGAGCTTATGGTCATCTTCATGACAAGCTCGAGTTCATCGAAAACGAAGTCCATATGCATCTTCTATGATGTTTTCGATGTTGGGAGTTTTTACCGGTCTTATTCGAAGAAGGGTTCTCACCATTTTCTTATGGGACTTTTCTCACTTGCTTCTTATTGATATTTCTATCAAGATTTGTGTTAGCCCATGTCGTTAGCTTTCCAACAAACTTGGCTTCGTTGAATTCGGAGTCCGTATGTGAAAGTTACAGCACTTTCAGTATCCAGCGGTAGTACCGCTCCTGGTGCCAGCGGTAGTACCGCCCCCGGAGAGGTAGTACCGCCTCCGGAGCGGTAGTAACTTTTTACTACCGCTCCAGGAGCGGTAGTACCGCCCCGTCGGACTGTTTTTTGCATACTTTTTGGCCTCAGCATGGTTGGTGAACCTACCGAGCGGTAGTACCGCTCCATGAGCGGTAGTATCGCTCTGTGCGGGCTGTGAGGCTTAACGGTTGGATTTTCCCCACCTATAAAAGGGGGTCTTCTTCCCCATTGAGCCTTATCTCTTTAGCTCGTGTTCTTCCCTCATTTTTGACCTTCTTCGAGCTTGCTAACTCTCAATCCCTCCAATGATTCTTGCTAGTTCTTGAGGGAAAAGAGAGAGGAGATCTAGATCCACATTTCCACCAATCACTTTCTTCTCTAAGTGAAGGGAACCCCTTGGGTCTAGATCTTGGAGTTCTTCGTGTTCTTCTTCGTTCTTCCTCTCATTTTCCTCCCTAGCATTAGTTGCTTTGGTGGGATTTGGGAGAGAAGGACTTGGGCACTCCGTGTGCCCTTGCCATTGCATTAGTTGCATCGGTTTGAGTTCTCCACGGTGATACGTGGAAGTGAAGTTTGAGAAGCTTATTACCTTTGGTACTTAGTACCCTAGATAGTGTTCTTCGTGGATGCTTTGGCGTCCTAGAAGCTTGGTGGTGTCTCGGAGCTCAATCATTGTGGTGTAAAGCTCCGGGCAAGCGTCGGGGTCTCCAATTAGGTTGTGGAGATTGCCCCGAGCAATTTGTACGGGTATCGGTGACCGCCCCCAAGGTTTGCCATTTGTACGGGTTCGGTGACCGCCCTCAAGGGTCCCTTAGTGGAATCACGACATCTCTGCATTGTGCGAGAGCGTGAGGAGATTACGGTGGCCTTAGTGGCATCTTAGGGAGCATTGTGCCTCCACACCGCTCCAACGGAGATTAGCATCCGCAAGGGTGTGAACTTCGGGATACATCATCGTCTCCGCGTGCCTCGGTTATCTCTTACCCGAACCCTTTACTTATGCACTTTACTTTGTGATAGCCATATTGTTTATTGTCATATATCTTGCTATCAGTTAGTTGTTTATCTTGCTTAGCATAAGTTGTTGGTGCACATAGATGAGCCTAGTTGTTGTAGGTTTTGTGCTTGACAAATTAAACATTAGTTTTATTCCGCATTTGTTCAAGCCTAAAACATAATTATTTTAAAGCGCCTATTCACCCCCCCCCCTCTAGGCGACATCCACGTCCTTTCATCGGCCTAGACCGAGCATCACGCCTCGCCTGAAACTAGCATCGCCCTGCTTCTGTCAGGCGGCTTTGCCGGCAATGCTCTCTGGTAGCACCGAGAAGAGGGAAGGAGGGAGATGGTGGTCGTTCCACTCATCGCTCGCTACCTAGATCACCAAGGATGACACGGGGCAACACGACCTTTTTCAATTGATATATAGTGTTGTAAGAAAGTTGCAAAGAATATTCTAGAAAAATGTAATAATCACATAAAATATATACTTTGCCATGCATTGCAGAGTGGAAGCATGTTGAGGAGCGTCTAGAGAACGATTGGTATTGGTTAACTCCGTCCTCACAAATATGGTTCTCTATATACTTTCGTTCTTCCAACTCCCAAAAGGGGTCCTACAAAGACTGGACTATTTTGGATCCAATTTTTTTTGACAAGGAGATGGTGAAAAGAAAAAATACAGGTTGGCTAAATGAAGCATGGTTTGTAGACCGAAAGACCAAGGTGGCCTTGGAATTCATGTCCTACAGGTCAATAACAATTCCCTACTCAGTAAATGGTCATTCAAACTTCTTACTGAGGATGGTGTTTGGCAAACCATGCTGTGCAACAAGTATCTAGGTCAAAAGACGTTGTCCCAAGCATTTTGGAAACATGGTGACTCGCATTGGGTGTCCTAATGGTGGCAAAGAAACATATCTTTTGCTTTGGGTCTTCCACGATAATGGACGGGTCTGAGATTCTCTTTTGGGAAGGCATCTCGCTAGGCAATGCTAGTCCCAAGAATAATATCCAGCCTTATACAACATTGCTCGGGATAAGAATACTACTATTGCGCAGGTGCTCAGTTCATCCCCGCCGAATATTTCATTCAGGCGGGATCTGATTGGCCTCCGACTTGTATCATGCATAATCTTTTAGCCCGGCTAGATTCGATTAACCTCACACTAGGCTGGAATGTGTTTCGCTGGAACCTTACTACACCAGGGTCTTGTTGGGGAACTTCGCATGGGAAACAAAAATTTTCCTACGCGCACGAAGACCTATCATGGTGATGTCCATCTACGAGAGGGGATGAGTGATCTACGTACCCTTGTAGATCGTACAGCAGAAGCGTTAGAGAACGCGGTTGATGTAGTGGAACGTCCTCACGTCCCTCGATCCGCCCCGCGAACAATCCCGCGATCAGTCCCACGATCTAGTACCGAACGGACGGCACCTCCGCGTTCAGCACACGTACAGCTCGACGATGATCTCGGCCTTCTTGATCCAGCAAGAGAGACGGAGAGGTAGAAGAGTTCTCCGGCAGCGTGACGGCGCTCCGGAGGTTGGTGATGATCTTGTCTCAGCAGGGCTCCGCCCGAGCTCCGCAGAAACACGATCTAGAGGAAAAACTATGGAGGTATGTGGTCGGGCAGCCGTGAGAAAGTCGTCTCAAATCTGCCCTAAAAGCCCCATATATATAGGAGGAGGGAGGGGGACCTTGCCTTGGGGTCCAAGGGATCCCCAAGGGGTCGGCCGAGCCAGGGGGGGAGGACTCTCCCCCCCCCCCCAAACCGAGTCCTACTTGGTTTGGTGGGAGGGAGTCCTTCCCCCTTCCCACTTCTCCTTTTTTTTTTCTTTCCTTTGATTTTTTTCTTCCTTGGCGCATAGGGGATTGGTGGGCTGTCCCACCAGCCCACTAAGGGCTGGTGTGACCCCCCCAAATGCCTATGGGCTTCCCCGAAGTGGGTTGCCCCCCTCCGGTGAACTCCCGGAACCCATTCGTCATTCCCGGTAACTCCGAAAACCTTCCAGTAATCAAATGAAGTCATCCTATATATCAATCTTTGTTTCCGGACCATTCCGGAAACCCTCGTGACGTCCGTGATCTCATCCGGGACTCCGAACAACATTCGGTAACCAACCATATAACTCAAATACGCATAAAACAACGTCGAACCTTAAGTGTGCAGACCCTGCGGGTTCGAGAACTATGTAGACATGACCCGAGAGACTCCTCGGTCAATATCCAACAGCGGGACCTGGATGCCCATATTGGATCCTACATATTCTACGAAGATCTTATCGTTTGAACCTCAGTGCCAAGGATTCGTATAATCCCGTATGTCATTCCCTTTGTCCTTCGGTATGTTACTTGCCCGAGATTCGATCGTCAGTATCCGCATACCTATTTCAATCTCGTTTACCGGCAAGTCTCTTTACTCGTTCCGTAATACAAGATCCCGCAACTTACACTAAGTTACATTGCTTGCAAGGCTTGTGTGTGATGTTGTATTACTGAGTGGGCCCCGAGATACCTCTCCGTCACACGGAGTGACAAATCCCAGTCTTGATCCATACTAACTCAACTAACACCTTCGGAGATACCTGTAGAGCATCTTTATAGTCACCCAGTTACGTTGCGACGTTTGATACACACAAAGCATTCCTCCGGTGTCAGTGAGTCATATGATCTCATGGTCATAGGAATAAATACTTGACACGCAGAAAACAGTAGCAACAAAATGACACGATCAACATGCTACGTCTATTAGTTTGGGTCTAGTCCATCACGTGATTCTCCTAATGACGTGATCCAGTTATCAAGCAACAACACCTTGTTCATAATCAGAAGACACTGACTATCTTTGATCAACTGGCTAGCCAACTAGAGGCTTGCTAGGGACGGTGTTTTGTCTATGTATCCACACATGTAAATGAGTCTTCATTCAATACAATTATAGCATGGATAATAAACTATTATCTTGATACAGGAATTATAATAATAACTACACATTTATTATTGCCTCTAGGGCATAATTCCAACAGGTCTTTCACCGTAGACTGTATCTATCGTGCGATCACATATTCTAAGGTACAGTGAGTAATAACAAGAAAATTTGAAAGTCCAAGATTCTACTAAAAGTGAAAATCCGTATGTGGTATCTTTATATGGGAGTTTATGTTAATCAAAGACAACCTGGCATGACAAAATTGACAAGGGAGTAAGAAATGAAAATCTTTCAATGCAAGTTTACACGTTCTACGTGGTTAGTCATCCGAACAGCGTCAGATGCTTATAAGTGTTGCCAACATATCTGGTCATTGGTTGGGCGTTATTCCAAATAGTCCTAAAATGCTAATAAAGGTGGAAGTGTATGCCTTAATTTGGTCGTTTTGGCTATATAAAAATGATTTGGTTTTAATGATAAAAATGCTTCTCCTTTGCAGGTTATTTTTTGATGTATGTACTCGGTATGTATATGGTCTATGCTACAACGATCGGAGTACCAACCACTGTTCACAAAGTGTGTACGCGATTGGAGCAGGTGACTACGGAGGTTTTTTCTCAACATGTGTGGTAGCATAACCTTTGGATCGATCGACCACCTCCTTCGACATAGGCATAATGTGGGTTTATAGGACTCTACTGTTGTCGATTTTTATTTCATGGATTTTTATTAGACCTTTGGATTTGATTGTGTGCATCCTAGCTATGCAGAGTTCTCACTGTTACTATAATGTTTTGTATCCGCTTTATGCTACTCCCTCCGTCTCAAAATAAGTGTCTCAATTTTGTATTAGCTCTAGTACAAAATTGTATTAAGCTTGAGACAGTTATTTTGAGACGGAGCGAGTACATTTTAAGATAATTAAAAACAACCTTTATCGAAAAATGCATTGCATTGTTTTCAGAAATTCAGGCCGTGCTAAAAAAATACGGAATTTAGGCTATA
Source organism: Hordeum vulgare subsp. vulgare (assembly GCF_904849725.1). NCBI lineage: Eukaryota > Viridiplantae > Streptophyta > Magnoliopsida > Poales > Poaceae > Hordeum > Hordeum vulgare. The sequence goes on from NC_058521.1 coordinate 597,528,560, forward strand.
TTCTGTAGACATGGCTACGCCTGCAGCATTGGCAAGTAGCTGATGGAGCGGTACCCACATCATTGCATCAGCCGCCGCCGGAGGTCCACCTCCGCCGCCGATGCCGCCGCCGACCACCACGGGCACACTCCCGAACAGGGCTCTCCACGCCCGCCTCCTCCGCTCCGGCGCCCTCGACGCCGACCCCTCAGCCGCCGCCCCGCTCGCCGCGTCGGCCGCCAACTCCTCCCTCCCCTACGCGCTCTCCCTCCTCCAAGCCCACCCCTCCACCTTCTCCTACAACACCACCATCCGCTCCCTCGCGCACGGCCCCCGCCCGCACCTCGCCGTCGCTCTCTACCGCTCCATGCTCCTCGGCCCCCTCTCCAACCCCAACAACTACACCTACCCGCCGCTCCTCGCCGCCTGCGCCCGCCTCCTCCCCGCGAGCTCGCCAGCCGCAGCAGCCGCGCCGGGCACCGCCGTCCACGCCTCCCTCTTCCGCCGCGGTCTCGACTCCCGCGACCGCTTCATCGGCGCGTCACTCCTCTCCTTCTACGCTGCCGCCGGGGACCTGCGGGCCGCACGCCAGGTGTTCGACGCAAGTCCCCCCGGCCAAAGGGACCTGCCTCTCTGGAACTCGCTCCTCCACGCCCACCTCTCCCAGGGCTTCTACGCCCACGTGCTGCGCCTCTCCCGCCAGATGCCCGCCGCCGACGAGGTCACGCTGCTCGCCGTCGTCTCCGCCTGCGCGCATCTCGGCGCGCTCGACACCGGCCGCTGGGCGCATGCTTCCTATGCAAGGACCCGCCGGAGTACCACGAGGAATCTGGGCACCGCTCTGCTCAACATGTACATGAGGTGCGGGGATGTCGAGAGCGCGTGGTCCGTGTTCCGCGAGACGCTCGACAAGGATGTCCGGACGTGGAGTGTCATGATCGCCGGGCTGGCCATCAACGGGCTCCCCAGGGACGCGCTGGCCTTGTTCGCTGAGATGAAGAACTCAGGGGTGGACCCAGATTCCATCACCATGACAGCCGTGCTGAGCGCGTGCGCCCATGCTGGCATGGTGGATGAGGGTAAGAGGTTCCTGGACTGTATGCCCGTCGAATATCGTGTGCAACCCACCATAGAGCATTACGGCTGCGTCGTCGATCTTCTTGGTCGAGCAGGCCAGCTGGAGGAGGCATTGGCCCTCATCAAGACTGTCCCGTTCAAGGCAGATGTTGTGCTATGGGGTGCTCTCTTGGTCGCCTGTAGGGTTCACAAGAATGTCGACATGGGGGAGATGGCTGCCATGGAGATACTCAAGTTGGATCCTCATCATGCTGGGGCGTGCGTCTTCTTATCTAATGTCTATGCTGATGCTGGGAAATGGGACCTTGTACAAGGGGTAAGGAGCTCGATGAAAGAACACAAGATATACAAACCTCCAGGATCCAGCATTGTTGAGCTGAATGGTGTGGTTTACGAGTTCTTGTCCGGGGACCGTTCGCATCCTCAGTCTGATCGAATATATGCAATGCTTGATGAGATTTGCAAGACCTTAAGCCTCAAGGGGCACAAGCCTTCAACTAAAGAAGTTACCTTTGACGTTGATGAGGAGGACAAAGAAGTTTGCATCTCGCAGCACAGCGAGAAACTCGCACTTGCCTTGGGACTCATGAGCACGACAAGAGGGGATGTCATCCGCATAGTGAAGAACCTGAGAATCTGCGAGGATTGTCACTCTGTCATGAAGATTGTCTCAGAGGTCTACGATCGGGTCATAGTTGTCAGAGATCGAAACCGATTCCACCACTTCAAGAATGGCTCCTGTTCATGCTTGGATTATTGGTAGGATAAAATCGGAATGGTAAGGTTCTCCAAGAAACTTGCAATCAATTCCATTGGCCATTTTTCTATTAGGATTCACTACTTTTATACAACCAGTAGCTGGAACGATACAAACATAGAAGTAACATTTGTCCCATTCACAATCATAAGATCTTTTGCTAGAATTAAGTTTTTTTTTTACGAATGTAATCTAAATGGCATGATCATGTACTTCAAGATGAGCCATGTAGTAGTTGCTGGTTGACATGATTTATAAAACACTGTGGACTAATTGGCCAAGAAGCTTGCTAAGATTCTGACCGCACTGGGGCAAATTGTTCACCTAACGTAATTCTTTCACTCTCCCTCTCAGCGTATACCCCTTCTCTTGTACTTTACTGACTCAAGGGTTCAACAGAAAAGAAGCTCCGATGTAGATGATATGTTTACAAAGAACACATATTCTTCATTGTTTGCTGCTGTCAACAACAAAAAGTTCGTTCATAAGAGCATGTATATTTCACTTCTGTCCTCATTACACTGTCTGAGGTCCTGTTGGGAAGGCTCCAGCTCCCAACCCCGCGGACAGAGTGCGCGGAGCTGCCCCAAACGCCCTAACTCCGTCCGTTCCATAATATAAGAGCGTTTTTGACACTAAGGGAGTAGTATTTTTGTGGCATGCCCATTTGTGTGCTAGAAACACAGTGAGATGGATTATCACTGATATATTTACAGATATAATAGGAGGTTTCAGTTGATAGTGCTTTTACAACAGAATAGAAGGGTTTCACTGTGAATCCACAACATATCAAGTGGTACACATAGACCATGTCATTCATACATGCGTGCCATTGTGGGGAGAAGCACAGGTGGGTGGGAAATTCCCTCTCCTCAAAGAGAAGATGTGGCTATGCCTTGAGCATCCGCAGGTAGTCTTCGATTATGGACATGGCTGACGAGCGGTACCCAGAGCCGAAAAGGTTGTAGTGATTCAGGTAGTGGTAGAGTAAATACAGGTCCCTCCTTTTCTCAAAGCCTGGCTGTTTCGGCATCACCTGAATAACAGTTCAGCATGTTACATTTAACTTTTCCTTTCCATCAGGACAGTAAATTGAGAGGCCGACCCGGCACAAGATGTGATCACTAAACATGAAGAGAGAAAGAGAAGCAGTCGAGCATTGAGCGGGATGTGTTGGAAAACATGCAGGTGAACTCAACAAGTAGAGCTGGAGGTGAGGGACTTCGTTTTATGGGAGTGATACACACATTGTACTATCCCGTTTTATTACGAAACATGTAGTGGAACAAAATGAGCATCAGATAACCTCGAAATAGGAGCTGTAGAAATCCCCTCCGAATCCAGCGCACCATGACATCCCAAACTCTGCTTCATTGTGTCCATCTGCAGTTAAGGAACAAGCATTAACATTTCTTCAGCGATTGGCTATGAGTTCTAACAAAACTGTGCAAGAAATTCAGTGATTCCAAACAAATTAACAACCACCCGGTTAGTGTTTGCCTTGATCGACACTTTTCTTATATAAAAAAAAGACTCAACGTATTGCATACAATGATTGTGATTCTGGAAATTGGGGCGAGAAATATTGATTTGTACATACAGTAGCATGCTGGATCCAATATTACAGGATCTCCATTAGTATCGGAGCTTATATTTCCACTCCATAAATCTCCATGAAGCAGGCATGGTTCAATTACAGCACCCTCAAACAGTGGATGGATATTGTCAATCAATCGCTGACCTGCACAAGAGGAACTTATATGAAAATGTTATGAACTACTCCACATGTTAATACTCAGTTACTGATGTGTCCATCAGAAGAAATGGGAACATGTAAGTCAAGTTCCATATGTTCCTCCTTTCTCGTATGTACCTTTTTCATATATAGCTGAATCTCCGAACCGCTGTGATATCAACTTCAACTGGTATCCCAGTCTATGCTTCGAGTAAAACTCAATCCAGTCAGCAGTCCAAGTGTTGATTTGTGGAGTGCTACATCAGGAAAATTGGTGGATTAAAAATAACAATATTTCAAAGCAAACATGAGTTGCAAGAAACTACTGGAGGCGGACCTCAAAATCAAATGTCACTTGAGAGGCATACATCTACTCTTGATAAAATCAAATGTAACTTGAGAGGCATACATCTACTCTTGATAAAAGGGATAAGTTCAGTTTTAGAATGCCAAGCGCTTAATTTTACCTTCCAATGGTATTTTCAATGTAGAAACCATAGCCCTTATCAGATTTTGCAGCTTTATGCATTTCAGCGAGTTTCCTCCCTAGAGCTGACTGAAAATAAGTTGTTTGTTAATGATGAATGGTTTAGATAAAAGCTTGCAACAAAAGGTACAAGTTACCTTTTTCTTTGAACGAAAGGGGTTTCGGGACAAGGTTACCTGGTCACCCCTAGAACGACCAAACTGAATAAACTCCATGATGATAAAAGAACCGCCAGTTGGTAACGAACCAACCTGAAATAAAAGGGGTACAGAGTAAGAAATACAGTGGAGAAAAGGCGGCTGTAGGCAGGTGCCAGTTAGTGAAAATAAAGATAGTTCACAATATCCCTGACCTAAGATGCTATTCCTCTGTAAACAAATATAAGGCGTTTTAAATCTAAAACATTTTATATTTGTTTATAGAGGGAGTAACTACTACGTAGTTGCTAGATAAGAAGCAGCCAACGACCTTCAGATGAATATAACTGAAACAAGAATATGTATACCAATCAAATATCAGATAAGTACTATCTAGTTCTGCAATGTATGGTGTCAGTGCAGTTCCGGTCAATGTACGTTTGTTACGATATCTCATACAACTTTATGCATCACGCAACTTATATATGTTCTTGAGTCCGAGTCTTCACTGACCTTGTACGGCAAAGGAACACGAATTGACTTGGTATCATACATTGCCTTCAAGCCCAGAGCCTCCCCTTCAAACATAGCTGGACCGATGCGCCTGGCATACAACAAGACGTTTCCATTCCATCGTTGCCACCAACATCACTACTCGCGCTACTCCATGGTACCATGAGTTAGTTCTGAACATAAATTTGTTCTAGCACACCTGTTGGTCTTCACAAAGAAGGAGCCGGCATCGGTGTCGTAGCGCTGTGCGGCGTTGATGCAGCCACCCCCGATGGAGCTGGTCCCTGTGATCTGCGTGGCCTTCCCCTCGGTGAGGATCCACTCTTTGATCGGGTCATCGCTCATCGCGGCCACTGCCCAATTCCACGAGACAGGGTGAGAGAGTGACAGACACATAGCACATATAGCATTCACAGTCACAGCCATGGCAATGGCATGAATTTGGTGTGGAAATTGAAGCTGGTACACACATAATCACAACTATTGCAGGCCATGGCTGCCACACCACCTCAAACCCTATCCAAATTTCTACGGACAACATTTCACATCAGGTTTGCCCTCGCCGAACTGCCGAAGACCATCGACGCAGCTCGGAGCGTGGCGAAAGTAAGCTTCGGCACTGATCGTACGGCGGCGAGGTGAAAAAAGGTTGCAGGATTGAGTTTTGAGAGAAGTGGAGGAGGACTTGTTACCGACGGATGGCCTGGAGGCTGCTCGACGGGGGCGGGCGGAGCGGCGAGGCGGGCGGCGGCGACGGAGGATGGAGGAGGCGGTGGAGGTGGAGGGCGAGGGGGCGGAGAGCAGCGCCACGTTCGCTGCCATCGCGCTCGCCTTCTTCTCCGAGCTCGGACGGACGCCCGGCGAAATCCTATTGGCTGCCGCCCGCCGTCGCCATCGCCGTGGCTACTGGCTAGGACTGGGAGTGATGAAACGGGTGCTGCGGCTGCCCAGGCCTGGTGTCGACAAGCGCATGGGCTACCGGCCCATTATCTACCCCCAGCGGTTTTATGGGAACGTCCTAGCCCTCCGGTTTACCGGGCTAGGTTTTCTGTGATCTTCTTTCTTTACATCTTTATTTATTTTCATTTCTGTTTCCTTTTTCGTTTTTATTTTTATTTTTTACATTATATAGAATTTCATGATTTTTTGTCAGTTTTGTAATTATTTTTAAAACCATGAAAAAATATATCAAATTCGTGATTTCAAAAAATAATTAATGAACATTTTAAAATTCGAGAAATATTTCCAAATTCTTGAATAATTTTCAAATCCATGCTATTTTTTAAATTCATGTAGATTTTAAAATTCACAAAAAAAATTCTTCAAATTCACGATTTTTTTATTACCATTGTCATGCGATATTTGTGTACATATTTATGGAGGCTAAATTTGAAGAACATGAGAGAGCTCATATAGTGCACATGGATGTTGTTATGATAAATGAAGTCCTTGCATTTTGCTCAATTGTGAAGTATGGCCGGCAAGCCCAAAAAAACGCTTTGGGATGATGCGTATGTGACGAAATCTATAAAGTGATGTATTTGTTTGATTGAGCAATATTGCTGACAAGGCCGACAAGGCGTTTTTGGATTATGCACAAGATGAGTACCTACTTTCAGTCCGACGAAAATGTGTCAACATCAACACAAGCGGATCCCATTCAAGATGGGGTGAATGATGCTACCATGAATAGGATAGCTGATGCTCGTTGTGCGCGAGAGGAAAATACACGAGTAGCTATGTTGATTGATGAAGAATATCATGTGAACCATAAGTATGGGTCCATGTATTTTCCAATAATGTTATGGCTTCACCCTATTTATATTATGTATACACACTAAAATACAGTTATTCAAACGAGCTGTGCGTATTGTCATTGTTTTTTCCTTCACATAAAATAATTCATGAATCATTTATTGCAACACACCCAAACCACACTCGTGACCAAGATATGTAAATCCACATGGCTCGTGGCACGATCATAGACGGAAGAACAACGCCGAGATCTAATCTTCACCATCTCCGGCATCCATCTCCTCCTCCGCGGCGCCGGCAGCATCAGCCTCATCTCCGGCGTCCGCATCATCCTGACATTCTTCTTCCTCCTCTTCTGTTGAGAGCGCAACGGGCACCCTGACATCTCTGTAGCTGCAGACGTAGGGCGCGTCGCGGCCGTGGTACGTGCCGGTCCACCGCCCCTCGTCGACGCCGCTCGCGTCCCAGAAGGAGGCGTACAGGAACATGGGCTTCTCCGGCCAGGGCTCCTCCCCGTCGCGCCGCTCCTCCCTCCGGAGCACCTCCCCGTCGACGCGCCACTCGATGGCCTCGGCGTCCCAGGCGACGGCGTAGTGGTGGAACCCGTCGGAGGAGTCGAAGGGGAGCTCGTGGACGGCCTCCCTGCCGCCGCTGCCGGCGACGAAGAAGTTGGTCTGCACGGCGCGCTTGTCGTTGCCGAGGAACTCGAAGTCGATCTCGTCCATGTCGCCGGAGCCCTCCAGGGAGGAGAGGTATAGGTTGTAGTTGAGTCCCGCGGTGTCGCCGGCCGGGGCGCGGACGGCGGCTGCCACGGCGCCGCCCGGGAGGAAGCGGCTACGGGACCGCCAGCGCGCGCCGCCGCGGTCGTCGTAGGTGACGTGGATCTCGCCGGACTCCGGCGCGTGGCGGCAGGCGTCCGGGGTGTAGTCCACGGCGATGCGCGCCAGCGGCTCCGTGCCGTCCGGGCGCAGGTGCTCGTGCTGGTCGCGCTCCGACGCCATGGTGGTTGACAGGAGAGCGTGGAGGTGGTCGGGTTTTATTGTGCCGCTCCGGCAACGTGCGCCACCGCCCACATGATGCACGCGAGCTCTGCAGCTGCACGAGTATTGGAGTCGAGTAACATGAAGAACCATGTACGTACGTACAATAATGAGCCAACTTGCTATTGTTATGGATGAGAACAAACGACATGAGAACCATTTGCTGCAAGAGTAACATGAACACCATGCAAGAAATATTATCTTGGTTACACATGACAACCAAGAAAGGCTGGATCTACCTTACAAGAACAATTTGTCCATGACAGAACATTTCAACGTTTGCAGCTATCCCGTAGCAGATAGGGAAACAAAAATATGTAAGATGGAAAAAAATAAAATAAAAACGCAACTGTGCAATCTGTCATTGCACTCACAAATGCTACAATGTTACTCGCAATAATTTCCACAAGCAGGAACGAGAACAAAAAAAGGCTGGATTTACCTTACAACAAATATTTGTCCATGGATTCAGCTCGGCATGAATGCAGGTTCAGGCTCAAGTTTACATGGCTGGGTGTTTACAACAGGAGGTCACAAATCATCAGACAGAAAAGATAAGATGCTACAAGTATCCCTCAAGCAGCAAAGTTCCATTCACCTCCTTGTGCTCCACGTTCTTGAGTGCAAACGACTGGCTGCCACCAAACGCCAGGTCACTCTGCCCAGGGCTCACCATCCAGACAGGAGAGAGCTCCAAGACAACCTTCTGCACCAGCTTGTCCTCCTGAAACTTGCTCAGCAGCGACGCCAGGACGCCTCCGGCATCTCTGAAATCCACCAGCACGCTGCATAACCCTCGATCAGCGAGAAGTTGAAGGATGGACTCTAGGTTCATCTGATCGAGGACTGAGACGCTGACTCCCGCTGGCTCCACGGTGACGGGACTATCGGCAAGGACTATGGCGTTAGATGCAGACTCTTCGTCAAGAAATGGGATGTCCAATTTGGAACCTTCTCCCTGCGCTATGATGATGTAAAGAGGCTGCTTGGCGCCAGCCTCGCGTGACATTGGTAAGGCAGTCGCCTTGGCCATGTCGCTTGAAATTATAACCCCGTCGTATTCTTTCGCTAACTGTGAGTAGTATCCTCCTGGTTGATCAGTTCCGCTCCCAATTTGGTTTATGACAATTCCATTCATCGAGAGTGTAGCTCTGGTTTCAGTGTAACAGATAAAACATCAGCAGCAGCACACATGATATTCAGACAAAAAGAACCAACGAACATGATATGCAACAGTACAAAATATAAACATCACCACACTAAAATGGCTGAAGCAATGAGTGTTCTACATTTTCCTAATCGCAGTTGCAAAACACAAATATGTAGTTGGATATTTACCTCAAAGTTGCAAAGGCCTTCCCAGTAAGCATGCGATGAATGTAAGCCTCATTCAATCTGAGGCATAATGCTTCCTCCACACCAACCCTCACATCTATCCCGGCATTTCTGAGTTTTTCAATCCCTTTGGATGCTACAATAGGATTTGGATCAGTCATCCCCACCACAACCTCCTTAACTTTGGCTTTGATTAGTGCTTCAGAGCAGGGAGGGGTCCTCCCGTAGTGGTTGCAGGGCTCCAAACTCACATAAGCCGTTGCATTCTCTGCTAAATCCCCTGCATCTCTCAAAGCAAATACCTGCACACATGGCCACATAGTTATACTTTGCTACGAGGCTATGATATTATCCGCACCATTGTACTTTAGTGGCCCAATTTCTTATGCAGGTAAAAAACATGTGTTCCCTTATGCATGTACCTAATAGGGTAGTTGCCTAATACTACGATGATACTAACTATTATTTCTTCATGGTAGCATTAGCTGAGATCATATTGTTGTGTATGACTGAAAACCACTGCATACTGTTGACATACCGGCAACAAGTGATATTTCCGAAATATTTGTTAGACAGCAAGATGTGGACAATTTATGACATAATGCAGATTGAATAACGGCGCTAGTTGCTTTTACTAAATGGAGTAAACTATTAGTGAAATTAGGCATCATATGAAGATTGTGAACTGCTATCAGGCCAGGTTACTAGTACGGCCACACCAAGATTAGGGGACTGTTTACTCAAAGATTAGGGGAAGCCATTCCATGCTCTGCATTTTAAGAAAATTGACAGATGAGATAGCTGTTAAATCCCCACGCTTGCACAATCTTTCGTAGTCTAAGAGAGTGAACATCAAATTGAGAAGAAGTGTGAGAGGGGCGACCTCGGCGTGGGGCTGGCCGGCTTTGGGGTGGAACCCCTCGCCGACGACTTTGCCTTCGCGGACGATGACGCAGCCCACCATGGGGTTGGGGCTGGTGTGCCCGGCCGCCGTCCGCGCCAGCTCGACGCACCGCCGCATGTAGTGCGCGTCCATGTCGCCCGCCTGCGCCTGGCACCGCACGCCGGCCGCGAGCCCCCGCGCGCCGCCGCCAGCGACCGCGAGGCGGGCGCGGCAGGGGGAGGCCGCGGCGGGGACGGGGCGCGGGGCGAGGCGGGGGCGCGAGAGGGGCGAGGAGGAGATCATGTCAGTCAGAAGAGAGGAGGCGGCGTCGCGCGGTCCGGCAAGGAGACGAGGAGGCGGCGCGTCCTGGATAATCGGGAATCCCGGCGAGGCTGGATGTCGACGGGGAGGAGCGCGATGCAGCTTGGTAGGAGGAGTCGCGCGGCGGCGAGCTCGGCGGGGAAGAGCGGCGAAGGGCGGCGCGGGGCGGAAGGAGACTCTTTTCGTCAGGTGAGCCTAATGGATGGATGGATCCGATCATGTCGACTCGAACCGCAGCATAGGAGAAAAATGAATTTGGGCCTCTTTAATTCGTATGATTTTACAAACATGGGAATGAAAAGAAAAAACAGTTCTGCTAAAACACATCTACTACATGTGAGATAAATATTGCACATACAAATCCTATATCATTGATCTTACATAAAGGTTCGAGTGTTTTTTTTTCCTTTTTATGCTTAATTTAGTCATTTAGATGTATAATAACCATGTCACATTTAGATGTATCTTGAACATACTGAAAAAATATAGAATTAAAATATCATACCCATTTAAATTCTATAGAATTAGCAATGAGTGTTTGATGTCATAGGAAAAAACAAAGCAATTGTAAAAACAGATGTGAATGAATGTTAGATTTTTTATGAAAAATAGCACAAAAGATTTCATAGAAGAAATTTCTATGAAATCCAATTCTATGAATCAAAATACCAACATAGAAAAAGTTCTTACAAATTTTAATTCTTGAGAAATCCTATAGAATTCCTTTGAATCAAAGAGGCCCTAAAGTCAAAAAAAATCTGACAGGTGAGCCCAGAGCCCATAAAACGAAAAAAGAAGAGAAAATGGGATATTTCTGCAAAATGGCGACAAAAGGTGTATTGTTTGTGTGAAGAAACAATATATATTTTTGGTGAAAAAACAATATATGTTTTTTTGCGAAAAAAACAATACATGCTTGTGCGGCAAAGACAAATAAAACAAGTGTTTTTTAATCAAATTAATGTTCTGTGTGCTTCCAACATATATCATATAAATTATATTAAACCATATGCATTCTTTAGAAATAAGTTAATTGCTCCTATGAAGATACGTCAGTTTTCCCATTTACAAGATTTGAGCTTCAGATTATATACTATATATTGGGTTAACTTTCGGATACCTTTTCTTAATAAAAAAACTTGTATATACCTAGAACTGGTACCTCCTCTCTAAACCCTAGAGAGGGGATTTTTCGAGATGCCCCCACCCTTCCTTCACCGGTAGATCGTTACGCCCTACTCCTTCACCGGGAGGTGGGGAAGCCTGAGTATACTAGATGGAAATCTCGTTTTCTTTTTCTTTTTTGAGCCTTTAGTAGGGTTACGTGGCGACATTTTGTTGGTGGTGACAACGTAGATATGACGAATAAAGTTTTGTTAAGCATCCATGTCTCGATGGTGTTGGTAGTGGCGTTGTCGATGGCTTGTTGATGTAGATTCCATGTCCATCTCTTTGGTAGTTGAGGTTATGGTTTGTCATTTGTGGCAGCACCGACAACTTTTCTTCGCATTTTGGTCATCCAACCTCCTCTTCGTCATGCTGGTGCCTGCGTAAGGCCTAAGAATTAGGATGTTGGGATTGAAGAAGGCCTTCTTTCTGGCTTGGAAGATCATTTTGTTTCTCGTTACTAGCTTATACATTGTATGTGTGGATCTTGCAGTGGTAACGGCTTCCATGGCGCTAGTCCGGCGGAACTGTGGTGTTGATGCCTTCCCGTTCATGATTAACACGACCAGTTAGCTTCGATAATGGAGAGGTAGCGATAACAACACACCATTAGATTGTTTTGAATGAAGAAGACGATTGGCCCCAAGTAAACCTGATCATGGACAGTCGAAGCCAACGTGTAGGCTAAAAACAACGTTCGGACCGAGCTCTCGGGCTTCAGACGCTTTTTGTCGAAATATAGGGTGGCTTTAGGATAATTCAACAATTTCAGATAAATCTCTAAGGGCTCATGTTGGTGTGAGACTAAGGAATGGTGGAAAGTTTAGTCCCACCCCACGAGTATAGAAGGAGCTGGACCTCCTTATCAGGGATTCTCTTTCACATGCTATTGGATCTTGAGAAGAGACGCAGTTCCCGAGTGCTCCTCCTCCGCCATCTGCCTCACCATGCCCCGTCACGATGCACCAGGGGGTTGCGGGAGTGAGCTGAGCCGAGCTCACACCTATACACTTATTTTTGTCGATCAAGAACGGAGAGTCCTTAACAGACGGGTCACGAGCTGAAACGTCGGATCATGGGATGTTGCCGACTCGGACGTGATTCCAACACACGTCCTCGTACCCGACCGCGCATATATACTGGAGGCGTTGGCAACCCTAGCCGCCAGAAGAAGAACACATCACATTTGCCATGCCTGCATGCGCATTTGTATATGTTGTTCCTTTTGTTGTTGCTGGCCTCGGTGATCCATCCCGTCCATAATGTACACGGTTGACGGGAGAGCAGACCTTCAAAACACCGCCTCTTTAGATCAGAGGGGCTATTAGATTTCAAGGGAGCTTCTCCTATGCGACCACTCGCCACTGTTCGTCCACGTCCGTTACAACGTCTACACCCGTGTCGCTTTCGTCACTGCCATGGCACCGAAGCTGACCGACTCACCGTCGAGAAACTTGAAGCCGAGATGAAGGCCATTGTCTCCACCGTGACTTCTGCCTGGCCTACTAGAGAGTATAACGCATTTATTTTGCTCTTTTTTTATTTGTGTGCTAGCTGTACTAGCGTTACTTGTAGATATGTCTATTGTTTTTTTGGAACAAAGGCTCCATAAGAGCCCGACTTTGAATTAACAAAGTCATCAATGGACCATGATTACATACTAGAAGCCAGCACAAAGATAAATTAAACAACAAGATACATGGGCGTTGGTAAGCAGCTCACAAGCCTCAGAGCATCTCTAGCAGACCCCATAAAAGGACCGAACCCGCAAAATTACGGCGAGTATACGGGTTCGACCCGTTTTAGTGGCCAGAACACACTCCGTATAGCGTATCCGGCCCGCAATTTTTTACCACGGCCCAGAAAAGAACCCCCCCAACCGGCATATGCGCGGTTTCATAACACTGATACGTGTCAAAACCCTATCATCCGCCGCCATAGCTCCGCCATGATTCATCTCCCACTCCGCCCTAATTTCCCGCTGCCGGCGAGACAAAAACCCATAGCGGGCCGTCCCGACCATGGACGGCCACGGAAATGGAGGGAATGACGCCGAGCGTCGTCGCTGCTGTGCCTCCGACGCCGCACGCAAGCGGGGATCGCGGAGGTGGCTGAACTACGGCCGCCGGCTTTCGAACGCCGCGAGCTCGAGAAGTACGAGCGTGATCTCGCGACCTGATGCATCGGCTCCTTCAGCTCCTCTGCCGGTGGGAGTTCGTTCGCGGACGCCTCATCCTCGCTGACCATCACTCCGATGAAGAGAAGGCCAGAGGAGCTCGTGTCACACGCCGTTAAGCTCGAGGATGACGTCGTCCCGCCGTGTGGAGGGGTCATCGGCCCCGAGGACTACTTCCCCCGGGGCAGGAGGATCACCTCATGTGTGCCATCATGGAGCGCTCGGTGAGGGAGGCGGCGGAGGACGCCGCACACAACCACCGCGAGCTGGAGATCGAGCAGATCTTCCTCGAGCAAGGGGTCACAGCGTCGCAGGCGAGCGCGTCCAAGGAGGCGGACCTGCGCGTCATGAAGGCCGAGCAGGACAAGATCTGGATTGACCCCGACTCCGACGAGGACTGAGCTCCTCCGGCTCCTCCACCGCGTCGTCGCCGCCGCACCCGTCATTTTTGGTAGCCTTGGCTCGGGTACGCTGCACGGCCCGCAGCCCCCCTACCTAGTAGTAGTTTGAAGAACTGATGTAGGTCGCTGATGAAGGATGATATAGTTTGATGAAGAACCGTGATGTAATTTGATGAAAACCATGATGTAGTTTCACCCGCGAACCCTTTTTTCAAATTTTACAGTTTCATATACGGGTCTGATCTTTGGCGCACGAAATGGCCCCGCAAAATTGCTTCGCGGCGACCTGTAAACTCATTTTGCGGGTCGCTCTTTTACAGGATCTGCTAGAGATGCTCTCAGACACACCAAGCTAAAAAAGGATCGATAGGAAGAAGCATAGCTCGAAGATGGAGAGGTCCTCATCGCGAGCAGAACATGAGGGAAGGAGAATGTTGGCTCTGGATCAACACGTCCAACGACGAGGAAGAGCACGCCACCGTCTAAACACCGGAAGCCCCGATTTATGTGTAGATGCGTCTATAGCTTTGCGTAATATGTACTTATGTGACCAAATCAGTATGTGCTTAACACGGTTGATGTTATGCTCATGATTTATTTCTGGACTAAATCAATCAAAAAAACGCTAATATTTCCAACACTTTTCAAGATTTGCTCGAGCTTGAGAAGAGAGTTAATTTTGGACTTTGGGCTGGGCTCAAGCTTGTAGTTTCAGGATCAAGCTTTTGCAAGCCTGGCCCGGCGTATGATCAGTTTAGCTCTCCATGTATTTTCTTTATTTTTTTTCTTATAACAAGGGCGTGTATGTACTGCTGGTATTAATAAATACTCGTATATGTGAGGCCCTTTTAGTAAGAAGAAATAAAAAGTTTTTATGTATCTAAGCTGCAGCCCACTGGCGAATTATCACTAAATCCATTCATGGCCTGGTGTCGTGTCGTGTGGGCGTAGCCACACGCACTGGGAGGGCTAAAATCCAAACCCGTCCGTCTCTCATCAGCCCGGAGGAGAGGGAGCCAGCCCCGTCCGTCCCTCCACGGCTCATCTCCTCTCAGTCCACACAAAAATCGGATGGTGAAGCAGCAGTAGCAGCAGCCGGAGAAAGCAGTTCCAGTTCCCCTCCCCAGCAGCCGGAGAAAGCAGTTCCATCTCCCTCTCTCTCTCTCTCCCCGGTCCGTCATTACCAAGGTAATTGCACTGCCCATCATGCATCTTCGTCATAATCCATCCTATCTATAACCTATTGATGCTTCGGCTTGCGTACTCCCGTGCCGGCTTGTGTAGCCGTTCCCTGTGCCTAATTTCCTGCTGATGCAGTGTTGCAATGGGCTGCTGGCTGTCAGCCTTTCTGTGCATTTCCCGGCCTGCTCCGCTCGCTTCTGTTTCAGTTCCTAGCTTTCTTTTCAAGAAATTACACCCTGCTTTCCTAGAGAAATTCTGGCTAGTAGGGCTAGGAGATTACGTGCTGGTGTCTGCTTCGGCCTCCGGTTCTCTGAATTTTGTTGTCACGCACGGGTATTTCTGAATTTCGAGATGCTTTGGACCGAGTTCACAAGTTATCACGCGTAGTCAATACTACTCCGTAGTAGAAGATTGCGATAAGCTCTGGTTGTCTTTATGAATTTCGTGCCATTAATTTCGAAGTTGATTCAGAGGGCAGGAAGGAAGATGGGCTCGTTGGAGGCTACGAGGGTGGAGCTGGGCCTGGCGGTGCTGTACCTGAACAAGGCGGAGGCTCGGGACAAGATCTGCAGGGCCATCCAGTACGGCTCCAAGTTCATCAGCAACGGCCAGCCAGGCACCGCGCAGAACGTCGACAAGTCCACCACCTTGGCTCGCAAGGTCTTCAGGCTCCTCAAGGTCAGCTCTCTCGCGCACTCACGCCCGCACTCGCACCATGATAATCTAGCTACTTCTCCATCGCAGTGTTATGTTAATTTGGTTTTGGTCCTGCAGTGGGTGAACGATCTTCATGCTCTCATCAGCCCAGCCGCCAAAGGCACCCCTCTCACACTGGTCCTGCTTGGGAAGGTAGGTAGTCCGGCCCTCCGAGTAACGAACTGACGATGATGAACTCACTGGTAATTGTTTCTGTGACTGCAGTCCAAGAATGCTCTGCTGTCGACCTTCTTGTTCCTGGACCAGTTCGTGTGGCTAGGGAGATCGGGGATTTACCAGGTTCGTTGCCGGGATTCAAGCGTCTTGCCCTCTAAAATGGTCCATTCTATCTTATGGGTTTTCTGTTGCTGTCGGTAGAACAAGGAGCGCACGGACCGCATCGCCAGGATATCCCTCTACTGCTGGATGGCCTCCTCCGTCTGTGCAAGCCTAGTTGAGGTACATACATATATCTGCACAATTTCATCTCATGGGAACTCCATGCATGCACATGCTTCGAATAATCTCTACCGTACCTAAATATGTGTAGTAGAGAAGAAATAGTACAAAAGTAGAAATATTTGGAGTAGTTTCTTAGAGATAGCACGCGATATATGTAGTAGCATGCTTTAGCTGATCACATGTGTTATTTGCACAGCTTGGTGAGCTCAAGAGGCTATCCAAGGCGATGAGGAAGCGCGCCAAGGAGCTCAGGGGCGCTGACAAATACGAGGTACTGGTAGTATCATTTTAAATCTGCCGCCCACGATCGACACGATGCGTCTGAAACTAACATGATTTTGCTGTGATTTTGTGACCTTGTACGTACGTACGTACGTAGGACGAGCAGTACCTGGGGAAGATGAAGCAGTCGGACGACCGGCTGCTGGCGCTGGTGAAGGCGGGCATGGACGTGGTGGTGGCCGTGGGGCTGCTGCAGCTGGCGCCCAAGAAGGTCACCCCAAGGGTCACCGGGGCCTTCGGATTCGTCACCTCCCTCATCTCCTGCTACCAGGTATACAGTCACTTGTGTAACAAACCTCTCCTTCCTTCTCTTCGTTGCTCAAGGATTTATTGTTTTGTGACGGTTCTGAACTTTGGGGGTACTGTATGTGTTTGCCGTGTTTCTCGTCAGCAACTCCCGGCCCGTGCCCCTTTGGCCAAAGTCAAGGCGTGAGGAACGGACGCTGCACCACTCTGCCCTTCACTTCACGTGCATGGAATCTCAGATGTTATTATGCGTAAAGCACGTAGCAGTATAGAATGATGATGATGTGGATCCTCTGTACGTACGGTTTTTATACATATATGTACACGGTATGTTATGGGAAGTAGTACTGTAATGGACATGGCCCATCATGTTTCATGTTTCGTGTTTCGTGCTTAGGCCAACTCCAACGCATGACTCAAACGAACGTCTATTTTTTTAAAATTTTATCCATTTGAGTAGGGCAATGGGTCGGCCTCCGTCTGTTTTCGTGGATAAGTCGGGTCTGTAGATTCGCATGAAGTTCCGTCTTCCACAAAAAAAAAGCATGAAGTTTAGGCAGTAGATTAGGTCAGGATGGAGAATAGGGCTGGATCCGCTAAAATGGATGTTCACCGGTGTCTTTTTGATCATCCAAAGCCGTAAATAAAAGTGCTTTGCAACAAGATTTGTATTGTAGACTCGAAAAAAAAAGGTGTCAACATTGGCTTTTTTCTCGAAACGAAATAGACAAATTGCATTGAAAATCTGCACTTAAAAATAATCTATTTCTGTTGAGTAGTCATTTTTATTATATCGTCGCGTATCATCGAATTTCCTTATTCCCGAATCTAAGGACGGGGGAGTTCTAATCATGGGAAATGTCCCAGATCGACGGGAGGAGGAACTATACTTGTTGGTACCGGATTCCAAAAATTTGTGCATCGATCCCCATAAGACAAAAACCTCTATTTTGAAATAAAAAGAAATCTATTCACGTCTAAAATGAGAGATTTTTTGTTTCTTCATACATAATTAGTCTCTTCACATTCTGACGTGCCAAACGTGCGCTCACATCCAGGGAAATGCCCTAGGACTATGCAAATAACCAATTAAATCAAACATTTCAAATAGTTTTACAAATAAAATAGTCCAGTGTTCAAATAAAAACACATTCAAACAGTTTTACAACCCAATCAAAATTGTCTTGAATAAATAAAACGTAAATAAACCGATACATGTACTGGTTGCCAATGTGAGTCCATATGTGCTCAACCAAGTCATCCCGAAACTCATATGAGTATGTCAATCATGCATTTCACGATTAAATTGGATAAATTGTTCAAAGGTTATCCGTTGTTGGTGCTCAGGCTCAACATTTTCATACTAAAAATCAAATCCTCGGTCATACATGATGTCATCATGCTCATTCTCCATGTCATGTTGTGCATGATCACACAAACAGTCACCACCTTCTAAATCTTCTGGGTGCTTTATGTCAGTGCAGGGTTTCGAATGATACCCCATCGTGATTAAATAACACCAAAAAGCATGCTCCATATCCGTCCTACCACTCTCTTCCGAATACGATTGAACATATGTCTCGTCATACGAAAGCGGCGACGGAATTGATGTGGTTTGTCAGGCGCGGTATTCTTAAAGTAGTAGGCATAGAGAGCAGGGTGTGGCCGCTCTCCCTATTGCGGTTTAAGGCAAGAGCATGACCCGAGATTGATCCCTTGAACCGAGGTCGTTGCCTAGCAATGTGGTCACAAATGACCAATGCAGCTACCTCAGCGTCTTCATCATCCAAGGACGAATCATCCGACGAATAAATGAAGTTGTGGAAAAAATACTCATCCCCACTATCCATGGTACCTTGTAAGAAAATTATGGAACCTTGCAGTCGTAGTGATGTAAGAGCACCTCGAGCTCCCCTATAGGCAGCACGCCCGTTGTCGGGAGCCGCCTTGCGGCTATGCAGCAACCTGCCGGAAGGTGTTAGGTTGGATGGGCGTTGTCGACGGGCGTAGCTTTTCTTTGAATTGGAAGATCCGCGAACACCGGCAAAAACTCCTCCAAAACGCTTGTGTGGGCCGGCTATGACATGTTGTGGTCGTGGTTTAGATGGCCTGGCAAGTAAGCGAGGAAGGCGGCCGGGAAAAACGGGTACCAGCGGGCGACGACGGAGATGGCAGGGGGGCGAAAGGAGGGGAGTGGAAGATAAAAAGGCGTATGTGACACCAACGAGCAGGCCAGGGGAGAACAATGATGTGTGTCCCGCCCTTCTGACCGCTATCACTCTGAACGCAAACGCGGTCCGAATTCGGGTTGAAAATAGATCGGCAAAAAACAGTTATTTGTCCATTTGCTTCCATATGTTAACCGTGTTTTATATCCGTTTAATGCGGTTGGATCATTTAGGGTCGCGCGTTGGTAGGTACGTGAACAGGGTTGGCACTTAGGCATATGCCACTTGTTCGCGTCCATCCAACTCAGTATTAACAAACAAAGCCGATCGTTGGTCATGTATACCCTTAACCAGGGCACGCCGCAAAACAGAATATGAAGCAAGCACTTGGTAGTGCCCAAAGCCGCCTCCTCCTATGATACTACCTCCCGGTAGCCGGCGGCCGGGCAAAAGGCGACGCATGAGTGACCGACCAACCGATGATGCACTTGGCCAAACTGAGTGGCTAATCATGGCGATCGGCTGATGAGTCGGCCGGGCGCACGCGTGCAGACGGGATTTCTTCCTTTGCTTTCCCCATCGCGCGTGCTCCACTATTGCACTAATCTAGTCGTGACGCTATCATCATCCATGCCATCCGCGTACGTATCACAGACGCACGCTGGCTTAAACGAACGCAATCATCCACGTCTCGCTCGAAAAGGTCGGGAACCAAATGAGAGCATGGGGCATTCGTATCAGGCACCGGCAACGAGGCCTCCTTTGGTTTTTGGTTTGGAGAAGTTTCATCGAAATTGTATAGGATAAGATTTTTTTTAGAATTGTTTTAGAGCCATTCGGTTTGCAGGATTGGATTCCTATTATTCTTATGTAAGATTGGTCTTTGTCCTTCGCATTTCAAAGCAAATGAGATGGAAATTCGCAGGGACACACACCTGACAAGCCATGTCTAGCCGTTTGATTGACTCGTCATCCGTAAAGTAGTTAGGTCACACGTGAGGCATGTGTCGATGCATCGTCTCTTAGCACGTAATCATATGTGTAATAAAAACATAAAAACAACTAGTACAATGAGTTGTATCTCAGGCTGGTTGTAATGGTAGTATCATACATATGATACTAGTCTATGATACTACATCCGTAATGCATAGTATCATATGTTAGTATTATAGAATAGTTCATTTATTATCATAAAAACACATAATAGCACATCATTTAATATGATACGGTATCATGACATGATACTCAATACTCCCTTTCTTCATTTAATTCTATGCCACCTCATCGAAATTGTCTAGTTGACATGCATGATACTACCTATAATACTCCATTGCAGACAACCTTAGGCTGGTCATAGTGGGGAGTATCATATAGTAGTATCACCCATATGATACTATTGTATGATACTACCCCATAATGCATAGTATCATGAACTAGTATCATAGATGACCTTATTTATTGACATGCATGACACATAATAGCATTGCATTTAACATGTTATGGTATCTACTCCTACCTATGTTACTCCAACCCCCTCTCTTCTTTAATTGTCACTTAGGAATAGCAAACATGCTGATGTGGCAGACAATTAAAGAAGAGAGAGAGAGAGAGAGAGTTAGAGTAACATAGGTAGATACCGTAACATGTTAAATGCTATGCTACTATGTGTCATGCATGGCAATAAATAAGGACATCTATGATATTAGTTTATGATACTATGCACTATGAGGATAGTATCATACAATAATATCATATGCATGATACTACTATATGATACTCCCCATTATTGCCAGTCTTATGTGTTGTATCTAAATTTAATGATTTGTGGCTCATGCATGCATGTGATCGGGTTAGTACCTCCTTTTTGTCTATGACCACGTGTTAAGGTTGTATGTTAATTAAGATACAACCTCACTATCTCTCTTTATTAAATACAGTATCAAATAAGCAAAATGCCCTTGAAACTGCGCTAAGAGGCTTGCATTGACAGAGGCCTAAGAGTACAATAAGTTTTAAGTTTAAATAATGGAAACTTATAATTTTGGTCAACGACTTGAGTTTTCTCGTTTGCTTTTATCAAGTTTCATAGATAAAATTATAAAGCATATTTTTATCGAACGTAGGCAAAAAAAATCATAATTTTGTCGGTCGCTTGTACCAAATTTTAAAAGTTGGAATTTAACATTTATTTTGAAAAGAAATAAAAACATATTCATAATGGATCTCCCTAGATACAAGTAACATGAATATGAAAACATTACTTAATTTGAACTTTTTATTCAAAAGACATAAAGGTTTAAAAATTGAAAGCCAAAAGAAACAGAATGGGCGAGCTACTCGGTGCCCCGCACGTGCGTGCCACAAATCCTCTTGTGAAAATAAACACTAGCATGACCTTAATGGAAAACATTCCCATAATGTGAAAAAATTCCCATAATATTCTATCCTATGAACCAACGAGAGCGTGAAGTTTTTCCTTTAATGGTCATCGTGGGAGTAAATCTTCTTCACTCATAGTTGGCTACGAGGATTTGCCACCTCTACATGATAGGTTCAAATGAACTACTTCCTCCGTTCATAAATTTAAGTTTATAAGACATTACATTATAAACTACATACGGATATACATATACATACTTTAGAGTGTAAAATAGCTTACCATCCGTAATCTTCTTGAATTGGCACACTTCTTCTTTGAAAAACTGCCTCTCTACCCACTCCGATTTGATCTCGGAGGACGACTTGGATAGCTTAGCTGCTTATTCTTTGGATTTTTGTTCCAAGGCCTCGCTCTTAGCGCTCGCATCTTGAAGCTCCTGCTGGACCTCAACCACTCTATCCTTGTGCCCGCCGCTCTCAACCTTCACCGGGCTTAGCTTGGCGACTGTCTGTTCGACCACCATCTTGTGAGCGGGGCCTCCTACTTGGCCTTCTCCAATTCGGCCTTGAGTTTCTCAAACTCCGCGTCCATAGCTGCTCACATAATCAGAATCAAGATGTCATATACCAAAGTGAGACGACACTAAACTATTAACTACAACAAGAGTCTTAGCGGCACACATGAAGCTTACCCTGCTTCTTGTCGAGCCGACTACTAAGAAGGATATGCTCTTCATCAGAAACCTTGAGTTTCTGGTTCAGCTCTGCAAGTTCAAGGGCATTGGTGGCCACAACCTAGGATGAGGCATGCGAGACAAGTTATGGATTAATAAGAACTCGAGCTATCGGGACTGGGACATTCGGCCGAAGTACCCCCTGAGCTGTTATAGTTCAAGGGTCCCTAGACTGTTTTTGTTCATGACTATAAGTTCTTTTGAGCCACAGGTAAGTTTTTCAACTCACCCATGGCTCGGGGGCTATTATACCAATAAGGCATGTAAAATCTTATAAATAAGTCTAACACTACATGGTTTACCTTGAAACCTGCCAACAAACCGCTGAAGGCTCCCTTCAATCCGCTATCAATGGATTGAATGCTTTGTAGAATTGCACCAAATAAGGGTGAGATGTTCATCGGCAATTTATGAGCCGGATAAAGCCTCCTCCATCATTGCACGCCACTTGGCCGCAACCCGCTCTGTCACAGGCGGCATCGGAGGTCCCTGTAGTTGTCTCCGGAGGAAGCTCGGACGAATCGCGACCCCCCTCTCCACTTGCTAGAAGGGGATCAACCTCGTGGGATTCGACGACCAAGGTATGTGTTAGAAATATGCCCTAGAGGCAATAATAAAATAGTTATTATTATATTTCATGTTTCAAGATAATCATTTATTATCCATGCTATAATTGTATTGAATGGAAACATAAATGCATGTGTGGATATATAGACAAAACAATGTCCCTAGTGAGCCTCTAGTTGACTAGCTCGTCGATCAAAGATGGTTAAGGTTTCCTAGCCATAGACAAGCATTGTTTGTTGATACCAGGATCACATCATTAGGAGAATGATGTGATGGACAAGACCCAAACTATAAACATAGCATGTGATCGTGTCATTTTGTTGCTATTGTTTTCTGCATGTCAAGTATACGTTCCTATTACCATGAGAAAATGTAACTCACTCACACCGGCGGAATGCCTTGTGTGTATCAAACGTCGCAACGTTACTGACTGACTATAAAGGTGCTCTACAGGTATCTCCGAACGTGTCCGTTGAGTTAGCATGGATCAAGACTGGGATTTATCACTCTGTATGACGGAGAGGTATCTTGGGGACCACTCGGTAATACAACATCACAAACAAGCCTTGCAAGCAATGTGGCTAAAGAGTTAGCCACGTATCTTGTATTATGGGGTGAGTAAAGAGACTTGCATGTAACGAGATTGACATAGGTATAGAGATACCGACAATCGAATCTTGGACAAGTAACATACCAAAGGACAAAGGAAACATTATACGGGATTAACTGAATCCTTGACAAAGAGGTTCAACCGATAAGATCTTCGTAGAATATGTAGGATCCAATATGGGCATCCAGGTCCCGCTATTGGATATTGACCGGAGAGTGTCTCGGTCATGTCTACATAGTTCTCGAACTCGCAGGGTCTGCACACTTAAGGCTCGGTGACGTTTCGGTATAGTTGAATTATTGATGTTGGTAACCGACTGTTATTTGGAGTCCCGGATGACATCCCGGACATCACGAGGGTTTCCGTAATAGTCCGGAAATGAAAATTTATATATAGGAATGTTGCATTTGGCTTCCGAAAAGATTTCGGGCATTACCGGTAAAGTACCGGGAGTGACGAATGGGTTCTGGGGTTTTGCCGGGAGGGTCCACTCACCCGGGAGAGGACCTAATAGGCCTATGGGTGGCGCACCAGCCCTTGGTGGGCTGGTTAGGCCATTCCAACAATCTATTTCGGCCAAAGGAAAAATAAAAGGAAAAAGGAAAAAAAAGGACGGAGGTGGACAAGTGGGGAAGGAGTCCCCCACAAAACCGAATTGGAGGAGGCCTCCTCCCTCTTAGCTCGACCAAAGCTCCTCCTTGGATTAGGAGCCAAGGGAACCCTCCCTCTTGTTCCTCCTATATATAGTGGAGGTTTAAGAGGCTTTTTGCACCCCAAGTTATTGTGCATCCCTCTCTGCCTCCACCACTTCCTGACACCCCGTAGATAGTTCGGTACGGCACGACGAAGCCCTGAGGGAGTAGCTCCACCACCATCACCACCATGTCGTCGTTCGGTCGGAGAATTCAGCTACCTCTTCGTCTCTCTTGCTGGATCAAGAAGGCAGAGATCGTCATCGAGCTGTACGTGTGATGAACGCGGAGGTGTCGTCCGTTTGGTACTAGACCGGGACAGAGTTTGTGGGACGCTTGCGATTCGGATCGCGAAGACGTTCGGCTACATCAACCGTGTTTCTTGACGCTTCCCGCTTAGCGATGTACAAGGGTATGTGGATCCAATCCCCCCTCTCGTAGATGATCATCACCATGATAGGTCTTTCATGTGCGTAGGATTTTTTTTTGTTTCCCATGCAATGTTCCCCAACAGTAGCATCATGAGCTAGGTTAATGCGTAGCAGATATCTCGAGTAGAACACAAAATAGTTTGTGGGCGTTGATGCTCAATTTGCTGCCCTCCTTAGTATTTTCATGATTCAGCGGTATTGTTGGATTGAAGCGGCCCGGGCCAACATTACTCGTACGCTTACGAGTGACCAGTTTCATCGAATAACATGCAACTTGTTGCATAAAGATGACTGGCGGGTATCTGTTTCTTCAACTTTAGTTGAATCGGATTTGACCGAGCCGGTCCTTGGAGAAGGTTAAATAGCAATTTGCATATCACCGTTGTGTCTATGCGTAAGTAAGATGCGATCATACTAGCTACCCATAGCAGCCACGTAAAATTTGCAACAACAAATTAGAGGACGTCTAACTTGTTTTTGCAGGGTATGCATGTGATCTGATATGACCAAAGACATGATATGATATATTGGATGGATGAGATGATCATGTTGTAATAGTTAAATATCGACTTGCACGTCGATGCCACGGCAACCGACATGAGCCATAGGGTTGTCTTTAATTATTTTTGCGTTTGGTGATGTTTTGCTTTGTCGCTAGTAGTAGCTTTAGTAGTAACAACATAGTTAGCGAGACAAACTCGATGGTACCACGACAATGGAGATCATGATGATGGAGATCGTGGTGTGGCGCCGGTGAAGATGGAGATCATGCCCATGCTTTGGTGATGGAGATCAAGAAGCACAAGTTCATGTCCATATCATGTCACTTATGATTTGCATGTGATGCTAATCATTTTATGCACCTTGTTTTGCTTAGAACGACGGTAACATTATAAGGTGATCTCTCACTAAAATTTCAAGATAAAATTGTGTTCTCCCCGACTATGCACCGTTGCGACAGTTATTCGTTTCGAGACACCACGTGATGATCGGGTGTGATTGACTCATACGTCTACATCGTATCTACTTTTCCAAACTCTTTTGCCCTTGTTTTGGACTCTAATTTGCATGATTTGAATGGAGCTAACCCGGACTGACGTTGTTTTCAGCAGAATTGCCTTGGTGTTGTTTTTGTGCAGAAATCAAAGTTCTCCAAACGTCCTGAAAATTTACGGGGAGCAGTTTCGGAAAATATCAAAAATATCTGCGCCAAGTTCCACCTCAGGGGGTGGGCCAGTGGGCCACAAGCCCCTGCTCCGCCACCACCCCCCTAGTAGCGGTGGGCAGGCTTGTGGGGCCCACACGTCTCTGCCGCCCCCAATCTCAGGTCTATAAGTTGCCTTTCATCCCAGAAAAAATAAGAAGAGAAGTTTTCGTCGCGTTTTCGATACGGAGGCGCCGTCACCACCTGTTCTTCATCTAGAGGGCAGATCTGGAGTCCGTCTTGGGCTGCGGAGAGGGGAAATCGTCGCCATCGTCATCATCAACCTTCTTCCCTCTCCAATTCCATGAAGCTCTTCGTCGTTCGTGAGTAATCTATTCGTTGGCTCGCTGGGCAGTGATGAGTAGGATGAGATCTATCATGTAATCGAGTTAGTTTTGATGGGGATTGATCCCTAGTATCCACTATCTTCTGAGATTGATGTTGCTACTACTTTGCCATGCTTAGTGCTTGTCACTAGGGCCCGAGTGCCATGATTTCAGATCTGAAATTATTATGTTGTCACCAATATATGTGTGTTTTAGATCCGATCTTGCAAGTTGTAGTTACCTACTATGTGTTATGATCCGGCAACCCCGGAGTGACAATAACGAGAACCACTCCCGGTGATGACCATAGTTTGTGGAGTTCATGTGTTCACCAAGTGCTAATGCGTTGGCCCGGTTCTTTATTAAAAGGAGAACCTTAATATAACGTAGTTTCCTTTTGGACCCCACTGCCACGGGAGGGATGGATAATAGATGTCGTGCAAGTTCTTTCCCTAAGTACGTATGACGACACACGGAATGCATGCCTACATCACATTGACGAACGGGAGCTAGCCACATATCTCTCCGTGTTATAGCTGTTGCATGATGAATATCATCCAAACAAATCACCGACCCATTGCCTACGAGTTTGTCCTACTGCTGTTGTTACTTGTCTTGCTCTGCTGCTGCTACTACTGTTGCTACTGCTGTTACTTGTCTTGCTATCGGGGGGATAACCCCGGGGTAGGCTCCTCAAGCCTGTTCCTCCATTTCCGGCCCAATGGACATGAGGGCATGAAGATTACCAAGGCCCAAGTCTTCTGACCGGCTAGGCATCGCCTGCCGGCTGGAAGACGAGGCGGCCACCTTTCTGGCCGCCCAGGAAACCCCTGCCGGCTAGAATCCAGGCGGCCTCCCTTTCAGAGCCGGCCTGGTCCCGCCAGCCGGACTGAGGAGGAGGCGGCCACACTCTAGCCGGCTGACCTAGCAGGCTAGCCGGCTGAGGATCACAAGTCACATCAGATCGTAGTTCAGGACGAGACCTCACGATGAAAGGTAGCCAAGCGTCAGCAACGGTACAAGATTAGGGCGCCCAGCAGGTACGAGCATCGGCGGCCACGCTGCTGACGTACCCCGGCTCTGATTCATCACCTAGCATAGTGTCGGACAGTCACACTCCCACTCCATTACTACACTCGGCGTGGGGAACAGTGGAGGCGGCCGTACTACCTGCCCATGAAGAATCTCGCAGGGCGACGCTTGACGTACAGCGCATGCTCAGTGTCAGCCTTACGTGAGAGCCTCATTGGCTAGCCGGCGGGTTCCACAGGCAATCGAGACCATGCAGCCGGCGGGCCCCTCATCAACAAGACAAGACCCTTGTGGGCCCCTGGCCAGCCGGCGAAGCAGCCAACCGGGTCCCATGCTTGTACCCTTTATCCATATTGTAGGCCGGTGGGTTCGTCTATAAAACCCCCCGGCCGCCCCCCATGCAAGGGGGGCGATCACTTGCCAGTCATTCAACACTACACACTCACCAACCCACAGAGAGCGAGGTAGAGACGAGCCGGCTGCTCCCCTCTTCCTCCTCCCAACACAGCTCCAGGAGCAACATTGTACTCTGTTCCCATACATCAAACACACCAGCAGGATTAGGGGTATTATTTCTACGGAGAGTCCTGAACCTGGGTACATCATGCGTCCCATGTGTGTACCAACCTCGTTCCCCGCGCCCACCTTTGTCCCTTCGGTTCTCACCGACTTTAGCCTACATATGGCATATGTTGTGAATATTCACCGACATTTGGCGCCCGCCGTGGGGCCGATTGCGGCATCGGCTGGCTTTCGCGCTGGGCGGGGCCCCGCACCTACACCACCGGATGCATCGCGTCCGGATCAGTTTGCATGCCAGTGGAGCTCGCTTTCGACGAGGCGACACCCATGATGATCGACGTCCCCGTCCGCCATGCAGATTCGGACGAAGATCCTGATGATGAGGCGCTCCCTAGCATCGTCGTCGCTGCTATGGAGAACCTCAGCGTTCTCTTCAGCGACCTTCGCCTCAACGATGGTCCGCGCTACTTCGGCGTGGACTACGACGTTGAGGCGCTCTGCGCCAGCTTCAGCAGGCTCTCTATCGCTGAGATGTCTGCCCCCGACATTTACCCCAGTAACATCCTCATCTTCAACGGCCCCCCGCCGTCGGTGGGGTTCTTCACCCCATACCACGTTGCTGCCGTCTCCAGCGCCGTGGAGGTAATGGTTATCGGCGTTGGCACCAGCACGGCTCCCGGCAAGGCCTCCGCAGGCGCCGGCGAGCCCGCTGCGGCCGCTGCTGATACTCTTCGGGACGCCATCGCCGGCCTGAAGACACCGGTCACTGCTTCCGCCGACCCTGGAGACGCTCGGGCCTCACTGGAGGAGGCTCGCAAGCGTATCTTGGAGGAGGGCATCGCCGTGGCCTCGGCGAAACGTCGGTTGGAGGCTACACATCATGAGTATAACTCCGCATACGGTCTTACTCCGATTTCCGAGGCCCCCAGCCGGCTTGGATCGGTCCGCAGTCGCGGACGGTTCGTCGCCGAGGTTCTAGGTGGGGACCTGCCCACCTACGAGACTCCTGCGGCCAACATGCGGGCAGCGCAGGCAGCCATGGAGGAGATGGCAAGCCTGGAAGGCGAGGAGCGCGCCTTCCAGGAGAAGCGTGTCAAGGATCTCCTTGACGCCGCTAACCAGCAACACGCTCGGTTCGACCCCGGTCAGGCTCAATCAGAGTCCCCGGGACCGAACTCGGGGGATCGTCGTAACCCTAGCGGCCAGCACCACGCCGAAGGATCTTCCTCGCATCGCCCTTCCGGCTGGAGGGCCGAGGGAAGCCAAGACCAGCGCTCGCAGTGCCAGAGCGAGCACACTTAGGGCGATTCGTAGTACGGGGATCTTCCCCCGCGAAGAACTCACACCTCCGGCTCCCGAGGTGCCTCCCCTCTCGCCACCGGGGATGGTGCCCCCGCCACCCAGGATGAGCGGGACGCTCGTCGACGTATCATCGCCCTGGCCCATTCAGCCCTCCTCGAGGAAGACGGACCCATCGGTCCGGCATGCTTCGGCCACCGAATCCGAGGGGAGCCGTTCCCCCGAGGTTTCACCTTGCCTCGGGATACGCCGAAATATAACGGCACGGCCAAGCCAGAAGACTGGCTGATCGACTACACCACGGCCGTAGGCATCGCCAGGGGCAACAAGCGCGTAGCGGTTCGCTACGTGCCACTCATGTTGTCCGGCTCGGCCCGGACTTGGATTAACAACCTCCCGGCCGGCAGTGTCAACTCCTGGGTGGACTTCGAGGAGGCGTTCGTCCGGAACTTCACCGGCACCTACAAGCGTCGTGGCCGGCCCCGCGAGCTGGCCATGTGCGTCCAGAAAGCCGACGAACCCCTCCGCGACTACGTCACCCGGTGGACTGAGCTCCGCAACTCCTGTGAGGGGGTGCATGAGGTACAAGCCATCCAGTACTTCATCGACGGATGCCGAGACGGCACCCTCCTCAAGCACAAGCTTATGTGCGCCGAGCCCACCTCTTTGGCTGTGCTCATGGCCAAGGCGGACAAGTACGCCACGGCCGACTCCGCAATGCGCATCAAGGTGACCGCCTTGGACAAGGTTGTGCCTGCGCCGGCTACTCCCAAGCTGGTTGGGGACAACCGAGGCGGCCAGAATAACTACAAGCGCAAGGCGGATCAGATGGATCCCCGCTCCATGAACAAGCTAGTGGCCAATGTGGAGGGCGAGGCGTCGGCTTCTCAAGTCGGCCCTCCACGAAAGCGTCGCAATCAGGGCAACCCCAACTGGCTGCCCAAGCAGTCTCTCGAGCAGCTGCTCGAAGCCCCCTGCAAGATACATTCTGGGGCGATGCCGTCCACCCATACCCTTCGACAGTGCAGCATCGCATGCCGGCTGTCGCAAGGGGAGGGCCTGCCGGCTCCTCCGGGTGCGCAAGCGGCGCCCCGTGCGCCGGCTCCCCATCACGCTCTGCTTCCGCCGCCACCGCCTCGCGATGACGGTCCTCACCCTAACGACTATCCTCACCAAGACGGAGTGTTCATCGTCTTCACCAGCGAAGGCGACGACAAACACAGCCTGCGCCAAAGACGGCGCGAGGTAAACGCCACTGTCCCCCCGGTTCCCCAGTACATGCATTGGTCTGACAAACCAATCACTTGGAGCCGGGTGGACCATCCTGCGGTGATTCCCAACCCGGGGTCGTACGCACTCGTCCTCGACCCCACCTTCGCCTCCAAAAGGCTCACCTGCCGATTCTCCCGGGTGCTGGTCGATGGCTGCAACAGCATCAACATCCTCTACCTCGACACTCTCCGCAAGCTCAGGCTCAAGGAGACGGACGTCCTGCCAACCAGCACTGTCTTCCATGGCATCGTGCCTGGGCAGTCATGCTCACCCATCGGCAAGATCCAGCTGGACGTCCTCTTCGGCGACAAGGCCCACTTCCGCTGAGAGTCCATATGGTTTGAGGTAGTGGACCTCAGTAGTGTGTACCATGCGCTGCTGGGGAGACCGGTTCTGGCCAAGTTCATGGCTATTCCGCACTACGCCTACCTGAAAATGAAGATGTCGGGTCCCAAGGGCATCATCACTGTTGTTGGCGACTACTAGAAGTCGCTCGAGTGTGCCCAAGATAGCAGCCGCCTCGCCGATGCCTTGGTGATCGCTGAGGAGAAGTGGTAGATCAACCGGCTCGTGGCCCAGGCTACCGAGCAGCCGGCGATTCCTTCTCCTCCGTCCTAATCGGACGGCGAGGGCTCTTTCAAGCCGGCTAAAGAGACCAAGCAGGTCCCACTCGACCCTGCCAACCCGAAGCACTGCATCACCATCGGGGCTGGCCTCAGCCCCAAATAGGAAGGCGAGCTCGTCGACTTCCTCCGTGAGAATCGGGACATCTTTGCATGGTCCCTCAAGGACATGCCGGGTGTTCCGAGGAAGTACGCCGAGCACAAACTTCACGTGCGACCGGATGCAAAGCCGGTGAAACAACCTTTGCGCCGCTTCACCGAGGGGAAGAAGCACACAATCGGATAAGAGATCACCCGGCTCCTTGCAGCCGGCTTCATCATGGAGGTTTTCCACCCGGACTGGCTGGCGAACCCAGTCCTGGTGCTGAAGAAGAACAACACATGGCGAATGTGTATCGACTACACCAGCCTGAATAAGGCCTGTCCGAAAGACCCTTTCGCGTTGCCTAGGATAGATCAAGTGATCGAATCCACTGCAGGTTGTGAACTGCTTTCATTTCTGGATGCTTATTCGGGCTACCATCAAATCAAGCTGGATCCAGCTGATCGCGTGAAGACCTCCTTCATCACGCCCTTCGGGGCCTACTGCTACACCATCATGACGTTCGGTCTGAAGAACGTAGGTGCGACATTCCAACGCTGCATGCAGCAGTGCCTAGTGCCACAGATTGGCAGAAACATCCACGTCTATGTGGATGACGTCGTCGTCAAGACGAAGCAGCACTTCAGCCTCCTCGATGACCTGCGGGAGACATTCGCCAATCTGCGTGAATACAAGATCCGACTCAACCCCGAAAAGTGCGTCTTCGGAGTCCCAGGCGGCAAACTCTTGGGGTTCTTCGTGTCCGCCCGCGGCATCGAAGCGAACCCTGAGAAGATCAGCACCATCGAGCGTATGGTGCGGCCGGCTCGGATCCTCGACGTCCAGAAGTTCGCCGGCTGGTTGGCTTCCCTCAGCCGGTTCGTCAGCCGGCTTGGCAAGAAGGCCCTTCAACTCTACCAGCTCATGAAGAAGACAACGAAGTTCGAGTGGAATGACCAGGCGGACGAAGCCTTCCGCGACCTCAAGCGGGTAATCTTGAGCCTGCCAATCTTGGCAGCCCTATCTGAAAGGGAACCCATACTCATATACATCGCGGCGACCACTCGCGTGGTCAGCGTAGTCTTGGCAGTTCAACGGAAAGAGGAAGGCAAGGCCCTGCCAGTGCAGCGCTCTGTCTACTACCTTAGCGAGGTCTTGTCCGCCTCTAAGCAAAACTACCCTCATTATCAGAAAATGTGTTATGGTGTTTACATTGCTGCAAAGAAATTAAAACAATACTTCCAAGAGCATGCCATCACTATGGTGAGCACGGCTTCGATTTCACAGATCATGGGTAACCGTGATGCCACGGGCAGAATTGCCAAATGGTCCATCGCCATGGCGGACCATGATATCCGATACGAGCCTCGCACCGCCATCAAATCACAGGTGGTGGCTGACTTCCTATGTCGACTAGGCTGAGACCCAGTTCGAGCCGCCGCCTCCGGACTCCACGCATTGGCGGATGCACTTCGACGGCTCGAAGATGCGGACAGGACTGGGAGTCGGCATCATCTTGACGTCCCCGAAAGGGGACCAGCTCAAGTACGCTCTCCAGATCCATTTCGCCGCCTCCAACAACGTCGCCGAGTACGAAGCACTGGCTCATGGCCTCCGGCTCGCCATGGAGATTGGCATCCGGCGGCTCATATGTTTCAGCGATTCGGACTTGGTGGTGCAGCAGGTCTGTGTCGAATGGGACGCCAGGGACGCCAACATGGCGAGCTACCGCTTCCTCATCCAGCAGCTCAGCGGCCCCTGTTCCCAGGGCGGAAAATAAGGCGGCCGATACGCTGGCGAAGATCGGCTCCACGAGGCAGGCCATCCCAGCCGGCGTCTCCCTCGAGCAACTCCACAAGCCGTCAATCAAGCCGTCTCCTGAGTCGGCATCAATCTTCATACCGGCCGACTCTACGATACAAGCACCGCCGGCTCCGACAGTTACGCTGGCTGTGGACCCCACGCCGGCTGCGCTGGCGGCACCGGCTCCAAATGCGGCACCGACTAAGTCTACGGTGCAAGCGCCGTTGGCTCCACCAACTACGCCGGCTTCGGATCCTAATCCGACTCCATTGGTCCAACCAACTCCAATAGCGGCACCAGCTACAACGACAACCCCGGCTCTATCCGGGCTCGAATCCTCCGAGTGGGTGGACGTCATGGAGATAGATGGTGAGCCGGTTGTAGTAATAACACCATAAAGCTCGGGGGCTGTAGAAGCCCCCAACAGTCAAAACGAAGCAGAGGCGACCCTTGTGTCGGCTCCATCATGGGCTCAGGCCATTCTGGACTTCCTTCTTCGCGGTGAACTTCCTTAGAACGAGGCGGAGGCGAGACAGATCCAGCGCAGGTCCGCCGCCTACGCCATCATCAATCGCGAACTGGTGCGACGTAGCACGACCGACGTGTTCCAATGCTGCGTCGAATCAGAAAAAGGGCAGGAGATCATCAGAGACATCGACCAGGGGGAGTGTGGGCATCATGCCGCCTCCAGAACCCTGGTGGCCAAAGCATTCCACCATGGATTCTACTGGCCCACGACCCTCGAGGAGGCTGTGGATCTGGTGGACAAATGCGAAGGCTGCCAACGCTTCAGCGCACAAAGCCATATGTCGCCTTCAACGCTGAAAACCATTCCCTTATCATGGCCATTCGCCGTATGGGGACTGGACATGGTTGGGCCCTTCAAGACGGCAGGCGGAGGGATGACACATCTTTTGGTAGCCGTCGACAAGTTCACCAAGTGGATCGAAGCCAGGCCTATCAAGAAGCTTGACGGCCCCACTGCTGTCAGGTTCATCACAGATATCTCTGTCCGATATGGCGTTCCCCACAGCATCATCACCGACAAGGGCACCAACTTCGCCAAGGGCGCCCTGGCGCTCTACTGTTCCAAGGTAGGCATCCGGCTCGACTTGGCCTCACTGGCACACCCTCAGTCAAACGGCCAAGCAGAGAGGGCCAACGGCCTGATCCTAGCCGGCATCAAGCCAAGGCTGGTGGCACCACTGGTCAGGTCAGCCGGCTACTGGATTGAAGAACTGCCGACTGTGCTATGGAGCCTCTGCACCACGCCCAACCGGTCGACCGGGTTCACTCCATTCTTTCTGGTATATGGGTCTGAGGCTACCATCCCCACGGATGTCGAGTTCGACTCGCCTCGGGTCACCCTATACATAGAAACGGAGGCGAAGGAGGCCAGAGAAGACGGTGTGGATCTCCTCTAAGAAGCGAGGGACTTGGCTTTGAGCCGGACGGCCATCTACCAACAGAAGCTGAGATACTACCACAGCAAAAGGATCAGGACTTTCTCTTTCAGAGAGGGAGACTTGGTCCTCAGAAGAATCCAGCACACTGCTGGCCAGCACAAGCTCTCACCCCCCTCGGAGGGACCCTTCATCATCAGTAGGGCGCTGCACAACAATGCTTACTACCTGATTGACGCCCAGAAGCCAAGGAAGCGCAAGAGGGATGACTCCGGCCAAGAAACGGAGCGCCCATGGAATGCGGCGTTGCTTCGCCCGTTCTATTGCTAAAAGGCAGAAGACGAGCAAAGGAAAGAGCATGCACATGTATCTTCCTCCCTCTTCAGGGAACAACGAAGGCAATAAAAAGAACATGCTCCATGTTTCTTTTTGTCAAGAGTTTTCACTCAGTGTACGGGCTACACAGCGTACCACCTCTTGCCAGCTTAATCAAGCTCGGAGGCTACGCAGCGCGGCCCCTTGCTAGCTTTAAAACAAGCTCGGGGGCTCGCCAGGCGCCTGAACGGTCCACCCTTATAACGGACACATAGTGTACCGACTGACTCCTGGTCCTTCGCTCGAACCTCCGGGCTGGCTCCGGTCGCTCGGTTCATGATATGACGCCAGGTAAGGTCGAATACATGCAAAGTCCGGCTATACTTGGGACGATCGGCTCGGGCTGGCTCGATCGTATATACGATCTCCTTAAAGACTCAAGATGGCCTCTGATGGCCGAGACTCAAGACGGCCTCTGACTGCCGGGAACAACAAATATGATAAAAAGAGCATGCTCCATGCTTATTCTTGCTAAAGAGTTTTCACTCAGTGTATGGGCTACACCGCGTACCTCCTCTTGCTGGCTTAATCAAGCTCGGAGGCTACGCAGCACGACCCCTTGCTAGCTTTAAACAAGCTCGGGGGCTCGCCAGCCGCTTGGACGGTCAATCCTTGTAGACGGGCACATAGTGTACCGGCTGACTCCTGGTCCTTCGCTCGAACCTGCGGGCTGGCTCCGGTCGCTCTGTTCGCGATATGACGCCAGGTTAGGTCGAATACATGCACAGTCCGGCTATACTAGCGACGACCGGCTCGAGTTGGCTCATTCAAGCCGGCCTCTGATTGGCTTATGTCTTGTTCTTTATGTCTTGATGGCTTCGGATAAGAGAAGTCAACCAGGAATCAAAAGACAGGATCATAATACTACACGCTTGGTGACGAATATAATGCTGAATATCTACATTCATAAAAGCATTGGCCCACAGCCCACGTTCGTTACATCCCTTCGGGGGTAGAACCAATAACACAGAAGGACACCAGTTACGGGACAGCGGCCTCAGTGGTCGTCTCGGCTGCTGCTCCTGATGTGGTGGCATCACCGCCTCCAGCTCCTCCCGAGGTGGTTGCGCCGTCTCCCCTGTTGCGGCCCCCGGCTTCGCTGATCCCGGAGTCGGCATACGCCCCATCGCTGGAGGCGGCTACAGATTCCGCAGCCCGGACCGCCTCGTCGGAGCTGCCGTCGGCGTCATAGAGCTAAAGGCCGTGCAGATCTTCAGCGATCACGCCGCCGTCTTCACCCCGCTCCAAGACGAAGTCATCCCAGGCTGCGTACTCGGCGACGGCGCTCGCTCTCACCCGGAGCTCCTCCTCCATGCCTTGCAGCTCCGCTTCTGAGCCGTCGCACTGGGCAGCCAGCTTGCCCAAGTTCAGGTTACGATACCATGACTTGGCCAAGCGCAGGGCCATATAAGCCCGAGACCGCGCTGCGGAGGCACGCCAGGCGTCCAGGCGCTCTCCACCCGCTGCGAGCCAGCGGGCAAGCCGGCTCATGGTCGTTGGCTCCATGCCCTCCGGCCACAGGGCCGCCACCATCGACGAACCTGCAACCTGGAGCTGAGTCACAGACTCGCCCAGGACGTGCAGGCGGGCCCGAAGGCCCACCCCGATCTCCTCTACGCTCCAGCCGGAGGTAGTATCTACCTCCTGCTCGGTCGCGCGGCGCTCCTCACGGCACACCTCAACGGCGGTGTCGGCTGCGACCTGGGTCTCGGGGAAGAGATCTGGAGTAACAGCAACCAGGACGTAAGAACACATCAAGAGGAGGAGACGACAAAGAGACCAAACACAAAACAAGGAAAAGAGACCCACACTGGAAGGCGCCGTCGGTCTCATGAGAGACCTCGAGGACCTCGCGCTCCCGCACCTCACTCGCATGAGTGAGCCGGGCGATTTCCTCCTGGAGGGTCGCGGCGGACTCCAGCGCCTTGGCCAGCTGCGCTTGCTTCTGGGTAAGGGCTTCATCCTTCGCCCTCAAGGCGGCGTCCTTGAGGTTCACCTCCTCAAGGTGAAGCGACGCGAGGCGGTCCACGTCGGCAGAGTAGGAGGCCTCCTTCTCCTACAGCGTGGCCCGGCCGGCCGCCTCGAGCTCCTTCTTCTCCGCCTGAAGAAGGTCCAGCTGCTCTTGGAGCCGGCCGCTCGCGTCGCGCACGGCATCACGCTCTGCGGCAACCTCGCCCACCCGGGCTTCAAGCTCGACAATCCGGCTATCAGCCCCCAGGTGTTGGTCCCGAAGCTCGTTGTACGCCTATACCTGAGCATCGTAAAGTGCCTGCCAAAGGGGAGAGAGAGGGAACATGATTAAGATTCGACCTGGTTAAAATCCTAACCAGCCCGATTCTCGGGGGCTACACCCAGTGGGTGCGCTTGCGCGCCCCCACTAAAGAAAACTGTGTAGGGAAAAAGGCCTCCAAGAGATTCGGACTGGTTGGCAATCAATCCGCCCGATTCTCGGGGGCTACACCCAGTGGGTGTGCTGTCGTGCCCCCACTGACATCAAGAGAAGAGAAAAAAGTGCAAGGAAAAACCAAAAAAAGGCAAGGCCTACCTGGGTGACGGCTTCCAGGCACTCCATGTCGCCGCATACCACGCGGGCCGCCTGCTCCACCTTCGACCGGCCGCTTGAAAACAGCGTCACCAGCTCCGGTACGCCGGAAAGAACGGTGCCGACGGGCTTTCGCAGACGGGCCAAGTTCGCCGTCCGCCATGTCTTCATGGGCCGGCTCCCAGCCCGGCCCCCGTCCCTTGGCGCGACAGGGCCGTGCTGGGGGACGACGATGGCGCCGGCTCCTGGGGCCGGCTCGACGGCCGGCTCGGGCGCCATCCCAACCGGCGCTACCTCCCCCGCATGAGGCAGATGAGCCGCGTCCGGCGCATCCATGGTCGCCCCTGGGGCATCAGGGGCTGCGTCCGGCGCTGTCAGATCTAGCACCGGCGCGTGAGGAGCCGCTTCGGCCCTGGGAGAAACCGGGATCGTCTCCAGGTCCACCTGCTCCGGGGCTACCTGCTCAGATGGCTGG
Organism: Hordeum vulgare subsp. vulgare; assembly: GCF_904849725.1. Taxonomy (NCBI): domain Eukaryota; kingdom Viridiplantae; phylum Streptophyta; class Magnoliopsida; order Poales; family Poaceae; genus Hordeum; species Hordeum vulgare. Next base: position 597,565,730 of record NC_058521.1, read on the forward strand.
GCCCCTTCGGTCCTCGGGGCCGGCCTGGAGGCGGCCTCGCTAGCTGGCTCCTCCACACGGGCATGTGCGGAGGGGTCCTGTCTAGCCTTCGCACGCTTCTCCGCCGGCCTCTCGATCCGGCTGGGGCGAGGGTGACCCACGGTGGTCTTCCCTGCAGCCGTGTCCCACCGGCTCTTGGATTCTATCTCGAGCTCCCTCTCGGCAGCGTCAGCAGCTGCCCAGCCGGCCCGCTCGGCTGCGGAGGCGGTGTCTTCATCCGCATCCTCCGCCTCCCTGTCAAGCCAAGCTTCTCAGGAACAAATCTCATCTCAAGATGAGGAAGGGAGAAGAGGAGGAAACCATACCCCGCAACTACCGAGACCTGCCTCCGGCCACCGCCACGGCGCCTCTTGGCGCCGTCTGCTCGTTGCCCGGCTGGAGGACCCGACGCGGGTCGCTTAAAAGCCGGACGGGAAGTTGTGGCACCCTTGCCCTTCTTCTCGGCGGCCTCGTCAGCAGCGGTCGCTCGGCCACCTTGACGTCGGCCACGCGTCAGCAGTGAGCTAGTGACCTCCTCCACCTCGTCAGAGTCTTCCTCGAAGGTTGCATCAGAATAGAATGAGGCTTCCTCATCGTCGTCCATGCAGTGTGCTACGGCGTGCCGTGGATACTCACCAGACGGCTCGGTCCCTTCCGACTCCAGGGGATCTTCCGAGCCAGCGGAGGAGTCTGAGCGGGGCTCCATCGCACCCTCATCCTCCACCTCGGAGGCGTCGTACACCTTCACGTCAGGATCAGGCTGACGGAGGGACCCCTGCAGGGTCTTGAACATCTACAAAAAAGGAATTCAACCAGGCTCAGCAGCGCCACCGGCTCCAAGACAAAACAACAGAGAAGAACGGAGTAAGGCTACCATCGGAGGCGGGTGAGCCCGGTTGAACGGGTGCATCCCCCATGTCCATTCCCCACCCTCATCCATGCGGGTGGTGGAGATCAGGTTCACCCGTCATGCCATAACGCCCGGGGTGAACCTCTTGGCGGACAGCCGGCAGGGATCAAGCCGGCCGCTCATCTGGCAGACCAGATGCGGCCGCCTCTGCAGAGGCAGAATCCGACGGACCACCATGGTGGCGAGAAGGTCACGGCCAAGTAGGCCTCTCTTCCCCAAGATGTCGAGGTGGGCGCAGATAAGCGCCACCTCAGGCTGCGGCTTGGGAGTCTTCGCATCCCAGTTCCGCCGCGTCGGAGGAGCGATGGCGAACGGGGGCATGTTGAGGGCGTCCTGGGCCGGGTCGGCGCTCTTCACGTAGAAGAAACCCTTCTGCCAATGCTTGATGGTGTCTTGCAGAGGCATCTGGGGGAAGCCGGACTTCAGGCGGTGATGCACCAACGCGGCCCCGCACGGCGTCATGGGGCGCGGCCCCTTGAGCTTCTCCACCTTGGATTTCTCCATGGCGATGGACTGTTGCTTGAAGAAGAACAAGCTGCGCCACAGATCGACGCGAGGCTCGATCCCCACAAAGCCCTCGCACAACACCACAAAGGCGTCCAGCTGCAGTATGGCGTTCGGCGCCAGGTGGTGCGGCTGCAGGCCGAAGAACTGGAGCCATTCGGGAAAGAAGGAGCTAGCCGGGAGCCCGAAGCCCCGGTAGAAGTGCTCGATGAAGACCACAACCTCTCCCGCGACGGGTGCGGGAGAGGTCTTGGAGCTAGGAAGGCGCACCGACACTTCGGAGGCCGGGGGCAGCAGTCGATGATGACGGAGCGCATCGATGTGCCCCTCGTCGACGTCGCTGCCCAGCCAGGCCCCCTGCAAGGACGCCTGCTGCGCCGACGACTTCTTCGAGGAAGATCCGCCGGCCATGGATGCGGGTGGCGAGAGCTCAAAGCGGTCGACGGAGGTCTCGACGACGAAGAGGAAGAAGACGAAGGGCGCGAGCTCTTCTTTTCAGGACGCAAGGAGGAAGAGAGCACGGAGCAGGGCGAGAAAAGGGGGCGAATGGCCTCCTCGAAACCCTCGCGTCCCATTTAAACCCCCACGAAGCGTCGTGGGGAGGGGATCCGGGGCGCGCCGGGCCCCATTAATTCCGTGTATTACGGGCGGTAACACCCTCTAATCCCAACCGTCACAGAGTAAATCCGCAGAGGATCTCCCGCGCGGAGGCCGAGGGGGCGTTGTGGCGGGACCGAGGGCCCAGGCCGGGTCCCGTCAGCAGTAATCGCCATCGTTACGCCAGGCGGGGCCTGGCACGTGGCGTTCTTCACAAAACAAGCCGGCGTCGCTTCAAAGCCACCCGGTTCCGAAGCCGGCGTCCTTCACCGCGAACAACAGCCAAAATATCAAGACAAACAAACAAGCCGGTGAGGCCGCCCGCCCGCAGGCGGCAGTACTCGCCAGCTTCGGGGACTAATATCGGGGGGATAACCCCGGGGTAGGCTCATCAAGCCTGTTCCTTCATTTCCGGCCCAATGGACATGAGGGAATGAAGATTCCCAAGGCCCAAGTCTTCTGACCGGCTAGGCATCGCCTGCCGGCTGGAAGACGAGGCAGCCACCTTTCTGGCGGGCCAGGCAACCCCTGCCAGCTAAAATCGAGGCGGCCTCCCTTTCAGAGCCGGCCTGGTCCCGCCAGCCGGACTGAGGAGGAGGCGGCCACACTCTAGCCGGCTGACCAAGCAGGCTAGCCGGCTGAGGATCACAAGTAACATCAGATTGTAGGTCAGGAAGAGACCTCACGATTAAAGGGAGCTACGCGTCAGCAACGGTACAGGATCAGGGCGCCCGGTAGGTATGAGCGTCGGCAGCCACGCCGCTGACCTACCCCGGCTCTGATCCATCACCTAGCATAGTGTCGGACTGTCACACTCCCACTCCATTACTACACTCGGCGTGGGGAACAGTGGAGGCGGCCGTACTACCTGCCCATGAAGAATCTCGCGGGGCGACGCTTGACGTACAGCGCGTGCTCAGCGTCAGCCTTATGCGAGAGCCTCATTGGCGAGCCGACGGGTCCCACAGGCAATCGAGACCATGCAGCCGGCCGGCCCCTCATCGACAAGACAAGACCCTTGTGGGCCCCTGGCCGGCTGGCGAAGCAGCCATCCGGGTCCCACGCTTGTACCCTTTATCCATATTGTAGGCCGATGGGTTCGTCTATAAAACCCCCCGGCCGCCCCCCATGCAAGGGGGGCGATCACTTGCCAGTCATTCAACACTACATACTCACCAACCCACAGAGAGCGAGGTAGAGACGAGCCGGCTGCTCCCCTCTTCCTCCTCCCAACACAGCTCCAGGAGCAACATTGTACTCTGTTCCCATACATCAAACACACCAGCAGGATTAGGGGTATTATCTCTACGGAGAGTCCTGAACCTGGGTACATCGTGCGTCCCATGCGTGTACCAACCTCGTTCCCAGCACCCACCTTTGTCACTTCGGTTCTCACCGACTTTAGCCTACCTATGGCATATGTTGTGAGTATTCACCGACACTTGCTCTGCTGCTACTGTTGCTATTACTGTCGCTTGCTACTGTTTCTACTTGCTACTGCTGTTCCTTGCCACTGCTATTGCTCGTTACACTGTCGTTACTCGTTACTTTGTTGTTACTACTGTGCTTGCAGATACTAATCTTTCAGGTGTGGTTGAATCTAACAAATTCAGCTGCTAATACTTGAGAGTATTCTCTCACCTCCCGTCGTGCAAACCAACAAATTGGATCGAATAATCTACCCTCAAAAACTGATGCGAACCCACGCGCTGGTGGGCCGTCAAAAACATTCTTCTAGTTTCATTACTGGGGAGTGCTATCAACACTCTTCTGGTGCCGTTGCAGGGGAAGGTTTGTTGTCATCAGCATTCGTCTAGCTATCGCCAGAGATTGCAATCAACATTTTTCTGGCGCCGTTGCCGGGGAGTTATTGCTATATTCTCTGAGTAACTTGGGATTTATATCTGCTGATCACTATGAGGAATCTGAAGGATTCAAAGACCAAAGTCTTGCCCTCAACTCTGAGGGGAGGTAAGGAATTGCCATCTAGCTCTGCACTTGATTCACCTTCAGTTATGAGTAAGTTTTCGCCATCACCTCCTGCTAGAAATCTTGATATGTCGCCTGTGCTTGATGATGCTTGTGATACTACTGCTAGAGATGCTATGCTTGATACTATGCCTGATACTTCTTTGCCTGATACTACTAGCGATGCTATGCTTGATACTATGCCTGATGATACTATGCTTGATACTATGCCTGATACTGCTAGAGATGATATGCTTGATACTATGCCTGATACTACTAGAGATGCTATGCTTGATATTGCTTTACCTGATGACGCTAGAGATGCTATTTTGCCTGATGATGCTATGCTTGATACTACTAGAGATACTCCTTTGCCTGATGTTCCACTAGGAGTGTTCCTTGATGCTCATATTGCTAGAGTTACTGCCAATGCTCGTGATGCTTCTGATACTGCCGATACTATTGAGATAGAACCTGATTTTGCTCTTGCTAGATCTAGCTCTCCTAGATATGAATTGCCTGATATACCTGAGGGTTACGTTATGAAGGGAGAGATAGCTGAGGATTTTCTTGCGTGTAAGGATGCCTATGACGCTGAGAAATTACTTCTCAAGTGGAAGGAAAAATCTCGGGAAGCTAGGATGAAAAATGACCCGAAGTTTGCCACTTCGCCTATCTTTATCACCGATAAGGATTATGAATTCTCTGTCGACCCTGAGATAATCTCTCTAGTCGAATCTGATCCTTTTCACGGTTATGAGTCTGAGACGGTCATAGCCCATCTTGCCAAACTATCCGAAATAGCCAACCTTTTCACTAATGAGGAGAAGATCCGCCACTACTATATCCTTAAGTTGTTTCCTTTCTCTCTAAAGGATGACGCTAAAGTCTGGTTCACCTCTCTTGCTCCTGGATGTGTGCGTAGTCCCCACGAGATGGTCTATTACTTCTGTGAGAAATATTTCCCTGCCCATAAGAAGCAAGCTGCCTTCCACGAAATATACAACTTTGCTCAACTCCAAGAAGAGAGTCTTCCACAAGCTTGGGGGAGGCTCGTCCAGTTACAGCATGCTTTGCCTGATCACCCTCTTACGAAGAACAAGATACTTGATATCCTCTATAACGGACTTACCGATGCCTCTAAAGACCACCTAGATAGTTGTGCCGGTTGTGTTTTTAGGGAACGAACTGTAGAACAAGCTGAGACCCTACTGAATAACCTCTTGATCAACGATAATGCTTGGACTATTCCCGAACCACCTCCTAAGCCAACTCCTAAGAAAAGAGGTATTCTATTCCTCAGTCCCGAAGATATGCAAGAAGCCAAGAAATCTATGCAAGATAAAGGCATTAGATCTGAAGATGTCAAAAATCTACCACCTATCGAAGAGATCCATGGTCTCGATAACCCGATACAGGTAGTAGAAGTGAATTCTCTGCGCAGGTTTGATGAGAGTGATATTCCTTTTGATAAACCTGCTAGCCTATGCTTTGATGAATTTGACAACTTTGTTGCCAAACAACAGAGCTTCAATGATTATGTTAGCAGACATTTGGAACAAAGTACTCGTATGCTTAGCCATTTAAGTGCTTGTGTAGACAGAAATGTCAATGCTCTGAAGCTTCTGAGTAAACATGCCTCTATGATTACTACTTAGGTAGAACAAGTACTTAAAGCTCGGAATGACTTGCTTAATGAATTAAATGACAACTCTGTCAGAGTCATTACTAGAGGAGGCAAAATGACTCAGGAACCTTTGTATCCTGAAGGTCATCCTAAGAGAATTGATCAAGATTCTCAAGGAATCAATGCTGATACACCCAGTCATCCTAAGGAGAAGAAGAAGGATGATAGAAACCTACATGCCAGTTCACCAAATAATGTCACACCTGAAGAACCTAATGATATTTCTACGTCTGATGTAGAAACACAATCTGGTGATGAACATGAACCAGGTGACAATGTGGACAGCGATGTTCATAATAATGCTCAACCTAGCAATGATGAGGATGTGGAGATTGAACCTACGGTTAATCCTGATAATCCACAACCTAGGAAATACGACAAGAATGACTTCACTGCTAGGAAGCATGGTAAAGAAAGAGAGCCATGGGTTCAGAGACCTATGCCCTTCCCTCCTAAGCCATCCAAGAAAAAGGATGATGAGGATTTTGAGCGCTTCGTTGAGATGATAAGACCCACCTTTCTCCAGATGCGGTTAACTGATATGCTCAAGATGATTCCATATGCCAAGTACATGAAAGATATCGTGACTAATAAACGGAAGATACCAGATCTTGAGATCTCCACCATGCTTGCCAATTACACTTTTAAAGGTGGAACTCCTAAGAAACTTGGTGATGCCGGAGTGCCCACTATACCTTGCTCTATTAAAGGAAACTACGTAAGAACTGCCTTATGTGACCTTGGAGCCGGTATTAGTGTTATGCCGCTCTCTCTTTATCGTAGACTTGAGTTGGATAAGTTGACACCCACTGAAATTTTTCTGCAAATGGCCGACAAATCAACTGCTTTCCCTATCGGCGTTTGCGAGGATGTGCCTGTTGTGGTTGCTAATACCACTATCTTAACAGACTTTGTTATCTTGGATATTCCCGAGGACGATGCCATGGCTATCATCCTCGGAAGACCCTTTTTAAACACTGCAGGGGCTGTTATAGATTGCAACAAAGGCAATGTCACTTTCCATGTCAACGGTAATGAGCACACAGTGCACTTTCCGAAGAAACGATATCCAGTACATTGCATTAATGCTATCAAAAAGACTTCATCGATTCTTATTGGGAACTTTGAATGCCCTATTCCTCGTGTCAAGATGAAGTATGATTTGCTTGCTGGGGAGATACATATCCCCATTGAGGTGACTTAGTGGCTATTCGAAAATTCTCCGTTCTCTCTTGCGATTCGAGAAGGTTTTGTCATAAGGACTTGATCAATCCCATTGACGGATTTCTTTCGATGACCATGAAATGAATGAGTCAGAGAGTCACATACCTCTGTTTTGAGTTTTCTTTTTCTTTTGCTTAGAAAAATGATAGAATTAGTTTAGTTTTCCTGTTTTCTGTTTTAGCGTCCTGAGAAAAATACCTCGAAAATAAAAGTTCTCCGATGGTCCTGAAAATTTAGTATGATTTTTTCTAGAATTTTTGAAAGATTCTGGGCCTGAGAGCTGGCCTGGGGGCCTGTCCAGTGGGCCACAAGCCCTGCCACCGCCACCTACCCCCCTGGTGGCGGGGTGCAAGCTTGTGGGGCCCACAGGCACCCCCTCCACTCATTCCAGCTCCCAGCCTCTTCTTCCACCTCCAGAAAGAATTATTTCGCAGCTCAAACGTGTGTTCTTGCTCATTTGGCTGTGATTTTCGATCTCCTTGCTCAAAGCACCATTCTCCAAACCGTTTTGGGGAAATTACTCCTTGGTAAGTGACTCCTCCATTGGTCCAATTAGTTTTTGCTCTAGTGCTTTATCCTTCGCGTATTCTTGCTACCTTGGTGACCCTGTTCCTGAGCTAGAAATGTTGATTTTAGCTGGTCCCAAGTAGTTTTAGCGCGTGATACGGTCTCTAGGCACTAGTAGGAGTAGTTGCTACAAGTTGGGTTAATCCTTATTCACTTTTCTTTCGAAGTCTCTAAAAATTTTCGAATTTTTCAAAGCTAGAAAAGGGAAAAGATGAGGAGGTTCTTGAGAGGCTCTTCTAGCCGTGACCCCAAGGAGGATGAGAAGAACCACCCCAAGTACGTAGTCCCTCGAGTCACAGAAGTTCGAGCGTGCGAGTGGCCAAGTGATGAATTTTTGCGCGCCGCCGGACTTTATGAAGACTTTCATTACTTGGTGGAGAACGCAGGTCTTACTGCATTCGTTGAAGATAAGTGCCCACAATACCTCCTCCTCACCAATATTTTCGTTCAAAGCTTCAACTTTTATCCAAGGAAGAATCCTTCCATGGTTGAGTTCATGATTTACGATGTCCCTAGTGCATGATGTTGTAGGACTTTTGCAATGCATGCAAATTACCTTATGTCGGGGATATCCGTGACCCTCGTCCACGGGACTTGGAGGATTTCATTGGTTCTATTGTTGTTGCAGAGGAGAGAGGAGTGTCTCGCGCTAGAATTGCTAGCATACATTTTCCTGTGCTTGGGTACTTCTCACTATTTGTGGGAAAATGTTTGATTGGCCGTGGGGAGGCTCGATCACTTAGTTCTCCAGACCATGCTGTTTTGCGCGAAGGCCTTTATAACGATAAGACTTATAGCTTGGGCGCTATAGTAGCTCAACGGTTGAACCTGAACCGTTCTAAAGGTGTTGTCTATGAAGGTATCTATGCTACCCGTCTTGCCAGACACTTTGAGATACCGATTAGACTGGGAGAGGAAGGAGAGATGCTTCTCCCTGAGAGATATCTGGATTATGACAGCATGGTTCGCCATGATTTTCTGGATAGAGATGCTAGTAGACAGATGATTTATAACCTCGTGTTTAGTCAGGGTACTCGAGAGACTATTACTTTGTCTGCTCCTTCTTTGTTTGATCTTCATGCAGGCAGGTACACTATTATGCCTGCGGACATCTACGCATATTGGGGCTTGTCCACTTATCAGTTTATCAGTGCCCGAGCCGCAAGTCGAGTACCACACGCCAGTTTATCAGTGGGAGCCAGAGGAGCTCACACAGCAGTGGCATCCACAGTCTACTCCAGAGTATCCCGGAGCTGGTTATTTCCCACCATGGGAGTAGACCAAGCTAGGCCAAAAGCCTAAGCTTGGGGGAGTACGTGTTCTCACCGACTTTACATTCATGCTTATGCTTTCACTTTGTTAGCCGGTGTTTACACTTTGCCACTTTATTATCCATGCTAGTTTCTTTTTGTTTTCTTGTTTTCTTGAGTTGTGTCCTTTTGAGAAAACCCAAAAAGATTTTTCTTTCTTCTTTTGCTTGTTGGGAGCTTTTCCGTGTAAATAGTTTTCTTTTTCTTTGTGTCAAGGTAGAAGATATTGGTTACAATGTTTAGTGGTTCTTGCATGCTTACCTATTTAACTTTCAAAGAGCCATATTATTTTGTCTTCTCCTTTGTGTTTGCCTGCAGATTCAGCTTAGTCCAATGCGCTTATTATTGTTTTCATCGTTCAATCCTGCAAATGAAAGGCAACAATGATGATATATGATGAAGTGACTGAGACTGAAAAGCTGGTATGAACTCTATCTATTTTGTTTTTGTAAATATGACTAGCTTGTCGACCCAGATTTAGCTTTGTTGTGAGAGAACCATGTTTGCAATGACAACTTAGAGATCATAGTTTCTGATGCCATGCTTATTTAGCTGAGAGCTTATAATGGTTTGTCTTGGATGCCAACATAGATTTTGAGATGACTATGATGTAGTATGATAGGATGGTATTCTCCTTTGAATGTTTCAAGTGGCTTGACTTGGCGCATGTTCATGCATGTAGTTGAAACAAAATCAACATAGCCTCTATGATGTTCGTGTTCATGGTGATTTATATCCTGTTCATGCTTGCATTCAATGTTAGTCAAACTCATTGCATCTTGATGACTGTTGTCGCTCTCTAGTTGGTCGCTTCCCAGTCTTTTGCTATCCTTCACTTGTACTAAGTGAAATACTGCTTGTGCATCACTTCCATAAACCCAAAAGTTTTTCAATGAGAGTCAACCGTACCTACCTATTTGCAGTATCTACGTGTCGTTCCAAGTAAATTTGCATGTGCCACTCTCTAAATCTTCAAGAAATAATCTGTTTTGCATGCCCGAACTGCTCATGTGGTGACAGAGGGCTATTGGTATCTTCCATGCTAGGAGTGTTATCCTCGACATGTGTTTATTCACAGTCATTCATGAGAAAGGGGCTAGTATTTGGAATGCCCAGTTCCACGCTTAAATCGAAAACATAACTGTAAAACAAGACTCCCACCGGACTGATGTTAGTATGGACGGTACTCGAGGATTCAGCTAGCCGTGGTGTGTGATTGATTGGTGGTGGGGGAGTTAAAACTTTACTTTTCTGTTTGGAAACCGCCTATAGCATGAGTAGCATGGAAGATATTGAGAACTCTTGGTCATTGCGTTGACAATGAAAGCATGCAACCCAAAATTATTGTCTCCGTTTTCAAAGCTTGAGCTCTGGCACCTCTGCAAATCAATGCTTCCCTCTGCGAAGGGCCTGTCTATTTATTTTCCTGTCGAGTCATCCTCCTCTTATATAAGCACCAATTAGAGAGCACCTCGGTCATTTTTATGCTTTGCTTTTGATTGATATTGAGTATGACTATGACTGGATCTTTGTTGCTATGAATTACAATGTTTAGTCAGCCCTTGATCTTTGAAAGTGCTCTGCATTTATGTTTTGCGGTCTCAGAAAGAGCTAGCGAGATACCACCTATTCATGTTGCTTCATGCTTGTTTTGATTGAAGTGTTGGTATTTGAAACTCATTATTATTTGCTCGTTAGCTGATTATGCCATTGATATTAGTTTACCGTGAGACCTTTGTGTCATTTGCTTATTGGTTAACTTGTGATCTTGCTGAAATTCTGGTTATGAGTTAGACATGGTTGCAACAACAAGATCAAACAGAGTTTGTCAAACTTTTTCTTTCTCTCTCAGTTTGTCAACTGAGTTGCTTGAGAACAAGCAAGGTTTTAAGCTTGGGGGAGTTGATACGTCTCCATCGTATCTACTTTTCCAAACTCTTTTGCCCTTGTTTTGGACTCTAATTTGCATGATTTGAATGGAACTAACCCGGACTGACGCTGTTTTCAGCAGAATTGCCTTGGTGTTATTTTTGTGCAGAAATCAAAGTTCTCCAAACGTCGTGAAAATTTACGGGGAGCAGGTTTGGAAAATATCAAAAATATCTGCGCCAAGTTCCACCTCAGGGGATGGCCAGTGGGCCACAAGCCCCTGCTCCGCCACAACCCCCCTGGTGGCGGTGGGCAGGCTTGTGGGGCCCACACGTCTCTGCCGCCCCCAATCTCAGGTCTATAAGTTGCCTTTCATCCCAGAAAAAATAAGAAGAGAAGTTTTCGTCGCGTTTTCGATACGGAGGCGCCGGCACCACCTGTTCTTCATCTAGAGGGCAGATCTGGAGTCCGTCTTGGGCTGCGGAGAGGGGAAATCGTCGCCATCGTCATCATCAACCTTCTTCCCTCTCCAATTCCATGAAGTTCTTCGTCGTTCGTGAGTAATCTATTCGTAGGCTCGCTGGGCGGTGATGAGTAGGATGAGATCTATCATGTAATCGAGTTAGTTTTGATGGGGATTGATCCCTAGTATCCACTATGTTCTGAGATTGATGTTGCTACTACTTTGCCATGCTTAATGCTTGTCACTAGGGCCCGAGTGCCATGATTTGAGATTTGAAATTATTATGTTGTCACCAATATATGTGTGTTTTAGATCCGATCTTGCAAGTTGTAGTTACCTACTATGTGTTATGATCCGGCAACCCCGGAGTGACAATAACCAGAACCACTCCCGGTGATGACCATAGTTTGAGGAGTTCATGTGTTCACCAAGTGCTAATGCGTTGGTCCGGTTGTTTATTAAAAGGAGAACCTTAATATCCCGTAGTTTCCTTTTGGACCCCGCTGCCACGGGAGGGATGGACAATAGATGTCATGCAAGTTCTTTTCCCTAAGCACATATGACGACACAGGGAATGCATGCCTACATCACATTGACGAACGAGAGCTAGCCACATATCTCTCCGTATTATAGCTGTTGCATGATGAATATCATCCAAATAAATCACTGACCAATTGCCTACGAGTTTGTCCTACTGCTGCTGTTACTTGTCTTGCTCTGCTGCTGCTACTACTGTTGCTACTGCTGTTACTTGTCTTGCTCTACTGCTACTGTTGCTACTACTGTCGCTTGCTACTGTTGCTACTTGCTACCGCTGTCACTACTGTTGTTCCTTGCCACTGCTATTGCTCGTTACACTGTCGTTACTCGTTACTTTGCTGTTACTACTGTGCTTGCAGATACTAATCTTTCAGGTGTGGTTGAATCTGACAAATTCAGCTGCTAATACTTGAGAGTATTCTCTCACCTCCCGACGTGCAAACCAACAAATTGGGTCGAATACTCTACCCTCGAAAACTGTTGCGAACCCATGCGCTCGTGGGCCGTCAACAACATTCTTCTAGTTTCATTACTGGGGAGTGCTATCAGCACTCTTCTGGTGTCGTTGCAGGGGAAGGTTTGTTGTCATGAGCATTCGTCTAGCTATCGCCAGAGATTGCAATCATTGACTCAACGTTCACATAGAATGGGTGCAAAACAGTTGCACACGCGGAACACTCGCCTTAAAATTAACGAGCCTAGCATGTACAGAAACGGCCTCGGAACACAAGAGACCGAAAGGTCAAGCATGAACCATATAGTTGATATGATCAACATGGCGATGTTCTACATTGAAACTATACTCAACTCACGTGATGATCGGACTTGAGTTAGTGAATTTGGATCATGCGACACTCGAATGACTAGAGGGTTGTCAATTTGAGTGGGAGTTTATTAGTAATATGATTAGCTAAACTCAATTATCTTGAACATAGTCTAAGTAACCTTTGCAAAAATTTATGTTGTAGATCAATGGCTCGCGCAATAGCAACCCTGAATTTTAATACGTCCCTAGAGAAAGCTAAGTTGAAAGATGATGGAAGAAACTTTGTTGACTGGGCTCGTAATGTAAGGCTTATCCTCACGGCTGGCCAAAAGCAGCATGTCCTTGATGCAGCGCTAGGTGATGCACCACCCGATACGGCAACCCAAGATGTTTTGAACGCTTGGCAGCCGCGTAAGGATGACTGCTCATTAGCTCAATGCACAGTTTTGTATGGCTTAGAACCGGGACTTCAAGCACGTTTTGAACGTCATGGAGCATATGAGATGTTCCAGGAGTTGAAGTTTATTTTTGAGAAGAATGCCCGGATTGATAGGTATGTAACCTCTGATAAGTTCTATGCTTGCAAAATGGACCTACTCAACCGGGAAGATTTTTGAGAACGGGTTTGTCAGTGAACACATACTCAGAATGTCTGGGTACTCTAACCATCTAGCTGAGCTGGGGATTGCTCTCCCGCAAGAGGCTATCACTGACAAAGTTCTTCAGTCACTAACACCTAGCTATAAAAGCTTCGTGTTGAACTATAACATGCAAGGGATGAATAAGTCACTCGTCGAGCTGTTTGCGATGCTGAAAGTCATAGAGTCAGAAATCCAGAAAGAACATCAAGTGTTGATGGTCAATAAGACCAGCAGTTTCAAGAAATATGGCAAAGGAAAGAAGGGTAATTCCAAGAACAGTGGCAAAGCTGTTGCCATTCCGAAGAAGAAACCCAAGGCTCGACCTAAGCTGGAAACTGTGTGTCATTATTGCAAGGGAACTAGTCACTGAAAGCGAAATTGCCCCAAGTATCTGGCAGATAAGAAGGCGGCCAACGCCAAACAAGGTATATTTGAAATACATGTTATTGATGTGTACCTCACGAGCTCTCGTATTAGTGCCTGGGTATTTGATATCGGTTCTGTTGCTCATATTTGCAACTCAAAACAGGAACCGCGAAATAAACGAAGGCTGGCGAAGGATGAAGTGACGATGCGCGTGGGAAATGGTTCAAGGTTCATGCAATCGCCGTCGGCACTATCTCACTTCTGTTACCATCGAGATTAGTGATGAACTTAAATAATTGTTATTTAGTGCCTACGTTGAGCATGAACATTATATTTGGATCTTGTTTATTGCAAGATGGTTACTCATTTAAGTCAGAGAATAATGGTTGGTCTATTTATATGAGTAATATCTTTTATGGTCATGCACCCAATGTGAGGGGTTTGTTCATGTTGAATCTCGATAGTGATGACACTCATATCCATAACATTAAGACCAAAAGATGTAGAGTTAATAATGATAGTGCCACTTTCTTGTGGCACTGCGTCTTAGGTCATATTGGCGTAAAACGCATGAAGAAACTCCATGTTGATGGACTTTTGGAGTCACTTGATTTCGAATCACTTGACACATGTGAACCATGTCTCATGGGCAAGATGACTAAGACTCCGTTCTCCGGAACAATGGAGTGTGCAAGTGACTTATTGGAGATCATACATACTGATGTGTGCGGATCGATGAGTATAGAGGCGTGCGGTGAATATCGTTATTTTCTCACCTTCACCGATGATTTGAGTAGATATGTTTATATTTACTTGATGAAGCACAAGTCTGAAATGTTTGAGAAGTTCAAACAATTTCAGAGTGAAGTTGAAAATCATCATAACAAGAAGATCAAATTCCTACGATCTTATCAAGGAGGTGAGTATCTGTGTTACGAGTTTGGTGCTCACTTAAGACAATGTGGACTTGTTTCACAGTTGACACCGCGTGGAACACCACAACGCAATAGTGTGTCCGAACGTCGTAGTCGTACTTTATTAGATATGGTGCATTCTATGATGTCCCTTACCGATTTGTTGTTATCATTTTGGGGCTACGCATTGGAGACAACCGCGTTCACATTAAATAGGGCACCATCAAAATCCATTGAGACGACACCATATGAACTGTGGTATGGCAAGAAGCCAAGGTTGTCATTTCTTAAAGTTTGGCGATGTGATGCTTATGTCAAAAAGCTTCAGTCTGAAAAGCTGGAACCCAAAGCGAAAAAGTGTGTCTTCATAGGTTACCTAAAAGAGACAGTTGGGTATACCTTCTATCTCAGATCCGAGGGCAAAGTGTTTGTCACTAAGAATGGAGCTTTTCTTGAGAAAGAGTTTCTATCAAAAGAATTGAGTGGGAGGAAGATCAAACTTGATGAGGTTGTAGAACCTTTGCTCCAACGAGATGGTGACGCAGGACAGAAATAAGTTTGTGTCGAAGCTACACCAGTTGTAGATGAAGCTAATGATGATGATCATGAAACTTCAGATCAAGTTGCTATCGGACCTCGTATGTCGACAAGGGCACGTACTGCTCTAGAGTAGTACGGGAATCATGTCTTATTGATTTTGTTGTTAGACAACAATGAGCCTACGAGCTATGGAGAAGCAATGATGGGCCCGGATTCCAACAAATAGTTAGAGCCATGAAGTCTGAGATAGGATCTATGTATGAAAACAAAGCCTGAATTTTGTAAGTATTACCTGAAGGCCGAAAGGCTATTAAGAACAAATGGATCTTTAAGAAGAAGACGGACGTCGACGGTAATGTGGCCATCTATAAAGCTCGACTTATGGCAAAGGGTTTTTTACAAGTTCAAGGAGTTGTCTACGATGATACTTTCTCACCCGTAGAGATGCTTAAGTCCGTCAGAATCATGTTAGCAATAGCTGCATTTTTCGATTATGAAATTTGGCAAATGGATGTCAAAACAGTGTTCCTTAACGGGTTTATTAAGGAACAGTTGTAGATGACACAACCGGAAGGTTTTGTCGATCCAGATAATGCTGGCAAAGTGTGCAAGCTCCATCTATCCATTTATGGACTGGTGCAAGCATCTCGGAGTTGGAATCAGCGCTTTGATGAGGTGATCAAGGCGTTCGGGTTTATACAAGTTTTTGGAGAAGCTTGTATTTACAAGAAAGTGAGTAGGAGCTCTATAGCGTTTCTAATATTATATGTGGATGACATATTGCTGATTGGAAACAATGTAGAACTTTTGGAAAGCATAAAGGATTACTTACATAAAAGTTTTTCAATGAAGGACCTCGGAGAAGGTGCTTACATATTGGGCATTAAGATCTATAGAGATAGATCAAGGCGCCTCATAGGACTTCCACAAAGCACATAACTTGATAAGATTTTGAAGAAGTTCAAAATGGAACAATCCAAGAAGGGGTTCTTGCCTGTGTTATAAGGTATAACGTTGAGTAAGACTCAATGCCCAGTAACTGCAGAAGATAGAGAAACGATGAGTGTTGTCCCCTATGCTTCAACCATAGGGTCTATCATGTATGTAATGTTGTGCACAAGACCGGATGTGAGCCTTGCCATAAGTATGGCGGACAGGTTTCAAAGTAATCCACGAGTGGAGCACTGGACAGCGGTCAAGAATATTCTGAAGTACGTGAAAAGGACTAATGAAATGTTTCTCGTTTAAGGAGGCGGCGAAGAGCTCGTCGTAAAGGGTTACGTCGATGTAAGCTCCGACACTAATTCAGATGACTCTAAGTCACAAACCGGATGCGTATTTATTCTTAATGGGGGTGCGGTAAGCTGGTGCAGTTCCAAGCAAAGCGTCATAGCTGATTCTACATGCAAAGCGGAGTACATAGCTGCCTCGGAGGCGACAAAGGAGGGTGTATGGATGAAGCAGCTCGTGTCTGATCTTGGAGTTGTGCCGAGTGCACTGGATCCAATAAATATGTTCTGTGACAACACTGGTGCCATTGCTCTAGCCAAGGAACCAAGGTTTCACAAGAGGGCCAGACACATAAAGCGATGCTTCCATGCCATCTGCGATTACATCAAGGAGGAGGACATAAATATTTGCAAAGTGCACACGGATCTGAATGTTGCAGATCCGCTAACTAAACCTCTTCCACGAGCAAAACATCATCAACACCACAATTGTATGGGTGTTAGATTCATTACATTGTAAATCACATGAGATGTGAAGCTAGATTATTGACTCTAGTGCAAGTGGGAGACTGTAAAGTTTAAACATAGCATGTGATTGTGTCATAGCATGTGATCGTGATGTGATGGACAAGATCCAAACTATAAACATAGCATGTGATCGTGTCATTTTGTTGCTATTGTTTTCTGCAAGTCAAGTATATGTTCCTATGACCATGAGATCATGCAACTCACTGACACCGGAGGAATGCCTTCTGTGTATCAAACGTCACAACGTTAGTGGTTGACTATAAAGGTGCTCTACACGTATCTCCAAAGGTGTCCGTTGAGTTAGCATGGATCAAGACTGGGATTTGTCACTCCGTATGACACAGAGGTATCTCGGGGCCCACCAGGTAATACAACATCACAAACAAGCCTTGCAAGCAATGTGGCTAAATAGTTAGCCACGGGATCTTGTATTACGGAATGAGTAAAGAGACTTGCTGGTAACGAGGTTGAAATAGGTATAGAGATACCGACGATCGAATCTCCGGTAAGTAACATGCCGAAGGACAGCAGGAACATTATACGGGATTAGTTGGATCCTAGACATAGAGGTTCATCTGATAAGATCTTCATAGAATATGTAGGATCCAATATGTGCATCTAGGTCCCGCTATTGGATATTGACAAGAGAGTGTATCGGTCATGCCGACATAGTTCTCGAACCCGCAGGGTCTGCACACTTAAGGTTCGGTGACGTTTCGGTATAGTTGAATTATTGATGTTGGTAACCAAATGTTGTTCGGAATCCCGGATGAGATCCCGGATGTCGTGAGGGTTTCTGGAATAGTCCGGAAACGAAGATTGATATATAGGAATGCTGAATTTGGCTTCCGGAAAGATTTCAGGCATTAGCGATAAAGTACCGGGAGTGGCGAATGGGTTTCGGGGTTTTGCTGGGAGGGGCCACTAACCCGGGAGAGGACCTAAGAGGCCGATGGGTGGCGCACCAGCCCTTGGTGGGCTGGTGAGGCATCCCAATACCTATTTCGGCCAAAGCAAAAAAGTAAAAGGAAAAAGGAAAAAAAGGAAGGAGGTGGACAAGTGGGGAAGGAGTCCTCCACCAAACCGAATTGGAGGACGACTCCTCCCTCTTGGCTCAGCCGAAACTCCTCCTTGGAGTAGGAGCCAAGGCAACCCTCCCTCTTGTTCCTCCTATATATAGTGGAGGTTTGAGAGGCTTTTTGCACCCCAAGCCATTGTGTAGCCCTCTCTTCCTCCACCACTTCATGACACCCCGTAGCTAATCCGGTACGGCACGACGAAGCACTGCCGAAACAGCTCCACCTCCATCACCGACACGCCGTCATGCTGTCGGAGAATTCAGCTACCTCCTCGTCTCTCTTGCTGGATCAAGAAGGCGAAGATCATCATCGAGCTGTACGTGTGCTGAACGCGGAGGTGTCGTCCGTTCTGTACTAGATCGGGACGGAGTTCATGGGACACTTGCGATTCGACTACATCAACCGTGTTTCTTAACGCTTTTCTTAACGCTTCCCGCTTAGCGAACTACAAGTGTATGTGGATCCGATCTCCCCTCTCGTAGATGATCATCACCATGATAGCTCTTTCGTGTGTGTAGGAATTTTTTCGTTTCCGATGCAACATTCCCCAACAGTATGAACCTCAGTCGGGACCTCTCGCTCTTTGATGGGAGATGTATGAACCTCGGCCATCACCACCTTGTCCCCCATGTTCGGAGGGGCCTGGTGGGATATCACCTCCGCGGACTCGTCCGAGGCCTGAGGGAGAGTAGTGCGGGACGCGTGCCTGCTCTTCGCTAGCTCGGGCCGTGGTGAACCCCCCTCTCAGACCTAGTCTGTCGAGAGATTTTGGGCAGGGATGCATGAGGGAAAGGAGCACGTATGTTTATTAACGAAAGCTCATTATAACTCCATTAAACAAAGTTCGGATGCCATACGTTTGGGTCGGGGGCTTGATCCTGGGGGTCCTTCGGGGAACCCTCTCAAAGGTCCCGGAGTCCTCATCAGAATCAGGGTTGTCGTCGGGCAGGATGACCTTGCTCATGTAGGGTCTCTGTGGGGCTTGAGGAGGAAATCCCTCCTTGGCCTCCTCCGGCGCCACCCTCTTTCTTGTTTGGAGGGAATCTTTCTCCTCTCCGTCCTTTGCATCCTCTTCCTTTTAGGCGAAGGAAGCATGGGTGTCTTCGGACTTGGTGTCCGGAGGACCCCTAGAGAGGAGACCCCCGCGGGTCTCCCTTTTCTTCTTTTATTTTTTCTCCGGCGTCGTGTATGGCGCCGCCACGAGCATCGCGGTCAACAATGGAAAACTGGGGTCCTCAGGCAGGAGGGTCGGGCCGTTTATTTTCACAGCCTTGTTCAGCGAGCCCTGGAGGGACAATGAGAGAGAGGATAAGATCCTTGCAAAAAAATCAAAGCTTTAAATAAGAATAAAAGCTTGGTCATACCTCCAAGGGAGGGTGATCGGCATCTAAGCCGACGTCTTCTTCCTCGGCCAGCCATTCCTCTTGAGGTTTGAACAACACCCTCCACAATTTCTCATGGGTAGTGTGGTAGAACTGGCACACGGTGCTGGGGTCGCCGAGCTTGTAGGACCACATTGGAGTGTCCCGACGCTAGCAGGGAAGGACGTGGCGGCAGAGCATGACCTGAACCATGTTGGTCAGCTCGATATTTGCCTCCACCATCTATGTGATCCGCTTCTGTAGCGCCTTCACCTTCGAGGCTAATCCCTAGTCAAGGCCTTTCCTAACCCATGAGGTTAGCCTCTCGGGGGTCCAGATCTGAACTCAGCAGGCACCGACCAGTTTGCTTCCCGAGGTTTGGTGATGTAAAACCACTCTTTTTGCCAGGCTTTGATGGTATCAATAAAAGTACCCTCCGGCCATTTGACCCGGGGGAGTTTGCTGATCACGGCCCCGCCGCAGTCGGTTGTTGGCCGCCGAACGACTTCGGCCCTACGTTGAAAGTTTTGAGCCATAGGCTGAAGTGCGGTTGAACCCGCAGGAAGGCCTCACAAATGGTGATGAAAGCTGAGATGTGCATAAATGAGTTCGGGGGAAGATCGTGAAAATCTAACCCATAGAAGAGTGTGAGGCCCCTGACGAAGGGGTGGAGCTGGAAGCCTAGTCCTTGGATGAAGTGGGGGACGAACACCACCGTCTCGCGTGGCTTTGGTGGGCAATGTCAGGCGAGAGATAGCCGGCATCCTTCAACTCCCGGATATCCTTGTCGGAGACGCATGAGACCTCCCCCTTGGCTTGGGAGCCTGAGCCAGTCATGGGTGAGCTTGGGGAAGGGCGGCTGGCAGAGGACGGAAAATGAAATGGATCTGGACGCTTGGAGCTTGAATGAAAGGGGGGTCGAGTCTGGAATGCGTGAGGTGGCTTTGAGGATCTTTTTTCCCTTTTATGGGGGCCCTAAGGCCAAGGGATCTCGTTAACTGCACCGCAGGCCTTGGCACTTTCCTAAACGACCGCACAGGTGAACACGCGTTGGATTACCCAGACCATTATTTGTATCCCCTTAAACGCAGTGCACGATCTCCTCATTGACAAGACGTGCCCATGGGAAAGTGGCCTCGAACCGTGAATCGAGTTTTTGTCATAATTGGCTATCGCGACCTTTCGTCAGAAAGGCTGTCGGATGAGAAACTGTTGACACCCAGGCTTTTAAGCCTTGTGATTGAGCAGTGCGTGTTTTAAAGGCACGACGTCACCAAACGACCAAGTCAAAGCCAACCGAACATAAAGGGAACTCGTCGTGCAAGTCGATTACTCTGGATACAAGGAGCTGCCGAAGACCATATACATTGGCGTTGGAGGCCATTTCGTGGGCCACTTAGGGAGTCCGGGACTAAGGGGTCCTCGGACGGCAGGTCCATTTCTTAAAGGCTGACCTAATGGGTCGTATTATTGAAGACCGGACTACGTAACGACCTCGTGTTCACAAAGGAAAGCTCCGAAAACTAACGTATTATCCAAGTTAAGTAGACTAGATCGGCGCATCTGTCCCCGGCTGGAGGGTGGTTGTATAAACCAGAGGGTTTCATCCGCATGGGTAGGTGGACTCATCTAGGCTTTTAACTCATACGATCTCGAGGTAGATCAACTTTGTAATCCTCATACACATCAATATAATCAAGCAGGACGTAGGGTTTTGCCTCCTCAAGAGGGTCCGACCTTGGGTAAACACCGTCTCCTTCGTCCCTGTAACCCATCGATCCAAGGTCCGCAGCTCGGGACCCCCTAACCGAGATCCGTCGGTTTTGACACCGACAACAATCATATGGCCCTTGTCTTCAAGAATCGTCCTTGTCATCGTTGTTTCATCACCATCTTCATCCTTACCCGAGGAAGTTGAATCGATGAACTAGGCTTAGAAGTACCTGTCATCTGAATCCACCGTGTTTGCTTCAAAGTAAACAATGAGAACATCAAGTTTTTTTTGGTAATGGCATTTGGTTGGATATTTGCCAGCCGTGTTGTGTGCCATCGGCGTTGTTGGCATGGGGCAGAGGATACCTGGCTGCGGTTGCTTCCGGGGTAGAACAACGGCATAAGCAAAACCGAGCGGGCGTCTGGGTGGCCCTGCGGAAGTCCAACAGAGCTTGGGCGGTGTTTGGGGTGGTAAAACAACGGCAACGAAGTTCTTGAGGGTGGATAAATTGCACATGAAGATGAACGAGCCAGGAAAAAAAGATGGCTTCCAATACGGTTTATATGTGATTCCGTGTTGTTGAAGTCGTGCATGATAGATGATGGGGTCATAGTCCTAGGGTAGGGTCATAGGCCTGCCGTACATGTCCTACCCAAAGACTACCCCACGCAAGGGACAGGACCTTAAGTCTGCCCCGACTGAGTTAAGGTATCCCCGTCATCCAGTCGGTAACAGGCCCTGAATCATCCAGTCGGTAACTAACATTCGGAGGACACGAGGCTCACCGTCTGGATACACTCAGTACGTCATAACCTCTCCGGAGGGAAACTGTCGTATGTTTCCGAGTGCATTTATTAGCATTTAGAGCATACGTTACCTGTAACGTACGCATTCAATCGCCACTACTCCACCCGTGAGTCAGAACCGTTGTGGAGGGCAGCGCACTCTATATAAGCCGCCCTCCCCCACTGGTAAAGGGGTTAGCAAATCTTTGTACTCCATATCACACTCGGTAACAAGCTCCGAGAGCACTGAGACATAGGGCTGTTACCTCCACCGCAGAGGGGCCTGAACTCATACAACCTCGCCGTAGCTAGGACTCTGCCCGTCTCATTCGTACCCTACACATCTACTGTCAGGCTTATACCCACGACAATTGGCGCCCACCGTGGGGCAGACGTCTAAGCGACTTCCGGCGAGTTTGTGACTACTTCCTTTCGTCATGTCGTCTGATGGAGATTCGAGCATGGGCCACCAGATCCTCTTCGGCGCTCTCTCCTTCGTCGTCGACGATTCGGCGTGGCTTCGGGAGGCACCTCTCGACATCGAGGCGCTTCCCCGTCGCGGGGCCACGCACTTCCGTGCCGGCGCTCGCGGCGTTCTTCTTCTCCAACAATCGGCTCCATTGCCGGCTTGCACCTTCGTCACGCGCCGCAGCAAGCGATCTCGAAGTCCGCGTCTCCAACGTTGGGTGCAGCATGCCCGAGCGCGTCAGTTCGCGTCCTCTCAAGTGGCGGTTCTGGAGTGTGTCGTGGTTGCCCCGCGTTCCGAGTGCTCGGGCTCGGTTCCGACTGAGCTCCCCTCCGAGTACGTGGGCCGCGGGCCTGCAGCAGAAGTTCACATGGCCAACACCCATGAAGATCCTCATCAGGCCGGCCGGAACGAGCGCGAAGTCAGTGAAGCATCCGGTGCACGCCGTCCGCCTCGCCGTTCTGCCAGTCGGCGCACCCGGCAGAGCAACGTGGAGTTGTTCCGCACACCTCTTCTCAAGTTGGCTGCAGCAGCCAAGATCGCCGATTCCCTCCAGCCGACTGATTCAGAGGTAGGAAGGGGAATCGAGCAGATCCGTGCTCTGTTGCACACGGCGCAGCAGCAGAATTCGGCGGTCTCCCAGTCGCACAATCGGATCCACAATAGTTCCGTCCATGCAAACACGCATCGGTCGGTTCACAGCCCCGGCTCCTATCAGCACCACAGGGGAGGCAGTCGTTCCATGGTCCGTGAAGATCGCCGCCGTTCGCGCACCCCTACGCGGGGTGGGCCCTATGGGTCCCGACATCATGATGATCGGCATTCGGTCGGCGACACTTACGACCCGAGACCCGGCGCAAGAGGGCGAATCGCCCAGAGAAGAGTCGACAGGGGTCGAGCCCACCGCGATGGCCACGATCTGGATCGTCCGAGTGGCAGCAGGACCATCGTGTCCAGCCCCGAGTGTTTTAGTTGAGCCATACGCTCAGCTGACATCCCGTCCAACTTCCGATTGGCAGTGGGAATCGGTAAATTTACGGGGGAATCCAAGCCTGAAACATGGCTAGACGACTACTGAGTGGCAGTCCAGATCGGAGGAGGGGACGACCATGTCGCTATGAAGCACCTCCCTCTGATGCTCGACGGCTCGGCGCGAGCTTGGCTGAACTAGTTAGCCCCCTCAAGCATTTACAGTTGGGCAGATCTGGCCCGAGTGTTCATCAGGACCTTCGAAGGGACGTGCAAATGCCCTGCAGGCCTTGTGGAGCTTCAGCACTGTGTCCAGAAGCCGAATGAGCCCTTGCGCGACTTCATCCAGCGATCGACAACTCTCTACCACACGGTGGAGAACGTCACCGAGCATCAAGCAGTCTGCGCATTCAAGGCACGCGTAGGATACAGAGAGTTGTACCTAAAGTTCGGCCGGACAGGCGACACCTCCATGAGCAAGATGATGGAGATAGCAGTTCATTATGCAAATGGCGAGGAAGAAGACCGCATCCGGAGCGGCAAACACAAGACAGTCGGCGATGCCGACGGAGGTAACACTCGGAAGCAGAAACAGAAAGTTCCACCCACACCGCAGGCAGAAGCTGCAGCTGTGACCAGCGCCAAGTTCAAGGGCAAAGGGAAAGCGCAGTCTGCCCCCAAGAAGAAGCCGTTCAACAATCCCATCCTGGATCAGCCTTGTCCAATTCACACGAAGATGGACGAAGAAGGCAACCCCATATACGCGAAGCATACCACTCGGCAGTGTCGTCTCCTGATCCAGGGGTTCGGCGAAGGACAACCGAGTGAGAAGAATCCTGAACAAGATGAGGAGGACAAGGAGGATCCGTTCCCCCAAGTCCATGCAACCCTCGTGATTTTTGCTGACGTCGAAAGCAAGAGCCGACTGAAGCTGGTGAACAGAGAGGTCAACATGGCCGTTCCGACTGCTCCCAAGTTCCTTAAATGGTCTCAGACTGCGATCACCTTTGATCAGTCGGACCATCCAACGCATGTCCCCACTCCAGGAAGGCAGGCTCTGGTCGTCGACCCGGTGGTGGAAGGAGTCCGATTGCGCAAAGTCCTCATGGACGGCGGTAGCGGACTGAGTATCATGTACGCCGACACCCTCAAGGGAATGGGCATCCCGATGTCCAGACTCAGCGAGAGCAATATGCAGTTCCACGGAGTCGTCCCCGGGCGGAAGGCCAAGTCACTCGGCCAAATCGCGTTGGACGTCACTTTCGGCTCCGACAAAAACTTTCGCAAGGAGAAGCTCACATTCGAGGTGGTGGATTTCCAGAGCGCTTACCATGCAATTCTGGGTCGCCCGGCGTACGTGAGTTTCATGGCACGCCCGTGCTATGTGTACTTGAAGTTGAAGATGCCAGGTCCAAAAGGCGTTATCACCATCACCGGCAACCGTCAGCGAGCCGAGGAGTGTCTGCAAGAGGGATCAAGGATCGCCGACCAGCAGATGGCTGTACTCGAGCTCGAAGAGTACAAGAAGACAGTCGACCCAGCCGACTTAATGCGCTCAAAGAAGCCAGCTTCTGAGTCCGCGTTCCAGTCGGCGGGAGAGACTAAGAAGGTCAGCATCCACCCGACGGACGAGTCTGCCGCCCCGACGAACATCTCCACCACCCTCGATCCTAAATAGGAAGCCGAGCTCACCCAATTCCTCCGTGAGAACTGGGACATCTTTGCATGGAAACCTTCTGACATGCCGGGTGTACCCAGGGAGTTGGTTGAGCACCGACTGCATGTGGATCCCGTCGCTCGGCCCATCCGAGAGCGCCTGCGTCGGTCCGCCGCGCACAAGAGGAAGGCAATCGGAGAAGAGGTGGCCAAGCTGCTGGCTGCCAACTTCATTCGCGAGGTGCACCACTCCGAGTGGCTCGCCAATGTCGTATGGTGCCCAAGAAGGACAAGTCACTCCGAATGTGCATTGACTTCAAGCACCTCAATAAGGTTTGCCCGAAAGACCATTTTCCGCTCCCCCGCCTAGATCAAATTGTCGATTCGACTGCGGGATGCGAGCGCTTGTCATTTCTTGATGCCTACTCGGGTTATCATCAGATCCGTCTGTATGGTCCCGATGAGTTGAAAACAGCTTTCATCACCCCGTTTGGGTGCTTCTGCTACATCACTATGCCTTTCGGTCTGAAGAATGCAGGAGCTACCTTTATGCGCATGATCCAAAAATGTCTCCTCGACCAGATCGGTCGCAATGTGGAGGCATACATGGATGATATCGTAGTTAAGTCACGCAAAGGTTCCGACCTGCTGACTGACTTCCCAGAAACATTCGCCAACCTTCGTAGGTACGATATCAAGCTAAACCCAGCCAAATGTTCATTCGGTGTTCCCAGCGGAAAGTTACTCGGTTTCTTTGTTTCCGAACGAGGGATCGATGTTAACCCCGAAAAGATTGGGACCATCGTCCGAATGGAGAGGCCGGTCAGAATACACGATGTTCAACGGCTCACAGGTTGCCTAGCGGCTTTGAGCAGGTTCATCAGTCGACTCGGCGAAAAAGCACTTCCTCTGTACCGACTCATGAAGAAGTCAGATACCTTCGAGTGGATAGACGAAGCCCGAGTCGCATTCGACGACCTCAAAGTCCTACTTTCCACCCAGCCGGTTCTTACTGCTCCGCTCAGTAAAGAGCCCCTTCTTCTATATATCGCGGCTACAAATCAAGTCATCAGTACTGTTCTTACAGTCGAGCGAGAAGAAGAAGGCAAGGCATACAAAGTTCAGCGACCAGTGTACTACGTCTCTGAAGTCCTGACCCCTTCCAAGCAGAGGTATCCCCATTATCAAAAACTTATCTATGGGATCTATATGACTGCAAAGAAGGTGGCCCATTATTTCCAAGACCACTCGGTATCTGTCGTTTCTGATGCTCCGTTGTCGGAAATTCTCCACAATCAGGACGCATCGGGCTGAGTGGCGAAGTGGGCGATGGAGATGTTGTACTGCGACATCAAGTTCGAGGCCAAGAAAGCTATTAAGTCTCAAGCCCTCGCTGACTTTATAGCAGAATGGGTAGAACAACAGCAACCGACTCACATCTACTCGGCTCATTGGACAATGTTTTTCGATGGGTTAAGATGTTGAATGGATCCGTTGCTGGTGTTGTGATCATATCACCAAAGGGTGACAAGCTCAAGTACGTGCTTCAGATACACTTTGATTCCTCTAACAACGAGGCAGAGTATGAAGCTCTTCTCTACGGATTGCGCATGGCCATCTCACTCGGCGTCCGTCGCCTGATGGTCTACGGTGATTAGGACTTGGTGGTCAACCAAGTGATGAAAGAGTGGGACGTAAGGAACCCCATCATGACAACATACTGCAATGCACTCAAGAAGCTGGAGAAGAAGTTTGAAGGTCTAGAACTTCATCATGTTCCAAGACTGAAGAACCAAGCAGCTGACGAGTTGGCGAAACTCGGATCCACTCGGAGACCAGTCCCGAGTGATGTCTGTCTTGAGCACCTCCATCTTCCTTCAGTCAAAGAAGATCCCTTCACGGAAGAACCAGTACAACCCAAGAGCGCAACAGATCCGACTGAAGTCGATGTGCCTGCTGTGGTTGATCTGGTCACAGAGATTCTGGTAGTCATTCCAGATTGGACTGTGTCGATCATGGCATATATCCTGAGACAAGAACTTCCAGAAGATGAAGTCCAAACCCGGCAAATAGTTCGCAGGTCGAAGGCATTCACTGTCATTGACGGTCAATTGTACAAGGAGAGTGTTTCAGGCGTCCTCCAACGTTGCATTTCCCCAGAGGAAGGACAGTTGATCCTAGAGGATATCCACTCGGGAACCTGCGGCCATCACGCTTCTTCGAGAGCAATCGTCGCCAAAGCGTTCAGAGCTGGATTCTTCTGGCTGTAGGCTAACGAGATGGCCAAAGCTATGGTCGACCGATGTGAAGGCTGTCAGTTCTACTCCAACAAGTCCCACAAGCCAACATCTGCACTAAAGACAATCCCACTTGTGTGGCCATTTGCAGTTTGGGGATTAGACACAGTCGGGCCATTCAAGACAGGCCAAGGAGGCTACACACATCTGTTGGTGGCAGTCGACAAGTTTACAAAATGGATAGAAGCCAAGCCCATCAAGAAACTCGACGCCTCCACAGCCGTTAAGTTTGTCAGGGACATCATTTCCAGATTCGGGGTGCCTCACAGCATAATCACAGACAATGGGACAAACTTCGACTCGGATAGATTCAAAGGCTTCTATGCGAGTCAGGGTATCCGAGTGGATTTTGCTTCCGTAGCACATCCTCAATCCAATGGGCAAGCTGAGAGGGCGAATGGACTTATTCTTCAAGGTTTGAAGCCCCGACTCCTGCGAGAGGTAGGACACGCTGCTGGCGCTTGGGTTACCGAGTTACCTTCGGTGCTTTGGGGCCTCCGCACCACTCCGAATAGATCAACGGGGCGATCACCGTTCTTCCTCGTTTATGGAGCAGAAGCAGTCCTTCCGAGTGACCTGCTTCACAACGCCCCGAGAGTTGAACTCTTCTCCGAAGCCGAAGCAGAACAAGCAAGGCAAGATGGAGTCGATCTTCTAGAGGAGGAGCGCGAGATGGCACTCACTCGCTCAACAATTTACCAGCAAGATCTGCGACGCTTTCACGCACGTCACGTCAGGAGCCGCACATTCCAAGCTGGCGATTTGGTGCTCCGAGTGGATCAGCAAAGACCACACAAGTTGGCTCCGGCCTGGGAAGGGCCTTTCATCATTTCCAAGGTGCTGAACTACGGAGCATACAGACTCTACAATATTCAGAGGGAGACAGACGAGCCGCGCGCATGGAACGGAGATCTCCTCAAGCGTTTTTATACGTGATCGTCGACTGAAGCAGTGTAACGAACAAGTTTGAAGAAATAATATGTTCAGCAGATTCAGTTTTGTGCAGATCCAGAGTTCTCCCACACACACAAAAAAAAACTTAGCTGCGGTCCTGCATCGCCTAAGTACTCACTTCCTCCGAGTGTGCACTATACGTCACACTCGGGGACTTAGCTGCGATCCTGAATCGCCTAAGTACTCACTTCCTCCGAGTGTGCTCTATACGTCACACTCGGGGACTTAGCTGCGATCGTGAATCGCCTAAGTACTCACTTCCTCCGAGTGTGCATTATACGTCACACTCGGAGACTTAGCTGCGATCCTAAATCGCCTAAGTACTCACTTCCTCCGAGTGTGCACTATACGTCACACTCGGGGACTTAGCTGCGATCCTGAATCGCCTAAGTACTAACCTCCTCCGAGTGTGCACTATACGTCGCACTCGCGGACTTAGCTGTGATCAAGAATCACCTAAGTACGCACTCCCTCCGAGTGTGCACTGTACGTCGCACTCGGGGACTTAGCTGTGATCAAGAATCACCTAAGTACGCACTTCCTCCGAGTGTGCACTATACGTCACACTCGGGGACTTAGCTGCGATCCTGAATCGCCTAAGTATTAACCTCCTTCGAGTGTGCACTATACGTCGCACTAGGAGACTTAGCTGTGATCCTGAATCGCCTAAGTATTAACCTCCTTCGAGTGTGCACTATACGTCACACTCGGGGACTTAGCTGCGATCCTGAATCGCCTAAGTATTAACCTCCTTCGAGCGTGCACTATACGTCGCACTCGGGGACTTAGCCGCGATCCTCGATCGCCTAAGTACTAACCTCCTCCGAGTGTGCACTATACGTCGCACTCGGGGACTTAGTTGTGATCATGAATCACCTAGGTAACAACCTCCTCCGAGTGTGCACTATACGTCGCACTCGGGGACTTAGCTGTGATCAAGAATCACCTAAGTAATAACTTCCTCCGACTGTGAACTATACGTCACACTCGGGGACTTAGCTGCGATCCTGAATCGCCTAAGTCTTAATCTCCTCCGAGTGTGCACTACAAGTCGCACTCGGGGACTTAGACGTGACCAAGAATCACCTAAGTCTTAATCTTCTCCGAGTACGCACTAAGTGTTGCACTCGAAACAGCATTCAAACAAAAGACTAAATGTTTTCATTCCGACAACATAAGTCCAAAAACGATAGCTGACTCAGTGCGGATCAAGATTACCCGCACCGATTTAAAAGTATGACGGCCAACAGAAGTGGCCACAGTATCTTACAGGTAAACACTCGGCATACCGAGGATAAAGTTTGATCACGCATCAGCTGGACCGGCGTCAGGACTGGAGGGCTCCACAAAAGTGTCCAAGTCGATTCCATCAGCGATGCGGGTAGCAGTCTCAAGGAACGTCTCCATGAAGTCTTCGAATCGAAGCTTCTTCGTGTTGGCGACCTTCAATGCTTTCAGCTTATCTTCCCGCACCTCCTTGCAATGGACTCGGACCAAGGACAGCGCAACATCATCACCGCAACGCGCTGCCGATTTCTTCCAGGATTGCACTCGGCTCGGAACCTCCTCCAGTCGCCCCGTCAGGGTCTCCATCTCGTGCCGCGACTCGTCTTCCGGCCAAAGTTCCTTGTTAATTCGGCCGACGATTTCTCTCAGTCGACCGATGAAAGGACTTACTTTGCCTACGCGGATATGTGCCCGGAGCAGATCCCGGTTGGCGTCATCGCCGAGTGGCACCGTGTCTTTCATGGACCGCTCCACAGCTGCTGCTTCAGCTTCAGCGTCTCCGCAAAAGTCTGCACCAAACGAGCAAGCAGACAGTAAAAATGGAGTGTTCGTCACACGGTCCAACCACTCGACAAAGCATAAGACTTACCCCAGACGAGTCATCATCTGCGCAGCCCAGTCGGTGACATACTTCTCTTGGGCTATGCATTGTTTGTTCAGGATGCCCATCTGTTTGTGCAGCTCAGTCCTCTGTTTCCCCGTCCTCTCCACCTCCGCCGTCAACACCATGTTTGCCTCCAGCGCCTCCTCCAAGGACTTCTCTCAAACTTCCAGCGCGTCCTTCATGCCGGCCATGGCGAGCATTGCAGCTTCCACTTCACCAGCATACTGGTTCCTCTCCGCTCTCAAGGCTTCATAAGCCGTTCCCATTTCACAAGTTTTCTGCACCAACAAACAAAGGGTAAACGGCAAGTTTATCAGTTCACAGACTAAGTTCTTCAGACCCCTGCCGACGCAAGCAGTCGAGAGCAGTCTCGGGGACTACACCCAGTGGGTTCACTAAGAGTGACCCCACTGGCATGCACCTCAAACAGGCCCGCCCTATTGAGGTGCACTCGGAAATACTACTCCTCCGAGACCAATACTACTCGACCTGCGTGCAACTTACTCTCGGAGATTCTTACCGCAAGAGCGCTCCGATTGCAATAAGTACTCGCACTCGGAAATCCTGTCTACGGACACAACCAAACTAGACACAAAATGTATAAAGACAACTGTCGGTGCAAGCACTCGACAGAAGTCTCGGGGACTACACCCACTGGGTTCACTCGGAGTGAACCCATTGCCAAAACAATACCACCCAGTGGGTTACAGGAGAAAAAGTAAATACTTACTAGACTACTTACTTGGATGTCATCGCGCAGCTCCAAGCTCCACTGGTACAAGGCCGCGACGGAGTCATAAGCCCTCTTGGCTTCTCCAGCCATGAGCTCCGCCTGCACCATGGCCCCCTTGGCCGCTCCCACCTGCTCCTCTGGGACACGCCGGATGCTGAATTCAGCATTCGACGAACCGGGAATCGTGGGAAGTTCCTGGGGCATCCCAAGGTTCACCCCAGCCGGTTCCTCCCTCACTGGCACCGGTTCAGTCGGTGGTGGCACTTCGGTCGATGGAGCGTCGGCGACGAGGGCAGCAGCAGGAGGAGCGGCCTCAGGAACTGGCTCCAGGACGGGCTCCAGAGCGGGGTCGGCTCTCCCCTGGTCATCCTCGTCCAGATGAATCGCCCCTGACAGTGACAAGCCGCATAACATGACGTCTCAGAAAAAGAAAGAATGGCGCAGTCCGCAGGAATAAAATACCCAACTTTCCTACAACATACCTGGCTGGGACGAAACGACGTTGTCCGTGTCCATGGGGTCGTCCCCTTGGCGGGCCGGAGAGGTTGCAGAAGTGGCAACCCTGTCGAGTGAAGTCCATTCGACTTATAAAGCAGGAGTTCACTCGGTCAACAGAAAGAGACGAAAGTTAGATTCACTTACGTAGAGGTGACGGGGATGGCCATCTTCATCCGCGGTAGAACCTTCCGAGGTTTGGGCCCACTCGGCTTGGGCGCCCTGGAGGACTGGCATGCGGGCTCAGCGGCTGCGTCCCTGGCCCTCTTGGTGCCTCGAACACTCAGTACCACCGGGGCGGCAGGCGGAGCACTCGACGACGCAGGAGGAGCTGAAGGGACGGCGGGCTCATGCCGACGCTTACTCCGATGCTCTGGCCGCGGAGGTGGCGAGTCTGGCTCTTCATCCTCTTCCTCTTCCTCGCTGTCCTCCTCCTCCGACTCCCCGCTGTCGGAGACGTATTCGGCGCTCTCCACGCTCCCCTCCTGGCTGCCTCCTTCCTCCTCCTCCTCCGGATTCCCGTTCGAGACGGGTGAGAACCAGTTGGTCCACACCTGCATGAAGTTCAGTCGGAAACATCAGACATCACACGGAGATATAAATAAAAGATAGGAATTGATACAGTTCAATGCACTCGGCTCATGTCACTCACCTGATTCGGTGGAGGATGATCCGCGCTGAAAGGCGTCACTCGGCGAGCTCCTTTGGGGTTCTCACAAGGGCCCGTGATTTGGAGCACCCACGAGGTCACCCTCTCCTCGGGTACGCCCACCACGTTGGTCCGAGTGGAATCCTCGGGCCCTGTGTAGTGCCACATAGCGTGATCGCGAGCCTGCAGCGGCTGGATCCGCCGACCCAAGAAGACTTCCAGCAGGTCTATGCCGGTGACCCCCTTCCTGACAACATCCACAAGTGCCTCGACCAAAGGCTGGATGTCGTTCTTCTCGGCTTTCGAGAGCGCGAGCTGCTTAGGTGGGGCAGGCCGGTCAAGACTAAACGGAGGCAGCCCAGTCGACGCATTCGGACAGGCTACGTCCTCGCAGTAAAACCACGTCGACTGCCAGTTCCTAACCGACTCGCTCAACTGGAGGGCAGGATAGCTGCTCCGACTCTTCTTCTGAAACCCTAAACCCCCACAGAGCTGGAGGAGATGCGTCTTGTCGTCCGACTGACTAAGGCGTTTGACGGTTTGAGAGCGGGCGGAGAAGATATGTTTGAATAAACCCCAATGGGGGGGGCAACCGATAAAACACTCGCACAAAACAATGAAGGCAGAAAGGTGGGCGATGGCATTCGGAGGGAAGTGATGGAGTTGAGCACCAAAGTGGTTCATGATGCCTTTGAAGAAGGGATGCGGGGGCAGAGAAAAACCTTTGTGAACATGGCTGAGGAGCAAGACCCGCTCCCCCTCCCGTGGCGCTGGCTCGACCTCGTCGTCCGCCGGCAGCCTCCAGGACTTATGCACGAGCATGCCGTGCTCCACCAGCTCCAGCAGGTCCCCCTCCGCCACCGTGGAGGGGAGAAAGTCTCCCTGGATCCACCCCGCCGGCAACGGCCGCTGCCGCCTCTGAGCAGTCGCCGCCTTGTTCTTCTTCTTCCTCACCTCCATCTTGCTGGTCTGACCTTTGGTCATGGCGGCGACGGCGAGTTCTCGAGAAGGAGGAGAAGGAAGGAGCGTATGAGCGCAGGAGGTGGCGAGGAAGACGGAGCGGGCGGAGCGAAAGATTCGGCGAGCGTAATCGAGGGGTCTCGTCGCCCAGAGTTAAATAGAGCACCGACTGGGTCGCTGGCGAGCGGGCCCGAAATCTTATCTGCCCAACCAGTCGCGGCGATATCAGTGGAGGAGTTGAAGGCGCGAGGATCGAGGAGTCAGGCGCTACTCGAGCGCGCTGACGTCGTCCCCGCTGAGCGCGCGGAACCCGAAATTTGAGATCCCGGAAAATCCGTCGTTGTCAGTTGACCGGTCGCGTCAAAAGATGTCGTGGAAGCACTCGGTTCCCGACAGTCTGTTTCGCAAGCATTTCCACTTGGAGCGTTGGTCGAGAAAGATGAAATGGATAGAGACAAGCAACGCCCAAGCCGAACCTAGTTCAGTCGGATCGGAACCTCAAACTTCTACGTTTCAGCCCCAATCCATTCGGGGACTAATGATGGGGTCATAGTCCTAGGGTAGGGTCATAGGCCTGCCGTACATGTCCTACCCAAAGACTACCCCACGCAAGGGACAGGACCTTAAGTCTGCCCCGACTGAGTGAAGGTATTCCCGTCATTCAGTCGGTAACAGGTCCTGAATCATCCAGTCGGTAACTAGCATTCGGAGGACACCAGGCTCACCGACTGGATACACTCGGTACGTCATAACCTCTCCGGAGGGAAACTACCGTACGTTTCCGGATGCATTTATTAGCATTTAGAGCATACGTTACCTGTAACGTACGCATTCAATCGCCACTACTCCATCCCTGAGTCAGAACCGTTGTGGAGGGCAGCGCACTCTATATAAGCCGCCCTCCCCCACTGGTAAAGGGTTAGCAAATCTTTGTACTCCATATCACACTCGGTAACAAGCTCCGAGAGCACTGAGACGTATGGCTGTTACCTCCACCGCAGAGGGGTCTGAACTCATACAACCTCGCCGTAGCTAGGACTCTGTCCGTCTCATTCGTACCCTACACATCTACTGTCAGGCTTATACCCACGACAATAGACGTCCCCAAGCTTGCAAACCTGCTCTCAGTTTGATATCGGCTTGGGAAATTTCAAACCTGCTCTCAGTTTGATATCGGTCCAAACATTTGCAAGCAAGCTGATGATCCGCGCTGCAGTTGCCCTAAAGACAAAAAAAAATGTTGCAAGTGCCGTGACATTGGTCGATGGATTAAGTAGCACGAGTTACACGTGAAAATGGGAGCTGGGTTCAGTACAAAATGAACTACGGAGTTCACGTCAAGACGAGCCAAGGTTGCTAGTACGTACTGCGTTTCCTTCTGAATATTTGATGCTCAGTACAGGCTTGAGAACCGAACAACAGCGCAAGTGTAGTACAGAGAACCATCCAATGTGCGTGTCATTTTCTTCCCGAAGCGTTGTTTGGTTGGCAAATATGCTACAGCACAATCTCACAGGACAACCGAGTGACAACGAAAGTACAAGTAGTGTGTGGCACACATAACAAATATTCTAGATAGTAGATTCTCTTTTTTTCTCTTTCTTTTCTTTCAAAGCATAAAGAGTGGCCTATTTTTCCCTACTCTTCCTCAGGCGCCAAAATAACACTGTTTTTCTAGAGGTAGCCAAAATAGCACTGTAAAGTGGCGACGAATATATACCATCTTTATTCATTTATTAACTTCCAGAAAGATAAATAGCAGTGTAATGTAAAGTGTGTACGAGGTTAGATAGAAGCTCACGAACTGCCCAGCATGACGAAACATATCTTACAACGAATATATATTCACCCAACATAGCGATTTCTATACAGCAAAACGAGAGAGCTTGGCACGTACTACTAATCGTATGTTCGGCTCGGTGTCAACTTAATTACTCTTTTTTACTGCCGAAGATGCTCCGGAGCTTGCCGCGGTCCTCCAGCCGCTCCAGCAGGTCCCGGGCGCCGGCGACCTCCATGTCCGACAGCTTCTTCAGGTACCCGATGGCGCCGTGCGAGATCATCAGCTTCTTGCACCGCTTCGCCGGCGACAGCGACACCAGGCACGCGATGGCGTACTTCTTCGCCGTGTTCGCCGGGCTCGGCTCCAGCAGCTGCACCAGGCTCGGCACGCTCCTCTCGTCCCTCCGGACCTCGCGCGCGTTGCCCGGGTGCCCCGCCGCCAGGCTCGCCACCGCCTGCGCCGCCACCTCGCGCGCGCCGCCCGACTTCGCCTCCAGCATCCGCACCAGCAGCGGGATGCAGCCGTGCTCGCCCACCAGCCGCTTCATCTCCTTGCTGCCGCTGCCGGAGATCCTGCAGATCGCCGCGGCTGCCGCCTGCTGCGCGCCGGCTGAGCCGACCCTGAGCGCGTGCGCCAGCCGCGGGAGCACGCCGAGCGACACGATGGTGTCGGACGAGATGGCGTCCACCATGTTCCCGAGCGCGCGCACCGCGGACTCCTGCGGCGACGGCGCGTCGAGGTAGAGCAGCAGGCTGCGCAGCCCGCCGTCGTGCGCGACGGCGCGCCGGAAGCTGTCGCCGCCCGACGTGAGGTTCTGCAGGCAGTCGGCGGCGTGCTCCTTGGACCCGAGCACGGTGCCGCAGTCCAGCAGGCTGACCATGACGCGGACGATCCCTTCGTCGGCCAGCGCTTGCCGCGCTTCGGGCGACGCGGAGAGGTTCTTGAGCGCGCCGGCCGCCGCGGACTGGGACACGGAGTCCCCCGTCTGGCAGATCTCGATGAGCGGGCGCACGCCGCCGTGCCCGGCGATGGCGCGCGCGACGTCGGGGGACGCGGAGAGGCGCTGCAGCGTGAGGACGGCCTTCTCGCGGCCGACGAGGCTGCTGCCGGACTCGGCCAGCCGGATGAGCGGCGGCAGCGCGCCCTCCGACACGAGCAGCCCCTCGCAGGCGCCACCTCCGGACTCCGCGAGCCGGCATATGACCATGGCGGCCTTCTCCCGCGCCTTGGGCGCCGGCGCCGTGAGCAGCTGCACCAGCGCGGACACGTTGGCGCGGCCGAGCAGCGACACGACGCTCTTCTCGTCCCGGTTGAGCGCGTCGAGCAGCCCGTCCACCGCCCGGCTCTTGGCGTCTGCGTGCCCGATCTGCAGCCGCGCGAGCAGCTCCCGCACGTCCGCCGGAGCCGCAGCCGTCGTGGCAGGGGCGGCCGATGCGTCGGAGTCGGACAGCACGCCGGTCCGGACGAGCAACGCGCAGTCCCGGAGGTTGACGTCGAGCCTGGCGCCGAGCGCGTCGATGGCGCTCTGCGTCTGCAGCTTCCCGTCCCTGGGCGGGCCGCGGCACCGCGCGGCGAGCCCGGCCGCGTCGGCGAGCGTGGCGGCCACGGAGTGCAGCAGCTCGCGGCAGAGCGCGTTCCGGGCGAAGCAGGGGTGGCTGGACAGGTCGGACAGGCGCGCGGGGAGCGCGCCCAGCTTGGCCGCGATCGCCTTCCACCGGCCGGGGAACCCCTCGGCGGCCGTCGCCGCGCCCACCGCCGCCGGCACCATCCCCCTCACGCGCGCCAGCAGCTCCTCTGCCGTCTCATCCCCGGCAGCCGCCTCCGCCGGGTCGCCCCGCAAGCTCATGGCCTGTCACCCGTGACCTGGAGTGGCCGAGAGATGAGAATGGTCGTCACCGAGAGGAAGGGTGGCTGGCAGACAGGCAGAGTGGCAGGGGAAGGAGGAGGAGGAATCAATCGATCGTCTACGACTACGACTAGGACTACGATCTGCGTGGCCACTGTTTCTTTAAGCGAAGGCTACGTCCCTTTGGTTTTGGCATAGCGGGAGCGGCTATCGTGGAAAGATACGGGCGGCCATGAGCGGCACGCCAAGCCAAGATACGAAGATCCAAAACCAGAACCATTGATTTCTACTACTCGATCGAGATCTCAGTTGGGCGATGGGTTGGTAGAAAGAAAGAGGGGGGGCGTGTCGGGTCGGAATTCACGTTGGGTTGACGGACCCTCTTCCCTTCCCTTGTCTTGTGCTCTCGATACTCGGTGGTTAGTGGGAAGTGGTTAAGGCTTGGGACAATGTGTGTGATGGATGGGGGTCCGTCGTGGAGTCGAGGGAATGAGACGAGGAATGACGGGCACGAGAGGCAAGGAGCGAAATGAAATGGAGATTCTATTTTTTAATGTTGTGGTGGTAGGAGGAAATGTGGTGCATGTTACTGGTGGCGCTCGTGATGTGATGCAGTGCATGTTGCCGAAGCAGGCGGGCACGGTCTCAGCAGACACCACTTGCAGGCTACTGCTCAGCTACAGGTTACCTAGGCAATGGGCATCATTCATTCAGATAGTAGTATATTTGTAGTACTACACTTTGGCGCTAGAAATAAAAGCTGAACAATACTACTCGTAGCTAGCAGTAGCATCAAATCAAAGTACGTACTTAACTAACTTGGTAGTAAACGTCAAGCTTTTGCACTGGGAGGAGCATGCACGCACGCGAATTTGGTGTAGAATGAGAAAAAGAAAGCGGTTGTCTATCCGTCTTTGCAAGAGGAGGAGAAAGCCTTTGCCTTTGCGGCTTGGCGTGCGGGCTCTGGTGGCGGTTCTTCATGCAACTTTGGTGCATGTATTCTCACGAAAAGACGACCCTGCCTACGTTCGCTCTTTACAGGAAAAGGGGACGCAAGGGGCTGGAATGTTTTTGGCCGGCGACATGGATGACATGCGACGGACGGAGTAGGCAGGCAGGCGGTGCAAAAGCGTGAGGAGGCCAGAGGCCCATGGGCCCAGCCTTAAAACTCATGACCCCATCATTGACCGCCACGGCACATCTGTCGCCGGCACATGCATGCAGATGAAGGTGGTGCGATCGATCGATCCGTGCCATGCGACGCGAGGCCAGCACGTAGCGCACAGAAGAAAACCGTGGGCCAGTGCCGTCAGGCACATGGCTACATGAAGCACGACGAGCCGACCGAATAGGAAGAAGCACTGGTCGTCGGCTGGATCGGGGCCGGGCTGGGGCCACTCGAGTGCGCGTGGCCGTGCAAAGCCGAGCCCGCGAGCCGGGGCCCAGGCGTTATTTGGATCCTTGTGCGACAAACGACCCGTCGGACGGACTGACGGGAAGCCCAAGGCTTCTGCTGCGCCTGCGCCTGGTGCCTCTGCATTTTTTCCCAATACCGAGACGTCCGTGCCTTGCCTTGCCTTGCCTTGCCTTTGCCCCCGACGTCGACACTCGCCCTGCGTCGAATGACTAGCACCTCCAACAACAGGCGTCCAAAAACTGGCGCATTAAAAAAAATTGTTTTTTAGGCACTGAACAGCTCTAAAAAATGATGTAAAACAATGTATGTGTCAATATTTTTTTGAACACGTGCTCAAAAATGCTATCGCGTGCAACATATTTGGTGCGTTGGCTTGCGCGCACAGCAAACTCTGAGCTGCTGCAGTTGGGATCACTGAATCGGACGCTGCACTAACGCTCGTCTGTTGAAGATGCTTCGGCGTGTTTCAAAAATGCTACAGTTACGCGTTAAAAAAATTATTGAATGTGGATTTTTTACGCTGCGGTAGAAGATTCTCTTAGCCCTGATACTGTTGCAGAGAAAGGTAGGCACTCCTGCCTGTGGCAGCCAGCGTGACCCAAGCGCAAACGTCCATTGTGAACAACTCATGGGTCGACGCTTCCCTTATCTTCAAGTGCACTGTAGTCGCTCGACAGACTCTTCTCAGTCTCCAACGAAATGGATTGAAGCAAGACAAGACCATGGAAACACGGCTGCATAAAATAGGTGCAGGTCGATCCATGCTTGGCGTGGAAGACGACCAAGCAAAACAATGCAGCCCAAGCGAAAACAACGTACGCACGTGAAGGTGTGTAACTTGCGCACGCGCTAGCTGCATTGGCTGAACCAGGAACAAAATGAAGGGTGTGTACACTTTAAATACTTTTTTTACCTAATCCGAGTGTAACAAAATATGACAAAAGAATGACATAAGTAGCTCAATTTAAATCTCACAACCATTTAATTTATAAAATATATCCCAAATATGCTCGGTTACAATACAAAAGGCTTGCATGAAAAAAACATAAGTAAAAAATTACAACACTAGATAACTCTACGTCGTTGCATTGTCATGAAAGTATCAATTATTTCATCTTCACTTACTTTTATGAACACATCTCGCTTAATAAATGTCAACAAGCAATTATATATATTCAAGCGATCATCACCCATACTAGCCCTCAAGCTATTTTTCACTAGATTCATTGCAGAAAATACCCTTTCAACACTAGCCGTTGTCGTCGGTAAAATCAATATCAATTTGATGAGTAAGTAGATCAAAACATAAAGAACATGCTTCTTTGTTACAACAAGCAAAATAGAGAGCTCACCAATATTACTTTCATTTCTAAACCTATCATCTTGTCTCGTATCATAAATAAAAGTAACAAATTGAAATTCTAGCCTTATCAAATTCGTGCTTGATATGTCCATGGGATACAATTCAACAAGTTTCATTACCTTGAATGCATCATAAGAAGCAAATGAATTGAGGGGATTCAAAGCCGACATGCAAATAAGCAACTCCGTATTAACCTCATTAAACCGGTTGTTAAGCTCTTGAATGGTTTGGTCAATGACAGCAAGATATACTTCTCTTCTATAACGATCATCGTTTGTTTGTACTTGATAATAACGACGTGATCTTCCATGATGCTCATAAGCATTCTTTGCAGTGTACCGTCTCCGTACTTCATCTTGATCACCAACATCATACTCTGAAATAGGAATCCTTTCCCCTGGATAAGTTGGAAACTTTTGAATATTATATGATCTTGCATTTGGATGTTGGGGTGATGGTTGTTGTGGCGCTTCATCATCAATATCAATGTCAATCTATGGATCGGAATGGACTCGAGGTGAATCAATATCAATGTCAATCTCTAAATCCGAATGGAGTGGATGTGGATCAATATCAGGTTCATGTTGCTCTTGGGCTGCAACCTTTCTTGTTTTTGCCTCATAATTCTGAAAAAATGACTTAATCTCACCATTCCTCTTCATCTTCAGTTCTACTACAATTAAAACATAATGACAGCAGGTTGTTGGGGAACGTCGCATGGGAAACAAAAAATTTCCTACGCGCACGAAGACCTATCATGGTGATGTCCATCTACGAGAGGGGATGAGTGATCTACGTACCCTTGTAGATCGTACAGCAGAAGCGTTAGTGAACGCGGTTGATGTAGTGGAACGTCCTCACGTCCCTCGATCCGCCCCGCGAACAATCTCGCGATCAGTCCCACGATCTAGTACCGAACGGACGGCACCTCCGCGTTCAGCACACGTACAGCTCGACGATGATCTCGGCCTTCTTGATCCAGCAAGAGAGACGGAGAGGTAGAAGAGTTCTCCGGCAGCGTGACGGCGCTCCGGAGGTTGGTGATGACCTTGTCTCAGCAGGGCTCCGCCCGAGCTCCGCAGAAACGCGATCTAGAGGAAAAACCGTGGAGGTATGTGGTCGGGCTGCCGTGGAAAAGTCGTCTCAAATCAGCCCCAATACCTCCGTATATATAGGTGGGAGGGAGGGGACCTTGCCTTGGGGCTCAAGGAGCCCCAAGGGGGTCGGCCGAGTCCAAGGGGGGAGGACTCCCCCCCCCAAACCGAGTTGGACTTGGTTTGGTGGGAGGGAGTCCCCCTTCCTTCCCACCTCCTCCTCTTTTTTTTCTTTTCTCTTGATTTTCTCTTCTTGGCGCATAGAGCCCTTTTGGGCTGTCCCACCAGCCCAATGGTCTGGTGTGCCACCCTCAAGGCCTATGGGCTTCCCCGGGGTGGGTTGCCCGCCCCCGGTGAACTTCCGGAACCCATTCGTCATTCCCGGTACATTCCCGGTAACTCCGAAAACCTTCCGGTAATCAAATGAGGTCATCCTATATATCAATCTTCGTTTCCGGACCATTCCGGAAACCCTCGTGACGTTCGTGATCTCATCCGGGACTCCGATCAACATTCGGTAACCAACCATATAACTCAAATACGCATAAAACAACGTCAAACCTTAAGTGTGCAGACCCTGCGGGTTCGAGAACTATGTAGACATGACCCGAGAGACTCCTCGGTCAATATCCAATAGCGGGACCTGGATGCCCATATTGGATCCTACATATTCTACGAAGATTTTATCGTTTGAACCTCAGTGCCAAGGATTCATATAATCCCGTATGTCATTCCCTTTGTCCTTCGGTATGTTACTTGCCCGAGATTCGATCGTCAGTATCCGTATACCTATTTCAATCTCGTTTACCGGCAAGTCTCTTTACTCGTTCCGTAATACAAGATCCCGCAACTTACACTAAGTCACATTGCTTGCAAGGCTTGTGTGTGATGTTGTATTACCGAGTGGGCCCCGAGATACCTCTCCGTCACACGGAGTGACAAATCCCAGTCTTGATCCATACTAACTCAACGAACACCTTCGGAGATACCTGTAGAGCATCTTTATAGTCATCCAGTTACGTTGCAACGTTTGATACACACAAAGCATTCCTCCGGTGTCCGTGAGTTATATGATCTCATGGTCATAGGAACAAATACTTGACACGCAGAAAACAGTAGCAACAAAATGACACGATCAACATGCTACGTCTATTAGTTTGGGTCTAGTCCATCACATGATTCTCCTAATGATGTGATCCCGTTATCAAGTGACAACACTTGCCTATGGCCAGGAAACCTTGACCATCTTTGGTCAACGAGCTAGTCAACTAGAGGCTTACTAGGGACAGTGTTTTGTCTATGTATCCACATAAGTATTGTGTTTCCAATCAATACAATTATAGCATGGATAATAAACGATTATCATGAACTAAGAAATATAATAATAACTAATTTATTATTGCCTCTAGGGCATATTTCCAATAGTCTCCCACTTGCACTAGAGTCAATAATCTAGTTCACATCACCATGTGATTCCAATGAATCCAACACCCATATAGTTATGGGGTCTGATCACGTCTTGCTTGTGAGAGAGGTTTTAGTCAACGGTTCTGAAACTTTCAGATCCGTGCGTTCTTTACAAATCTTTATATCATCTTATAGATGCTGCTACTACGTGCTATTCGGAAATGCTCCAAATATCTACTCTACTATACGAATCCGTTTCACTACTCATAGTTATTCGGATTAGTTTCAAAGCTTGCATCGACGTAACCCTTTACGACGAACTCTTTGACCACCTCCATAATCGAGAAAAATTCCTTAGTCCATTTGTTACTAAGGATAAATTTTGACCGCTGCTAGTGATTCAATCATGGATCACTCTCTGTACCTCTCAACAGACTTTGAGTCAAGGCACACATCAGGTGCGGTACACAGCATGGCATACTTTAGATTCTACGGCTAAGGCATAGAAGACAACCTTCGTCTATTCTCTTTATTCTGCCGTGGTCGGGTTTTGAGTCTTACTCAAATTCACACCTTACAACGCAACCAAGAACTCCTTCTTTACTGATCTATTTTGAACTCCTTCAAAAACTTGTCAAGGCATGCATCTTGTTGAAACTTCTATTAAGCGCTATCGATCTATCTCCATAGATCTTTGATGCTCAATGTTCAAGTAGCGCAATCTAGGTATTCCTTTGAAAAACTCCTTTCAAACAACCTTGTATGCTTTACAGAAATTCTACATTACTTCTGATCCACAATATGTCAACCACATATACTTATCAGAAATTCTATAGTGCTCCCACTTACTTCTTTGGAAATACAAGTTTCTCTTAAACCTTGTACAAACCCAAAATCTTTGATCATCTCATCAAAGTGTATATTCCAACTCCGAGATGCTTGCACCAGTCCATTGAAGGATCACTGGAGCTTGCACACTTGCT
Source organism: Hordeum vulgare subsp. vulgare (assembly GCF_904849725.1). NCBI lineage: Eukaryota > Viridiplantae > Streptophyta > Magnoliopsida > Poales > Poaceae > Hordeum > Hordeum vulgare. The sequence continues at coordinate 597,608,273 of NC_058521.1, forward strand.
AGTATCTTTAGGATCGACAAAACCTTCTGGTTGTATCACATACAATGTTTGCTCAAGGAAACCGTCGAAGAAATAATGTTTTGACATCCTACATGCAATATTTCATAAATAATGCATCAACAACTAACATAATTCTAACAGACCTTAAGCATCGCTACGAGTGAGAAAGTCTCATCATAGTCAACTGTTTGATCTTGTCGACAACATCTTTGCGACAAGTCGAGCTTTTCTTAATAGTGACTTTCACCATCATCGTCTGTCTTCTTTTAAAGATCCATTTTTACTCAATAGTCCTATGACCATCAAGTAGTTCTACCAAAGTCTACACTTTGTTTTCACACATGGATCCTCTCTCGGATTTCATGGCTTCCAGCCATTTGTCGGAATCTGGGCCCACCATCGCTTTCTCCATAACTCGTAGGTTCAATGTTGCTCAACAACATGACCTCCAAGACAGGGTTACCATACTACTCTACAGCAGTATGCGACCTTGTCGACCTACGAGGTTTGTAGTAACTTGATTCGAAGCTTAATGATCATCATCATCAACTTCCACTTCAATTGGTGTAGGCGCCACATGAACAACTTCCTGCGCCCTGCTACACACTGGTTGAAGTGATGGTTCAATAACCTCATCAAGTTCTACTACCCTCCCACTCAATTCTTTCGAGAGAAACCTTTCCTCGAGAAAGGATCCGTTTCAAGAAACAAGTACTTTGCTTTCGGATCTGAGATAGGAGATGTACCCAACTGTTTTGGATATCCTATGAAGATGCATTTACCCGCTTTGGGTTCGAGCTTATCAGACTGAAACTTTTTCACATAAGTGTCGAAACCCCAAACTTTCAAGAAACGACAGTTTAGATTTCTCTAAACCTCAGTCTATACTGTGTCATCTCAACGGAAATACGCGGTGCCCTATTTAAAGTGAGTGCGGTTGTCTCTAATGCATAACCCATAAACGATAGTGGTAATTCGATAAGAGACATCATAGTATGCACCATACCAAATAGTGCGTGGCTATGACGTTCAGACACATCATCACACTATGATGTTCCAGGTGGCATGAACTGCGAAACAATTTCCACATTGTCTTAACTGTGTACCAAAACTCGTAACTCAGATATTCATTTCCATGATCATATCGTAGACAGTTTATCCTCTTGTTACGACGAACTTCACTCTGAAACGGAATTGAACTTTTCAACATTTCAGACTTGTGATTCATTAAGTAAATACTCCTGTATCTACTCAAATCGTCAGTGAAGTAAGAACATAATGATATCCACTGCGTGCCTCAGCACCCATTGGACTGCATACATCAAAATGTATCACTTCCAACAAGTTACTATCTTATTTCATCTCAATAAAAACAAGGCCTTGATCATGTGGTATGATTTGCATGTCACTAGTGATTCGAAATCAGGTGAGTACAAAGATCCATTAGCATGGAGCCTCTTCATGCAATTTATAATAACATGACTCAAGCGGCAGTGCCACAAGTAAGTGGTACTATCATCATCAACTCGTATCTTTTGGCACCAATATCATGAACATGTGTAACACTACGATCGAGATTCAATAAACCATTGAAGGTGATTATTCAAGAAAATAGAGTAACCATTATTCTCTTTAAATGAATAACCGTATTGCAATAAACACGATCCAATCATGTTCATGCTTAACGCAAGCACCAAATAACAATTATTTAGGTTTAACACCAATCCCGATGGTAGAGGGAGCGTGCGACGTTTGATCATATCAACCTTGGAAACACTTCCAACACGTATCGTCACCTCGCCTTTAGCTAGTCTCCGTTTATTCCGTAGCTTACATTTCGTGTTACTAATCACTTAGCAACCGAACCGGTATCCAATACCCTCATGCTACTAGGAGCACTAGTAAAGTACACATCAACATCATGTATATCAAATACACTTCTTTCGACTTTTGCCAGCCTTCTTATCTACCAAGTATGTAAAGTTGCTCCGCCTCAGTGACTGTTCCCCTCATTACAGAAGCACTTAGTCTCGGGTTTGGGTTTAATCTTGGGTCTCTTCATTAGTGCAGCAACTGTTTTGCCGTTTCACGAAGTATCCCTTCTAGCCCTTGCCTTTCTTGAAACTTAGTGGTTTTACAAACCATCAACTATTGATGCTCCTTCTTGATTTCTACTTTCGCAGTGTCAAACATCGCGAATCGCTCGAGGATCATTGTATGTATCCTTGATATGTTATAGTTCATCACGGAGCTCTCACAGCTTGGTGGCAGTGACTTTGGAGAACTATCACTATCTCATCTGGAAGATTAACTCCCACTTGATTCAAGCGATTGTCGTATTCAGACAATCTGAGCACATGCTCAACGATTGAGCCTTTCTCCTTTACTTTGTGGACAAAGAATCTTGTCGGAGGTCTCGTACCTCTTAATAAGGGCACAAGCATGAAATCACAATTTCATCTCTTTTAGAACATCACTTATGTTCCGTGACGTTTTACAACGTTTTCGGCGCCTTGCTTCTAAGCCATTAAGTATTTTTGTTCTGAACTATCGTGTAGTCATCAGAAACGTGTATGTCGGATGTTCACAGCATCCACAGACGACGCTCGAGGTGCAGCACACCGAGTGGTGCATTAAGGACATAAGCCTTCTGTGCAGCAACGAGGACAATCCTCGGTTTTACAGACTCAGTCTGCAAAGTTTGCTACTATCAACTTTCAACTAAATTTTCTCTAGGAACATATAAAAACAGTAGAGCTATAGTGCAAGCTACATCGTAATTCGCAAAGACCATTTAGACTATGTTCATGACAATTAGTTCAATTAATCATATTACTTAAGAACTCCCACTCAAAAATTACATCTCTCTAGTCATTTGAGTGGTACATTATCCAAATCCACTATCTCAAGTCCGATCATCACGTGAGTCGAGAATAGTTTCAGTGGTAAGCATCTCTATGCTAATCATATCAACTATACGATTCATGCTCGACCTTTCGGTCTCATGTGTTCCGAGGCCATGTCTGCACATGCTAGGCTCGTCAAGCTTAACCCGAGTGTTCCGCGTGCGCAACTGTTTTGCACCCGTTGTATGTGAACGTTGAGTCTATCACACCCGATCATCACGTGGTGTCTCGAAACGACGAACTGTAGCAACGGTGCACAGTCGGGGAGAACACAATTTTGTCTTGAAATTTTAGTGAGAGATCACCTCATAATGCTACCGTCGTTCTAAGCAAAATAAGGTGCATAAAAGGATTAACATCACATGCAATTCATAAGTGACATGATATGGCCATCATCACGTGCTTCATGATCTCCATCACCAAAGCACCGGCATGATCTTCTTGTCACCGGCGTCACACCATGATCTCCATCATCATGATCTCCATCAACGTGTCGCCATCGGGGTTGTCGTGCTACTCATGCTATTACTACTAAAGCTACGTCCTAGCAAAATAGTAAACGCATCTGCAAGCACAAACGTTAGTTATAAAGACAACCCTATGGCTCCTGCCGGTTGCCGTACCATCGACGTGCAAGTCGATCTTATCTATTACAACATGATCATCTCATACATCCAATATATCACATCACATCGTTGGCCATATCACATCACAAGCATACCCTGCAAAAACAAGTTAGACGTCCTCTAATTTTGTTGTTGCATGTTTTACGTGGTGACCATGGGTATCTAGTAGGATCACATCTTACTTACGCAAACACCACAACTGAGATATATGACTTGCTATTTAACCTCATCCAAGGACCTCCTCGGTCAAATCCGATTCAACTAAAGTTGGAGAAACTGACACCCGCCAGTCATCTTTGAGCAACGGAGTTACTCGTAGCGATGAAACCAGTCTCTCGTAAGCGTACGAGTAATGTCGGTCCGAGCCGCTTCGATCCAACAATACCGCTGAATCAAGAAAAGACTAAGGAGGGCAGCAAAACGCACATCACCGCCCACAAAAACTTTTGTGTTCTACTCGAGAAGACATCTACGCATGAACCTAGCTCTGATACCACTGTTGGGGAACGTCGCATGGGAAACAAAAAATTTCCTACGCGCACGAAGACCTATCATGGTGATGTCCATCTACGAGAGGGGATGAGTGATCTACGTACCCTTGTAGATCGTACAACAGAAGCGTTAGTGAACGCGGTTGATGTAGTGGAACGTCCTCACGTCCCTCGATCCGTCCCGCAAACAATCCCGCGATCAGTCCCACGATCTAGTACTGAACGGACGGCACCTCCGCGTTCAGCACACGTACAGCTCGACGATGACCTCGGCCTTCTTGATCCAGCAAGAGAGACGGAGAGGTAGAAGAGTTCTCCGGCAGCGTGACGGCGCTCCGGAGGTTGCTGATGACCTTGTCTCAGCAAGGCTCCGCCCGAGCTCCGCAGAAACGCGATCTAGAGGAAAAACCGTGGAGGTATGTGGTCGGGCTGCCGTGGAAAAGTCGTCTCAAATCAGCCCCAATACCTCCGTATATATAGGTGGGAGGGAGGGGACCTTGCCTTGGGGCTCAAGGAGCCCCAAGGGGGTCGGCCGAGTCCAAGGGGGGAGGACTCCCCCCCCAAACCGAGTTGGACTTGGTTTGGTGGGAGGGAGTCTCCCTTCCTTCCCACCTCCTCCTCTTTTTTTTTCTTTTCTCTTGATTTTCTCTTCTTGGCGCATAGGGCCCTTTTGGGCTGTCCCACCAGCCCACTAAGGGCTGGTGTGCCATCCTCAAGGCCTATGGGCTTCCCCGGGGTGGGTTGCCCCCCCCCCCCCGGTGAACTTCCGGAACCCATTCGTCATTCCCGGTACATTCCCGGTAACTCCGAAAACCTTCCGGTAATCAAATGAGGTCATCCTATATATCAATCTTCGTTTCCGGACCATTCCGGAAACCCTCGTGATGTCCGTGATCTCATCCGGGACTCCGAACAACATTCGGTAACCAACCATATAACTCAAATACGCATAAAACAACGTCGAACCTTAAGTGTGCAGACCCTGCGGGTTCGAGAACTATGTAGACATGACCCGAGAGACTCCTTGGTCAATATCCAATAACAGGACCTGGATGCCCATATTGGATCCTACATATTCTACGAAGATCTTATCATTTGAACCTCAGTGCCAAGGATTCATATAATCCCGTATGTCATTCCCTTTGTCCTTCGGTATGTTACTTGCCCGAGATTCGATCGTCAGTATCCGTATACCTATTTCAATCTCGTTTACCGGCAAGTCTCTTTACTCGTTCCGTAATACAAGATCCCGCAACTTACACTAAGTCACATTGCTTGCAAGGCTTGTGTGTGATGTTGTATTACCGAGTGGGCCCCGAGATACCTCTCCGTCACACGGAGTGACAAATCCTAGTCTTGATCCATACTAACTCAACGAACACCTTCGGAGATACCTGTAGAGCATCTTTATAGTCACCCAGTTACGTTGCGACGTTTGATACACACAAAGCATTCCTCCGGTGTCCGTGAGTTATATGATCTCATGGTCATAGGAACAAATACTTGACACGCAGAAAACAGTAGCAACAAAATGACACGATCAACATGCTACGTCTATTAGTTTGGGTCTAGTCCATCACATGATTCTCCTAATGATGTGATCCCGTTATCAAGTGACAACACTTGCCTATGGCCAGGAAACCTTGACCATCTTTGATCAACGAGCTAGTCAACTAGAGGCTTACTAGGGACAGTGTTTTGTCTATGTATCCACACAAGTATTGTGTTTCCAATCAATACAATTATAGCATGGATAATAAACGATTATCATGAACTAAGAAATATAATAATAACTAATTTATTATTGCCTCTAGGGCATATTTCCAACACAGATTCTCATTGAAAACACTACAACACTACAAAAGTACAAAGCTGCAAACGAGATCCAACTAAGCAACTTACCCACGAGGCCACGACCAGTGGCTCGGCCCTGGGCGGGCAGCGACGCAGCGACGCAGCGTCGGAGCAGGGAGGACCAGAGGCAGTGGAGGGCAGGCAACGCCGGAACGGGGGGGGATCGGATGGCCGGGGTGTCGGGCAACGGTGGAGTGGGGGAGCCGGAGCAAGAGAGGAGACCAACGTCGGGGAGGATTGGCGGTCGCGGCGAACGGCGGGGAGGCGCCGAGCAGCGGCGGACCGGCGGCGAGCGCGAGCGCAAGAAGCGGCGACGCTGAGCCCTAGCAGGGAGTAGGGCGAGGTCCTCTGCTCTGCTTGCTCTCTGCCTCTCTCGCGAGATGGGGAAAGGATGATGTGGGCCACTTGGATCTCGGGCAAAAAAATATAATTTTACATGTATAATAAAAAAAATCAACTTTCTGTATGTGCCACGACACACCCGGCACACCCGCTGGGTCCGCTGATGACTCGCTGAACTTACTATGTGTACGTGCAGGGGTAGATATCAGGTGATACCACCCCTTAGAGCATCTCCAATAGATGGTCCAAAATTTGGCGGTCCAAAACCGAAGATGTAAAATTTGGACCGCCAAAAAATGTGTTTTGGAGCTCCGAAAAAAGCTCAACTACAACAAATGGTCCAAAAGAGCAACTCCAATAGATGGTCCAAGATTAAGATGTAAAATTTCTTAAAGCGACAAAGTACTAGTCCATTCAACATAGTTCAAACATCAAATTCAACATAGTTTCATACATGAACTTCAACTACTACTTCAAACTAGTAGATAAACTACTCCTCATCCTCGGAGTTGCGGAACTGCTCCGAGAACTCCTCCTTCTCCGGTTCGTCGCACCCCTCCTCCTCCTCCTCCGAGAAGTCTGCCCAGTCCTCCTCGGAAGAGGACCTGATGGGGATCACCGGCGAGGGACCCACCTTGTCCTCCTTCTTCTTCTGCCCCGCCTCACGCTTCCAGTAGTGCTCCAGCTCGGCCTGGACGTACTCCGGATGCTCCCGAGCAAACCTCGCCATCGCCTCCTCGCCGGTCTCGCCGGCATTGACGACAACTGACGGCTTCTTCGTCGTCTTCTTCTTCGTCGTGATCTCCCTCATCTTGATGCCCTGCGGCACAAGCATCTCCGCTTCCACCCGATTCTCGATATCTGGGAAGTTGAGGTGCTCTCGAGGCCTCTCGGCACGCCACACCGCTACGTCGTAGGCACGCGCCGATCCACCAACGCCTCCCGGCATCGGAGAATTCCACTCCCTAGTTACCTAAGGGCTTCTGCCTCACGCCGAAGAAGCCCGACTTGCCCTTCAACGTCTTCTTTGGCGCCATTGGAGAGCGGTGAGAGCGGTGGAGCGGCGGTGGCGTGCGGCTGGAGCGGTGGCGGACGGAGCCGGGCGGGGCGGAGCTGCGAGGCGGTGGCGGACGGAGCCGGGCGGGGCGGAGCTGCGGGGCGGTGGCGGACGGAGCCGGGCGGGGCGGAGCTGCGGGGCGGTGGCGGACGGAGCCGGGCGGGGCGGAGCTGTGGGGCCGTGGCGGACGGAGCCGGGCGGGGCGGAGCTGAGGGGCGGCGGACGGGGCGGGGCTGACGGGGCGGCGACGCACGGGGCGGGTCGGAGCTACGGCGGGCGGGCCGGGGCCTGGCGGAGTTGCGGCGGACGGACGAGGCGGCGACGTGCGCTGCGGCCGCGACCGGATCCACGGCGGGCGGGCGGCGGGCGGCGTGAAAACAGCGGCCGGGGGCGGGGCGAGAGTCGGATCTGATGCGGGCGGCGTGCGGCGGGGCGGCGACGGGTTGTGGGGGCGGCGGGGCGGCGGCAGACGGGCGAGAGGTCGCGAGCGGGCGGGCGGCAAAGGAAATGAAGTGGCGGTTGGGCGTTCGCGGGCGGCGGCTGGTTTTGGACCAGATGCATCTCGTGATGTAAATTTGCACCACGAGATGCTGCATTTTACATCACGAGGAGCCCTCGGTCCAATTTTTTTTACATATGAACCAGTTGTTGGAGCTGCGTTTTTGGCCTCAGACGGTCCAAAAGTTAGTAACTTTGATATTTGGACCATCTATTGGAGATGCTCTTACCTGCTCCCATGATAGTACTCCCTCCATTTCCTTATACAAAGCCACAAGCTCATATTACACGTATCAAGTTAAATTTAATGAGTGCTTTGGAAGAAAGGAAATGAGACGAAAGTAGCTAAGTATCATTGTGACAACATGTATGTAAGTATTAAATAAGTTGGTACCACGATAAAACATCATTAATTTTTGTCTCGATTATTGTTAGTGGTTTTATATAGATGCAAAATATGTTTTTCATAATGACTCTGTATAAGGAAATGGAGGGGGTATAAATTCGAAAAATCATATTTAAATATTTCATGAAATTCTGAAAAGAATTTTGGACGTTCACATGACATATGTTTGCATCTCCTATAAAAATCAGATCGAAATTTGAAATGTACATTGAGAAACAAAAAAAGACAAATCCATTATGAATAGTGTCATTATTGATACTATTCATGTTTTGTCTTCTTTTGACACTATTCATTTCAGATCTGTCTTTTTTTGTTACTCAACGTGTGTTTCGAATTTTAATCTGAATATTTTAGGGGTTATCGACCTATGCCTTGTGAACATCCACGAATGTTTTTCAAATTATTTTGAAACATCCAAATGTGATTTTTTTTCAAAACTTTGAGCATGGTAGCATGTTCCAAGGGTGGTATCATCTGATATTTTTCCGTACGTGCAAGTCATAGCCATTTTGCCTCGATGATACTCCCTCCATTCTTAAATATAAGTCTTTTTAGACATTTCACTAGAGGGCTACATACAAAGCAAAATGAATGAATCTATACTATAAAGTATGTCTATATACATCCGTATGTGATCCTTTTAGTGAAACCTTTTAAAAGACTTATATTTAGTAACGGATGAAGTAGGATATATAGGCCGATGAATGTGCTTGGACCATGCATGCATGCATGGACGTCCAGCGCCCACCGGGCATGGCAGCGGCAGCACGGCAGCAACGGCCATTGAAAACACCCCACGTCGATGCAAGGAGACACACCGGCTGGCTGCTTAAAAGCTGCGTGAGTGCTATCGTATGCTCTTTTCAGTGTAGATGGATGGTCCAAATGAATTAATCAAGAGGCTAGCCAGCCACCCAACCCATGAACATACCCTCCTCCTTCAAACATCTCAAAAATGCCATCACGTGTGGTTTACTATCACGAATGCGGCTATGCAAACACATGCATGCAGTAACCATCTTTGTTTGCGCCACATGCGTGCAATGCCGTACACCAAGCAAATGGGCAATATGATCTTGAGAGCACCAAATGAACTTTCAACGATAATTCATAGCAGAGTTGATCGAACGGCCATGGCTGAAGGCCTCTTTTGTGTTTCTTGAGGAAATTATCTACACAGCGAGCAATATAGGTCTTTTGATCCTCGTACCACCGAATGATCTGTCAATGATATTCGTAAAGATGAATGATGACGGTTTAATTTCTCATTTGAGGAGTAGTGCCACCATACCGAGAAATTGTTTGTGCACACGATCATGATTGAGGACCTCCACAAAAAAATTGGTTCACCAATTCAAATACAACACTAGCCCATAAGTCTCATTGCATAAGTCATGATATTTTTCCATCATACGACCAAATTTATTTGTGGTCGTCGTGTCAAGATGGAAGTCGTGAACAAGGTTGAGCTGGCTGGTACAAAGGTGGAGATTGAGCACGTCACACGGAGTTGTATCTAGTGAGTTGGACCAGGAGGTGGAAACGACGAGTTTTGCAAGGAGGATGGCGGTGTCAAGTTGGGGTAAGCCGAAAAGTCGACATGCCCTATCTATGCAATGGCGGGGTATGCTTTGAGAATGGTAGGGAAGGCATTGTAGGCACACAGGGATGCGGACTGGGCGGTGACAACAATGTCGTAGGAGGAGAGTGAGAGGCAAAGCCGATGAGGTAGGCGGCAACAAAAGCCCTAGAGGTCAGGAGAAGAATGGTAAGACCGGGTGTGAGTGTTTGACTGGCAAGAGAGGAAGAACTTAGCCCATTACGCTTTTGAGATACTAGTAAGCTTGCACGTGCAATACACGTCTCAGTTAATGCAATTTTCATAGATACATCTGATTTTGTTTTTATTACTTACCTCTATATAAATGGAGATCATTGATGGCCTTTCAAAAACTCTGAGCATTTTGGTTGATCACAACCTACACTATACAAATATATGATTATATGTGTGAACCTGAAGTATTTTGGGGACAACATAGCAAATTGCAAGCTATACATTTTCTCCCATTCAAAGATATGCTTAACAAGGCAGCATCAATGTTGGATTTCGCAATGTCAAATGCCAAGAATGCACTCCTACATTTTCTGCAATAACATTTCCAACCAAACAACATGCATGTTGGTTGGTTTCTTTACCATGCATGGAGATGAATTCTGGTAGACCATCCATCATTTTATCCTGCCTGCATTTTCAGTATGTACAAGTACAACACCATTCAGCATGATGAGCATGCACAGAACAAAAGTAACAGAAGAGTTGGGAGATGTACATTTCAAGGTGAAAATCATCATTTTGTTGGAAATATGCCCTAGAGGCAATAATAAATTAGCTATTATTATATTTCCTTGTTCACTATAATCGTTTATTATCCATGTTATAATTGTATTGATTGGAAACTAAAATACATGTGTGGATATACATAGACAACACACTGTCCCTAGTGAGCCTCTAAGGACTAGCTCTTTGATCAAAGATGGTCAAGGTTTCCTGGCCATAGACATGAGTTGTCATTTGATAATGGGATCACATCATTAGAAGAATGATGTGATGGACAAGACCCAAACTATGAATGTAACATGTGATTGTGTCAGTTTATTGCTACTATTTTCTGCATGTCAAGTATCTGTTTCTATGACCATGAGATCATGCAACTCCCGGGCACCGGAGGAATGCCTTGTGTGTATCAAACGTCACAACGTAACTGAGTGACTATAAAGGAGCTCTACAAGTATCTCCGAAGGTGTCTGCTGGGTTGGCTTCACTCGAGGCTGGGATTTGTCACTCCATATGACGAAGATGTATGTCTAGGACCCACTCGGTAATACAACATCACGATGAGCTTGCAGGCAATGTGACTAAGGAGTTAGTCATGGGATCTTGTATTACGGAACAAGTAAAGAGACTTGTCGGTGACGAGATTGAACTAGGTATGGAGATACCGACGATCGGAACTCGGGCAAGTAACATACGGATGGACAAAGGGAACAGTGTACGAGATTGATTGAATCTTTGAGATCATGGTTCGACCGATAAAGATATTCGTAGAATATGTAGGATCCAATATAGGCATCAAGGTCCCGCTATTGGTTATTGACCGGAGAGTGTCTCAGGTCATGTCTACATAGTTCTCGAACCCGCAGGATCTGCACACTTATGGCTCCGTGACGTTTCGGTATGGTTGAGTTAAGTATGTTGGTGACCGAAGGTTATTCGGAGTCCCGGATGAGATCCCGGATGTAACGAGGAGCTCTGGAATGGTCCAAAGGAAAAGATTGATATATGAAAAGTTTCGTGTTGGTCACCGGAAAAAGTTAGGGCGTCACCGATAGCGTACCAGGGATGTCGGAAGGGTTCCGGGGGTCCACCGGAAGGGGCCACATGGGCGTGAGGGATGCGCACCATCCCCAGGTGGGCTGGGCACACCTCCCCACCTAAGGCACATGTTGCTGGGCTCGTGGAGGGCCAACCCTAGGAGGTGACTCCTCCCTAACTTGGGTGGCAAGGCACCCCATGGGCCGCCGCCCCACCCTCTCTTGGCCACCGCCCCCCTAGGGGAAAACCCTAGGGCGCATCCCTCCTCTCCCTTTCCCCTATATATATAGATGGGGAGAGAGGGTTGCAACACACCTATGCCACGGTGCAGCCCTATCTCCCCCATAGATCAGTTTTCTTTACTAGATCGGTTCCGGTATTGCTTGGCGAAGCCCTGCCGGAACAGGTCCACCACCACCGCCGCCATGTTGTCGTGCTGACGAAGAATTCATGTACCTCTCCACCCTCGTTTGGTGGATCAAGGAGGTGGAGAACATCATCGACATGTATGTGTGCTGAACGCGGAGGGGCCATCCGTTCGGCACTAGATCAAGATGGATCGTGATGTGACCGCGGGACAGATAGTGATGAGATCGCATGACAGATCATGATGAGGTTGCGTGACGGATCGTTATATATGCTTCCGTTTAACAATCTACAAAGGTATGTAGATGCACTCTCCCCTTTCATAGATGTTAGTCTCCATAGATTGATCTTGATGAGTGTAAAATTTTTTTGTTACCCATACAACATTCCCCAACACATTTATCTATTTTCTAGAAAGATTATGCTGGACTTTTGTTCTCTTTCACTTTTCTCGTGGACTGTAGGAGTGATAAAATGGTTTCTTTTGTTTCAAGTACTGAGACATTACTTGAGCACACAAGCGATAATATTTTGATATAATTTATAGATCATGACACTATTTTTTTAGGCAAAAAGATTATCAAGTATTGGTTGAGCCACGATATGCATTTCGTTTCTATGTTTTCATGTCCGTTAATGATACGTGCAAAACAAATCACATTAATTGATGGCCAGTCTTCCCCAATTCACGTAGGCTGGAGAAAAAAACAGTCAAGAGCACTCACTCATTATTTATTAGTCCCTCCCTTTCTAAATATAAGACCTTGTAGGGATTGCACTATGTATTACATACAAATGTATATAAACATATTTTAAAGTATAGATTCACTCATTTTGCTCCGTATGTAGTCTATAGTGAAATCTCTACAAGGTCTTATATTTAGGAACAAAAGGAGTATTTTGTAACAAAATCATTTTTGTTCTAATTTAATGAGAGCACTCTCCAATTTGGCCGTGTTAATGCTGAAAAGGCAGTGAGACATGTGTTGAATGCAAAATATGTTACGAATACTCTTATAAACACACAAGGAAAGAATTGTACAATCCCATGGCCAATTCATTGAGGTAATATAGTGTTTGACAAGTGATACTTTTTAGCTTGGGTGTGGTATTTTTCAGGCTGAATCCTCGCGCTGATGACAAATGAAATAACATATGGTGAACTGAAGTCGATGAAGGACATACCAATCAATTTCTGAGCCTATATCGAGCACCATGCTTTTGAGATCTCCTAGGAATTTGCTACGCTCAGAAAGGGCATTGTCTTGATTATCTTTTCTCCACCTGCCAAATAAAATGGTGTCGCGGTGTACTAGTATATAAAAACATATGCAAGTTGGAGAGTATTTCCATATTGGTCTCCCTAAGAAACTCGGGGAAACTAATCGAGAATGTGTATATGTCCCAATTGATCAAGAATGGCTTTAGAATTTATTTATTGCTTTTGCTTCGGTACACCTGAAATGACAAGATTTTATTCATTAATAAACAAATTATATTGGATTGCCAAAGTTAAACCATATAAGCATAAGAAAGATCTTCGATAATACAACTAAAAGCTACATTAAAACTTTAAGTCATTGTCTCTAGCTCCATGGATTCGTATCTATTTTTTCCTGAGGGTTCCTAGTAAAAATACTTTATAAGAGCATCTACTGTCGGACGTCTCAAACCTGTCTCATACGTCCCGGCGGGCCGTCTAGGGCATCGACCTGTCACGAAATTTTGTACCTAGACGAGCGCCTCAAACGGGTCTCAATTGTCCGGGCTGACCTGTACCCCTCATATCCAGCCAGAATATGAAACGGATGCGGAGGCATCCAGGTGCGTCCATCACGTCGGACCCGACAACCCGACCCTACCGTAAATTGCACTAAATTCACCCCTCCCTTATAACTGCAGGATTAGTTTGCTCTCTCATTTCTTCTTCCTCCTCTGTGTCGTCCATCTCGCAGATTCATCGCCGTGCACGCTCCGCAGCCAGTCGTTCTTAGCCTCTGCGCCTCCAAGTTGAGGAGTCCTCTCTCCTATCCTCGCCTCGACGAACGTCATCGCCGGCCCGGACGCCACCGCGGTACGTCTAGCAACTATTTCGCTCCGCCTTGCGCTTGATGTGTTCGGCACATTGTCTGACCGGATTTTTTGTGATTTTATTAGAGAAAATGATGGATTCCGATGCTTCATCCGTCAAGGAGTATGGACCGACGGAGCTTGATCAAATGATTCAAGACGAGTTCTTCGATTCCTCGGATTCGACGAAGAAGTGGACATGACCATACTTATGAACTTTCAATAGATGCATCGAAATCTTCGAGATCATCACGGACACGCGCATCTACTCAATGATCTTGTGAAGCATATGTGGACCCACAATGAAACCAAAGAGTTGATGCTTGATTGTGCACTTAAAATAAAATTTATGTAAACACTATTTATGTTCGGTAACAACATTTGTTATTTATGCGCGACAACGACTTTTGTGATCGACATGTATGAATTGGCATGAATTTGAAAGTCTGGATTTAAGATATGTAGATGTCGGGAACGAAATGTGAATGGTCGTCCGAATGCGTCCACGGACGACGTGTCCGGACGCTTCCGCGGACGTAGAGGGGGCTGAATTTGTCCACTCGGGATGTAGAAGCTCTAAGGTCAAGTTTGCGCAAGATGAATCAACCTTTTAGATTTTGAAAAGCAGTATGAGCCACTCATGCGATAGATGAGAACCTAAGATCGTTGAATGTGTTGCGATAAAAATACAACACCTGCAAGTCATAATACCGAACCACTGGTTCATTGTGGGAAGAAAATGAAGAATACTAACAATAAAATAGGAGGGCCACTGACCGAACTAAACTTAACATGACACTTTTCATGCTACCACCGCCTTGGCAGGGTGAAATGTCGAATGATAACCGACTGGATTTAGGATTAATTCTTCTGTTGGCTTCTAAAATAAGGTGTCCCGCATTCAATTTATTCTAGAAGGCTAGTCATTTTTTGAGCATACTAATTAAGACAAAACTAATAGGCTTCTAAAAAGTATTTTTGATTAGGCTTTTTTGGATAAGGAACAACTTGTTTTAGAAGCCAAAAGAAGCACCAATAAACTGGCCCTTAGATTCCACGAAAAAAGGGACAAAATAATCATATGCACCCAATGCGGACATGATGATATCGTGACATGGTTAAAATCATGAGACTTTTATTTATGCTGACGTTACCTTTACTATCTGAACATCAATACCATGAGCACATAACTCATATTGAAACAATATATCTTAGACCATCCGCTAACAATTACTACTTTATGACTTTTGATGTCAACTGATCATCCCAAAGAAGGAAGCCTTCCTTCGATAAGATTTGTCTCACGGCTTCTCCGTGCCTCTCGAGGAATTTTATATTGTTCTTCTGAGTCATTCGGTTCATGGACTCGAACCTGGCTCAAAGCCCAAAACTTCGTAGAAAAATCTATATGCATTACATTATGAAATGAATCGGACCATGGCCTAGAAAGCGGATCAAGGCCTAAAAAGGAAGGCGTTTTCATTTCACAACAAGATAAGGTAGCCAGCCATCTCGGTCGGCTGGCCAGAGGTTCGAAAACCGTTGGGCAATGGGAGGGCACGGCAACCTGAACCTCCTCCCTCGCTCCACGACCAGACCCCGCACCGGCACGGTCGGCTCGTCGCCATGCCGCTACTCCGTCCACCACCGCAGCGCCAGTAAGGTCGCCGCCGGGAGGAGGAGCGCGGCGGCGAGTGTCTCCTGCTCCGCCGCCTCCTCCCAGGCGCCGCCGTCGCAGAGCACAATCAAGGTACTGACTGCTACCACATGGCATGGGGAGCGCTTGGAGTGTCATCTCTGACGCCCCGCTGGTTCCACTGGCGACGTGCCTTGGGAATTGATTCAGGTGGTCATCGTCGGCGCGACCAAGGAGATGGGGAGGGCGGCGATCGCGGCGGTGAGCAGGGCGCGGGGGATGGAGCTCGCGGGCGCCATCGACACCCAGTGCATTGGGATGGATGCTGGAGAGGTGCGTGCTTGCAGCTTGCGTGCTCACCACTCGCTCCCTTGTGCTATGTCTCTGTTCTTGGTCTGTTGCAGTTCGTGAGTGCTGTGTGTTGTTTCTTCAGTTAAGCGGCATGGACGAAGCCCTGGAGATCCCGGTGCTCAATGACTTCACCATGGTTCTCGGCTCCATAGCACAGGTATCGAATATCGATCAGCATCCTCATCCGTGGAATGATGATTTATCTATCATGTGCTTCTTGTCGGGTGCGTCGTGTTCGGCGTTTCGCTGACTGCAGATCCTCCTCTTTTCAGACAAGAGCAACTGGTGTGGTTGTTGATTTCAGCGAACCTTCATCTGTCTATGACAATGTCAAGCAGGTACATTATCCAACGAATTTATGTACAAGCTTCATGGCCATGCAGCAGATTCAAGTAGGAATAGCAAACCAACAGTAATACCTCAAGAAAGCATTTCAGAAATCACAATAATGATGTATATACAGCTATAAATATAATGCCATTCAGAAGTAAACCGTTGCCAGTTACAGTACTTGGTAGTACTTCCAGAAAGATGCAAGATAAGATATTAATTTATAGAATTTATGCTAAAATGCAAAACATATTGGATTAACCGCTTTTCAGGTTAAATGATTCTTAGATGGGTGCTTTAGACTCTGATAACCTCACCATGAAAACTTGGAGGAAATCTAATACACTATCTGACCACCCAAAAAATGGTTCACACGCAGGCAGCAGCATTTGGCTTAAGCAGTGTTGTATACGTTCCGAAAATCGAGATGGATACGGTAACTGAACTGTCAGCATTCTGCGACAAGGCAAGCATGGTAAGGCTATTACTGTTCGATTGTTTCTAAAATTCACCATGATCAGATTATTCAAACACGGAAACTTATGCCGAGTCCATGACCAGGGTTGCTTGGTCGCGCCGACACTGTCGATCGGCTCGGTACTCCTTCAACAAGCTGCAATCCAGGCCTCATTCCACTACAACAATGTCGAGATAGTTGAATCAAGACCTAACCCATCGGTACGAGGCATTCCTGACAAAGTTAAACCCTATGCATTCACCACGATATGGATGCCTTCCAATCACTTGCATCACAAGACATTAGGTGCAGCTAATATTTTACCACCTTGCAATCACAAGCAAGGAGGGAAAAGCCCAAAGAAAAACGTTTACAGTACCCATCAAGAAGATAAATAGTTTTGTGTAGATGTGCTATTAGCAACGTGCAGATTGCTAGACTGATGTTTGGGATTGACAGGACTTGCCATCGCCAGATGCAATACAGATTGCGAATAACATATCTGATCTTGGTCAGATATACAACCGACAAGATATGGATTCCGATAATCCAGTAAGTGTGATGCAAACATTCAAAATTCCCCTTTTTAGTATGGATTTTTTGAAGCAACATTTGCAGGAGCATTGTTATGTTCACTCTACCTAGATGATATGTTTCACAAATTGACTGGCTAGTGTTGAAAAGGCAAGAGGCCAGGTACTTGGAGAAGATGGAGTGCGTGTGCACAGCATGGTTCTTCCCGGGCTTGCCTCAAGCACATCGGTCGTTTTGTCGGGTCCCGGAGAGGTACTTAAGCTGTAAATAATATGCTTGATTGAACTTTGAATGAACTGGCCACAATACCATTATTTTCAGGTTTACACCTTGAAGCATGATGTTACAGATGTCCAGAGCTTAATGCCAGGGCTAATTCTGGCAATACGGAAGGTGATACGGTTGAAGGTAACAGGCACTGCCCCTTTCTTCAGTATTCCTGCCACAACATCTCTAGTGTACTGAAACAAATAATCACATCTTCTGCAGAACTTGATTTATGGCCTGGAGAAGTTCTTGTAGGAAACGGTCAGCTCACATATCATGAGAACTCTTTTTTCTTCGAGGAAGAGATCAATGGGATTAAATCAATTCCAAGGCTCATAATCAGAAACACAGCCACTGGCAAGGAGGATCCAAGAACCCTAAGAAAACGACACACAGTTTTGGAGAAGAGTTTGGCTCCACATATAAGATGACACTCCTGATAGTGCTCCAGACAATAAGCAAGCTGATGACATGGTCTCAGGGGTTGTACCTGATTGCTTGCTGTACTTTGAGAGGTTTTTCAGAACCAAACTCTTGGAGAAAAATTATACAGGTCACGCTATGGGCTCATGTCCTTTCTAGTGTACCAATTTTTTTTGAACTCCATAGTGTACCCTTTATACTAATATATGCCTAGAAATCTGAATGCGCTCTAGGATTGCTAGACAGAAATCGCTGCCGACAGGGCAGCAACTGACACACAAGAGCCTTGTAACTACAAACATCGACTTCAATATTCGTAGCAGCATTGACATTTCAGGATATATCCTCAACGCAGATTAAAGAAAAACAGGACAATCCATTCACAGATTTGACATATTGACCGCCGATGCCAGGGAAAAGCCATACAACCACTCGGCATTGTATATGCAGCATATCTATGCCATACGCAGAAAAAAAAACTAATGGAAAATTATCACAAAAGAATGTCGCAGCAGCATAACATGGTTCATACTTGAACCACCTAGTTTTCATGGTACACGCGTATCATGTAGAAACAACCAACTATCCTGTTTGTGAGCAAGGTATATATTTTTAACTAAGAAACCAACATGCAGAATAAAGTGTCGAATTGGCAGGATTAAATGTCTTGAAAAACAATAATAGAACTGTAACAAGATGAAACCATAGCCAACAGACAAACTATCATGTGACAGTGAGTACTAGCATTCAAGCCATGATCTTCGCAGACCTCATGTAAAGACTGTCCACAACCTTCCCAACATTTGAAATGGTTTCGAGTGTGGCAGGGAAGATAGCCTCGGTTTTCAGCTCCTCAAAGATAATGAGGCAACCAGCACCTTGATCCAGAGTACCAGCAAATTTTTTGTCAAGGATCATCTGTGACAGCTTCTTCTCGACATGGTCAATTGGCAATTCAATCATCTGTGCGACATGCTCAATCTCCACCCTCGAGTAGGGCTCAATCAACCTGCAGAGGTTCTGCTCCAGAAGGGTATCATACAGAGATGAAAGATGCCTGTGAACAATAGGGTCCTCCTCCAGCTGGGCTTTGAAATCACGAAGGGCGGTTTCAAAGAACTTGAGAGATCTTTTAGAGTAGGCATCAGCCACAGCTTTCATAGCATCAACATTAGGGCCCACATAGTTCAGGCTGGCCTTAGATGAAATTATTCCAGCAACATCGTCAGCCTGGTTAACCATTATCTTGCACAAGAGCATGTACTTCAAGCTGAAGATAGCTCTTGGGTCCTCCAGTGCGTTGAAAGCCTCGAATGCTTCAAAGAAGTAGCTGTAAGCAGTTTTGTAGTCTTTTTCTTCTGCATGAAGGATTCCACTCTGCAGATCAATAGTGCCCTGTTGAGCTGGTGGAACATAAATGGCATTAGCTGCTGTTCGTGCAGCGGTCAATGAAGCTTTAGCCTTAGGCAGGTTTCTCAGAGAGAAGTGAAGTTTGCTTTCCAAAAGGTCAATGTCTACAAGAAGTAACTTGTCATCAAGTCTCCTGACTTCCTTGATAAGTCCAGTAAGGAGGGTCAGGGCTTCAGTGTACTCCTGATTCTCCAAAAGAAGGGCCGCTAACCTTGCCTCCACACGCTGCCTGAGGAACGTACGTTTCTCTGCACGTGTCCATTCCACCATCTCCTTGCAGAGCGAGATCTGAAGATCAGATGTTCCAGGAACCTTGGCGACAGCATCAATGATTCCACGGACAATTTTTGCAGTCTTGGCCTTGGGAATCAGTGAGAAAAACGGCCTCAGCTGGGTCAAGAGATTTCGCAGATCCTCAGCACGGTTCTCTTCAGTGAGGTAGTTTGTAAGGTTGGTAATCGCAAGCTCTTTTGCTCTCAGTGCATCTGCAGAAGAAGATGGGTCTTGGATCACACGGTAAAGGATCGAAATCGACTCTGAAGCATCCTTAGCCTCCTGAGCTTTTGCAATTGACTCGGTAGTAGCAGGAAGGTACGATGACTCCATTGCAGAAGACATGACCCCACCCTAAACTGAGAACAAAAAATAAATGCCAAGTTACAAAGTGTTACATAATGTAAAGTAACACGTCCCTTCAGGGACATCCAATAATACATAGTAACCCACGCCAATACATAATGCTAAGTGAACTCATGAATTTTCTCCATGGCGCCTCCAATTAACAGATGAAAGGCAAACGGGTGTGCATGAAACCCCAGCCGCTACAGATGTCGTTTACTCTAGCGACATTAACTAACTTGGTTCTATGTTCTAACCCTATCTGGAGTAGCACACGCCGTACAAAAATCTTCAGCACAAAGTGGATACTAGTGTTCCGAGTCGTCGTTGATGACAAAAGCACTGTTATTCAGATTTAGAGGACAACGCCTAGAGTGCTACACTGGGCGGAATCGTGTGTATCGACAGCGTCCCAGCATCATCCGGAGCGATAAGTTGGCATAAATCGAAACAGATATGGTGTCCAATTCAGTTAGACGTGTTTGTCTGAGCATGAACTAATTCGGTGAAACGCTGTGTAACACCCAGCGTCTCTAACAAATCGGTTGCCCAACCGACAATTGCCCTTCACCATGCTAGGCCGCAAACAGAGCTCGCGGAGCCTAAGAGCCATAACCAGAACCCCTGAACCCTAACCGAGGGATAGGGATAAACAGGCACAAGGCATGGCGGAACCCGAGGCTAACTCCCCGCAGCAAGATCCAGCTTCTCTCCACGCAAACAAACTCGTCAGACTTCCACAACGCATAAGGTCGATCCAGCCAACGTCGGCAGATCCGACTGCCGTCAGTACCGCCCAAGCGGTGGCCGCGCGCATCAGAGAATCGGGGAGGCACCGGCGGGGCTTGGTTAATCGGTGGATGGCAGCGGGCTCGTACCTGCAGGGCCGGCGGAGGCGCGACGCGAGGGAGAACGGGGACGGCGATGGCGATGGCGGCGCGTGAAGCGGAGGGGTCAGACCTGAGAGCAGGGGTGGGAGGTGACCGGTGAGGCCTTGTTTGGTACTAGTGTTTTTGAGAAGATTGCTAGGGATAATTCCTCAAGGGATTGGGTGAAACTCCAACCTTCACCCAATCCTTTCAAATCCTCATTTATCCCCAATACACTAGATAGGGGTAGTGTATTGGGTATTGCGAAAAATGCACTATAATTTGGGGATTTAAGGGTAAATGTGGGGATGAAACATGTCAAATACACTAGAACCAAATGATGTTATGGGATGTGTAGGGATTGAGGGGTTTGACCGGGATAATCCCCACAACTTTCCTGAAATACACTAGTACTCCCTGTGTAAACTAATATAAGAGTGTTTAGATAACTAAAATAGTGATCTAAACGCTCTTATATTAGTTTACGGAGGGAGTACCAAACAAGGCCTGAGGAGGCGAAGGACTCAGGACAGTCGGGAGAGGAAGAAGAGGGGAGGAAAAAAAAGTGCGGCGGCGGCGGAGAGAACGTTCTAGCGTGCTGTGGAGATGGATTTTGAATACGAATCGGGGGCACATATAAATTGCAAGGTTTTAAATTGAACCAAACTCTGTTTACCGGTTCCTCCATTCAATTTTTATATAACGTCTTATAAAAATACGGGACACTGCCGGCGGGGCGGTGCAGGCCGGCGAGGTCATGGTCGAGCTGGAGTCAGCCCGCGACGCTCACGACACGGCGGAGGAGAGGATGAAGAGGCTGGCGATGGCATGGCGGGAGGACAAGCTGCGGTGGCAGAGCGAACTGGAGCATGGTGAAATGGAGGCGCGGAGGTTGAGGGATGAGCTGGTCGCTGCTTCCGAGCATCTCGCGAACCTCACAACCGAGTTGTTCGCGCGCGCGGTCGAAGGGGCCTGCCCCGATGACGAGAAGCACGCCGGCGGTGCTGGACAAGGCGAAGAAGGAGCTCGAGGAGGTGAAGGGAAACGTGGAGAAGGCCAAGGACGATGCCAATTATCCTGCTCGTTGTCGCTGCGTCTCTGCGCGCGGACCCGGAGAAGGAGAAAGCAGAATTGGCCGCGGTACGCCGAAAGCAGAGCACGTCATCGTCGGCGTCCTCCCGTCGTTCGAGGAGGAGCTGAGCTCGCCGCGGCGCATTCAAGAGCGAGGGACAACGGCGAGGAGAAGAAAAAGACGACTCCTGAACAGCTAGACGAGGCGCGACGAGAGGCGGAACGAGCTAAGGCGAGCGCACGAGCGACGCAGGAGGAAGACGCGCGCCTGGCCAGGGCCGCGGTCCAGGCAAAGAAGGCGTTGTTGGAGGCGGTGATGCGGGGGATGCTCTGGCGAACGCGCTGCTGCAGCAACAGGACACAACTAGGAACGCGCACAGCCAAGGCGACACCGTCCTTAAAGACTGTGTGGCATTGACCACGCAGGAGCACGAGGAGCTGAGTCGGAGGGCGCGGGAGACGGATAAGGCGGCGAGATGGCGTCCGTGAATTTGGTGACATGCCATCGTGCTCTCCCTTCCGGCATGGTAGAGAGAGTTGACCGGTTAACTCAATTGAATACAAAGGTATACGGGGAGCCAGTGACTGTATAATTACCTCAACACGTATACAAATAACCATAACAAATTTATTTTAAAGTTCAATAATCATAGTGTATTTTTATTCAAATATAATGACCATCAGTGTATTTGTCTCATCTGACCATCACATGAAAACAAACTTTCTAGCGTGCTGTAGAGATGGATTTTGAATACGAATCAGGGGTACATATAAATTGCAAGGTTTTAAATTGAAGCAAACTAGAGCCTTCAGAGAAAAGAAATTCGTGTCCTCTTTGTTTACCGGTTTGTTTCCATGTGCGAAAGCACTAGGACGTTTTATTTTATATAAAAAGGATTTGTTGATTCTTATCCCATCTGACACCTATACTGCTTCCCCCATTTATTTTTATAAGACGATTTAGATAGTTTAGACAGTGATTAAAACGTCTTAAAAGAAAATGAACGGATGAAGTATTTGATTAGCAACATATCTTTTGATTACGTGCCATTCGTGATGGAGTTTGTATTTTTGTTTCTTGATGTGAACTTGAACATAGGTTTGAAATTTTATGGTTTGACATATTCATTATGTGGATGCTGTCACATTTATGTGTATTTTTTGTTACTTTTTAGCTGTCATGGTTAGGGGGGAAAGGCCGGAGGATGTCCCCACCCGTAGGTGAGGTGGACGGGGAGGGGTGTCATGCAGGACAATGCTTGGGCGCACAAGATCAGTCCTTCCATCGCCCTTGCCCTTTTCGTGGACCCAATTGTTGAGTTTGTGGGCCTTTGGATTCGCCTTGAGCGGCTTTAACTCCACACGGCTTTAGACAATGACATCTCTTAGAACTTTGAGGCGAATGGAGCTTCATCTTACAAGGGTGCCATGCCGACCACCGTGAACAAAACCATGAACGAAACCGTTCTTCGATGCCGGGAAGGGTTGGTCTCTCCCAAGGCCAAGTTCTTCTCGTGGTTGCCGTTTCAAAGCAGGATTTGGACAGCGGATAGATTAGAAAAAAGGAAATCGACGAATCGTGACCTTTGCATCTTTTGCAAAGATCCAACGAGACGTGCTTCACATGTTCTACAATTGTCGGTTTACTTGTGCTTTTGGAGAATGACCAAGTAATGGCTCGGACTAGGGGCTCTACAAATGAATAGGTTGACGGCCGAGCGCAATGTCAAAAGTTGGTGAATGGACATGTCAAGACCCAATAACATAAAACGGAAGGTCATGACTTCTCTCATTATGGTCGTCTATTGAGTCATTTGGAACGAGAGAAACACAAGAATTTTTCAGAAAGAATTTTTTTTGAATGGTAACAGGAGAGCTGTTATATTTCATTGTAAAGAAGAAGACGATACTAGGGCCCGAACTGCTCCGTTTATTAAAGAAAAACCAGACGAAAACCTGAACAACGGCAAGCCACACCTAGCACCCTAGGTCCAGGGGCGGAGCTAGCATCTGGTTACACCTAAGGCTAAGCTAGTTTAAGTGATGCATTCTATCGATTTTCTAAACTTTGTAGGAAGAAATTACAAGGCATATTGTTACTAAGCATAGGGCTATAACCCTAATCGCCATAGGCTTATCGCGACCACTCCCTAGGTCTACATCACCACATATATACAAGAGCCCGGAAAGGCAAACCCCCATAACACATCCGGTCGGACACCTGAGCGTCTTCGCTGTCACCAAGGTGTATACTGACAACTAACTCATCGGTCGAGGCTGCCACAAGCTTATCCGCTAATCTCAATGACGTCGGAAAGGAACGACATGCCCGATGTATGAAAAGAGGCAAACCTATATATGCCTCTCCGATCCGACGAAGTTGAGAGACATAGCTTGCCCGACGCTCCTCACATGTTAAGGATGTTCCAGCTGCCCATCGCGGACGGGAATAACACCGTCAGTCCCACGTCTACCATATCGACGAACCACCTAATCCATTGTCGATCAACTCCACAAGCTACGAGTCCCACTCATCAGACCCATCTCCAAAACATAGCTAGAACATCATCATCATCCGATCCGATTCTCCAAAACGATGCCATCAAGAGGGAATGTGGCATCATGCATAGCTAGAACATCATCATTGTTCGATCCGATAATCATTATCGGATCTAGGGTTTCCCCTGAAGCATGTCGAGAAGGAGACCTTTCAGGGAATGTGGCATCATGCATGTCTAGGGTATCCCCCGAAGCACCTTGAGAAGGAGACCTTTCTACATTCTCAACTTTTTAATTTTATTTTTTACAGGAATCTACATTCTCAAGTTAATCTGGATGAGGCCAAGCTTTGGATGATTGCAGGGGCCAGGCACTTGAGCACCATCATGCCACGAGAGTAATCATTTCATCCACGACTGCCAACGGCAATCACCCAGCTTGCGTTATCCAGCACACGGATGCAGCAAGTCGAAGAAACAACAAACAAAGAACATAGAACGGACCACAGCTTATCAGCACCACCAAGGATTAACCAAAGTCGCAAACCATGACTTTAAACTCTTTATAAACCCTGTCTGTATGTACTCACGGCCACAACAAGTTCACAACAGCTGTCTGTATGCACTCAGCTATATAACCCCCGGCTAGTTCATATAAAGGGTTCCTTCACAAGTCCACTAGTTCACAACAACAAAGGAACGGTCTCTCTCTCGGCATCGGCTCCGGCAACCTCACCCAGCCCAGCAATGGCCCTAGGCGAAGGGGTCGTTGTCTGACACGCCGCCGTCATCATCTTCCTCCATGGCCTGTAAACCATCTTCATCTTGCAGTTGCAGCACACCATCTTGCAGTAAATACAGGAGCTGCGCATCCACTTGCAGCTGTTGCAGGAGGTTCGCGTCCCCTTGCATTTCTTGTATTTCTTGCAGAAGCGCGTCTCCGTCTCCGTCTCCGTGCAGGTCTTGCGCGGGGTGCGCAGGCCCCTCCTGGAGCACGTTCATGAGGGTGACCAGATGCCTCATCTCCCTGTAGCTGGCGAGAGCGTCCTTCCACTCCTGCGAGTCCGTCGCGCTGTCCTGCACCACTTCCGTCACCGTGAGGTTCTTGGCCTCCGGCAGGTGCTTGAGGATGGCATTGCCACCCGAGTCGTTGATGTCGACCATGAACACTGGTGAGAGCGAACGCCCGACCACTTGAGCATGGCAGACACTGTGAACAGATAAAATGGAAAAAGGTTAGTAAGCACTTGTGGGTGTTACATACAACTGAAGAAAATGCTGCAGGTACATATATGCATATACAGAGCAAACTCTACTTCAGGGTGTCGGGTGATATACACCATTGGGAATTGACATGTCTTTGTGATAAGGCAACAAATAGGTATGGCTGTGTGCATCCTGTGGTGCAGAGGCCAGGCTACTCGCCTTTTCGAGAGAAAAAAGAGGCGCACAATTTCATTTGCACTTAACAATAATAATTTTGACGTTCTTGGTTTGCAGCCAAAATTTGGTTGGCCAATGTTTGGACAAGCCAACTCCTCTACTTCAGGGTGTCCGGTCCATGTGTCATAAGATATACACCATTGGGAATTGACATGTCTTTGTGATAAGGCAACAAATAGGTATGGCTGTGTGCATCCTGTGGTGCAGAGGCCGGGTTACTTGCCTTTTCGAGAGAAAAAAGAGGTGCACAATTTTATTTGCACTTAACAATAATAATTTTGACGTTCTTGGTTTGCAGCCAAAATTTGGTTGGCCAATGTTTGGACAAGCCAACTCCTCCAGGTTAGCAAGGGAATCTTTTGGACATGCCAAAACAAGCATATCACACACTAATAAACCCAGACTGATAATGGAATCACATCTAATCTCCAAATTTGAATAATAATGCCATATTCTTTGCATAATAATATCATTTTCAACTTACCATATGTAATACCTATCATCAGTTGCTTGTTTCTGCACTCTTCCCAGCAGCTCAATCTTTACAACACCACCAATGCACAGGACTGGGCGCGGGAGTTTAAACGTCTGCAGTTTATTTTCCTGTAAAACCAAATTAGATGGCAACAGTAAGGTCATTGCAGCATCAATACAGCATGTTGATTTATAATATCAATACAATATCACCTATAGCATAAAGCACAAAATGCATCCAGTTGGGGAAGAAAATTTTCATGCTTGATATTGGGTATTAGGCCGGTCCTTTACTGGTTTTCGTGTAAAGCGGTCAAATTCCAGGAACCTACTGCTTTATGGAGCCAATTGAAATTATTCCATCATTACATGATAGATCAAAAACTGATTGTGTTTATTTTTTGCGTTTCAATTTGTCCTGAATTGCAACAAAACCATGTATCAGCACTTTTGTTTTATGGCCAAATAGAGCTCCTAAGGTAGTAGGGGTTTGACACAGGAGGATAGATTCGTCCTCTGCGACCAAAGCACCGCTGCCGGCAATTGAGAAGGATGACGGGGTTTAGACAGAGTATACTCTGAATGGTTCAGGAATGGCAGCTACAAGAAGGGTTGTTATTATTTGACCAGAACTTACAAGAGATGTCATGCTTATATAGCATTGCCTTCAACTTACTCTAAACCAATTCGTGCTCTGGCACCAAACCTGGCTTGGATTCTACCTGACCTATTATAATTGACCCTTCCTAATTCTGCCAATTTCTATTCTGGTCTGGCAGGTGCAACTGCTGCGCTCTGCAGTTACCATGTCTGAACTGAACTAATCAGCAGATCCTTTGCTTTAGTACAGTAATCTCTCCTCCTTGTCTTTCTTCCTCAATATGCTTGCCCCAATATACGTCCGAATCAACTTCATCTAGCTTGCAAGACGGTTACAGGAACGATCACTCAAGCAACAATAAATCTCTGTGATATTGTGAAAGAAAACTATTTTCAAAGCTGGGCTCTGAGACCATAACATTTTTCTATGTACACCAGGATGCAGGTTGTAGCTTTCTCGGTTTCACAGTACTTGGCATTTTTAACAACGTGTGCCTATTCAGCCATTTAGGCAATCATTTTCTGAGAGCTTCATGCCCCTCATGATTGTGTGGTTGGTGTAAGTAAAAAAATGTTAATGTGATTGGGTTGATGTGAAGCTACAGAAATATTGAGGCAAAGTGTGCAGGCGTAAAATGCGAAAGGTGTACTGGAATGCGTAAGATGCAAAGTAGTTCAGGGTTTATTTATTTTTGGTAAGATATGTCCAGTATTTATGAAATGAAGTCAATGATATCTTCCACTTAAAGAAAATGATCATGGCGGAATAGCTATAGGTATTTAATAATAGAATTCAGCAGTTCGCTAAACTGTGGATAGGTCAGCAATAGAGAACAAGGCACAAAATCACCTGGAACATAAGGAACTCAGGCGAGGTATAAGTCCAGATGTAGTTTTCATCAGCAATCACTGCTTGGTTGTCATCATCATCTGTGATAAATGACTCTGATCGACGAGGAAGTTTGCAATGGCCCATCCGGAACCGCACCATCTTTGAAGAGTATATAGGATGTCCAATCTGAAAGAATGCTGGCAATTTGAAACAAAAGGCAATGCAATCAGTCATCCGACAAGATAAATATAACTAAGAGAGAAAATTTACAATATTATATGTTTAACAAAATACATTGCTTTGCATTGCTCAATCACCTGGGAGTATTAACCAAATATAGCCATCAATTTACGGGGTGTTATGGACCTCTTTCTTTTAACCTAATTTAGCTACCTATAAGACTATAATAGGTACACCACTTAGTCACCAATCCCCGTAACCGTTATTGGGTAGATTTTCTGGCTAGCTAAGAAGTTTTCCACACTCAATATTCTGTTCCATTTGTAGGCAGATCTGAAAACTGTATATCCTTGCTGTGGCCACTCCATAATTTCCATCAAACTAGATTCCGTTGACCTATTCACATCAATGCCTATATTCCTTATCCTTGTGCCAATTGCCTAATCATCCTCATTCGCTCCTTGAGCAGCGACAACTTGCGGAACAAGATTGCTAGTCTTTTTCTTAAATCCCCTTTACACGTGTCGTTTTGATTGTAGAGTCATGTAAAGTTTGAAACCTACTATTTCGCGCCTTTGCTAACGGTACCGGCTCATTTGTCGGCAAGTGTCAACCTATATGACCCGTTGGACTGATTTGTTCTTTACGAAACAACCATGAACGGGTCATTTATTGCGAACGATGAAACGTTGAGATTCACGGGTCGGAACAAAATCCGACAACACGAAACGGTCCGACTCACCGTCGGAGAGAATTCGACACAACTAAGCGGTCCGATTCACGGTCCGAAAGAAGCCGACAACACGAAACGGTCCGATTCACCGTCGGAAAGAATTCGACACAACTAAGCGGTCGGATTCACAGTCCGAAAGAAGCCGACACAACGAAACGGTCCGAGTCACTGTCGGAAAGAATCGGACATGATAAGCAGACATAGAAATGAAATAACTGACGGCGCAATGGAAACCTGATGGTCAGTTTCAGATGTCAAGTCACCTTAGTTTATGTAATCAGATGAGGTGTCTAGTGACCTTAGTTTATGTATGTATAAGAGAGACTACCTTTGAAGGGCTGTATCCTGATCTCATCGACGACGCAGATGTCGGAGCCGAGCCTGTAGGTGAGCGTCTCGGGCACGTCGGGGTCGTCCTGGCCGGCGCTGGACCAGTAGGAGAAGCGGTTGTTGACGCGGTCCTGCGGCTCGAGCGTGTTGTCGATGGTCTCGTCGGGGAAGTTGTCGGTGCTGGAGGCGCCGATGCAGTGCAGGATGCAGTCAACGGCGGGCCTGGCGTCGGGGACGAGCGCGCCGTAGAGGTGGGAGTAGATCCTGTGCTCGTTGGCCTCGGCGCTGGGCCCGGGGGATGGGGCGGGCGATCTGCGCACCTCCACCGCGCCCGCGAGCACGGCCAGCTCCGGGAACTTGCGCACGCACGCCTTCTTGAGGAAGCCGTTCCCCTCCACTGCGCGCAAAAGGGGGCCGATGTTCTCATCCATTTGTAGCGAGAGGGTTACTGTATGTGCAGCGGGGGTGCGGGGAGGAGGGGGTGAACGGACCGAATCTGCGCCAGGGGCGGGAGACGGTGGCGGCGCGGGCGAGGTCGGCGGGGTCGTGGAGGCGGGCGAAGACGCAGGCGGAGAGGTCGGGGCCGACGAGGTCGAGGAAGGCCGCGGGGTCCCCCTGCTGCTGCTTGGACATGGCCATGGCGGTGGTGTGGTGCCGCCGCCGCGCGCGCACGGCGAGGGAGGACGGAGAAACGCCCTCTGCTCTCCTCCCCGCTCGTTCCTTTTTGCGTTGCGTTTGCTTCCGTCCGCTGCGCCTGCGCCTGCGCCTCAAGGAGGAAGAGGAGGAGCAACCGGCCGCTTGTTTTCGTTTTTTTTCTTTGGTGGTGGTTTTGCGGGGCCCGCGCCTTTTGCTGCGCGCGCCACGTAGACGTAGTACAAGTACACCGGGCACGGCGCCGCGATGTGCTCGTGCCTGTCCGTCCGCGCCTTGCCGTTTCGGCCTCCCCCGAGCAGCCCGCGCCGCGCCCTTGGCGTGCGTGCGTGCGTGCGTGTATCGCGCTCACTCTCCGTGTGCCGCGCTCGTGGTTCCGACCATGGTTTGTTTTTTTTATATGGAAAAAAGTTTTAAATAAACCATTTCTATTTGTGTGTGAAACATTATACTTCTTCAGTCTTAAAATAAATGACCCAACTTTGTATTAAAGTTAATTAATGCAAAGTTAAATCATTTTTGAGTCACTTATTTTAGGACTGGGGAAGCTGGAAGTATTACTCAAAATCGTACCTTCATAGCATCCCAAGGACCTGTACTAAACCAAGTCATAGCTTTACCTTCTAAACAAGCAGATTTAGCTATGTTGTCGCTGACCTTCTTTTGGCTACGATTTACATGAGTAACACAAGAATCAACGGTGAGACCTAAGGTGTTTATAATCTCTCTAATAAGCAACGAATAGACCGAACTATCAACTTCTTTAGCCAGGATTAACTTCACTGCAACAATAGAGTCCATCTCTACCTCAACCTTGAACCTGAGACGAAAGATAAATCGAGGCGAGATTGTTGAGATTCCAACTTGCGACCTGGCGAGATTGCTGGGCACTCTAGCAGATAGCTATTGTTGATAAACTAGAAGCTGTATTTATAACCACACGACCCAACGTCTAAATTTGGATTTTTCTTGAAACATTTTCTTCAAAATTGTCATTTTTTAAATCCAAACATTTTATTGATTTTTTTGGAATTATGATACTTTTTGAAAACCCGAACCATTTTTGAAATCCGCAAAGATTTTTGAAGTGCCGACACTTAAAATACGATTTTGAAACCTGCACACAATTTTAAAGCGCGAACACTTTTTACAATGAAAAAACAATTTTGAAACCTGAAAAATAATAAAAGTGCAGACAAAAATTCGGATACTTTTTATAGAAAAACAAGCAATTTTAAAGTGCGGACAAAGATGCAAACACTTTTCATAAAATATAACGATTTTGAAACCTGGACAAAATTTTAAAGTGCAAAAAAATGCAAACACTTTTTATAAAAATAACATTTTACAACCTGAATAAAAATTTGAAGTGCATACAAAAATGCGAACACTTTTTATTAAAAAAATAATTTTGAAACCTGCACAAAAATTTGAAGTGCGAATAAAAATGCGAACACTTTTTGTAGAAAAACAAATAGTTTTGAAACCTGAATCATTTTTTTAAAGTGCAATCAGTTTGAAAACAAATTAGTGCTTTCAAAATTTTGTTCTTAATCTTCAAGAATTTTTTGTACTTTATATTTTTTGTGGATTAATAAATTTTTATTGTTCACTTTTTTTGCAAAAATGTTTGGAATGTTAAAATTGTTTTTTTGCTTTTAATAATATTTTGATTTCAAATTTCTTGACAACTTTCAAGAAAATGTTAAAAAAATCATATATCAACACTGTGGTGTGTTGTTAAATAGATTCGCACTTCTCTTTAATCACTAAATGTCAGCAGTTAGAGTTGCTGGCGACACAAGCTCAAAAACTACATGTCACACGTTCAATTCAATATAGATAAGTATCAGATAGTTTAGTGTGCTAATTGCAGGAATTAGAAGTTTAGAGTTTGTCTACAAATTCAAGGTTTATTTTAGACTTTTTCCATTCTTGGTGCATGGCACAACTAGCAATGACACGACACGTCGTGGCTTGTGATTTGTCACTGTTTTTGGCTGTTGCATATATAGACGCGGGACATTCTCATGGTTCTTAATTGTGCCATGCATGGCGGGTATGCGTGTATATAGGGTGTATTTGGTATGAGGATCAAAAGTCATGGAATGTCATGGTTCCATCCCAAAGTCATGGGTTGGTTTCATCCTTGTGTTCTTTTGATAATAAAAATGTCATGGGTTGGTTCCGTCCCGGTGTTTAGTTGGAGAGTTGAAATGAGAAGAATATGATGCCACTCACCTCTTCGATATAAATGATGAGATTACGTCTCTCAACAAATAAAGTTATTTGCATTTGACAAGCCTATAGTTTAAATTTTCAGCAACATTTTCTTTCTATTTTCAACACATGCAAATAAAAATATATGATCATGAGTACATACCAAATATTACGAAAAATAATCACAAAAATGAAAAATAACCACGAAAAATAATAATCACGAAAACGAGAAGAAATAACCAAAAAAAATAACCACGAAAACTTTTGTTCGGGTGCGGGGTGAGCGCGGTGAGAATTGCTTGGTTATTTCTTTTTTTCTTTGCTTTCACGGACGAATAACGAGTCGATTCCTCTAAATCGATGGAATCAGTTGGTGAAGCATCTGGTGGGAATATTCCCTGCATGCGGATGACCCAATTCCGGTTCCTAGCCCAACTAAACACGAGAACTGCTCCTAGGGATGGAACCAACCCGTCTGATTCCACCTCATCCTGAAACCAAACACACCCATAAGGTTGGGAGATGCATGAGTCTTGCTGCATCACTCGGTTGTTCTCCAACGGAAGCGCATAAGAAACATATAGACCATCAATGGAGTCCTCACGCAAGTTCTTCCCGCTTCTCGCTATCCTCCTCCTGCTCGTCGTGGCCACGCGTGAGTTTGTGCATCTTGATAAGTGTTATTTCTTCATGCTGATTTGGCGTGTATTTATTTTCTCTTTTAATTACATATCTAACTGATTTTTTCTTATAGTTATCAAAACTATTTTTTATTTTACAAAAAGAAAGGTTGGAATGCACATCCGCTTCCACCACAGAAGTGCTAGAAATCATGACTCCACAAATTTTAAAAAGTTTACATGATCCTTTACTTTCATGGGCCTATAACAAAACACGAAATCTTCTTTAGTATTGTATTAAAGGGGATTGGTGTACTCCTTCGCTTGCTTCACATCCCACATTCATGAGTTAGCCGCCGCCCCCTCCCCCTCCCCCTCCCCCCAGACCAAAGCCCTTTTTTGACATATTATCTTGACTTTAAACTTGTTTTGCCCCTTTGTTTTCTTTGTCCTACACGGTTCCCTTCGGCTTGAGAGCCTCAATATCTCAATGAACACAAAGCGTGGCTAGTGGCATAGGATAACTGTTGTTCTCTTTGTAGCTGAACTTTAATTAGCTGGCATGGTATGTTATGAGTTAGAGATAAGAAGAACCATGGGAGAGGATATGCAGTTTTGCTATTGTATAAAATCAACCGATGTGTTATCCATTTTCTTTTGCAATACCATATCACTTTTGAGTGAATGGATTCTTGTTTTATGACGTACAATTGTTAGTTAGAAACGTACAATACCTAGAACTATACACACATTCCTTTTCTTATATAATGATCAAAGACGAATCGTGAGCCTATTAATGAAGAAAAATCAATGAAACATGTATCATATAATGAGCACTGGTACATGTGCATTATTTTACATACTGCTAAGACAATGTAGTTTGATATAACCATTCAATAAACAAAAGCGCGCGCACATACACACACACACATGATTTTACACCCTGTTTGGAATGGAACATGTGGCACTACTTATGTGGAGCTGTATGCAACGCTGGCCAGGCAAACTGGTCACACCTTTGTTGACATTGCCAAATGCGGGTGTGAATGTTGACACTTCCAAATACATGTCTCCCTTAACCATCCATATTTGGATGATGTGTTTCATGCATTTTCATCCATTCACAAGGCACCATAAACTGTGACAATTCTATGTAGTCACAGAAGGCATGAACGTGATAATAGAGGAATGTGGAGTGTGTCAGCGTGATGCTAACACCAAGGTACATGCGAAGAGTGAGAGTTGAGATGACACCTTGTCTTATTTTTATATGACAAAGATACACAAGAGCCAACGACACGCACTAAGGTGCATCATGTCATAATTACAATTGTGATCAGGTGATGGTAACCTTGTCTGGAATGTTACCGAGCATGATAAGAATCAAAACAAGGTGGGATATTGGGGTTGCTAGAGGGGAGGCACAACCGCCTTCGTTTGGCAACAATATCAAAGAGGCGAAAAGGAGGGATATATCGAAAATGCTATGCGCATGATACCACCATGTTGAATTACATTCCATAACTTTTCAATAAATAAATAAAGGAAAATGAGGTTAACACTCCCGTCCTCTGAATCGTTGCGATGCACACAACCATTTTTTTTAATATTAAGCCAAGTACAGAATGCAGATAACCCAACCAAACCGTTGGAAGATATGAAATTAACTTTTGGTTGGGACACCATCACGCGGTAACTCTTCAAGAAGGAATAAACGTCCTTGCACCGCTGTCATCATGACCGACTGGAGCTTCGACAATGATTTTCATCTTGGTTGCCAAGACCAACCATTGGATATCAGTACACTAGCAAGTAGACAAAACCTTCAACAAGGTAGCAACGCAAGTTCGTAGTTGCTGAGCTTAACCAATAGAGGTCAAGACAAAGAATTTTCACCCCATAGATGAAGTGGTGCTTCAGTCACATCTTGATGATAGATTTTTAATAGTCGCATCTGAAAGTACTCTATGCTAGGCCAAAAGAGCGCTAACAAAATGATGGGATATCTCCCCATCATAGACCACCATCGTAGCCATATGGCGGGCGCCCATGTCTTGGCGCAGAACTGGTCGCTGCCACTCCACATCGACGCGAGACACACTTCAACATTCACATACTGTCGGAGTCGCTGCCCTGGTGTTAGACATCGATTAGGAACTTCTGGTGTGCCACTTACTCATCAACATCTGTTGTTGGTGCAACGAACCTTCTCGTGCTATGGTTGCTGCCCTCTCACCATGCAAAAATCCCGGTTGTGCCTACAACGAGCACCCTGCAATGCCGCACGTGACCATCGCTATCGTGCTTGTAGGTACGCCAATGCGCTTCTGGATGTGCCGCCACACCCCTTGATCTTCTTATTGCAGTCATGGAGGATCGCCACCCCTTCTCAATGACCAACGGAAGACACTGCTGTCACCATGACTATCCCTTGTGGGATCCGGCCATCATTCTCCATTCTGTTGTGATGAACGAAGGCCAAGACCAGTGCATGTACGTTGTTGTCGCATGATAGAGAGCGAGGCAGCCACCCTATGACTCCTTGGTCATCGGCTCATACGCCGCCATGTCGCCAACGTCAACGAAAGCCTCCACCTCAAGTTGTCCTTGGCATGGGATTGTCCTCCGTGTCAACGGCTACAACGAATGTGGCCAACACACTAGAGGCCGTAGCAGCCACACATGCCCTATCGCGCAAAAGCAACAATTGACACCACCGCCTATATAAATGTGGCCAAAATAAATAACTCGACTTTATATTAATTTTGTATTAAAGTTAGTACAAAGTTAAGTCATTTGTTTTGAGACGGTAGGAGTATTTGGAAAGAAGATTATTGCTGCCTACGGGGAGATTTTATACAAACATGGACGGATAAAATTCATAGGAAGCATCAACAGTAAAGTATGAGAGAAACCAATTAATTTGTTTAATTCTAAATCACCAACAACTATATTTTTATTCATGCAGAAATTCAGCTGAAAAAGTTGAATGAAGCAAACTATTTCTTTTGTGTCAAGTATTAATGCAAAATTCAATTGCTCAAATACGTTCATTACACTTCATCCACTTGGCGTAGGAAACATATCATAGATCAGAGCATATCATGAAGTTGAAAATTCATTAGAATTGTTGGAGGGTTGGCACAAGATGTACTTACTACATTCAATAAAATTTCAAATCCAAATTCAGTCAACCGTTGAACGAAGATCGGTTGTGTGAATGACACCTCATAACAATCAATACAAAAGGTTATAATGCACCAAAAGAAAAATGCAATGATTTTATTCTTTGTGTAGTATCTATTAAATTTAACGATCAAAGCATGAAAGCAAAGATTGTCAAAGGGAATTATGTTCGGTAGGGAGTATTCCTAGCTTCCACCCTTATTTTACGAAATCACTAGAAATATGACGTCGGAACTTTAGGATTTGGGACCAAATGCTTTATCGACCGTTGATCGTGTAACATGGATATTTGCGCATGGGTGTCCGCCACGTTACGTTCCGTAGTCGTTCGCTCGGGCGACAAAGCGAGCGAACGAATTCTTTTCCCCTATTTCCTCCCATCTTACACTTTTTCCACGGCATCCATCTTCTCCCTCCCATGGCGACCTTTCCTAGTGATCCCTAGAGATGGCTATTTGGGAGACAACACATGGATTCGACGATTTGTCGATACAGCGGGGATCAGGTGTCACTGGGAACGCACGGTGGCGATGGTGTAGAGGAGCCGTGACGGAGGAGTATGCATGCTTCCCGCGCGAGCGCAACGGGGAGGTGGTGTCATCGGGAGAGCACAACGGAGGAGAGGAGCTGCACATGGAGAGCCCCTCCGCGAGCGAGATGGGGATTTTTAATCCATATTTTATTGTGTCTTCATGTATATAGTAAAAATACCTCAGAATTTAATGAATAGTTTTTGGCCACTATGTACACATATGCAAATTTCCATTACCTCTTCCTTTCTGCGACATTGGAAAAAAAATCTTGGAACAATGCAAATTTTGCTGTTTTAAGATGATGGCAATTGTTTTATCATGGTATATTTGGCACTTATTTAAGTTCACGACAAATTGTACTAAACAATCCATGATATTTTTTTTCATTCTCTATATGTCAAATTTATTTTCCTTTATTTGGCCCATGTAAAAAAAATCATAGCATGGCAACAAAGTCGGTTCATTAGTCACGGAAAAACTGGGTTTTATTTTTTTTTATTTTTATTTTGTCATGGTAAAAAGTCTGGGGTTGGTG
This sequence comes from Hordeum vulgare subsp. vulgare, assembly GCF_904849725.1. Classification (NCBI taxonomy): domain Eukaryota; kingdom Viridiplantae; phylum Streptophyta; class Magnoliopsida; order Poales; family Poaceae; genus Hordeum; species Hordeum vulgare. The sequence continues at coordinate 597,645,063 of NC_058521.1, forward strand.
TACGCACTGGGTCGATAATGAAGATGTTCATGCTGGGTCGTACCATAGCGAACTATCGACACCCCCCCCTCGAGATCAAACCAAACATTCGCACCCCTCGGCACGGCGAACGACAACCGTCATACATGTTTTTTTGCGCAACGATCAGATCTATTAGGAAGATTCACCAAAAGTAGAAACCCCCACCCCCTAGATCGAACCAAACATTCGACAACACCCCCCCACCCCCCACCCCCCCCCCCACCCCCCGCGCGCGGGGGGGGGGGGGGGGTATGGCGAAAGGGCCATACATATTGTTTTTGCGCAGAGTTCATATCTGTTATGAAGATTCACCGAAAGTAGGAAACATCTCAAACAGAAAAAGAAAATGTGCTGAGGATCTGACCAAAATTACGCCGGCGGAGCTCCATCCAATTTGTCACAACGGACAAACATGAAGAGGATGGGACCCAAAAGTTTGTTTCGAAGAATAAGCGTCGCCATCCGTCCAAACATCTTTCATGCGAGGACTAAAACCGTACCTATCTACTAGTCACAGCTGAAAAACCAAGAATCCCCTCTCCGGCACTATCTATCGGAGCGGCAGGCTGAGGGGAGGCGAATTCACGGGCTGGCTCGAGGGGAGGAAGGCTTTCACGTGGCAAAATATTTACAAACATAAACTGAAGTTTCTCGTATCTGGATATTCATGAAATCTGTATGAACAATCGGTATAAGAGTGCGAAACCTTTATACATTTTAACAACAAATTGAAGGTACCACCACCTAGGAATCAAAGATAGGATACAGCTCATATCTCAAGCTGCAGCTTCCGCCTAACACCATCCCTCCCTCCTTGGCGCACCCTCTCGCCAGCAGCTTACTAATGGCGGCCTCTAGACACAGCTTGCAGTCCCCGCCGGACAGGTCCTTGGTGCACTGCGCGAGCCCGTGCAGTCTCCGCGTCCCGGCGACCGCCTCGGCTGCCCCGGCGGCGAACAGCAGCGGCGAGAGGTACGCCGTCCTCGTGAGCCTCTTCATCATACCGGCGACCTCGTTGTCGAACTGGACAGACCTCGCCGCGCTCTGGACGCCGCCCGGCACGACGGCGCTGTGGTCGTCGTCGACCTCGCCGAAGAACGGCTCGCCGGAGTAGCGGAGCATGCAGGCGTCGAGCCAGACGACGGCGTCCTTCTTGGACGAGCAGAGGCGCTGGGCCTGGGCTCCCGCGGAGCGGATGCACTCGGCGCACGTCGTCCTGGGGACGTCCCCGCGGCAGAGCGCCAGGCCGTGCACGCCGCCGGAGCTGCCGATGTCGAACCCGATGGCCGGGGCCTTGGTCTCGAGGAGCGACATCAGCTGGCGCAGGTTGCTGGCGAAGGGGCTGTCGGCGGCGAAGCTGCGCGCGCCGGAGCAGGACGCGGCGAGCGCGTCGTCGGAGCCGGCCGCGGATGCTACAACGAGGAGGAGGAGAGCGAAGGTGGCTTGAAGAATCGCCATGGCAGGTCGGTGGATGGAACAGGTTGGTTGCACACTTGCACGGTGCGGATTTATAAACAAGCGTGGCAGAGAGCGAAGGAAGGGAAGAAGCACCAAGGCGACCGGACCGGCGTGGTCTAAAACGTTGGACGCGTGCAGTAGTTGGGGCTGGAGCTGGACCATGGTAGCCGGTAGGTAGGCTGGGCGTTTCCTGGACGAGGTCGCATCGCATGCGCCGCCGCTACTCGATCCGCGGCCTGGACTGGGCAAGCCGCCAATCAAGAGAAGTCCTGGGAGAGCAACCCGCCAACGCTGACGCTGACCCGGCCGGACAGAGACTGGTGTGGGCGCATACCGTTCGGTGACGTCAAAGAAAAAAGCATCTACACACGGCCGATCAATCAGCTGTCAGAAAAATCCGATCCAAACGAACATTCATATCAGCCTCAGGAGTTCGAGCTGACCGATATCTTCCATATCCAATCTAAATACATAACGGATTTGTAAAGTTCTTGGCATAACCGTGCATGTCCATCATGTTGGATCCTGGCCAACACTGGCCCACCTGATCCCAAGTATATTCATCTTCACCCGTTTTTCGAACTAAACCGTAGTTACTCCACTTCACTCCACTCCTCCCCTCATCCGGTGATCTCCGGCCTATCACGGGCATCGGATCTGACTCGGATCAGTCCGGATTCGTCTACTTTGTATGAATTTGCGGTATGCTAATTAAGGTTTCCGGCTATAAGAAAGAAAATTCGAGATGTTATCGTTATGTGCCTATGGACATCACCGGACACGTTCGTGGGCATTTAAGGGATAGGATTTGCCATGTCGGGCTATAGATGGTATTAGATATCTTAGTTTTCTTATCCTGTCGTATACATCAGGTGAGCACCTCATTACTTGCCTAACTAACCCTTATCATCACTATCACTATAATATCATGGCGTGTGAGTCTAGTAACCGTTGAATTGTCAAATCAAGAATGAGCCAAAGGTGCCTCAAACATGGAGGCACCATATAGGTGAAGGGGCAACACAAAAATAAAAGGAAATGGATAAGATGCTTGGTGCACTGAAAAATGATAATGGTTTTACTTGTTCTTAGTCTCCTCAAGTTGCAAATTACATATCTTATTGCCGTACAATTTTAGCCCAAAAAATAAAATAAATTTACTCTAGGTTAAATTTTCTGAGGATCATGTTTTTATCTTGATACTCATACTAAAATAATCGTATGCATTTCTAGTTGGTGTAGAGACCGGAAAGTGTAAATCTCTCCCAATTTTGAAAGATGAAAAAAGGATAAGCATTTTCCCATCTACGGCCGCTCGCAAAAAAGTCCCCAGCGTCGTCCCCCGGGGGCGGCTCGGGCGGATCCGCCACCGTGTGCCTAGCTCCCTCCATCCCCGGCTCTCCTCCCGCCGCCGGCAGGGGCAAATCCCATCGTGGTTGGCCGGTGGCGGGGCCTTCTTTCTCCTCGGCCGGGGCGCGCAGCGCGGGATATGGCAGCATGGTCAGGATGCAGCGCTGGCGTGTGGCATTGTGATGGCGGCGCGCATGGCTATCACAACGCCGACGCAATTGGGTGACGCGACTGTGGAGACTGCGTGGTGACGTAGTGGCATGGAGGCGGCGTGCCCTGCAGATCTGGCATGGTGGCGTCCTGATCTGGCGGATCGAGATCTACGGACGACGCGGGGGCTTGTGGAGGCCATCGTGGCTCGCTGCAACGGGGTCGCGAGTCGTTGTGCCGGTGGTCTCGGCAGACAGATGACGGATCTTCGGTGGACCAGGCCCTAGCATGGTTGCTCTGGCGGCCAGCGATGCTTGTCCTGATTGATGTCCTCTGGCCCTGATCGATGTGCTTCTCTCCTGCGGGTTCCTGGCGGTGCCGGCGTGGCCACAGGTAAAGCTGGTGGGGGAGATCCAGATTGCCAGAAACCCTTTGGTCGGCCCCGGCTGGCCACGCCAACGATGACGCTCAAGGGCACCGCTGTTCTTCTTGGAGACGTTGGTCTACGTCTATTCCTCCACATCCCACCTGTCTGCCTCTCGGGTGAAACCCCTAACTCCGGTGGGCAGCGACGGCGTCCTTGACGGCGTGACCTTCCTGAAGGCGTCGCCTTGAGGGCTGAGTGGTGGTGGGCACTGTGTGGGTCCTTGATGGTTGCTGGTGGTGGGCACCACTTCGGTGGAAACCCTAGTATTTCGTCTTCGAGATCGGACGATTGCGGTACTACGGTGTCGTTTCTCTTCCGGGTGCATCGTTTGTGGAGCAGCGCTGGCTGACAAAGGTGGGAGGTGGAGTGATACGTCCATTTTGCATCATGCTTTCTCATGTTGATATTTATTGCTTTTTGGGCTGTTATATTACTTGTGGTACCATATTTATGCCTTTTCTCTCTTATTTTGCAAGGTTCATTTGAAGAGGGAGAATTCAGGCAGCTGGAATTCTGGACTGGAAAAGGAGCAAATCCTAGTCCACTATTCTGCACATCTTCAAATGCCCTGAAAAGTTACGTGGATTGTTTTGGGATTATATAAAAAATACTGGGCGAAAGAACTACCAGAGGGGGGCTGCCAGGGCGCCACAAGCCCTGACACCGCCACCCCCCTGGTGGCAGAGTGGGGGCTTGTGGGCTCCCTGACGGCCCACTAGCCCCCTCTTTTGCTATATGAAGCGACTTGGTCCAGAAAAAATCATACGAGAGCTTTTTTGTGGTTTCGCCACCGCCACGAGGAGGAACTTGAGCAGATCCAATCTAGAGCTCCCGCAGGACGATCCTGCCGGGGAAACTTCCCTCCCGGAGCGGGAAATCGTCGCCATCATCATCACCAACACTCCTCTCGTCGGAGGGGAGGCATCTTCATCAACATCTTCATCAGCACCATCTCCTCTCCAATCCCTAGTTCATCTCTTGTAACCAATCTCCGTCTCGCGACTCCGATTGGTACTTGGAAGGTTGCTAGTAGTGTTGATTACTCTTTGTAGTTGATGCTAGTTGGATTACTTGGTGGAAGAGTTTATGTTCAGATCATTGATGCTACTCATTACACCTCTGATCATGATTATGATTATGCTTTGTGAGTAGTTACTTTTGTTCCCGAGGACATGGGATAAGTCATGCTAATAATAGTCATGTGAATTTGATATTCGTTCAGTATTTTGATATGTTGTATGTTGTTTTCCTCTAGTGGTGTTATGTGAACGTCGACTACATAACACTTCACCATTATTTGGGCCTAGAGGAAGGCATTGGAGAGTAGTAAGTAGATGATGGGTTGCTAGAGTGACAGAAGCTTAAACCCCAGTCTATGCGTTGCTTTGTAAGGGGCTGATTTGGATCCACTAGTTGAATGCTATGGTTAGACGTTGTCTTAATTCTTCTTTCGTAGTTGCGGATGCTTGCGAGAGGGGTTAATCATAAGTGGGATGCTTGTCCAAGTAAAGGCAGTACCCAAGCACCGATCCACACACATATCAAACTATCAAAGTAACGAACGCGAATCATATGAACATGATGAAACTAGCATGACAGAAATTCCCGTGTGTCCTGTGGAGCGTTTTTCCTCCTATAAGACTTTGTTTAGGCTTGTCCCTTGCTACAAAAGGGATTGGGCCACTTTGCTGCACCATTGCTACTACTTGTTACTTGTTACTTTTCACCTGCTACGTTTCACCTCACTACACCATCACTTGTTACCGCTACTTTGAGTGCTTGCAGTTATTACCTTGCTGAAAACCGTTTATCAGAGCCTTCTGCTCCTCGTTGGGTTCGACACTCTTACTTATCGAAAGGACCAGGATTGATCCCCTATACTTGGGGGTCATCAAGACTCTTTTCTCGCGCCGTTGCCAGGGAGTGAAGCGCCTTTGGTAAGGAAACATTTATATATTGTGCTGAAATTTATTGTCACTTGTCACTGTGGAAATTGTTCCTTTGAGGAATTTGTTCGGGGTATCTTCACCACGAACGGAAGCACGAGGAGTTGCTCCTCAATCTAAGGTACCTACTGAAAATATCTTTTATGAAATTCCTTCGGGTATGCTTGAGAAACTGCTGGCTAATCCTTTTACAGGAGATGGATCATCACATCGAGACTTGCATCTAATCTATGTAGATGAACTTTGTGGTTTATTTAAGCTTGCAGGTTTGCCCGAGGATGAGGTAAAGAAGAAAGTCTTTCCTTTATCTTTGAACGATAAGGCATTGACATGGTATAGGCTATGTGATGATACTGGATCATGGGACTACAATCGGTTGAAATTGGAATTTCATCAAAAGTTTTATCCTATGCATTTAGTACATCATGATCGGAATTATATTTACAACTTTTGGCCTCGTGACAGGGAAAGCATAGCTCAAGCTTGGGGGAGGCTTAAATCAATGCTATATTCATGCCCCAATCATGAGCTCTCGAGAGAAATTATCACTCAAAACTTTTATGCTCGGCTTTCTCATGAAGATCGTACCATGCTTGACACTTCTTGTACCGGTTCTTTTATAAAGAAGGATATTGACCACAAGTGGAATTTATTGGAAAGAATCAAACACGACTCTGAAGATTGGGAGCTTGAAGAAGGTAAGGAGTCAGGTATGAATTTCCAGTTTGATTGCGTTAAATCTTTTGTTGAAACAAACACTTCTAGAGATTTTAGCGCTAAGTATGGACTTGACTCTGAGATAGTAGCTTCTCTATTTGAATCTTTTGGTGCTCATATTGATCTTCCCAAAGAGAAGTGGTTTAAGTATCATCCTCATGTAGAAGTCAACATAGTTAAACCCAATCTAGTTGAAGAGAAAGTCATTGCCTATAATGATCCTATTGTTCCTTGTGCCTACACTGAGAAACCACCTTACCCTGCTAGGAAAAAGGATTATTCTAAAGCTCCAACTGTGATACGTAGGGGTTACATTAGACCACTTGCACCCCCTGAGGAAATTAGAGTTGAATCTAGTGTCGTGGTTTTGTCACGGCAGATGTCCTCGTGAAAGGACTTAGTGTTGGAGCCATCACACCTTGGTGGCGACTCAAAGGGGTTGAATGGGAACGAGATAGAGATTTACCCAGGTTTGCCCCCTCGTGAGGAGGTAAAATCCTACGTCCTGCTTTGTGTTGTATTGATGGTGTTCCGATTACAAGGAGGGCATACCTCGCCTGACCTAGCACTCGATGATTTCTAACCTGCCTCTCCGTCCCCGGGACTCGCCTTTATATACAGGTCGAGCCCTTAGGGTTTACAAGAGTCCTTGCCATTACGCAGGTCATGATTCTTTCTATCTCTAAGTGGCCGTGCTTTCCAAGACTTGGAGACCTTCCCAATGATCGACTCTACACGAAGATCTTGAACCGCCATCTAGCTCCTGGGCTTTATTGGGCCAAAGCTTGAATTGCCAATGGATGAGTCGCCCGCTTGGTAACCCGACCCAACCAGGGCGGGTCACACAACAGATAATATCCCCAACATTAGGCCCCACATTGACTTGAACCCGTTCACGCCAACTCTTACCTAGTTAGGGGCGACTCACTCTGCTCTTTTACGCATCATACGCTTAATCCGCCATCTTTCATGGAAATATCCAAATTGCCGAACCGTTTCTTGTTGACACCATCTTATCCCTTTAATCTCGGAAGAAATGATGACGTAATCTCCAACGGATATTTCGGCACAGATATCTCGAAAATCTTGGTGCTATTAAAGCGAATCTTTATCCTGTTTTCAGTTCCCACGCAAGGCGCCTTGATTCTAGCGCCCGACCCAATAAATAGGCTCGGGGAAGGAGGCAGGACACATCCCCACCTACCCATTTCGCTGGTCTTCTTCTTCCTCGCAACCACATCGAGAGCTTCATCGCCGCCCGAGGAAAACTCCACCTCCGGCCACCTCGTTCGACGCGTCTGCAGGCCGACCAAGGACGCAACACTCGCCGCGGATCTCTCTCGGTCGCCACCGGACACCATCATCAGGTCAGCCTTTCACCATTAGAAACAGATCTAAGCTCTTCGGTGTTCATTGTCCGCTGGTTCCTTAGCGCACCTCAAATCCTTCCATTTATATATTGATTAATTTGCAGTAGTGCTAGGTGCAGTAATATCAACCATACTCTCAACCGATTAACTCCTGCCAAGGAACTAAGAAAGGCTTCTGTCAAATCAACTTCACTGTTTTTACGCTAGCCATAGGCTCTTTTAGTCTATCCAGGCCTTTTTCCATTCATTTTCGTCTCCTCTGTAGATCTATATTTTACTGCCTGCTGTGTAAAACCTGTTTGTAGATCCGCACTTCACCATTTTAGCGAACATCTCTGAAGCTCTGAGCTGTCCCCCTTAAACAGTAGGAAATTCCTAAATCGCCCTTGTGCCCAGACCTGGTCCCTTGTTGGCGAGTCAACAGATTCCCTTAATCACTTGACAAATGTTCGGCAAGTTAACTGATCCTCTTAACCACTCAGTAAGCGCTCAGCGAGTTAATTTATTCGTGATCTTTTCCTTTGTAGCCATGGGTACCATTTTCAAAGCCGATTGGCTCCCGACCAAAGTTGATGAAGCTTTTCTCAACGACTGTGTGAAGACGGGAAACGTCGACCCGAAAGAGGTCATCGGATGGCGATCCGGGTTAGGCAAAGAAATTCCCAACCCGAAGGAAGGGGAAATAGTTGTCTTTGCCGAAGACCTCGAATGGGGGTTTAAGTCGCCAGGGTCAAAATTCCTCAGAGATGCCATGACTTTCATGAACGTCCGCCTCCTAGACTTGGGTCCCAACTCAATTAGTAACTTATGTCAGTTTCAAGTGTTCTGTGAAGCCTACTTGCGGATGGAACTTTCAGTTCCTTTGTTCTGGTACTTTTATCATTTGAATCGACAGACCGAGTTTTCCAATGACCCTAGCTTAGAACTTGGAAGCGTCAACGTTCAACGTCGCAGGGACAACTCATTCCCATCACTCGCCATGCCAAGCCATCCCAAAGGCTGGGGCGAGTCCTGGTTTTATTGCCAAGAAACTTCTCCTGAGGTTGAAAACAAACTCCTTGGCTATAGGGAGGAACACCTTCCTACAAAATTTAAACTTCCAGACAAGCTCACTGAAGAAGAAGAGTCGGATTTTATTCCGGTGCTATCCGAGTTACGATCTTTAACAAACAATGGTCTCACTGGGGTTGACTTGATCCGCCGCTGGGTGGAATGGCGCATTCTTCCCTTAAGTCGTCGAGACGGCTTAATGTGTGAGTTTGATGGCACCTTGGACGATCCCTAGTGCTACTTCCGTACAACACTCACAGAAAATGACATCGTGACCATCATCAAGAAGCTGACCTGCGAGCCCATGGCCAAGTGTAGCCAAATAGGGCTTAAGCCATTCTGCAAGATCAACCCGGCTCCTAAGGTAAATAACTTAACCCGCCTTTGATTTATTCTTTCTGACTCACTTGACTTCTGATTCGCACAATAAAAATTCCACTTCAGAAAGGTGACCGATTCTGGTCCAAGAGGCCGAAAAAGATGGCCATGAAGCAAGCCAAGCCGCCTCCAAAAAAGAAATCCAAGAGCAAAAGCAAAGCCGCCATCACTGAACCGTCTGATGTGGATGAATCCCAAATCGACGACGTATCTTCAGAGGTAAAATTCTATCTTCTTTGTCTTGACATCCATTGCTTTAATTTGTGCTTACAGCTCTGTATCTGTTATGTATAGAATGATGGTAACGAAAGCCAAGAAGACTCCGTAGAGGTAATTTCTATTTCCTCCGACTCATCTTCTCCTCCGCCTAAGCCGGCCAGGCGGGTTTGTGGGAAAGTTCCCATGTCTCACCCAAATGCTTGTCTGGATCCTAATTTCCTTTTGAAGAAAGTGCAACATGCTTCCTACCGGAAGACTTGGAGTCACTCTGGAGACTTGGTGTCTGGGTTACCAGCGAAAACTCCTACCAAGAAGAGGCAGAATGAGGTATCCTTTTAGCAGCGTCCCCCTTTGCTTCCTTTTGGATCATACTTATAACTTGCTCATATCTTGAGGTATTACTTTTGCAGAATTCTCCCCCTTCGTCAGGCGACTCAGTGATGTCAGCCCTTCCACCAATGATCCGCGTTCCAGGGTAAGTCCTTATAATACTTACATTTGTCCTGATGACGATGATGTTTGTTTTTAAGCATATCCCCTTCTCTTTTTAGAGCACAAGCGAAGAAAAGGAAAACTGACGGATCAACTTCCACTACGGCTCCAGAACCTATTGAAAAACCGGCGCCGACTCAGGCTAACCCGGCAAAGGATAAACCTGATGACCAAGCGGACCTCCCAAGTTCTCCCAAGGAAGGCACGGAAACGCCCAATTCACCGAGTCCGATGAAAACGACAGAAGATCCAGATGCTGTAATCATCACTGGTACTGGCTTCTCTAAGCCGGCTTCAGCAATCTTGTCGAAGCATGTATCGACATCAACCTAGCCTTCTACTGGACATGAAATTTCCAAGGCCAAACTGTCTCAGTACGAGAATCTTGAATTTAAAGAGCTCTGCCCCGGCTTTGCAAGTCGCCTGGAGACGAGTTATGAAATGGAGAAGAATCTACTCCTTATGATAAAGAATAGACATGAGGTACGCCCTAATGCATACCATCCTTATTAGCCCCCAAGGGCCAGGTCATCAGTTGAAAGATGAGCCGGGTCTTGTTATTAGAAAAATCTTTCGACCTGTAACCCCAAGGGCCGGGTCATCTGTTGAAAGATGAGCCGGGTCTTGATATTAGAAAAATCTTTCGACCTGTAACCCCAAGGGCCGGGTCATCTGTTGAAAGATGAGCCGGGTCTTGATATTAGAAAAATCTTTCGACCTGTAACCCCCAAGGGCCGGGTCATCTGTTGAAAGATGAGCCGGGTCTTGATATTAGAAAAATCTTTCGACCTGTAACCCCAAGGGCCGGGTCATCTGTTGAAAGATGAGCCGGGTCTTGATGTTGTATAATTTTGTCTAAAAAATTATACATTAGCCCCCAAGTGTCAGAGATGTTGCTTGCAATAGTTCTGAGACTTGCCCCTTGATAATATACTTGACAGGAATCTCTTGCCCAAGCTGAGTCGGCGTTGGGCGACTTAAAGAAAAGTTTAGCCGACCAGCAAGACGCGCGGGCTAAATCAGAAGAAAAATGTCAAGTGATCTTATCTGAGATGGAGAAGTTGAAGGCCGCCCACAAGAAGGCTCAAGCTAATCAAGGCGCCGCGCTAAAGCGAGTGGAAAAAGCTGAAGCAAAACTGGAAACCATGCAACAAGAGCTGGCCGACTTAAAGCAACATATCTCCAACATGGCACAGACTATCTTTGGTAAGAAGCAAACCCTGATCTTGTACTTTGTAAAAAAACTTAGTATGAAGAAATTACTGACCATAATTATCCCTTATATAGGTCCGAGAGCCGCCAACCTTCTGGATGACTGTATCTTGACACTAAAGGCGATTTACACATTAACGGAGCAACTGTATACCGGAAGCGTGCTGACCGTGAAGACAGTGATGGGCGCCAAGGAACCCATAACATCAATCAACAAGATGCTTGGCTGCTTATCTACCCTTCCGCCTCAAATAGGTGAGCTAACCCGATCAGCTGCCCGGAAAGGGGTGCTGACTACGTTGAGTCGGTGTTTAGCATATGCTCCACAGCTAAAACCCGAAGTAGCAGCAACAGGCTTTCCCCCGCTCAAGGACGACGGGTCAGAATTTACTCAAGATGATTATCAGCATGTTGTCAAAGAATCACGCTCGGCGGCGACTCAGCTTGCAGCAAGCTTGGATTTGTCAAAGTATCAAGCTGCTTATGATGACAAGAATAAGAAAATAAATCCACCGACCTTTGTGACAACCAGATTGACTCCGCGTCGGCCCAAGAACCCTTTTGATTTGGAGGCGGACCTCTCGACATTTTTGAATGATGAAGATGAATTCGCTGCCTTATCCAAGTGTAATTGGGTGTTGGGCGACTTACAACTTGAAGTCGGCCAGAGTTCAAAGCAAACTGACCCGGAGGCACCAGCAGAGTAGTTCTTGAGGGAATTGGCCATCCGAGCCATGTAATAGGTGATTGTAGAAAACAACCTTGTTCTGCGATTTCTTTTAAAAACCCTTGTATCGCCCTCAGGGCGCCATATGATGCTTGACCCGCCAAGTCAGTAGAGATTTTGATCATCAATTTGTTAGGCTAAAAACATACATCAAACCACCTCGGTGAGTAATGGATGATAATAAATGATAACCGACTCAAGATATTCCGGCGAATTATGTGTAGAAAAAACCTGAAAAAAGATCCGGCGAGTCGTAAATTTTTTCAAAACCTTGTGGCAGTGCCAGGAAGGTGAAAGTAAGAATTTCGTCGGCTCATTCAAGTCGCGCAGGATATGACGAGTTAGATAAACTCAAGTGCTACCCGAGGGAGACTTTTTGTGTAAAAAAGCTCAAGTATTTAGACCGGCTGATCAGGCACAAGTCAGGCTTCAGTGAAGCAGGTTCAGTGAACCAATGGTTTCTCTATTCTCCATGTGGGTCGCTAGCCGGTACCATGCATGTTTTAACCAAGGCGAGTTCAGGGTCCATAAAGCGGAGAAACTCGCCAAGAGTTCATGGGTCCATATGGCGATTCGGCCAACACACAGTCCAGTATAACCATTTGTAATGCAGTAATTTTTCGCAAGCCAAATGGGTAGTAAGGCTGATCTCAATGAGAGGAAGCCCCCAAGTGACCTATGATTAGGGGAAAGACCGGTCATAGGATTGTAGAAGCGTATACGCTCTTACCACAAAACGACTTGGGAGCAAATAGCCCCCAAGTAAGCCGGCCTAATCCACAGAATCATATAAGGCGCCTATGTTTGGATCGCACGCTTGCAGCGACTTGATCCTTTTGGATTATCGATACCCAGTGTTGTAATAAGTGCAGCATGGTGACTTATGCTCTCTGGTATGGATAGCGTCCATGCTTGGGCGACTTGTCGAAGACCAATAAAAATCCATGCTTTCAATAAGATGAAGTAGAAGGAAAGCCCCAGAATTCGTGGGCATGAACTTTATTGCTTTATAAAAATGAAAGACTTACAATTTTCAAGAGAAGAAAAAACAGAGCCAATAGCTCAAGTGTAATAAGGCTGCAAGTGGGCTATGTTCCAGGGGCGAGTTGACTCAGCCTCCGTGGTTGGCCAATCAGGCCGAAGATCCACCAGATAGTATGACCCGTTGCGAAGGCTTTTGCTGACGACGAACGGTCCTTCCCATGGTGGTGATAACTTATGCATACCAGTGCGATCTTGGATCAATCGAAGCACTAAGTCGCCCTCCTAAAAAGTTTGGCTCTTGACCCGGCGGCTATGGTAACGCCGCAAGTCCTGCTGATAAATAGCCGATCGGGCGGCAACCAAGTCGCGTGCTTCCTCCAAAGCGTCCAAAGAATCTTGACGCACCAACTCGTTGTCCTGTTCCACATAAGCAGCAACTCTGGGCAAGTCATGCCTAATGTCACTGGGAAGAACGGCTTCTGCTCCGTATAACAGGAAAAAGGAGTAAAACCCGTAGAACGGTTTTGGGTGGTTCAAATGCTCCACAATACTGAAGGCAACTCCTCAACCCAACACCCTGGGGTGCGCTCCAGGGGAACCATAAGTCGGGGTTTGATTCCTCGCAAAACTTCCTGATTCGCCCGTTCTGCTTGCCCATTAGATTGTGGATGAGCGACCGCAGACACATCAAGCCAAATGTGCTCACGGTGGCAAAACTCCTGCATCGCTCCTTGTGATAGATTGGTACCATTATCAGTAATAATGCTGTGTGGATATCCAAACCATAAGATCAGCTTTTTCAAGAACTTGACTGTTGTTTCTGCATCGCAAGCGCCAACAGGTTCTCCTTCGACCCACTTGGTGAATTTATCAACCGCCACGAGTAGATGAGTTTTTTTTGTTGGATGACATCTTAAAGGGGCCAACCATGTCCAGCCCCCAGACCCCAAAAGGCCAAGTAATATGTATCATCCTTAGTTCTTGAGCCGGCACATGAGCCTGTCGTCCGAAACGCTTACAACCATCACATCGACGAACTATCTCTTCTGCGTCTGCATGAGCCGTAAACCAAAAGAATGCATGACGGAACGCCTTTGAGACCAGGGAACGTGACCCGGCATGATGCCCACAATCTCCGGCATGGATGTCGTTCACAATTACGCACCCTTCTTCGGACGTTGATGATGACCATAGATTACGCATCGTTGGAATACCCCAGAAGTGCTTCGCTTATATAATTCGCCGTTGATGATGACCATAGATTTGGTCCAACGAACGATTTGGCGAGCCAACACCTCATCCGAAAATAACTCGCCTCGTGCAAGATATGCCAAATAAGGAAGAACCCAATCCGGCGTAACACGAAGAGCCGCCACAAACTGGGACTCAGGGTCTGGTATTGCCAACTCCTCTTCTGAGGGCAACCTCACGGAAATATTATGCAAAATATCCAGAAAAATATTGGGAGGAACCGGCTTACGTTGTGAGTCGAGACGTGAAAGGGCGTCAGCTGCCTCGTTAAGTCGCCGATCGATATGATCAACTTGATAGCCATGGAAACCCGCCACATCAGACACAGCCCTTCGGTAAGCCGCCATCAGGGGGTCCCGAGAATCCCAAGTACCTGAAACTTGTTGAGCCACCAGATCAGAATCGCCAAGACATCTGACACGCGTGAGGTTCATCTCCTTGGCGAGTCGCAAACCATGAAGCAAGGCTTCATATTCTGCAGCGTTGTTGGTGCATGGGAACATGAGTCGGAGAACATAACAAAATTTGTCTCCCTGGGGTGAAATCAACACCACGTCAGCCCCCGAGCCTTCCAATTGCCTAGACCCATCAAAGTAAATAGTCCAGTACGTGAGGTTAGGCCTGTCTTCCAGAATCTGCAATTCGGTCCAATCATTGACGAAGTCGACCAATGCCTGGGATTTGATGGCCGTGCGAGGGGTGTACCGCACGTGGTGCGGCCCAGGTTCAATTGTCCATTTGGCGATTCGCCCTGTTGCTTCTCGGTTTTGGATGATGTCCCCAAGAGGAGCGGAGCTAACCACCGTGATGGGATGCTCTTGGAAATAGTGTTTGATCTTCCGACTCGCCATAAAGACCCCATAGACCAGCTTCTGCGAGTGCGGGTAACGTTGTTTGGAGAGGGTTAACACCTTGCTAATGAAGTACACCGGGCATTGTACTGGATATTCCTTTCCTTCTTCCTTCCGTTCGACAGCTACTGCCACGCTCACCGCCTTGGAGTTCGCCGCGATGTACAGAAGCATAGATTCTTTTTCAGCCGGGGCGGCCAAAACTGGCGGGTTGACCAGTTGCTGCTTCAGGGCTTCAAAAGCTTCATTGGCCTCGTCTATCCAAACAAAACGGTCAGATTTCTTAAGCAACTGATAGAGGGGAATAGCTTTCTCCCCCAGGCGACTTATGAAGCGACTTAAAGCCGCGATACGACCGGCCATGCGTTGAACTTGATTGATATTCGTTGGTTTCCCAAGCAAAGTAACTGCCTCAATTTTGTCCGGGTTGGCCTCGATGCCGCGTTCGGACACCAAGAAACCCAACAACTTTCCCGCAGGAACGCCAAAGACACATTTGGTGGGATTAAGCTTCATTTGGTATACCCGCAGGTTGTCAAAAGTTTCGTTTAGATCTTCCAAGAGCCTCTCCCTCCTACGGTTTTTAACCACAATGTCATCAACGTAAGTGTGGACGTTGCGTCCGATTTGGCCAGGGAGACAATTTTGGATGCAGCGCTGATAAGTCGCCCCGACGCTCTTGAGCCCGAGCGGCATGGGCACATAACAAAAGGCCCTAAATGGGGTTATAAAAGCTGTCTTCTCGTGATCTTCCACATCCATCTTGATTTGGTGATATCCGGAATACGCGTCCAGGAAACACAGACGCT
This sequence comes from Hordeum vulgare subsp. vulgare, assembly GCF_904849725.1. NCBI lineage: Eukaryota > Viridiplantae > Streptophyta > Magnoliopsida > Poales > Poaceae > Hordeum > Hordeum vulgare. The sequence continues at coordinate 597,660,475 of NC_058521.1, forward strand.
CGCAGCCTGCTACTGAATCAATGATTTGATCGATGCGGGGAAGGGCGAAAGGGTCCTTTGGACAAGCTCTGTTAAGGTCTGTGTAGTCAATGCACATGCGGAAGGTGTCGTTCTTCTTGAGCACCAGGACCGGGTTAGCCAACCACTTGGGGTGGAAGACCTCTATGATGAATCCAGCGGCCAAAAGACGGGCGACTTCTTCCCCAATTGCCTTGCGTCGTTCCTCATTGAACCTGCCAAGATATTGCTGAATCGGTTTTGCCTTTGGGTCAACATTAAGATGGTGCTTAGCGAATTCTCTCGGTACTCCAGGCATGTCAGAAGTTTTCCATGCGAAGATGTCCCGATTCTCACGGATGAATTCGATGAGCGCGCTTTCCTATTTGGGATCCAGATCCGCCCCGATAGTAAATTGCTTGGATGAGTCACCAGGAATGAAATCCACCATCTTAGTGTCATCCATTGGTTTGAACTTGAGGGGAGGCTCAGCGTCTGTTGTTGGCTTCTTGAGGGGTGACATATCCGCCGGATCAACATTGTCCTGGTGATACTTGAGCTCTTCTACAACACAAGCGACCTCTGCGTAAGCCGCATCTCCTTCCTCACACTCTCTTGCTATCCTCCTGTCACCATCAACCGTGATGGGTCCCTTAGGACCAGGCATCTTGAGTTTAAGGTAAACATAGCAGGGGCGAGCCATGAAACGGGCGTAAGCCGGTCGCCCAAACAACGCATGATAAGGGCTCTTTAACTTGACAACCTCAAATATAAGCGACTCGCTCCTGTAATTGGATGCTGTTCCAAACGCCATTGTCAGTTTGACCCGGCCAATGGGGTATGCCGACTTACCTGGGACGATTCCATGGAATACCGTGGTCGACAGCATTAAGTCTTTCTCCAGCAGGTTCATCCTTCGAAAGGTGTCGAAATATAATATGTTGATGCTGCTACCACCATCCATAAGCACCTTCGATAGGGTATATCCTCCGACTTGAGGAGCCACGACCAATGCTAAGTCGCCGGGGTTGTCAATCCTGGGCGGGTGGTCCTCCCTACTCCACGAGATAGTCTGCTCGGACCAATGGAGGTACCTGGGGAGCGCCGGCTCAGATACACTGTATGTTCGGTGCTTCACCTTCTTATCTCGCTTGCATGCATTGGTGGTGAACACGTGGTATTGCCCGCTGCTTAATTGTTTGGGATTGTTGTGGAACCCGCCATGATCATCTTGCCCCTGTGAAGCCCCCTACGGGGGTGGCTGCTGAAACACTCCGAGCGGGTTATATCGCTGTTGGTTGTGCACTGGATACTGGCCGCTGCTTGGTTGCGAGCCGCCCCGAGCCCCTAGTTCGGGGAAGCCGCCGAACGGGTTCTGACGTTGATTAGGTGCACCGAACTGTTCCTGCCATTGGCCCTGGTCACCGTTTTGGCCCTTTTTGATTGCCTCTGCCCGAAATTCCTGCATCACGTAACAGTCCTCCCAAGAGTGAGTCGCCGGTCCGTCCGCCATGGCATGGTGTGGGCAGGGGCCCTTAAGTATCTCATTATAATTGCGTGACTTCTTGCCACTGTAACCCCTCTTCTTCTGGCGCTGGTTGCCGTTATTGGCATTGGTGTTGGCGATGAAGTCCGTGGACCCTTCCTGCTGCCTTCTCTTGCCGTCCCCCCCATGATTATGGTGGGCGCGTCCCTGGAGCCGGGTGTGATTTTTGGATGACTCGCCTTTCCTCGGCGAGTTGGCTTTGCTGCCATCCTCTCCTGGATCTTTGGTATCGTCCGCTTCGGCGTACCTAGTGAGGGTCTCCATCAATTCTCCCATATCCTGGACCTTTCGCTTGAGTCGCCCCAGCTTCTGTACCAAGGGCTCATAGTGGCAGTTTTGCTCCAAGATCAACACGGCCCGAGCCGCTGTAATGCCGTCCGACGAGTGGATGATTTCTGCGACCCGCCGCGTCCAGTGGTGAGCCGAACGCAGTGCTGTAAATCGATTATCGTCATCGGGCGCTTGCAAGTTCCCCGGAAAGTTTTGACGAAATGCTCTTTCAGCTCGACCCAAGTCTGGATGGAGTTGGGTGGCAGGTTTTTCAACCAAGTGCGCGCCGTCCCCTCGAGCATCATTGTGAAGTACCTGGCACAGACCACTTCATTTACATCGAGCATGTCCATGGCGATTTCGTAACTCTCAACCCATGATGCCGGCTCAAGGTCGGGGGTGTAATTGGGCACCTTCCTTGGTCCTTTAAAATCTTTCGGCATCCGCTCATTGCAGAGGGCGGGGGCCAAGCATGGTACCCCTACTTGCCTGCCGCCTCCAATAAGTGGTGCTGGGCCAGTTTGAATGTCCGGGTGATCCCGGCCCGGCGGGTCCCGATGGTCAGGCGGGTTAACCTGGGGCAGGGGTCGCGGTCCGCTGGTTATGGCGGGCTGGTCCTCTGGCCGGCTCCTGGTGCGGCTTGCTTGGGGGGTGGAGTGTAGCCGATCGAGGCTGTGCGAGAACTGAGCGTTTTGAACCACCGCCGTCTTCAACATCTCAATGGTGTTCCTTGCTTCTATTTCGGCCGGGGTGTTGCCATAAATCGGAAGGGATTCTAAATGGCAAGTTGCGGCAATCACGTTGTCCACGGGGTTGGAAAAGTGGCCCTGAGGCGTCTGGAAACGGGGAACACGATCAACTGCTGGCTGAAGCGGCGGGTTTGGCGGCTGACCTGTCCCTCCCCTAGAGCGTTTCTTGCCCCGGGGGTGCGTGGAGTGTCGAAAAGGCGGGTAGGGTTGAGATCAGGGGGTAAACGCCCCGGGTGCCTCCTTTGATGAACAGCGTCGGATGCACGCTGATGCCTCTCGAGCCGCCAGTTTTCGGTGTTCCAGAAGGGCTGTCTCAGCGGTGATCTGAGCTTGCTGGGTCTCGATCCTAGCGGCTTCTGCTTCAGCATCTCGCTGAGCCTTTGCCACCCCATCTCTTAGCTTTGCCAACTCGGCATTTATCGTGCCCTTGTTTTCTGCTGTTACAGGGGTCGCCATGATCCTTGTTATCTCCGCTGTCAAGTCCACCAAGATCGCAGCTGGGCTCTTGGATGTTTCGCCAGTCCCGTCATTGCCTGCGGGGTTTTGCTGGGACTGAGTCGCCCCCGCCATGTACACGGCGATCTTACGGCGGGTCCAGTCAAGGACTTCGGGATCCATTGCCAGTGACAGGTCTCCGAGGCAGCCCCCGTGTAGAGACTGAATTGAATCTGTGTCGCCCATGGATGATTTGTCATCAATGTTGACCGGCGGAGTCTCCTGAGTCGCCGATCGTTCTGGTTCCTCAGATCCCTGTGTGAAGCCAACAAAGACCGGGCGGGTTAGGTCTGGCGTCGCAATAGGGCGGACATACCTGGCCGGCTCGACGATGTCGATGGAGATGTCCGGTTCAGGCGCGGGCGATCCAACCATGCCGACAAAGATGTTGATCTTGCCAAAGGGGACTTTGTAGCCGGATTCGATTGAATCCGTCTCGGGCCCCCATAGCGAGTTATTGATGTAGTACTTTCCACGACGGTTCCGAGTCATGAGCCCAGCCGTGTAGCTCCCTGACCCTGGTAGGGCTCCCTTTGAGAACTCAACTCCACCGTGCGTAGGCCCCACGGTGGGCGCGAACTGTCATGGTTTTGTCACGACAGATGTCCTCGTGAAAGGACTTAGTGTTGGAGCCATCACACCTTGGTGGCGACTCAAAGGGGTTGAACAGGAACGAGACAAAGATTTACCCAGGTTTGGCCCCTCGTGAGGAGGTAAAAGCCTACATCCTGCTTTGTGTTGTATTGATGGTGTTTCGATTACAAGGAGGACATAACTCGCCTGACCTAGCACTCGATGATTTCTAACCTGCCTCTCCTTCCCCGGGACTCGCCTTTATATACAGGCCGAGCCCTTAGGGTTTACAAGAGTCCTTGCCATTACGCAGGTCATGATTCTTTCTATCTCTAAGTCGCCGTGCTTTCCAAGACTTGGAGACCTTCCCAATGATCGACTCTACACGAAGATCTTGAACCGCCATCTAGCTCCTGGGCTTTATTGGGCCAAAGCTTGAATCGCCAATGGATGAGTCGCCCACTTGGTAACCCGGCCCAACCAGGGAGGGTCACACAACAGATAATATCCCCAACACCTAGTGTTGCTATTATCAAAGATCTCTTAGCCGAAGACATAGACGGGCATGTTATCAAATTCTGTGAGGACTCCGCTAGAATTGCTAAACCTCACGCGAAAGACAAACACAGACCTGTAGTTGGCCTGCCCGTTGTTTCTGTCAAGATAGGAGATCACTGTTATCATGGTTTATGTGATATGGGTGCTAGTGTTAGTGCAATACCCCGGTCCCTATATGATGAAATCAAAGATGAGATTGCACCTGTTGAGTTAGAACCCATTGATGTCACTATTGCGCTAGCTAATAGAGACACTATCTACCCTGTGGGAATTGTGAGAGACGTAGCAGTCCTGTGTGGTAAGACGAAGTATCCTACTGATTTCCTCGTCCTTGCTACTGCACAAGATAGCTTTTGTCCCATCATATTTGGTAGACCCTTTCTCAACACTGTCAATGCTCATATTGATTGCGTTAAATAAACTGTCACTGTTAGTTTCGAGGGTGTGTCTCATGAATTTAACTTCTCCAAGTTTGGAAGACAACCCCATGAAAAAGAGTCGTCTGGTAGGGATGAAATCATTGCTCTTGCCTCTATTGCCGTGCCTCCCACGGATCCTTTGGAGCAATATCTGCTTGAGCATGAAAATGATATGCATATGGATGAAAGAGATGAGATAGATAAAATTGTTTTAGAACAATATCCTATTCTTAAGAATAATCTGCCTGTTGAACTGCTTGGGGATCCTCCCCCACCAAAGGGTGATCCTGTGTTCGAGCTAAAACAGTTACCAGATACACTTAAGTATGCCTATCTTGATGAGAAGGAGATATATCCTGTTATTATTAGTGCTCACCTCTCGAATCACGAAGAGAAGAAGTTATTAAAAAATTTGAGGAAGCACCGTGCTGCTATTGGATATACTCTTGATGATCTCAAGGGTATTAGTCCCACTCTATGTCAGCACAAGATTAAAACTGATCCTGATTCTAAACCAGTTGCTGATCATCAACGGAGGTTAAATCCTAGGATGAAAGAGGTCGTGAGAAAATAAATATTAAAGCTTCTGGAAGCAGGAATCATTTATCCTGTTGCTCATAGTGATTGGGTAAGTCCAGTACATTGCGTATCTAAGAAGGGAGGTATCACCGTCGTTCCTAATGATAAGAATGAACTACTCCCACAGAGGATTATTACTGGCTATAGGATGGTGATAGACTTCCGGAAACTGAACAAGGCAACCAGGTAAGACCATTATCCTTTGCCGTTTATCGACCAAATGCTAGAAAGGCTATCTAATCACACACACTTCTGCTTTCTAGACGGTTATTCAGGTTTCTCGAAAACACCTGTTGCACAATCTGATCAGGAGAAAACCACTTTCACCTGCCCCTTCGGTACCTTTGCTTATAGATGTATGCCTTTTGGCTTATGCAATGCACGTGCCACCTTTCAAAGATGTATGATGGCTATATTCTCTAACTTTTGTGAAAAGATTGTTGAGATTTTCATGGATGATTTCTCCGTTTACGGTTCTTCCTTTGACGATTGCCTCAGCAACCTTGATCGAGTCTTACATAGATGCAAAGATACCAACCTCGTCTTGAACTGGGAGAAGTGCCACTTCATGGTTAATGAAGGCATCGTCTTAGGACACAAAATCTCTGAGAAAGGCATTGAAGTTGATAAGGCTAAGGTTGATGCAATTGAGAAAATGCCTTGCCCCACAGATATCAGAGGTATACGAAGTTTCCTAGGTCATGCTGGTTTCTATAGAAGGTTCATTAAAGACTTCTCTAAGATTTCTAGGCCACTTACCAACCTCTTGCAGAAGGATGTTCCTTTTGTTTTTGATGAGGATTATGAGGAAGCTTTCGAAATACTTAAGAAGGCCTTGATAACCGCACCTATTGTTCAACCACCTGATTGGAACTTGCCCTTTGAAATCATGTGCGATGCTAGAATTATGCTGTTGGTGCTGTTCTAGGACAAAGAGTTGACAAGAAGTTGAATGTCATTCACTACGCTAGTAAAACTCTAGACAGTGCCCAAAGATACTATGCCACTACGGAGAAGGAATTTTTAGCAGTCGTGTTTGCATGTGAAAAGTTCAGATCTTATATAGTTGACTCCAAAGTCATTATTCACTCTGATCATGCTGCTATTAAGTACCTTATGGAGAAGAAGGACGCTAAGCCTAGGCTAATCAGATGGGTTCTCCTGCTACAGGAATTTGATTTGCACGTTGTTGACCGAAAGGGTGCTGATAACCCTGTAGCAGATAACTTGTCCAGGCTAGAGAATGTCCTTGATGAACCACGACCTATTGATGACGGCTTTCCCAATGAGCAACTGAATGTCATCCGCACTTCACATAGTGCACCGTGGTATGCCGATTACGCAAACTATATCGTAGCCAAATACATACCACCCAGTTTCACCTACCAGCAAAAGAAGAAATTCTTCTCTGATTTGAGACACTACTTTTGGGATGATCCTCACCTTTATAAGGAAGGAGTAGATGGTGTTATTAGACGTTGTGTGCCTGAATATGAACAGGGACAAATCCTGCAGAAGTGTCATCCCGAAGCCTACGGAGGACACCATGCTGGAGATAGAACTACTCATAAGGTATTGCAATCAGGTTTCTATTGGCCCACTCTCTTCAAGGATGCCCATAAGTTTGTCTTGTCTTGTGACGAATGTCAAAGAATAGGGAACATCAGTAAACGTCAGGAAATGCCTATGAACTATTCGCTTGTCATTGAACCATTTGATGTCTGGGGCTTTGATTATATGGGACCCTTCCCGAGTTCCAATGGGTATACTCACATCTTAATTGCTGTTGATTACGTCACTAAGTGGGTAGAAGCTACCCCCACTAGAAATGCTGATCACCACACCTCTATTAATATGCTTAAAGAAGTCATTTTCCCAAGATTTGGAGTCCCTAGATATCTGATGACTGATGGCGGTCCACACTTCATTCATGGTGTTTTCCGCAAGATGCTCGCTAAGTATGATGTCAACCATAGAGTTGCATCTCCTTATCATCCTCAGTCTAGTGGTCAAGTGGAGTTGAGTAATAGGGAGATCAAATTGTTCTTACAAAAGACTGTCAATAGATCTCGAAAGAATTGGTCTAGCAAACTTGACGATGCACTATGGGCTTGTAGGAATGCTTATAAGAATCCCATGGACATGTCGCCGTATAAAATTGTTTACGGTAAGGCCTGTCATTTACCTCTTGAGCTAGAACACAAAGCTTATTGGGCAATCAAAGAGCTCAACTTCGATTTCAAACTTGCCGGTGAGAAGCGGTTGTTTGATATCAGCTCATTAGATGAATGAAGGGCCCATGCATATGAGAATGCCAAGTTGTTCAAGGAAAAGGTTAAGAGATGGCACGATAAAAGAATACAAAAACATGAGTTCAATGTAGGTGATTATGTCCTGCTATACAATTCTCGCTTAAGATTCTTCGCAGGTAAGCTTCTCCCTAATGGGAAGGTCCCTACGTTGTCGAGGAAGTATATCATTCCGGTGCCATCAAAATCAATAACACGGAAGGTAATTTTCCTAGAGTGGTAAATGGGCAAAGAATCAAGCATTATATCTCTCGTACTCCCATAAATGTTGAGACCAATATCATCAATATCATAACTTCAGAGAAGTATATAAAGGATGTTTATCAGCCTGTTTCAGACTCTGAAAACGAAGAGGTATGTGTTCCGGTAAGTAATTGGACTCCAAAACTTTTCCAGTAGGAAATTTTCTCTGTTTTGGAATTTATGAAAAAATAGAAAAATAAAAAGCAGTCCGGCGAGCGCACGAGGCGGCCACAAGCTTGGTGTCCGCGGCCTCCCCCTGGCCGCGGCTACAGGGCTTGTGGGCACCTCGTGTGCCTCCTGGACTCTGTTTTATTGCGGAGCACTCCTTCTGGTCCAGAAAAAATCATTATATATACGCCCGAGGGTTTTGATCTCCTTATCGCGCAATTTTCCTCTGTTTTCGTTTCGAGTCTGTTTTCTGCCGTAGATCTAGGTCAAGATGTCTTCTCAGGATTCAGAGGGGGAGAGCTATGTGGCTGATTACCTTGCTGACCCCAAGGTCTATGGGGACTTGGAACCATATGGTTGGACCACTGATGAGGAAGAGGACTATGATCCCAAGGGGAAGGAACAAACGAGTTCCGATGAAGAGGAGGCTCCTCTACCTCAACCTGGACGCACTCATGTGGAGTTCAAGAAGTCGAGCCTCCGTGACTCAAGGAAGAAGCCTAAGAACTTGTTTATCCCTTCTCGTTTCTTGCACGAGAGTAAGCAGGAACTTTGTCAAAGGGTGTTGAAGCTTGAGGAGGAAAATGATGATCCGAGAGAGCAGATTTTCATGCTCAAGTGGAAATTAGACAAGCTCAAAACCTCAGCAACAACTCCTCCGCCACTACCAAAGGAAGACAACTGAGCATTGGTATGGGAAATCCCCTTGTCTTTTGCCAAGCTTGGGGGAGTTGCCCTGGTATCATATCACCTTTATATCTTTTCTTTTACCTTTGTTTTAGTTCTTTCCTTTTTTTCAGTATTTACTTTCTTCTCTTAGTTGAGTAAGTCTTTAGTGTTTAGTTTGAGTCTTTTGCCTTGTGTCTCCCCCGATGTATTCGAGCTTGCAAGCTATATAATAAAGAGTATATTAGTCAAGGGATTTGTTTTGTGCCGTGATCAAAATTACGAAAAGAACGATAGCATGAAAGATCATGAGATGATCTTATGGAAAGTGATAACTTCACATATAACAAGTATGGTGATTGAAACTTGTTGAGAATAGACCAACATAGACCCCAGTCATTGTTGCAATTAATAAGAAGTAATAAAGAAAGAGAGGTTCACATATAAATATATCATCTTAGACACTTTTTACAATTGTGAGCACTCACCAAACTATTACATGCTTAAAAGTAGATGTTGGACAAGGAAGACAACATAATGAATTGTGTTTGCTTGATTCCAAACAATGTTATATGTATAGGGATCCCTTAGCATGTGACGATTGCTTCCACCTCATATTAGCCAAAACTTCCGTACTAAGTAGAAATACTACTTGTGCATCCATAAACCTTCAACCCAGTTTTGCCATGAGTGTCCACCACACCTACCTATGGATTGAATAAGATCCCTCAAGTAAGTTGTCATCGGTGCAAGCAATAAAAATTGCTCTCTAATATGTATGATCTATTAGTGTGTGGAAAATAAGCTTTATACGAACCTATGATGAGGAAGACATAAAAGCGACAGACTGCATAATAAAGTTCTTTATCACAGGAGGCAATATAAAGTGACGTTCCTCCGCACTAAGAGGACACGCATCCAAACCTCAAAAGCGCATGACAACCTCTGCTTCCCTCTGCGAAGGGCCTTTCTTGTACCTTTACTTTTGTCCTTGTGAAAGTCTTGGTGATCAACACCAATTCACTATTCCATCTTCATCTTGGTGAACGTCATATGCTAGGGAAAGATCTATATTCATATATCAACTTGGAGATGAGTACTTATGCTTTATTATTGTTGACTTTACCCTTGAGGTAAATGGTTGGGAGGCAAAATTATAAGCTCCTATCTTTCTCTGTGTCCAACTGAAACTTTGATGCCATGAGTACCACGTGAGTTGTAACAATTGTGGAAAATAAAAGAGATGATTGAGTATGTGGATTTGCTTTACAAGCTCTTATTTGACTCTTTCTGATGTTATGATAAATTGCAATTGCTTCAATGACTATGGATTGTTGTTGGCTACTTCTCGGTAAGGTTTTTGATTCATACTTTTCTTTGTGAAGGAATTGTTACTTTCCCATAAGAATCTTTATGATATATTGTTGTTCTATGTGTGATCATGATGCCCTCATGTCCGTATTATGTTTTATCGACACCTTCATCCCTAAACATGTGGACATGTTTATGGATCTTGGTTTTCGCTTGAGGACAAGTGAGGTCTAAGCTTGGGGGAGTTGATACGTCCATTTTGCATCATGCTTTCATGTTGATATTTATCGCTTTATGGACTGTTATTATACTTTGTGGTACCATACTTATGCCTTTTCTCTCTTATTTTGCAAGGTTTATTTGAAGAGGGAGAATACCGGCAGCTGGAATGCTGGACTGGAAAAGGAGCAAGTCTGAGTCCTCTATTCTGCACAACTCCAAATGCACTGAAAATCAACGTGGAATTTTTTGGGAATATATAAAAATCATTGGGAGCTGCCAGGGTCCCACAAGCCTGGTGGCCGCGGCCTGCCCCCTGGCCTCCGCAACAGGGCTTGTGGGTACCCTGGTGGCCCACTAGCCCCCCTCTTCTGCTATATGAAGGGTTTCGTCCGGAAAAAAAATCAGGGTGGAGCTTTTTCGTGGATTGTCCGCTGCCACGAGGTGGAACTTGAGCACAACCAATCTAGAGCTCCGGCAGGACGATCCTGCTGGGGAAACTTCCCTCCCGGAGGGGGAAATCGTCGCCATCGTCATCACCAACACTCCTCTCGTCGGAGGGGACTCATCTCCATCAACATCTTCATCAGCACCATCTCATCTCCAAACCCTAGTTCATCTCTTGTAACCAATCTCCGTCTCGCGACTCCGATTGGTACTTGCAAGGTTGCTAGTAGTGTTGATTACTCTTTGTAGTTGATGCTAGTTGGATTACTTGGTGGAAGAGTTTATGTTCAGATCCTTGATGCTACTCATTACACCTTTGATCATGATTATGATTATGCTTTGTGAGTAGTTACTTTTGTTCCTGAGGACATGGGAAAAGTCATGCTAATAATAGTCATGTGAATTTGGTATTCGTTCGGTATTTTGATATGTTGTATGTTGTTTTTCCTCTAGTGGTGTTATGTGAACGTTGACTACATAACACTTCACCATTATTTGGGCCCAGAGGAAGGCATTGGGGAGTAGTAAGTAGATGATGGGTTGCTAGAGTGACAGAAGCTTAAACCCTAGTCTATGCGTTGCTTCGTAAGGGGCTGATTTGGATCCACTAGTTTAATGCTATGGTTAGACGTTGTCTTAATTCTTCTTTCGTAGTTGCAGATAATTGCGAGAGGGGTTAATCATAAGTGGGATGCTTGTCCAAGTAAGGGTAGTACCCAAGCGCCGGTCCACCCACATATCAAACTATCAAAGTAACGAACGCGAATCATATGAACATGATGAAACTAGCATGACAGAAATTCCCGTATGTCCTCGGGAGCGTTTTTCCTCCTATAAGACTTTGTTCAGGCTTGTCCCTTGCTACAAAAGGGATTGAGCCACTTTTCTGCACCGTTTCTACTACTTGTTACTTGTTACTTTTCACCTGCTACGTTTCACCTCACTACACCATCACTTGTTACCGCCACTTTCAGTGCTTGCAGTTATTACCTTCCTGAAAACCGTTTATTAGAGCCTTCTGCTCCTCGTTGGGTTCGACACTCTTACTTATCGAAAGGACTACGATTGATCCCTTATACTTGTGGGTCATTAGTGACAGCAGTAGCAACAAAGTAACGTAGCAAGGACCAGTAGGAAAAACTCGTAGGCATTGGATCAGTGATGGATGATTATGCCGGATGTTATTCATCATGCAACAGTTATAATGCAGAGAGATATGTAACTAGCTCCAGTTTGTCAATGTAATGTAGGCATGTATTCCGTATGTAGTCATACATGCTTAGGGAAAAGAACTTGCATGACATCTATTGTCCATCCCTCCCGTGGCAGCGGGGTCCTAATGGAAACTACGTGATATTAAGGTTCTCCTTTTAATAAAGAACCGGACCAACACATTAACACTTAGTGAATACATGAACTCCTCATACTATGGTCATCTCTGAGAGTGGTTCCGGCTATTGTCACTCCAGGGTTGCCGGGTCATAACACATAGTAGGTGACTACAACTTGCAAGATAGGATCAAGAACACACATATATTGGCGACAACATAATAGGTTCATATCTGAAATCATGGCACTCGGGCCCTAGTGACAAGCATTAAGCATGGCAAAGTAGTAGCAACATCAATCTCAGAACATAGTCGATACTAGGGATCAATCCCCGTCAAAACTAAATCGATTACATGATAGATCTCATCCAACCCATCACCGTCCAGCAAGCCTACGATGAGATTACTCACGAACAGTGAAGAGCATCATGGAATTGGCGATGAAGGAAGGTTGCTGATGACGATGGCGACGATCTCCCCTCTCCGGAGCCTAGAACGGACTCCACATCTGCCCTCCAGAGGAAGAACAGGAGGTGGCGGCGCCTCCATATCGTAAAACGCGATGAACTCTTCTCCTTGATTTTTTTGGACGAAAGGGACTAAATAGACCTGAGATTGGAGGCGGTGGAGCAACATGGGCCCCACAAGCCTGCCAGGCGCGGCCAGGGGGCCCGCGGCTGGTGCGCTTGTGGGATCCATGCTCCACTTCCTCCGTTGATTCTTGCGCCAGTATTTTTTATATATTCCACAAAAATTCTCCGTAAATTTTCAGGTCATTCCGATAACTTTTATTTCTGCGCAAAAACAACACCATGGCAATTTTGCTGAAAACAACATTAGTCCGGGTTAGTTCCATTCAAATCATGCAAATTAGAGTCCAAAACAAGGGCAAAAGAGTTTGGAAAAGTAGATATGACGGAGACATATCAACTCCCCCAAGCTTAAAACCTGGCTTGTCCTCAATCAATTTAGTTGACCAACTGAAAGAGACAAAAGAAAAACTTTTACGAACTCTGTTTGATCTTGTTGTTGCAACTATGTCTAACTCATAACCCGAATTTCAGCAAGATCACAAGCTAACCACATAAGCAAATGACATCTAGGTCTCACGGTAAACTCATATCAATGGCATAATCAACTAGCGAGCAATAATAATAAGTTTCAAATGTCAACACTCAATCAAAACAATCATGAAGCAGTATGAACAGATGGTATCTCGCTAGCTCTTTCTGAGACCGCAAAACATAAATGGAGAGCACCTTCAAAGACCAAGGGCTGACTGAACATTGTAATTCATGGCAAAGAAGATCCAGTCATAGTCATACTCAATCACAGTTAAAAGCAAAGCATAAAAATGACAGAGGTTCTCTCTAATTGGTGCTTTTATAAGAGGATGACTCAACAGGAACATAAATAGACATGCCCTTCGAAGAGGGAAGCATTGATTTGCAGAGGTGCCAGAGCTCAAGCTTTCAAAACAGAGATAATAATTTTGGGTGGCATGCTTTCATTGTCAACGCAATGACTAAGAGTTTTCACCATCTTCCACGCTACACATGCTATAGGCGGTTCCCAAATAGAAAAGTAAAGTTTTGACTCCCCCACCACCAATCAATCACACTCCATGACTAGTCGAATACTCGGGTGCTGTCCATACCAACATCAATCCAGGGGGAGTTTTGTTTGCAATTATCTTTTCAATTTGAGCATGGAACTGGGCATTCCAATTACCGGCCCCTTTCTCGTCAATGATAGTGAATAAACACATATCGAGGATAACACGCCTGCATGGAAGATACTGATAGCCCCCTGTCACCACATGAGCGGTTCGGGCATGCAAAACAGATTATTTCTTGAAGATTTAGATAGTGGCACATGCAAATTTACTTGGAAGGCCAGGTAGATACCGCATATAGGTAGGTATGGTGGACTCATATGGAACAACTTTGGGTTTAGGGAGGTGGATGCACAAGCAGTATTCCCGCTTAGTACAAGTGAAGGCTAGCAAAAGACTGGCAAGCGACCAACTAGAGAACTACAACAATCATCAAAATGCATTGAGATTAACTAACATTGAGTTCAAGCATGAGTAGGACATAAATCACCATGAACATGAATATCATAGAGGTTATGTTGATTTTGTTTCAACTACATGCGTAAACATGCGCCAAGTCAAGCCACTTGAATCATTCAAAGGAGGATACCATCCTATCATACTACATCATAGTCATCTCAAAATTCATGTTGGCATCCAAGACAAACCATTATAAGCTCCTAGCTAATTAAGCATGGCATCAGAAACTATGATCTCTAAGTTGTCATTGCAAACATGTTTCTCTCACAACAAAGCTGAATCTGGAATGATGAGCTAGTCATATTTACAAAAACAAAATAGATCGAGTTCATACCAGCTTTTCCAGGCTCAGTCACTTCATCATATATCGTCATTATTGCCTTTCACTTGCATGACCGAATGATGTGAACAATAATAAGAGTGCTCGTGCATTGGACTAAGATGGAATCTGCAAGCAAACACAAAGGAGAAGACAAAGTAATATGGCTCTTTGATAGATAAACAGGTATGCATGCGAGAGCCACTAAATATTGTAACCATGGTCTTCTACCTTGACCCAAAGAAAAGGAAAACTATTTACACGAGAAAGCTCCCAACAAGCAAAAGAAGAAAAGATAATCTTTTGGGGTTTTCTCAAACTAGACAAACACATGAGAAGAAAGCGAGAGAAAGAAATAAACTAGCATGGATGATGCAGTGGCGAAGTGTGAACACCGACAAACAAAGTGAAAGCATGAATATAAGGTCGGTGAGAAACTCGTACTCCCCCAAGCTTAGGCTTTTGGCCTAAGTTGGTCTACTCCCAAGGATGGTCCGGGCAATACCCAAAATCATATTGGGGGTTATACGGGAGCGCTGCAGCCACTGCCTGAATAGCTGCCTCACGGAGACGAGCAGCCTTTGCCTCCCTATCATACTCCTCTGCCTCTCCTCTGGTTATGTAATATCTCCGTTTTACCTGAAAGTCAAAGAAGGCAGGAGAAGGAAGGGTAATATGGAAAACACATTGCCGGTTAAATATTAAACGGTATAGGAGGGATTCATCATCCCTCTCAAGGAACTGGTAGCGTGTCAAAGCGACGCGGTCAAGGAAAGCTGTATGGAGCGGGGGATCTCCTTCGCGGATGGGTACTCCAAGAAAATTTGCTATGCGAGTGGCATAGATCCCACCAAAGAAATCCCCTTCATTAGCATTATTATTCAGCCTCCTTGCTATTATAGCTCCCATGTTGAAACTTCTATCACCCATTACTGCGCTCTTAAGAATACTAAGGTCGGTGCGCAGAGGTGACAATGCTCAATCTTGCCGTTAATGCATCTACCTATGAAGAGGGCAAAGTAATGCAAGGCAGGAAAATGAATGCTCCCCATGTTAGCTTGCGTAATGTCTCTAGTTTCTCCGACAGTTATACGAGAGAAAACAATCTCTAACCGAAGATTTAGGAGGATCATTAAGACTGCCCCAAACAGGTATCTTGCAAATTCTATTGAAATCCTCTAAATCCATGGTATACGATTCGTCATAGAGATCAAACAGTACAGATGTGTCACGGCCAGCTGAAAATTTGAATCTACGAACAAAAGAGGCAGTGAGAGTAACATACTGTTCACATTTATCGAAGATGAATTCTTCGAGTCTGACGTTGTGAACAAGGGTATCGAACTCGTCTTTGAAACCTGCCTCAATCATGAATTCATCAGAAGGCCATTCACATGGTTGTACTTGTGCGTTCCTTGGTTGGTAAGGATCGGGCTCCCGAATCGCGAGACGGGGACCTCTCTTGCTTGAGGAACCACGATGATAGTTTCTCCTGAACATCTTCCTTTTCTGAAATTTTCAGTGACTCAAAGGAAAAGTGAACAAGGCTCAACAAAACTCATAGCAACTACTCCGGCAAGTGCCTAGAAACCATATCACGCATCAAAACTACTTGGGACCAGCTAAAATTAGCATGCAAAGCTCAAGAACAGGGTCACCAAGGCAACAAAAATACGCGATGTATAAGGCACTAGAGCAAAAACTAATTGGACCAATGGAGGAGTCACTTACCAAGGAGCAATTTCCCCAAAACAGTTTGGTGAATGGTGCTTTGCACAAGGAGATCGAAAATCCCAGCAAGAAGAGCAAGAACACGGGTTTGAGCTGCGAAATTATTTTGTCTGGAGATAGGAGAAGCAGATGGGAGCTAGAATGAGTGGAGGGGGTGCACGTGGGCCCCACAAGCCTGGGTGGCGCGGCTAGGGGGGTGCCCGCGCCTCCAAGGCTTGTGACCCACTGGTGCAGCCCCAGACTAGCTCTCCGTCTTAGTATTTTTCAAAAAATCTAGAAATATCATACTTGATTTTCACGGCATTCGGAGAACTTTTATTTTCAGGGTACTTTTCTACGGGACGCTAAAAGCAGAAAACAGGGAAAACTAAACTAAATCTATATTTTTTCTTCTAAGCAACCGAAGGTGAAAGCTTGGAACAGAGGTTTGTGACTCCTCGATCCATCCATCTCATGGTCATCGAAAGAAATCCGTCAATGAGGTTGATCAAGTCTCCTTGACAAACTTTTTCGAATCGCAAAAGGAAATGGAGAATTTTCGAATAGTCATTAGGTTACCTCAATGGGGATGTGCATATCCACGACAATCAAATCATACTTCATCTTGACAGGAGGTATAGGGCATTCAAAGCTCCCAATAAGAATCGATGAAGTTTTTTCGGTAGCATTGATGCAATGTACTCGATATTGTTTCTTCGGAAAGTGCACCGTATGCTCATTACCGTTGACATGGAAAGTGACATTGCCTTTGTTGCAATCTATAACAGCCCCTACAGTGTTTAAAAAGGGTCTTCCAAGGATGACCGCCATGGCATCATCCTCGGGAATATCCAGTATAACAAAGACTGTTAAGATAGTAACGTTAGCAACCACAACAGGCACATCCTCGCAAATGCCGATAGGGAAAGCAATTGACTTGTCGGCCATTTGCAGAGAGATTTCAGTGGGTGTCAACTTATCCAGTTCAAGTCTACTATAAAGAGAAAGAGGCATAACACTAACACCGGCTCCAAGGTCGCATATAGCAGTTCTAACATAGTTGCCTTTAATGGAGCAAAGTATAGTGGGCACTCCGGGATCACCTAGTTTCTTAGGAGTTCCACCGTTGAAGGTATAATTAGCGAGCATGGTGGAAATCTGAACCTCAGGTATCCTCCTCTTATTAGTCACAATATCCTTCATGTACTTAGCGTAGGGAGACATTTTGAGCATATATGTCAAACGCATTTGCACAAAGATAGGTCTAATCATTTCAACAAATCGCTCAAAATCCTCATCATCCTTTTTCTTGTATGGTTTGAGAGGAAAGGGCATGGGTTTCGAAATCCATGGTTCCCTTTCTTTACCATGCTTCCTAGCGATGAAATCGTTCTTATCGTATCTTCTATTCTTAGGTTGTGGGTTATCAAGATCAACAGGTTCAATCTCCACATCCTTATCATTGCTAGGTTGAGCATCAAAATGAACATCACTATCGATATAATCGTTAGGCTCATGCTCATCACCAGATTGCGTTTCGGCATCAGAAACAGAGACATCGTTTGGACTCTCAGGTGTAACAACAACAAGATTGCTAGCGTGCAGGTTCCTATCATCTTTCTTCTTCTTCCTAGGATGACTAGGTGCATCAGTGCTAACTCCTTGAGAATCTTGTTCAATTCTCTTAGGACGACCCTCGGGATACAAAGGTTCCTCGGTCATTCTAGCGCCTCTAGTGATGACTCTGACAGAATTGTCATTCATCTCATTGAGCAAGTCATTTTGAGCCTTAAGTACTTGTTCCACTTGAGTAGTAACCGTAGAGGCATGCTTACTCAGAAGCTTAAGCTCATTGACTTTATGTCCACACAAGCACTTAAATGACTAAGCATACGAGCATTCTATTCCAATTGTCTGTTAACATAATCATTGAAACTTTGTTGTTTGGCAACAAAGTTATCAAATTCATCCACCCATAAGCTAGCAGGTTTATCAAAAGGAATATCACTCTCATTGAATCTACGCAGAGAATTTACTTCTACTACCTGTATCGGGTTATCAAGACCATGGATCTCTTCGATAGGTGGTAGATTTTTGACATCTTCAGATTTAATGCCTTTCTCTTTCCTAGATTTCTTAGCTTCTTGCATATCTTCGGGACTAAGGAATAGAATACCTCTTTTCTTTGGAGTTGGCTTTGGAGGTGGTTCGGGAATAGTCCAAGCATTCTCATTGCACAAGATATTATTCAATAGGATACCATCTTGTTCTACGGTTCGTTCCCTAAAAACACAACCATCACAACTATCTAGGTGGTCTCTCGAAGCATCGGTAAGTCAATTATAGAAGATATCAAGTATTTCATTCTTCAACTTGCGTAAAGTTGTATATTTCCTGCAAGGCAGCTTGCTTCTTATGGGCAGGGAAATATTTTTCAGAGAAGTAGTAGACCATATCCTGGGGGCTACGCACACAACCAGGAGCAAGAGAAGTGAACCAAGTCTTAGCATCATCCTTTAGCGAGAAAGGAAACAACTTGAGGATATAGTAGTGGCGGATCTTTTCCTCACTCGTGAATAGGGTGGCTATATCGTGCAGTTTGGTAAGATGGGCTACAACCGTTTCAGAGTCATAACCGTGAAAAGGATCAGATTCGACCAGAGTGATTAACTCAGGGTCGACATAGAATTCATAATCCTTATCGGTCACAAAGATAGGTGAAGTCGCAAACTTCGGGTCGTATTTCATCCTAGCGTTCAGAGATTTTTCTTTCCACTTGCGTAGTAATTTCTCAACATCATAGCTATCCTTACAAGCAAGAAAGTCCTCAGCTATCTCTCCCTCCATAACATAACCCTCAGGCATGTCAGGCAATTCGTATCTAGGAGAGAAAGTTCTTACAAGCAAAATAGCAGGTTCTACTTCAATAGTATCAGCAGTTTCAGAAGTATCATCACATCTAGCAGCAACTCTAGCAATTTGTGCATCAAGGGCACCTAGTGGCAAAGCAGTATCAAGCATAGCATCATCATAAGCATCATGGGCAGCAGAAGTTGCATCATCAAGCACATGCGACATATCAAGATTTCTAGCAGGAGGTGGTGTCGCAAACTTACTCATAACTGAAGGTGAATCAAGTGCAGAGCTAGATGGCAGTTCCTTACCTGTCCTCATAGTTGAGGGCAAGACTTTAGTTTTTGGATCTTTCAGATTCCTCATAGTGATCAGCAGATGTAAATCCCAAGTGACTCAGAGAATATAGTTGTGCCTCCCCGACAACGACGCCAGAAAATGGTCTTGATAACCCACAAGTATAGGGGATCACAACAGTTTTCGAGGGTAGAGTATTCAACCCAGATTTATTGATTCGACTCAAGGGGAAGCCAAAGAATATTCTCAAGTATTAGCAGTTGAGTTGTCAATTCAACCACACCTGAAAGATTTAGTATCTGCAGCAAAGTATCAGTAGCAAGGTAGTATGATAGCAGCAGTAGCAATAGTAACCCGTAGCAACAAAGTAACAATAGCAACAGTGACAGCAGTAGCAGCAAAGTAACAACAATAGAAACAGAGTAACAATAGCAGCAGTAGCAGCAAAGTAATGTACCAAGTACCAGTAGGAAAAACTCGTAGGCATTGGATCGGTGATGGATGATTATATCGGATGTTATTCATCATGCAACAGTTATAACACGGAGAGATATGTAAGTAGCTCCAGTTCGTCAATGTAATGTAGGCATGTATTTCGTATGTAGTCATACGTGCTTAGGGAAAAGAACTTGCATGACATCTATTGTCCATCCCTCCCGTGGCAGCGGGGTCCTAATGGAAACTACGGGATATTAAGGTTCTCCTTTTAATAAAGAACCGGACCAACGCATTAACACTTCATGAATACATGAACTCCTCATACTATGGTCATCTCCGGGAGTGGTTCCGGCTATTGTCACTCCGGGGTTGCCGGGTCATAACACATAGTAGGTGACTACAACTTGCAAGATAGGATCAAGAACACACATATATTGGCGACAACATAATAGGTTCAGATCTGAAATCATGGCACTCGGGCCCTAGTGACAAGCATTAAGCATGGCAAAGTAGTAGCAACATCAATCTCAGAACATAGTGGATACTAGGGATCAATTCCCGTCAAAACTAACTCAATTACATGATAGATCTCATCCAACCCATCACCGTCTAGCAAGCCTACGATGAGATTACTCACGAATGGTGAAGAGCATCATGGAATTGGCGATGAAGGAAGGTTGATGATGACGATGGCGACGATCTCCCCTCTCCGGAGCCCAGAACGGACTCCAGATCTGCCCTCCAGAGGAAGAATAGGAGGTGGCGGCCCTCTGTATCGTAAAACGCGAAGAACTCTTCTCCTTGATTTTTTTCTGGACGAAAGGGACTAAATAGACCTGACATTGGAGGTGGTGGAGCAACATGGGCCCCACAAGCCTGCCACGCGGGGCCAGGGGGTGCGCCTGGTGGGCTTGTGGGCTCCACGCTCCACTTCCTCCGTTGATTCTTGCGCCAGTATTTTTTATATATTCCACAAAAATTCTCCGTAAATTTTCAGGTCATTCCGAGAACTTTAATTTGTGCGCAAAAACAACACCATGGCAATTCTGCTGAAAACAATGTTAGTCCGGGTTAGTTCCGTTCAAATCATGCAAATTAGAGTCCAAAACAAGGGCAAAAGAGTTTGGAAAAGTAGATACGACGGAGACGTATCACGTATCAACGGGCTATGGAGATGCCCATCAATAGATATCAATGTGAATGAGTAGGGATTACCATGCAACGGATGCACTTAGAGCTATAAGTGTGTGAAAGCTCAAAAGGAAAACTAGTGGGTGTGCACCCAACTTGCTTGCTCACGAAGACCTAGGGAAATTTTGAGGAAGCCCATCATTGGAATATACAAGCCATGTTATATAATGAAGATTCCCACTAGTATAAGGAGGTGACAAAACAAGAGACTCTCAAGCATGAAGAACATGGTGCTATTATGAAGCACAAGTGTGGAAAAAGATAGTAGCATTGTCCCTTCTCTCTTTTTCTCTCTTTTTTTGGATGGGCTCTTTGGCCTCTTTTTATTTTTTTGGGTGGCAATCTTTGGCCTCTTTTCATTTTTCCTCACATGGGACAATGCTCTAATAATGATGATCATCAGACTTTTATTTACTCACAACTCAACACTTAGAGCAATGATGACTCTATAGGAAATGCCTCCGGTAGTGTACCGGGATGTGCAACGATCTAGCTTAGCATATGACGTTGAAACATCTCGCTAGCTATCTTACGATCATGCAATGGCAATATGAAAGTGATGGCACATGTCATGAGACGGAACGGTGGGAGTTGCATGGCAATATATCCCGGAATGGCTATGAAAAGGCCATGATAGGTAGGTATGGTGGCTGTTTTGAGGAAGGTATAAGGTGGTTTTGTGTACCGGCGAAAGTTGCGCGGCACTAGAGAAGCTAGCAATGGTGGAAGGTGAAAGTGCATCTATACCATGGACTCACATTAGTCATGAAGAACTCATATACTTATTGCGAAAGTTTTATTAGTAATCGAAACAAAGTGCTAAACGCATACTCCTGGGGGAAGGGTTGGTAGGTGTTAACCATCGCGCGATCCCGACCGCCACACAAAGGATGACAATCAATAAATCAATTATGCTCCGACTTCCTAACATAGCGGTTCACCATACGTGCATGCTACGGGAATCACTAACTTCAACACAAGTATTTCTAGATTCACAACACCCTACTAACATGACTCTAATATTACCAAATCCATGTCTCAAAACTAATTGGGAGGAATCGAACTTCTCTTTACTAATCAATGCACACGAATATGGAAATTTTTACTATATCTTCTTTGGATGCCTATCATCTTTAGGACTACTTTCATAGCACAAGCCAATTACCAAGATACTCAAAGAGAGCACTCTCAAAAAGATATAAGTGAAGATCGAGAGTTCTTGTTTCTCCAAAATAATACACCGCCGTGCTCTAAAAAGATATAAGTGAAGCACTAGAGCTAGCTCAAAAGATATAAGTGAAGCACATGCGAGCTAAATTGCCTAACTCAAAAGATATAAGCGAAGCTCAATGAGTATTCTAGCAAATTCATGATGAGTGCATGTCTCTCTCAAAAAGGTGTGCAACAAGGATGATTGTGACACAACAAAAAGAAAAGACTCCTATAATATACGATGCTCCAAGCAAAACACATATCATGTGGTGAATAAAAATATAGCTCCAAGTAACGTTACCAATGGATTGAAGACGAAAGAGGGGATGCCTTCCCGGGGCATCCCCAAGCTTAGGATTTTTGGTGTCCTTGAATTTGGCTTGGGATTCCATGGGAATCCCCAAGCTTTAGCTCTTTCCACTCTTTATCCCATTGTCCATGAGAACATCACCCAAAACTTGAAAACTTCACAACACAAAACATAAACAAAAACTCGTGATATCATTAGCATAAGAAAACAAACTACCAACTCTTTAGGTACTGTAGCCAACTTGATTTCTATATATATTGGTGTTATATTACTGTATTCTCACTTTTCCATGGCTAGTACCCAACGATACTATCCATAGTTTCATCAAAATAAGCAATCAACACAACAAAAAAGAATATGTCAAAAACAGACCAGTCTGTAGCAATCTGTATACTTCGTATACTTCTGGTATCTAAAAAATTCTGAAACATTATGACAATTCGGGTAATTGGCATATCAACCAGTAGCAAAAAGAATCAACTCAAAAGCTCTTTATGGATAGGAATTAAAAATAATTTTGTGAGCGCAAAGTTTCTGTCTTTTCCAGCAAGATCAAACAACCATCACCAAAACTAGTCATAAAGGTTTAACTTGGCACAAACACAAAAAGAAACACAAAAAACACAATCATAACAGAATCATGATGGTGTGGACACAACAAAACAGAAAGCAAAAAAGCAAAGATAAATTCATTGGGTTGCCTCCCAACAAGCGCTATTGTTTAACACCCTTAGCTAGGCATAAGGCGATAGAATCACGTATCGTCGTCTTTGGTACTCAAACCATAAGTAGCCCTCATCATGGATTCATAAGGCAATCTTATTTCCTTTCTAGGAAAATGTTCCATGCCCTTCTTTAATGGAAATTTAAACCTAATATTCCCTTCCTTCATATCGATGACAGCACCAATAGTCCTTAGGAAAGGTCTACCAAGAATGATGGGACATGTCGGATTGCAATCAGTATCAAGCATGATGAAATCTATGGGTACATAGTTACTATTTGCAATAATAAGAACATCATTGATCCTTCCCATAGGTTTATTAACAGTAGAATCCGCAAGATGCAAATTAAGAGAGCACTCATCAATCTCATTGAAGCCTAGAACATCACATAAAGACTTTGGAATAGCGAAAACACTAGAACCCAAATCACACAAAGCATTGCATTCATAGTTTTTTGATCTTGATTTTGATAGTAGGTTCCCACTCATCATGAAGTTTTCTAGGAATAGAAACTTCCAACTCAAGTTTCTCTTCAAGAGATTTCATCATAGCATCGACGATATGATCGATAAAGGCCTTGTTTTGGCTATAAGCGTATGGAGAGTTTAGCATGGATTTCATCAAGGAAATACATTCAGTCAAAGAGCAACCATCACAATTGAATTCCCTGAAATCCAAAGTAGTAATTTCATTACTACTCAAAGTTTTGATATCCTCTACTCCACTTTCAATGTTGTTAGCATCAAGATAGATAGACTTCGAATCATTGGGGCATTTCTCAACCAAAGTGGATTCATATCCAGCCCCATCGTCATTAGATTTGACATTAGAAAACAAGGATTCAATGGGAGTCACACCAAGCACTTTAAGATCTTCGTGATTCTCATCACGAGAACACGCCTTTTTAAGCCATTCATGTCTAGCACGAATTTGGGAGGTTCTTTCTTTACTCTCATTCATGGAAACACGCATAGCTTTCAAAGTTTCATCCATATTGATCTTGGGAGGAGCACATCTCAATTTCAAAGCATCAATATCAAAAGACATTCTATCAACGGTCCGAGCGAAGTCATCAATTTTGAGAAGTTTTTCTTCTATGGACGCATTGAAAATATTTTTTGAGTTTATAAACTCTTTAATATTACTCTCTAGATCAGAGGGTAATTTATTGTAATTTCCATGAGCATTGTTGTAGCAATTGCCAAAGCTATTAGAGGGATTACTAGGAAAAGGGTTAGGAATATAGTTACCTCTAAAAGCATTGTTGTGGCCAAAATTATTCCTACCAACAAAATTAACATCCAAGCTTTCATTGCTACTCTCAATCAAGGAAGACAAGGGCATATCATTTGGATCTAAAGGAGCACCTTTACTAGCAAACAATTTCATTAACTCATCCATCTTATCACTCAAAGAGTTAATTTCTTCTATAGCATGCACTTTTTTACTAGTAGGTGACCTTTCACTGTGCCATTGAGAATAGTTTGTCATGATATTGTCTAGGAGTTTTGCGGCTTATCCTAATGTGATTTCCATGAAAGTTCCACCAGAAGCAGAATCCAAGATATTTCTAGAAGCAAAATTCAAACCAGCATAGAAGATTTGTATAATCATCCAAAGACTCAAGCCATGAGCGGGACAATTTCTAATCATCAATTTCATTCTCTCCCAAGATTGTGCAACATGTTCATGATCTAGTTGCTTAAAATTCATGATATCATTACGGAGAGAGATAATCTTAGCCAGTGGAAAATACTTGGATATATAAGCATCTTTACACTTGTTCCAAGAATCAATGATATTTTTGGGTAAAGATGAAAACCAAGTTTTTGCTCGATCTCAAATGAGAACGGAAATAGCTTCAATTTAATCACATCATTATCCACATCTTTCTTCTTTTGCATATTGCATAACTCAATGAAGGTATTAAGATGGGATGCGGCATCTTAACTAGGAAGGCTACAAAATTGCTCTTTCATAACAAGATTCAGCAAAGCAGCATTAATTTCATATGATTCCACACTAGTGGCGGGAGCAATCGGAGTACTAATAAAATCATTATTATTAGTATTCGAGAAGTCACAAAGTTTGGTGTTTTCAGTCATGGTGACTTCAGCAAGCACACAAGCACACAAGCGAACAGAAAGCAAGCGAAAAAAAAGGGCGAACGAAAAAGGCAAATATTTTTGCAAATTTCTGTTTTTCAGAAGTGGGGGAGAGGAAAACGAGAGGCAAAAAAGTAAATGCAAGAGATGAGTTTGGGGCAGTTACGTGGATAAGCTTCACTTAGAATAGTCCCCGGTGCCAGAAATTGACACGTTGGAGGAATACTATTCTTGACTTGATGTTCCCCGGCAACGGCGCCAGAAATTCTTCTTGCTACCTCTTGAGCTTGCGTTGGTTTTTCCCTTGAAGAGGAAAGGGCGATGCAGCACAGTAGCAGTAAGTATTTCCCTCAGTTTGAGAACCAAGGTATCAATCCAGTAGGAGTATCAAGGCAAGTCTCCAAACTACCTGCGCAAAAACAACAAACTTCCACCCAACGCTACAAAGGGGTTGTCAATCCCTTCACGATTGATTGCAAGGTGAGATCTGAAGGCGGAAAGTGCAACAAAGTAAAAGTGTAGAGCTGAAAATATGATGTTGAGTAGACCCAGGGGCCATAGTGTTCACTAGAGGCTTCTCTCATGATAGCAAATATTACGGTGGGTGAACGAATTACTGTCGAGCAATTGATAGAACCGCGCAAAGTCATGATGATATCTAAGGCAATGATCATACATATAGGCATCAGGTCTGAGACAACTAGACCGATACTTTCTGCATCTACTACTATTAGTCCACACATCGACCGCTATCCAGCAAGCATCTAGTGTATTGAGTTCATAACAAATAGAGTAATGCCTTAAGCAAGATGACATGATGTAGAGGGATAAATTCATGCAATAGATATAAACCCCATCTTTTTACCCTTGATGGCAACAACATGATGGGTGCCTCGCTACCCCTTCTGTCACTGGGTGAGGACACCGCACGATATGAACCCAAAACCAAGCACTTCTCCCATTGCAAGAATTGTAGATCAAGTTGGCCAAACAAAACCCACAACTCGAAGAGAATTAGAAGGATATGAAATCATGCATATAAGAGATCAGAAGAAACTCAAATAAGACTCATAGATAATCTGATCATAAATCCACAATTCATCGGATCTCAACAGACACACCGCAAAAGAGGATTACATCAGATAGATCTCCATGAAGATCATGGAAAAATTTGTATTGAAGATCCAAGAGAGAGAAGAAGCCATCTAGCTACTAGCTATGGACCCGAAGGTCTGTGGTGAACTACTCATGCATCATCGGAGAGGCAATGGTGTTGATGAAGAAGCCCTCCGTGTCCGAATCCCCCCTCCGGCAGGGCACCAGAACGTGCCCCACATGGGATCTTGCGGAGACAGAAGCTTGTGGCGGCGAAAAAGTATTTTCGTGGCTCTCTCCCGTGGTTTCAGATTTTTTAGGGAATTTATAGGCGGAAGAGGTAGTGCAAAGGAGCCACGGGTGGCCCACAAGCCTGCTTGGCGCCCATAGGCCACGGCTAGGGGGCTCGTGGCCTCCCCTGGGAGTCTTTGCCTTGGGTCTCAAGTTCCCTGCGTATCTTCTGTTCCGGAAAAAATCTTTTTGGAGGTTTTATTCCGTTTGGACTCCGTTTGATATTCTCCTCTGAAAAAGGTCAAAAACACGAAAAAAGAGGAATTGCCACTTGGCACTGAGTGAATAAGTTAGTCCCAAAAAAGATATAAAATACCTACAAAACATCCAAAGTTTGACAAGATAATAGCATGGAACCATAAAAAATTATAGATACGTTGGAGACGTATCACTAATCCTGATGGTAACTGAAGTGAAACTGTGCCGATGGCGATTGCATCAACCTTGGAACCATTTCCCACACGCATCGTCACTTCATCCTTTGCCAGCCTTCGCTTATTCGGTAGTTCCTGTTTCGAGTTGCAAATATGAGCAACAGAACCGGTATCGAATACCCAGACACTACCACGAGAGCTGGTTAAGTACACATCAATAACATGTATATCGAATATACCTGATTTTTCCTTGGCCGCCTTCTTATCAGCCAGATACTTGGGGCAGTTTCACTTCCAGTGACCCATACCCTTGCAATAATAACACTCCGTTTCAGGCTTAGGTCCAGCTTTGGGTTTCTTCGTCGGATTGGCAACAGGCTTGCCGCTCTTCTTGGAATTACCCTTCTTTCCTTTGCCGTTTCTCTTGAAACTAGTGGTCTTATTCACCATCAACACTTGATGCTTGCTGCCTCTTGAGCTTGCGTTGGTTTTTACCTTGAAGAGGAAAGGGTGATGCAGCACAGAAGCAGTAAGTATTTCCCTCAGTTTTGAGAACAAAGGTATCAATCCAGTAGGAGAATCTAGCCAAGTGTCCAGAGTACCTGTGCAAACACAAAGGGCTTGCACCCAACGCTATAAAGGGGTTGTCAATCCCTTCAAGATTGATTGCAAAGTGAGATCTGAAGGCGGAAAGTGCAACGAAGTAAAAGAGTAAGGCTGAAAATATGATGTGAAGTAGACCCGGGGGCCATAGTGTTCACTAGAGGCTTCTCTCAAAATATCAAATATTACGGTAGGTGAACAAATTACTCTCGAGCAATTGATAGAACCATGCAAAGTCATGACGATATCTAAGGCAATGATCATACATATAGGCATCACGTCCGAGACAAGTAGACCGATACTTTCTGCATCTACTACTATTACTCCACGCATCGACCGCTATCCAACATGCATCTAGTGTATTGAGTTCATGACGAACAGAGTAACGCCTTAAGCAAGATGACATGATGTAGAGGGATAAACTCAAACCAATGATGTAAACCCCATCTTTTTACCCTTGATGGCAACAACACGATGCATGCCTCGCTACCCCTTCTGTCACTGGGTGAGGTCACCGCACGGTATGAACCCAAAACCAAGCACTTCTCCTATTGCAAGAATAATAGATCAAGTTGGCCAAACAAAACCCACAACTCGAACAGAATTACAAGGATATGAAATCATGCATATAAGAGATCAGAAGAAACTCAAATAAGATTCATAGATAATCTGATCATATATCCACAATTCATCGGATCTCGACAAACACACCTCAAAAGAGGATTACATCGGATAGATCTCCATGAAGATCATGGAGAACTTTGTATTGAAGATCCAAGAGAGAGAAGAAGCCATCTAGCTACTAGCTATGGACCTGAAGTTCTATGGTGAACTACTCATGCATCATCGGAGAGGCAATGGTGTTGATGAAGAAGCCCTTCGTGTCCGAATCCCCCCTCCGGCAGGGCACCAGAAGGTGCCCCAGATGGGATCTTACGGAGACAGAAGCTTGCGGCGGCAGAAAAGTATTTTCGTGGATCTCTCGCGCAGTTTTGGATTTTTAGGGAATTTATAGGCGGAAGAGGTAGGGCAAACGAGCCACAGGGGGCCACAAGCCTCCTAGGCACGCCCCCTGGCCACGCCTAGGGGGCTTGTGGCCTCCCCTGGTGGCCTCTGCCTTGCTTCTCACGTCTCGTGCGTATCTTCTGTTCCGAAAAAAATCTTTTCGGAAGTTTTATTCCATTTGGACAATGTTTAAAATCCTCCTCTAAAAAGGGTCAATAACACGGAAAAAACACGAACTGGAACTTGGCACTGAGTTAATAAGTTAGTCCCCAAAAAGATATAAAAGGCATACAAAACATCCAAAGTTTGCAAGATAATAGCATGGAACCATCAAAAATTATAGATATGTTGGAGACGTATCAAGCATCCCCAAGCTTAACTCCTGCTCGTCCTCGAGTAGGGAAGTGATAAAGACTGAATTTTTGACGTGGAATGCTACCTAGCATAGTTGTCCTTTGTAACTTCTTTCATGTGACATGAATGTTCAGATCCGTAAGATTCAAAACAATAGTTTGCTATTGACATGAAAACAATAATACTTCAAGCAAACTAGCAAGGTAATCATGCACTTTCGAAATAACAAGGCCAAAGAAAGTTATCCCTACAAAATCATATAGTCTGGCTATGCTCCATCATCCCCACACAACTAATTTAAATCATGCACAACCCTGGTATTGGCCAAGTAGTTGTTTTTGCACTCTTACTTTCTCAAACCTTTTCAACTCTCACGCAATACATGAGCGTGAGCCATGGATATAGCACTATGGTGGAATAGAGTGTGGTGGAGGTTGTGAGACAAAAAGGAGGAGATGATCACATTGACTCGGCGTATCAAAGGACTATGGAGATGCCCATTAATAGATATCAATGTGAATGAGTAGGGATTGCCATACAAAGGATGCACTAGAGCTATAAGTATGTGAAAGCTCAATAGGAGGACTAGTGGGTGTGCATCCAACTTGCTTGCTCTCGAAGACCTAGGGCAATTTTGAGGAAGCCCATCATTGTAATATACAAGCCAAGTTACATAATAAAGATTCCCACTAGTATATGGTGGTGACAAAACGAGAGGCTCTCAATCATAAAGAACTTGGTGCTATTATGAAGCACAAGTGTGGAAAGAGATAGTAGCATTGTCCCTTCTCCCTTTTTCTCTCTTTTTTTGTTTGGGCTCTTTGGCCTCTTTCCATATCTCTTTCTTTTTTTATTATGGGAAACTTTGGCCTCTTTTTTTATTTCCTCACATGGGACAATGCTCTAATAATGGTGATCATCACACTTTATTTACTCACAGCTCAAAGATTAGAACGATGATGACTCTATAGGAAATACCTCCGGCAGTGTATCGGGATGTGCAACGATCTAGCTTGGCATATGACATTGAAACATCTCGCTAGATATCTTACGATCATGCAATGGCAATATGAGAGTGACGGCACAAGTCATGAGATGGAACGGTGGGAGTTGCATGGCAATATATCTCGGAATGGCTATGAAAATGCCATAGTAGGTAGGTATGGTGGCTGTTTTGAGGAAGGCATATGGTGGGTTTGTGCACCGGCGAAAATTGCGCGGTACTAGAGAGGCTAGAAATGGTGGAAGGTGAAAGTGCATCTATACCATGGACTCACATTAGTCATGAAGAACTCACATACTTGTTGCGAAAGTTTTATTAGTAATCGAAACAAAGTGCTAAACGCATACTCCTAGGGGAAGGGTTGGTAGGTGTTAACCATCGCGCGATCCCGACCGCAACAGAAAGGATGACAATCAATAGATCAATTATGCTCCGA
Source organism: Hordeum vulgare subsp. vulgare (assembly GCF_904849725.1). Classification (NCBI taxonomy): domain Eukaryota; kingdom Viridiplantae; phylum Streptophyta; class Magnoliopsida; order Poales; family Poaceae; genus Hordeum; species Hordeum vulgare. The sequence goes on from NC_058521.1 coordinate 597,690,747, forward strand.
CTTCCTAGCATAGCAGTTCACCATACGTGCATGTTAAGGGAATCACTACTTCAACACAAGTATTTCTAGATTCACAACACCCTACTAACATAACTCTTAATATTACCAAATCCACGTCTCAAAACTAATTGAGAGGAATCAAACTTCTCTTTCTACTCAATGCACATGAAGATGGAAGTTTTATTGTATCCTCTTTGGGTACCTATCACCTTTGGGACTACTTTCATAGCACAAGCTAATTACCAAGTTACGCACCGCCGTGCTCTAAAAGATCTAAGTGAAGCACATAGAGCAAAATTGCCTAGCTCAAAAGATATAAGTGAAGCACAATGAGTATTCTAGCAAATTCACGATGAGTGCATGTCTCTCTCAAAAGGTGTGCAGCAAGGATGATTGTGACACAACAAAAAGAAAAGACTCCTACGATACAAGATGCTCCAAGCAAAACACATATCATGTGGTGAATAAAAATAGAGCTCCAAGTAATGTTACCGATGGATTGAAGACGAAAGAGGGGATGCCTTCCCGGGGCATCCCCAAGCTTAGGCTTTTTGGTGTCCTTGAATTTGGCTTGGGATGCCTTGGGCATCCCCAAGCTTGAGCTCTTTCCACTCTTTATCCCTTTGTCCATGAGAACATCACCCAAAACTTGAAAACTTCACAACACAAAACTTAAACAGAAACTCGTGATATCATTAGCACAAGAAAAGAAACCACCACCTCTCTAGGTACTATAGAAATCTTGATTTCTATTTATATTGGTGTTAGATTACTGTATTCTCACTTTTCCATGGCTAGTACCCACCGATACTATCCATAGTTTCATAAAAACAAGCAACCATCACAACAAAAACAGAATCTGTCAAAAACAGACCAGTTTGTAGCAATTTGTATACTTCGTATACTTCTGGTACCTCACAAATTCATAAAAATTAAGACAGCCTGCGCAAAAGGCATATCAACCAGCAGAAAATAGAATCAACTCAAAATCTCTTTCTGAATAAATGAAAAATAATTTCGTGAGCGAAAAGTTTCTGTCTTTTTCCAACAGGGTCAAACAACCATCACCAAAACTAGTCATAAAGGTTTTGCTTGGCTCAAACACAAAAAGAAACACAAAAAACACAATCATAACAGAATTTTGATGGTGTGGACGCAAAAAAACAGAAATAAAAAGATAAATTCATTGGGTTGCCTCCCAACAAGCGCTATGGTTTAACGCCCTTAGCTAGGCATAAGGCGATAGAATCACGTATCGTCGTCTTTGGTGCTCAAACCATAAGTAGCCCTCATCATGGATTCATAAGGCAATCTTATTTTCTTTCTAGGAAAATGCTCCAGGCCTTTCTTTAAAGGAAATTGAAATCTAATATTCCCTTCCTTCATATCGATGATAGCACCAATAGTCCTTAGGAAAGGTCTACGAAGAATGATAGGGTATGTAGGATTGCAATCAATATCAAGCACAATGAAATCCACGGGTACATAGTTCCTATTTGCAATAATAAGAACATCATTGATCCTTCCCATGGGTTTCTTGACAGTAGAATCCGCAAGATGCAAATTAAGAGAACACTCCTCAATCTCATTAAAGCCTTGAACATCACATAAAGACTTTGTAATCGCGGAAACACTAGCACCCAAATCACACAAAGCATTGCATTCATAGTTTTTGATTTTAATCTTGATAGTAGGTTCTCACTCATCATGAAGCTTTCTAGGAATAGAAACTTCCAACTCAAGTTTCTCTTCAAGAGATTTTATCATAGCTTCGACGATATGATCGGTAAAGGCCTTGTTTTGGCTATAAGAGTGTGGAGAGTTTAGAATGGATTGCATCAAGGAAATTCATTCAATCAAGGAGAAACTATCATAATTGAATTCCTTGAAATCCAAAGTAGTAGTTTCATTACTAGTCAAGGTTTTGATATCTTGTACTTCACTTGCAATGCTTTTAGCATCAAGATAGATGGACTCCGAATCATTGGGGCGTTTTTCAACCAAAGTGGATCCATATCCATCCCCATCATCATTAGGTTTGACCCAAGAAAACAAGGATTCAATGGGAGTCACACCAAGCACTTTAAGATCTTCGTGATTCTCATCACAAATTTCAGGTTTAGCAACCATTTTATTGACTAAGGTGGCCTGTTTATCAGAAATCTGGCCTACCATTTTTTCAAGACGAGCAAACTGAGAATTTAGCGCAAGGAATTCTTTGGCCATATCATGAACTTCTTTATTCATAAAAGCCAAAAAAGGATTTTGCTCCTTCAGTTCCCTACAGAAGTAACTGTTATAATCAAACTGTGTAGACATGAAGCCTTTAACACCAGTTTCAATCTCTTCCAACCTCGCATAGTAAGCATCAAAATCCTTGGTTGGGCCATACATGTCTTAGCAGGCAGACAAGCACACAAGCGAACAGAAACCAAGCGAGATTAAAGGGCGAACGAAAAAGGCAAATATTTTTTAAATTTTTTGTTTTTTAGAAGTGGGGGAGAGGAAAATGAGAGGCAAAAAAGTAAATGCAAGAGATGAGTTTGCGACACTTACTTGGATGAGCTTCACCTAGAATAATCCACGGTGCCAGAGATTGACACATTGACGGGAGACTATTCTTGACTTGATCCTCCCCGGCAACGGCGCCAGAAATCCTTCTGCTGCCTCTTGAGATTAAGTTGGTTTTTCCCTTGAAGAGGAAAGGGTGATGCAGCACAAAAGCAGTTAGTATTTCCCTCAATTTTGAGAACCAAGGTATCAATCCAGTAGGAGAATCTAGCCAAGTGTCTAGAGTACATGTGCAAACACAAACGAGCTTGCACCCAACGCTATAAAGGGGTTGGCAATCCCTTCAAGATTGATCGCAAAGTGAGATCTGAAGGCGGAAAATGCAACTAAGTAAAAGAGTAAGGCTGAAAATATGATGTGAAGTAGACCCGGGGGCCATAGTGTTCACTAGAGGCTTCTCTCAAAATAGCAAATATTACGGTGGGTGAACAAATTACTGTCGAGCAATTGATAGAACCGCGCAAAGTCATGACGATATCTAAGACAATGATCACATATAGGCATCACGTCCGAGACAAGTAGACCGATACTTTCTGCATCTACTACTATTACTCCACACATCGACCGCTATCCAGCATGCATCTAGTGTATTGAGTTCATGACGAACAGAGTAACGCCTTAAGCAAGATGACATGATGTAGAGGGATAAACTCAAACCAATGATGTAAACCCCATCTTTTTACCCTTGATGGCAACAACACGATGCATGCCTCGCTACCCCTTCTGTCACTGGGTGAGGTCACCGCACGGTATGAACCCAAAACCAAGCACTTCTCCTATTGCAAGAATCATAGATCAAGTTGGCCAAACAAAACCCACAACTCGAACAGAATTACAAGGATATGAAATCATGCATATAAGAAATCAGAAGAAACTCAAATAAGATTCATAGATAATCTGATCATAAATCCACAATTCATCGGATCTCGACAAACACACCGCAAAAGAAGATTACATCGGATAGATGTCCATGAAGATCATGGAGAACTTTGTATTGAAGATCCAAGAGAGAGAAGAAGACATCTAGCTACTAGCTATGGACCCGAAGGTCTATGGTGAACTACTCACGCATCATCGGAGAGGCCATGGTGTTGATGAAGAAGCCCTCTGTATCCGAATCGCACCTCCGACAGGGCACCAGAATGTGCCCCAAATGGGATCTTGCGGAGACAGACGCTTGCGGCAGCGGAAAAGTATTTTTGTGGATCTCTGGCGCAGTTTTGGATTTTTAGGGAATTTATAGGTGGAAGAGGTAGGGCAGACGAGCCATAGGGGGCCCACGAGCCTGCTAGGCGCGGCCCCCCTGGTCGCGCCTAGGGGGCTTGTGGCCTCCCCTGGTGGCCTCTGCCTTGGTTCTCACGTCTCGTGCGTATCTTCTGTTCCGGAAAAAATCTTTTCGGAAGTTTTATTCCGTTTGGACACTATTTAAAATCCTCCTCTAAAAAGGGTCAAAAACACGGAAAAAACAGGAACGGGCACTTGGCACTGAGTTAATAAGTTAGTCTTAAAAAGATATAAAAGGCATACAAAACATCCAAAGTTTGACAAGATAATAGCATGGAACCATAAAAAATTATAGATACGTTGGAGACGCATCAATGCTCTTTACGGAGTTCTGACTCTGCGACTTTCAGCATCGCGAATAACTCGCCAGGTGACTTGTTCATCCCTGGCATGTTATAGTTCAACACAAAGCTCTTGTAGCTTAGTGGCAGTGATTGAAGAATTCTATCAGTGATAGCCTCTTGCGGGAGTTCATCCCCAGCTCAGCTAGACGGTTTGAGTACCCAGACATTTTGAGCACATGTTCACTGATAGACGAATTCTCCTCGATCTTCCAAGCATAGAATTTATCGGAGGTCTCATACCTCTCGATCCGGGCGTTCTTCTGAAAGATAAACTTCAACTCCTCGAACATCTCAAATGCTCCATGATGCTCAAAGCGACGTTGAAGTCCTGGCTCTAAGCCATACAAGACTGCACATTGAACTACTGAGTAGTCCTCCTTGCGTGCTAACCAAGCATTCTTAACATCGTGGTCAACCGCGGCGGGTGGTTCATCTCCTAGCGCAGCATTAAGGACATAGTCCTTCTTCCCAGCTTGCAGGAGCAACTTAAGATTACGAGCCCAGTCTACAAAGTTGCTTCCATCATCTTTCAACTTAGATTTCTCTATTAACGTATTAAAATTCAGGATGACTATTGTTGGGGAACGTCGCATGGGAAACAAAAATTTTCCTACGCGCATGAAGACCTATCATGGTGATGTACATCTACGAGAGGGGATGAGTGATCTACGTACCCTTGTAGACCGTACAGCAGAAGCGTTAGAGAACGCGGTTGATGTAGTGGAACGTCCTCACGTCCCTCGATCCGCCCCGCGAACAATCCCGCGATCAGTCCACGATCTAGTACCGAACGGACGGCACCTCCGTGTTCAGCACACGTACAGCTCGACGATGATCTCAGCCTTCTTGATCCAGCAAGAGAGACGGAGAGGTAGAAGAGTTCTCCGGCAGCGTGACGGCGCTCCGGAGGTTGGTGATGATCTTGTCTCAGCAGGGCTCCGCCCGAGCTCTGCAGAAACGCGATCTAGAGGAAAAACTATGGAGGTATGTGGTCGGGCAGCCGTGAGAAAGTCGTCTCAAATCAGCCCTAATTGCTCCATATATATAGGAGGAGGGAGGGGGACCTTGCCTTGGGGTCCAAGGGACCCTCAAGGGGTCGGCCGAGCCAAGGGGGGGAGGACTCCCCCCCCAAACCGAGTTGGACTTGGTTTGGTGGGAGGAGTCCCCCTCCCTTCCCACTTCCTCCGTGCCATTCCGGACCATTCCGGAAACCCTCGTGACGTCCGTGATCTCATCCGGGACTCCGAACAACATTCGGTAACCAACCATATAACTCAAATACGCATAAACCAACGTCGAACCTTAAGTGTGCAGACCCTGCGGGTTCGAGAACTATGTAGACATGACCCGAGGGACTCCTCGGTCAATATCCAACAGCGGGACCTGGATGCCCATATTGGATCCTACATATTCTACGAAGATCTTATCGTTTGAACCTCAGTGCCAAGGATTCATATAATCCCGTATGTCATTCCCTTTGTCCTTCGGTATGTTACTCGCCCGAGATTCGATCGTCAGTATCCGTATACCTATTTGAATCTTATTTACCGGCAATTCTCTTTACTCGTTCCGTAATACAAGATCCCGCAACTTACACTAAGTTACATTGCTTGCAAGGCTTGTGTGTGATGTTGTATTACCGAGTGGGCCCCGAGATACCTCTCCGTCACACGGAGTGACAAATCCTAGTCTTGATCCATACTAACTCAACTAACACCTTCGGAGATACCTGTAGAGCATCTTTATAGTCACCCAGTTACGTTGCGACGTTTGATACACACAAAGCATTCCTCCGATGTCAGTGAGTTATATGATCTCATGGTCATAGGAATAAATACTTGACACGCAGAAAATAGTAGCAAAAAAATGACACGATCAACATGCTACGTCTATTAGTTTGGGTCTAGTCCATCACGTGATTCTCCCAATGACGTGATCCAGTTATCAAGCAACAACACCTTGTTCATAATCAGAAGACACTAACTATCATCGATCAATTGGCTAGCCAACTAGAGGCATGCTAGGGACGGTGTTTTGTCTATGTATCCACACATGTAAATGAGTCTTCATTCAATACAATTATAGCATGGATAATAAACTATTATCTTGATACAGGAATTATAATAATAACTATACATTTATTATTGCCTCTAGGGCATAATTCCAACAGTCTCCCACTTGCATTAGAGTCAATAATCTAGCCTTCACATCACCATGTGAATTTACATTGTAATAAATCTAACACCCATACAGTTCTGGTGTCGATCATGTTTTGGCCGTGGAAGAGGTTTAGTCAGCGGGTCTGCTACATTCAGATCCGTGTGCACCTTGCATATATTTACGTCCTCCTCCTCGATGTAGTCGCGGATGAGGTTGAAGTGTCGTTTGATGTGTCTGGTCTTCTTGTGAAACCTTGGTTCCTTTGCCAGGGCAATGGCACCAGTGTTGTCACAGAACAAGGTTATTGGATCCAGTGCACTTGGCACCACTCCAAGATCCGTCATGAACTGCTTCATCCAGACACCCTCCTTAGCCGCCTCCGAGGCAGCCATGTACTCTGCTTCACATGTAGAATCTGCTACGACGCTTTGCTTGGAACTGCACCAGCTTACTGCACCCCCATTAAGAATAAATACGTATCCGGTTTGCGACTTAGAGTCGTCCGGATCTGTGTCAAAGCTTGCATCGACGTAACCTTTTACAGCGAGCTCTTCGTCACCTCCATACACGAGAAACATATCCTTAGTCCTTTTCAGGTACTTCAGGATATTCTTGACCGCTGTCCAGTGATCCACTCCTGGATTACTCTGGAACCTACCTGCCATACTTATGGCCAGGCTAACATCTGGTCTAGTGCACAACATCGCATACATGATAGAACCTATGGCTGAAGCATAGGGGACGGAGCGCATATGCTCTCTATCTTCATTAGTTGCTGGGCACTGAGTCTTACTCAATCTCGTACCTTGTAAAACTGGCAAGAACCCTTTCTTGGACTGTTCCATTTTGAACCTCTTCAAAACTTTATCAAGGTATGTGCTTTGTGAAAGTCCTATCAGGCGTTTTGATCTATCCCTATAGATCTTAATGCCTAGAATGTAAGCAGCTTCTCCTAGGTCCTTCATAGAGAAACTTTTATTCAAGTAAACCTTTTATGCTCTCCAAAAGCTCTACGTTGTTTCCAATCAGTAATATGTCATCCACATATAATATTAGAAACGCCACAGAGCTCCCACTCACTTTCTTGTAAATACAAGATTCTCCAACCACTTGTATAAACCCAAATGCTTTGATCACCTCATCAAAGCGTTTGTTCCAACTCCGAGATGCTTGCACCAGTCCATAAATGGATCGCTGGAGCTTGCACACCTTGTCAGCATTTTTAGGATCGACAAAACCTTCGGGTTGCATCATATACAACTCTTCCTTAAGAAAACCGTTAAGGAACGCCGTTTTGACATCCATCTGCCAGATTTCATAATCGAAAAATGCAGCTATTGCTAACATGATTCTGATGGACTTAAGCATTGCCACGGGAGAGAAAGTCTCATCGTAGTCAATTCCTGGAACTTGTGAAAAACCCTTTGCCACAAGTCGACCTTTATAAACGGTCACATTACCGTCAGCGTCCGTCTTCTACTTAAAGATCCATTTGTTCTGAATAGCCTTGCGGCCCTCAGGCAGTATCTCCAAAGTCCACACTTTGTTCTCATACATGGATCCTATCTCGGATTTCATGGCTTCTAGCCATTTGTTGGAATCTGGGCCCACCATTGCTTCTTCTTAATTTGCAGGTTCATTGTTGTCTAACAACATGATTGATAAGACGGGATTACCGTACCACTCTGGAGCAGCGCGTGATCTCGTCGACCTGCGTGGTTCAACAGAAACTTGAACTGGAGTTTCATGATCATTATCATTAACTTCCTCCTCAACCGGCGTCGCAATGACAGAGGTTTCCCCTTGCCCTGCGCCACCATCCAGAGGGATGAGAGGTTCGACAACCTCGTCAAGTTCTATCTTCCTCCCACTCAGTTCTCTCGAGAGAAACTCCTTCTCGAGAAAAGCTCCATTTTTAGCAACAAACACTTTGCCCTCGGATTTGAGATAGAAGGTGTACCCAACTGTCTCTTTTGGGTAACCTATGAAGACGCACTTTTCCGCTTTGGGTTCCAGCTTTTCAGGCTGAAGCTTTTTGACATAAGCATCACATCCCCAAACCTTAAGAAACGACAATTTTGGCCTCTTGCCATACCACAGTTCGTATGGTGTCGTCTCAACGGATTTTGATGCTGCCCTATTTAAAGTGAATGCAGCTGTTTCTAATGCATAACCCCAAAATGATAACGGCAAATCAGTAAGAGACATCATAGATCGCACCATCTCTAACAAAGTACGATTACGACGTTCGGACACACCATTACGCTGTGGTGTTCCAGGCGGTGTTAACTGCGAAACAATTCCACATTGTCTTAAGTGAGCACCAAACTCGAAACTCAGATATTCACCCCCACGATCAGACCGTAGGAACTTGATCTTCTTGTTACGATGATTTTCCACTTCACTCTGAAATTGCTTGAACTTTTCAAATGTTTCAGACTTGTGCTTCATCAAGTAGACATAGCATATCTACTTAAATCGTCAGTGAAGGTGAGAAAATAACGATATCCGCCGCGTGCCTCCACGCTCATTGGACCACACACATCGGTATGTATGATTTCCAACAAGTCACTTGCACGCTCCATTGTTCCGGAGAACGGAGTCTTAGTCATCTTGCCCATGAGGCATGGTTCGCACGTGTCAAGTGAATCAAAGTCAAGTGACTCCAAAAGTCCATCAGCATGGAGTTTCTTCATGTGCTTTACACCAATATGACCCAAGCGGCTGTGCCACAAAAATATGGCGCTATCATTGTTTACTCTAACTCTTTTGGTCTCAATGTTATGTATATGCGTATCGCTATCAAGATTCAATATGAACAATCCTCTCACATTCGGTGCATGACCATAAAAGATGTTACTCATAGAAAACAACCATTATTCTCAGACTTAAAAGAGTAACCGTCTCGCAATAAACAAGATCCAGATATAATGTTCATGCTCAACGCAGGCACTAAATAACAATGATTTAAGTTCATCACTAATCCCGATGGCAGCTGAAGTGACACTGTGCCGACGGCGATTGCATCAACCTTGGAACCATTTCCTACGCGCATCGTCACTTCGTCTTTCGCCAGCCTTCGTCTATTCCGCAGTTCCTGTTTCGAGTTGCAAATGTGAGCAACAGAACCGGTATCGAATACCCAGGCACTACTACGAGAGCCGGTTAAGTACACATCAATAACATGTATATCAAATATACCTGATTTTTCTTTGCCCGCCTTCTTATCTGCCAGATACTTGGGGCAATTGCGCTTCCAGTGACCCATACCCTTGCAATAGAAGCACTCTGTTTCAGGCTTAGGTCCAGCCTTGGGTTTCTTCGGCGGATTGGCAACAGGTTTGCCGCTCTTCTTCGAATTGCCCTTCTTGCCTTTGCCGTTTCTCTTGAAACTAGTGGTCCTGCTCACCATCAACACTTGATGCTCTTTACGGAGTTCAGACTCTGCGACTTTCAGCATCGCAAACAACTCGCCGGGAGACTTGTTCATCCCTTGCATGTTGTAGTTCAACACAAAGCCTTTATAGCTTGGCGGCAGTGATTGAAGGATTCTGTCAGTGATAGCCTCTTGAGGGAGTTCAATCCCCAGCTCAGCTAGACAGTTTGAGTACCCAGACATTTTGAGCACATGTTCACTGGCAGACGAGTTTTCCTCCATCTTGCAAGCATAGAATTTATTGGAGGTCTCATACCTCTCGATCCGGGCGTTCTTCTGAAAGATAAACTTCAACTCCTGGAACATCTCAAATGCTCCATGACGCTCAAAGCGACGTTGAAGTCCCGGTTCTAAGCCATACAAGACTGCACATTGAACTATTGAGTAGTCCTCCTTACGCGCTAACCAAGCGTTCTTAACATCCTGATCAGCCGTAGCGGGTGGTTCATCTCCTAGCACAGCATTAAGGACATAATCCTTCTTCCCAGCTTGTAAGATTAGGTTAAGATTACGAGCCCAGTCTACAAAGTTGCTTCCATCATCTTCCAACTTAGCTTTCTCTAGGAACGTATTAAAATTCAGGATGACACTCGCGTGAGCCATGATCTACAACACAAATATATTCAAAGTGGACTTTAGACTATGTTCAAGATAATTAGAGGTTAACTTAATCAAATTATATGCTAAACTCCCACTCAAAAAGTACATCTCTCTAGTCATTTGAGTGGTTCATGATCCACTTACACTATCCCAAGTCCGATCATCACGTGAGTTGAGTACAGTTTCAGTGGTAAGCATCCCTATGCTAATCATATCAACTATATGATTCATGATCGACCTTTCAGTCTCATGTGTTCCGAGGCCATGTCTGCACATGCTAGGCTCATCAAGCTTAACCCGAGTGTTCCGCGTGCGCAACTGTTTTGCACCCGTTGTATGTGAACGTTGAGTCTATCACACCCGATCATCACGTGGTGTCTCGAAACGACGAACTGTAGCAACGGTGCACAGTCGGGGAGAACACAATTTCGTCTTGAAATTTTAGTGAGAGATCACCTCATAATGCTACCGTCGTTCTAAGTAAAATAAGGTGCATAAAAGGATTAACATCACATGCAATTCATAAGTGACATGATATGTCCATCATCACGTGCTTCTTGATCTCCATCACCAAAGCACCGGCACGATCTTCTTGTCACCGGCGCCACACCATGATCATCCATCAACGTGTTGCCATCGGGGTTGTCGTGCTACTTATGCTATTACTACTAAAGCTACATCCTAGCAAAATAGTAAACGCATCTGCAAGCACATATGTTAGTATAAAGACAACCCTATGGCTCCAGCCGGTTGCCGTACCATCGACGTGCAAGTCGATATTTCTATTACAACATGATCATCTCATACATCCAATATATCACATCACATCGTTGGCCATATCACATCACAATCATACCCTGCAAAAACAAGTTAGACGTCCTCTAATTTTGTTGTTGCATGTTTTACGTGGTGACCAAGGGTATCTAGTAGGATCGCATCTTACTTACGCAAACACCACAACGGAGATATATGAGTTGGTATTTAACCTCATCCAAGGACCTCCTCGGTCAAATCCGATTCAACTAAAGTTGGAGAAACCGTCACTTGCCAGTCATCTTTGAGCAAAGGGGGTTACTCGTAACGATGAAACCAGTCTCTTGTAAGCGTACGAGTAATGTCGGTCCAAGCCGCTTCAATCCAACAATACCGCGGAATCAAGAAAAGACTAAGGAGGGCAGCAAAACGCACATCACCGCCCACAAAAACTTTTGTGTTCTACTCGAGAAGACATCTACGCATGAACCTAGCTCATGATGCCACTGTTGGGGAACGTCGCATGGGAAAGAAAAAAATTCCTACGCGCACGAAGACCTATCATGGTGATGTCCATCTACGAGAGGGATGAGTGATCTACGTACCCTTGTAGACCGTACAGCAGAAGCGTTAGAGAACGCGGTTGATGTAGTGGAACGTCCTCACGTCCCTCGATCCGCCCCGCGAACAATCCCGCGATCAGTCCCACGATCTAGTACCGAACGGACGGCACCTCCGCGTTCAGCACACGTACAGCTCGACGATGATCTCGGCCTTCTTGATCCAGCAAGAGAGACGGAGAGGTAGAAGAATTCTCCGGCAGCATGACGGCGCTCCATAGGTTGGTGATGATCTTGTCTCAGCAGGGCTCCGCCCGAGCTCCGCAGAAACGCGATCTAGAGTAAAAACTATGGAGGTATGTGGTCGGGCAGCCGTGAGAAAGTCGTCTCAAATCAGCCCGAATTGCTCCATATATATAGGAGGAGGGAGGGGGACCTTGCCTTGGGGTCCAAGGGACCCTCAAGGGGTCGGCCGAGCCAAGGGGGGGAGGACTCCCCCCCCCAAACCGTGTTGGACTTGGTTTGGTGGGAGGAGTCCCCCTCCCTTCCCACTTCCTCCCTCTTTTTTTTCTTTTCCTTTGATTTCTTTTTCTTGGCGCATAGGCCCCCTTGGGGCTGTCCCACCAGCCCACTAAGGGCTGGTGTGTCTCCCCAAAGCCTATGGGCTTCCCCGGGGTGGGTTGCCCCCCCCGGTGAACTCCCGGAACCCATTCGTCATTCCCGGTACATTCCCGGTAACTCCGAAAACCTTTCGGTAATCAAATGAGGTCATCCTATATATCAATCTTCGTTTCCGGACCATTCCGGAAACCCTTGTGACGTCCGTGATCTCATCCGGGACTCCGAACAACATTCGGTAACCAACCATATAACTCAAATACGCATAAAACAACGTCGAACCTTAAGTGTGCAGACCCTGCGGGTTCGAGAACTATGTAGACATGACCCGAGGGACTCCTCGGTCAATATCCAACAGCGGGACCTGGATGCCCATATTGGATCCTACATATTCTACGAAGATCTTATCGTTTGAACCTCAGTGCCAAGGATTCGTATAATCCCGTATGTCATTCCCTTTGTCCTTCGGTATGTTACTTGCCCGAGATTCGATCGCCAGTATCCGTATACCTATTTCAATCTCATTTACCGGCAAGTCTCTTTACTCATTCCGTAATACAAGATCCCGCAACTTACACTAAGTTACATTGCTTGCAAGGCTTGTGTGTGATGTTGTATTACCGAGTGGGCCCCGAGATACCTCTCCATCACACGGAGTGACAAATCCCAGTCTTGATCCATACTAACTCAACTAACACCTTCGGAGATACCTGTAGAGCATCTTTATAGTCACCCAGTTACGTTGCGATGTTTGATACACACAAAGCATTCCTCCGGTGTCAGTGAGTTATGTGATCTCATGGTCATAGGAATAAATACTTGACACGCAGAAAACAGTAGCAACAAAATGACACGATCAACATGCTACGTCTATTAGTTTGGGTCTAGTCCATCACGTGATTCTCCCAATGACGTGATCCAGTTATCAAGCAACAACACCTTGTTCATAATCAGAAGACACTGACTATCATCGATCAAGTGGCTAGCCAACTAGAGGCATGCTAGGGACGGTGTTTTGTCTATGTATCCACACATGTAAATGATTCTTCATTCAATACAATTATAGCATGGATAATAAACTATTATCTTGATACAGGAATTATAATAATAACTATACATTTATTATTGCCTCTAGGGCATAATTCCAACAACTGTCACGTGAGCCATTGATCTACAACACAAATATTTTCAAAGTGGACTTAGACTATGTTCACGATAATTAGAGTTTAACTAGTCAAATTACTTGCTAAACTCCCACTCAAAAGTACATCTCTCTAGTCATTTGAGTGGTACATGATCCAAACTCACTAACTCAAGTCCGATCATCACGTGAGTTGAGAATAGTTTCAGTGGTATGCATCTCTATGCTAATCATATCAACTATACGATTCATGCCCGACCTTTTGGTCTCATCTGTTCCGAGGCCATGTCTGCACATGCTAGGCTCGTCAAGCTTAACCCGAGTGTTCCGCGTGTGCAACTGTTTTGCACCCGTTGTACGTGAACATTGAGTCTATCACACCCGATCATCACGTGGTGTCTCGAAACGACGAACTGTAGGAACGCTGCATAGTCGGGGAGAACACAATTTTCGTCTTGAAATTTTAGTGAGAGATCACCTTATAATGCTACCGTCGTTCTAAGCAAAATAAGTTGCATAAAAGGATTAACATCACATGCAATTCATAAGTGACATGATATGGCCATCATCATGTGCTTCTTGATCTCCATCACCAAAGCACCGGCACGATCTTCTTGTCACCGGCGCCACACCATAATCTCCATCATCATGATCTCCATCAATGTGTCGCCATCGGGGTTGTCGTGCTACTTATGCTATTACTACTAAAGCTACGTCCTAGCGATATAGTAAACACATGTGCAAACACAAACGTTAGTTTAAAGACAACCCTATGGCTCCTGCCGGTTACCGTACCATCGACGTGCAAGTCGATATTAACTATTACAACATGATCATCTCGTACATCCAATATATCACATCACGTCATTGGCCATATCATATCATAAGCATACCGTGCAAAAACAAGTTAGACGTCCTCTAATTTTTTGTTGCATGTTTTATGTGGCTGCTATGGGTATCTAGTAGATCGCATCTTACTTACGCAAAAACCACAAGGGAGATGTGCAAATTGCTATTTAATCTCTCCAAGGACCGCCTTGGTCAAAACCAATTCAACTAAAGTTGAAGAAACCGACACTCACCAGTCATCTTTATGCAACGAGGTTTCATGTCAATCGAAGAAACCAGTCTTTCGTAAGCGTACGAATATTGTCGGTCTGGGCCGCTTCAATTCAACAATACCGCCGAATCGAGAAAAGACTAAGGAGGCCAGCAAATCGAACATCATCGTCCACAAAACACTTTGTGTTCTACTCGAGATAACATCTACGCATGAACCTAGCTCATGATGCCACTGTTGGGGAACGTTCTATGGGAAAGAAAAATTTCCTACGCACACGAAGACCTATCATGGTGATGTCCATCTACGTGAGGAGATTTGGATCTATGTACCCTTGTAGATCGCACAGCAAGAAGCGTTCAGAAACGCGGTTGATGCAGTGGAACGTCTTCACATCCCTCAATCATCCCCACGAACCGTCCCACGAACCGTCCCGCGATCCGTCCCGCGATCCGTCCCACGATCCGTTTCGATCTAGTGCCGAACGGACGACACCTCCGTGTTCAGCACACGTACAACTCGACGATGATCTCGGCCTTCTTGATCCAGCAAGCAAGACAGAGAAGTAGATGAGTTCTCCGGCAGCGTGACGGTGCTCCGATGGTGGTGAGGATCTACTCCTGCACGGCTCTGCCCGAGCTCCGCAGAAATACGATCTAGAGGTAAAACTATGATGTCTAGATCTGAGTTGCACGTGGCAAAAGTTGTCTCAAATCAGCCCTAAATCACCACTATATATAGGAGGGAGGGGGAGGAGGCTTGCCTTGAGGGCCAAGCCCTCAAGGGTGCGCCGGCCAAGGGAGAGGAGGAGTCCTACTCCAATCCTACTCCATTAGGATTGGAAAGTGGAGTCCTTCTCTTCCTTCCTACCTCTCTTTTTTTTCTTTGGTTTTCTTTCCTTGGCGCCAAGGCCCTCTTGGGATGTCCCACCAGCCCACTAAGGGTTGGTGCGCCACCCCTATGGCCATTGGGCTTCCCCCGGGTGGGTTGCCCCCCCTCCCGGTGAACTTCCGGAACCCATTCGTCACTCCCGGTACATTCCCGGTAATGCCCGAAAACCTTCCCGTAACCAAATGAAGCTATCCTATATATCAATCTTTGTTTCCAGACCATTCCGAAAACCCTCGTGACGTACGTGATCTCATCCGGAACTCCGAACAACATTCGGTAACCACACATATAACTCAACTATACTAAAACATCATCGAACCTTAAGTGTGCAGACCCTGCGGGTTCGAGAACTATGTAGACATGCCCCGAGGCACTCCTCGGTCAATATCCAATAGCAGGACCTGGATTCACATATTGGATCCTACATATTCTCCGAAGATCTTATCGGTTGAACCTCAGTGTCAAGGATTCATATAATCTCGTATGTCATTCCCTTTGTCCTTCGGTATGTTACTTGCCCGAGATTTGATCGTCGGTATTCGCATACCTATTTCAATCTCGCTACCGGCAAGTCTCTTTACTTGTTCCGTAATACAAGATCCCGTGACTTACACTTAGTCACATTGCTTGCAAGGCTTGTGTGTGATGTTGTATTACCGAGTGGGCCCCGAGATACCTCTCCGTCACATGGAGTGACAAATCCCAGTCTTGATCCATACTAACTCAACGGACACCTTCGGAGATACCTGTAGAGCACCTTTATAGTCACCCAGTTACGTTGTGACGTTTTATGCACACAAGGTATTCCTTCGGTGCCAGTGAGTTATATGATCTCATGGTCATAGGAACAAATACTTGACACGCAGAGAACAATAGCAATAAAACGACACGATTAATATGCTATGTTCATAGTTCGGGTCTAGTCCATTACATGATTCTCCTAATGATGTGATCCAGTTATCAAGTGACACCACTTGCACATAGTCAGAAAATCTTGACTATCATTCATCAACTGGCTAGCCAACTAGAGGCTTGCTAGGTACATTGTTTTGTCTATGTATCCACACATGCATCGATGTTTTCATTCAATACAATTATAGCATGGATAATAAACGATTATATTTAAACATGAAATATAATAATAACTATTTATCATTGCCTCTAGGGCATATTTCCAACAATTCTATGTCGCCTTCTCTCCCAAACGAGCTGCCTCTACCGCAACTTTGTGCTTGCGCACCTCGCTCTCAAGAACATAGTATTTCTATTTATTCTGAAAATAAAAGAGAGCAGGGGCATGCAAAATTACAAAGATAGGATCATATTTATTAAGTATTATGTTTTACTCATATCCTCTGGCATTATTCACAATGAACTCATGACGACACATAGCTTCAAAATCTAAATATCTCTAAGGTAGTATAGGTTCATTAGGTTGGGATGAAATGTTTAGACTTAAGGCTACACGAGCAACATAAATACCGTCGTATAGTCAGCACTACCTGCGTTAGAATGCAACCTCCGAGCCACAGTGCCACCAAGGTTATAAAGCCTTTCGCTAGTCACCGCAGTGTGAATAAGGCTTATATCGGGGGCGCACAATGATGGGGAACGTCGCATGGGAAACAAAAATTTTCCTACGCGCACGAAGACCTATCATGGTGATGTCCATCTACGAGAGGGGATGAGTGAGCTACGTACCCTTGTAGACCGTACAGCAGAAGCGTTAGAGAACGCGGTTGATGTAGTGGAACGTCCTCACGTCCCTCGATCCGCCCCGCGAACAATCCCGCGATCAGTCCCACGATCTAGTACCGAACGAACGGCACCTCCGCGTTCAGCACACGTACAGCTCGACGATGATCTCGGCCTTCTTGATCTAGCAAGAGAGACGGAGAGGTAGAAGAGTTCTCCGGCAGCGTGACGGCGCTCCGGAGGTTGGTGATGACCTTGTCTCAGCAGGGCTCCGCCCGAGCTCCGCAGAAACGCGATCTAGAGGAAAAACCGTGGAGGTATGTGGTCGGGCTGTCGTGGAAAAGTCGTCTCAAATCAGCCCTAAAACCTCCGTATATATAGGTGGGAGGGAGGGGGCCTTGCCTTGGGGTCCAAGGACCCTCAAGGGGGTCGGCCGAGCCAAGGGGGAGGACTCTCCCCCCCCAAACCGAGTTGGACTAGGTTTGGTGGGAGGGAGTCCTCCTCCCTTCCCACCTCCTCCCTTTTTTTTTCTTTTTCTCTTGATTTTTCTTCTCTTGGCGCATAGAGCACTTGTGGGCTGTCCCACCAGCCCACTAAGGGCTGGTGTGTCTCCCCCAAGGCCTATGGGCTTCCCCGGGGTGGGTTGCCCCCCCGGTGAACTCCCGGAACCCATTCATCATTCCCGGTACATTCCCGGTAACTCCGAAAACCTTCCGGTAATCAAATGAGGTCATCCTATATATCAATCTTCGTTTCCGGACCATTCCGGAAACCCTCGTGACGTTCGTGATCTCATCCGGGACTCCGAACAACATTCGGTAACCAACCATATAACTCAAATACGCATAAAACAACGTCGAACCTTAAGTGTGCAAACCCTGCTGGTTCGAGAACTATGTAGACATGACCCGAGAGACTCCTCGGTCAATATCCAATAGCGGGACCTGGATGCCCATATTGGATCCTACATATTCTACGAAGATCTTATCGTTTGAACCTCAGTGCCAAGGATTCGTATAATCCCGTATGTCATTCCCTTTGTCCTTCGGTATGTTACTTGCCCGAGATTCGATAGTCAGTATCCGCATACCTATTTCAATCTCGTTTACCGGCAAGTCTCTTTACTCATTCCGTAATACAAGATCCCTCAACTTACACTAAGTTACATTGCTTGCAAGGCTTGTGTGTGATGTTGTATTACCGAGTGGGCCCCGAGATACCTCTCCGTCACACGGAGTGACAAATCCCAGTCTTGATCCATACTAACTCAACTAACACCCTCGGAGATACCTGTAGAGCATCTTTATAGTCACCCAGTTACGTTGCGACGTTTGATACACACAAAGCATTCCTCCGATGTCAGTGAGTTATATGATCTCATGGTCATAGGAATAAATACTTGACACGCAGAAAACAGTAGCAACAAAATGACACGATCAACATGCTACGTCTATTAGTTTGGGTCTAGTCCATCACGTGATTCTCCCAATGACGTGATCCAGTTATCAAGCAACAACACCTTGTTCATAATCAGAAGACACTGACTATCATTGACCAACTGGCTAGCCAACTAGAGGCATGCTAGGGACGGTGTTTTGTCTATGTATCCACACATGTAAATGAGTCTTCATTCAATACAATTATAGCATGGATAATAAACTATTATCTTGATACAGGAATTATAATAATAACTATACATTTATTATTGCCTCTAGGGCATAATTCCAACAGTCTCCCACTTGCACTAGAGTCAATAATCTAGCCCTCACATCACCATGTGAATTACATTGTAATAAATCTAACACCCATACAGTTCTGGTGTCGATCATGTTTTGGCCGTGGAAGAGGTTTAGTCAGCGGGTCTGCTACATTGAGATCCGTGTGCACTTTGCATATATTTACGTCCTCTTCCTCGACGTAGTCGCGGATGAGGTTGAAGCGTCGTTTGATGTGTCTGGTCTTCTTGTGAAACCGTGGTTCCTTTGCTAAGGCAATGGCACCAGTGTTGTCACAGAACAAGGTTATTGGATTCAGTGCGCTTGGCACCACTCCAAGATCCGTCATGAACTGTTTCATCCAGACACCCTCCTTAGCCGCCTCCGAGGCAGCCATGTACTCCGCTTCACATGTAGAATCTGCTACGACGCTTTGCTTGGAACTGCACCAGCTTACTGCACCCCCATTAAGAATAAATACGTATCCGGTTTGCGACTTAGAGTCGTTCGGATCTGTGTCAAAGCTTGCATCGACGTAACCTTTTACGGCGAGCTCTTCGTCACCTTCATACACGAGAAACATCTCCTTAGTCGTTTTCAGGTACTTCAGGATATTCTTGACCGCTGTCCAGTGATCCACTCCTGGATTACTCTGGAACCTACCTGCCATACTTATGGCCAGGCTAACATCCGGTCTAGTGCATAGCATCGCATACATGATAGAACCTATGGCTGAAGCATAGGGGACGGAGCACATATGCTCTCTATCTTCATCAGTTGCTGGGCACTGAGTCTTACTCAATCTCGTACCTTGTAAAACTGGCAAGAACCCTTTCTTGGACTGTTCCATTTTGAACCTCTTCAAAACTTTATCAAGGTATGTGCTTTGTGAAAGTCCTATCAGGCGTTTTGATCTATCCCTATAGATCTTAATGCCTAGAATGTAAGCAGCTTCTCCTAGGTCCTTCATAGAGAAACTTTTATTCAAGTAACCTTTTATGCTCTCCAAAAGCTCTACGTTGTTTCCAATCAGTAATATGTCATCCACATATAATATTAGAAACGCCACAGAGCTCCCACTCACTTTCTTGTAAATACAAGATTCTCCAACCACTTGTATAAACCCAAATGCTTTGATCACCTCATCAAAGCGTTTGTTCCAACTCCGAGATGCTTGCACCAGTCCATAAATGGATCGCTGGAGCTTGCACACCTTGTCAGCATTTTTAGGATCGACAAAACCTTCGGGTTGCATCATATACAACTCTTCCTTAAGGAAACCGTTAAGGAACGCCGTTTTGACATCCATCTGCCAGATTTCATAATCGAAAAATGCAACTATTGCTAACATGATTCTGACGGACTTAAGCATCGCTACGGGTGAGAAAGTCTCATCGTAGTCAACTCCTGGAACTTGTGAAAAACCCTTTGCCACAAGTCGAGCTTTATAAACGGTCACATTACCGTCAGCGTCCGTCTTCTTCTTAAAGATCCATTTGTTCTGAATAGCCTTGCGGCCCTCAGGTAGTATCTCCAAAGTCCACACTTTGTTCTCATACATGGATTCTATCTCGGATTTCATGGCTTCTAGCCATTTGTTGGAATCTGGGCCCACCATTGCTTCTTCATAATTTGCAGGTTCATTGTTGTCTAACAACATGATTGATAAGACGGGATTACCTTACCACTCTGGAGCAGCACGTGATCTCGTCGACCTGCCTGGTTCAACAGAAACTTGAACTGGAGTTTCATGATCATCATCATTAACTTCCTCCTCGACCGGCGTCGCAATGACAGAGGTTTCCCCTTGCCCTGCGCCACCATCCAGAGGGATGAGAGGTTCGACAACCTCGTCAAGTTCTATCTTCCTCCCACTCAATTCTCTCGAGAGAAACTCCTTCTCGAGAAAAGCTCCGTTTTTAGCAACAAACACTTTGCCCTCGGATTTGAGATAGAAGGTGTACCCAACTGTCTCTTTTGGGTAACCTATGAAGACGCACCTTTCCGCTTTGGGTTCCAGCTTTTCAGGCTGAAGCTTTTTGACATAAGCATCACATCCCCAAACTTTAAGAAACGACAACTTTGGCCTTTTGCCATACCACAGTTCGTATGGTGTCGTCTCAACGGATTTTGATGGTGCCCTATTTAAAGTGAATGCAGCTGTTTCTAATGCATAACCCCAAAATGATAACGGCAAATCAGTAAGAGACATCATAGATCGCACCATCTCTAACAAAGTACGATTACGACGTTCGGACAGACCATTACGCTGTGGTGTTCCAGGCGGTGTTAACAGCGAAACAATTCCACATTGTCTTAAGTGAGCACCAAACTCGAAACTCAGATATTCACCCCCACGATCAGACCGTAGGAACTTGATCTTCTTGTTACGATGATTTTCCACTTCACTCTGAAATTGCTTGAACTTTTCAAATGTTTCTGACTTGTGCTTCATCAAGTAGACATAACCATATCTACTCAAATCGTCAGTGAAGGTTAGAAAATAACGATATCCGCCACGTGCCTCTACGCTCATTGGACCACACACATCGGTATGTATGATTTCCAACAAGTCACTTGCACGCTCCATTGTTCCGGAGAACGGAGTCTTAGTCATCTTGCCCATGAGGCATGGTTCGCACGTGTCAAGTGAATCAAAGTCAAGTGACTCCAAAAGTCCATCAGCATGGAGTTTCTTCATGTGCTTTACACCAATATGACCCAAGCGGCTGTGCCACAAAAATATGGCGCTATCATTGTTTACTCTAACTCTTTTGGTCTCAATGTTATGTATATGCGTATCGCTATCAAGATTCAATATGAACAATCCTCTCACATTCGGTGCATGACCATAAAAGATGTTACTCATAGAAAACAACCATTATTCTCAGACTTAAAAGAGTAACCGTCTCGCAATAAACAAGATCCAGATATAATGTTCATGCTCAACGCAGGCACTAAATAACAATGATTTAAGTTCATCACTAATCCCGATGGCAGCTGAAGTGACACTGTGCCGACGGCGATTGCATCAACCTTGGAACCATTTCCTACGCGCATCGTCACTTCGTCTTTCGCCAGCCTTCGTCTATTCCGCAGTTCCTGTTTCGAGTTGCAAATGTGAGCAACAGAACCGGTATCGAATACCCAGGCACTACTACGAGAGCCGGTTAAGTACACATCAATAACATGTATATCAAATATACCTGATTTTTCTTTGCCCGCCTTCTTATCTGCCAGATACTTGGGGCAATTGCGCTTCCAGTGACCCATACCCTTGCAATAGAAGCACTCTGTTTCAGGCTTAGGTCCAGCCTTGGGTTTCTTCGGCGGATTGGCAACAGGTTTGCCGCTCTTCTTCGAATTGCCCTTCTTGCCTTTGCCGTTTCTCTTGAAACTAGTGGTCCTGCTCACCATCAACACTTGATGCTCTTTACGGAGTTCAGACTCTGCGACTTTCAGCATCGCAAACAACTCGCCGGGAGACTTGTTCATCCCTTGCATGTTGTAGTTCAACACAAAGCCTTTATAGCTTGGCGGCAGTGATTGAAGGATTCTGTCAGTGATAGCCTCTTGAGGGAGTTCAATCCCCAGCTCAGCTAGACAGTTTGAGTACCCAGACATTTTGAGCACATGTTCACTGGCAGACGAGTTTTCCTCCATCTTGCAAGCATAGAATTTATCGGAGGTCTCATACCTCTCGATCCGGGCGTTCTTCTGAAAGATAAACTTCAACTCCTGGAACATCTCAAATGCTCCATGACGCTCAAAGCGACGTTGAAGTCCTGGTTCTAAGCTATACAAGACTGCACATTGAACTATTGAGTAGTCCTCCTTACGTGCTAACCAAGCGTTCTTAACATCCTGATCAGCCGTAGCGGGTGGTTCATCTCCTAGCGCAGCATTAAGGACATAATCCTTCTTCCCAGCTTGTAAGATTAGCTTAAGATTACGAGCCCAGTCTACAAAGTTGCTTCCATCATCTTTCAACTTAGCTTTCTCTAGGAACGTATTAAAATTCAGGATGACTGTCGCGTGAGCCATGATCTACAACACAAATATATTCAAAGTGGACTTAGACTATGTTCAAGATAATTAGAGTTCAACTTAATCAAATTATATGCTAAACTCCCACTCAAAAAGTACATCTCTCTAGTCATTTGAGTGGTTCATGATCCACTTACACTATCCCAAGTCCAATCATCACGTGAGTTGAGTATAGTTTCAGTGGTAAGCATCCCTATGCTAATCATATCAACTATATGATTCATGATCGACCTTTCGGTCTCATGTGTTCCGAGGCCATGTCTGCACATGCTAGGCTCGTCAAGCTTAACCCGAGTGTTCCGCGTGTGCAACTGTTTTGCACCCGTTGTATGTGAACGTTGAGTCTATCACACCCGATCATCACGTGGTGTCTCGAAACGACGAACTGTAGCAACGGTGCACAGTCGGGGAGAACACAATTTCGTCTTGAAATTTTAGTGAGAGATCACCTCATAATGCTACCGTCGTTCTAAGCAAAATAAGGTGCATAAAAGGATTAACATCACATGCAATTCATAAGTGACATGATATGGCCATCATCACGTGCTTCTTGATCTCCATCACCAAAGCACCGGCACGATCTTCCTGTCACCGGCGCCACACCATGATCATCCATCAACGTGTTGCCATCGGGGTTGTCGTGCTACTTATGTTATTACTACTAAAGCTACATCCTAGCAAAATAGTAAACGCATCTGCAAGCACAAACGTTAGTATAAAGACAACCCTATGGCTCCTGCCGGTTGCCGTACCATCGACGTGCAAGTCGATATTTCTATTACAACATGATCATCTCATACATCCAATATATCACATCACATCGTTGGCCATATCACATCACAATCATACCCTGCAAAAACAAGTTAGACGTCCTCTAATTTTGTTGTTGCATGTTTTACGTGGTGACCAAGGGTATCTAGTAGGATCGCATCTTACTTACGCAAACACCACAACGGAGATATATGAGTTGCTATTTAACCTCATCCAAGGACCTCCTCGGTCAAATCCGATTCAACTAAAGTTGGAGAAACCGACACTTGCCAGTCATCTTTGAGCAAAGGGGGTTACTCGTAACGATGAAACCAGTCTCTCGTAAGCGTACGAGTAATGTCGGTCCAAGCCGCTTCAATCCAACAATACCGCGGAATCAAGAAAAGACTAAGGAGGGCAGCAAAACGCACATCACCGCCCACAAAAACTTTTGTGTTCTACTCGAGAAGACATCTACGCATGAACCTAGCTCAGGATGCCACTGATGAGGAACGTCGCATGGGAAACAAAAAATTTCCTACGCGCACGAAGACCTATCATGGTGATGTCCATCTACGAGAGGGGATGAGTGATCTACGTACCCTTGTAGACCGTACAGCAGAAGCGTTAGAGAACGCGGTTGTTGTAGTGGAACGTCCTCACATCCCTCGATCCGCCCCGCGAACAATCCCGCGATCAGTCCCACGATCTAGTACGGAACGAACGGCACCTCCGCGTTCAGCACACGTACAGCTCGACGATGATCTCGGCCTTCTTGATCCAGCAAGAGAGACGGAGAGGTAGAAGAGTTCTCGGGCAGCGTGACGGTGCTCCCGAGGTTGGTGATGACCTTGTCTCGGCAGGGCTCCGCCCGAGCTCCGCAGGAACGCGATCTAGAGGAAAAACCGTGGAGGTATGTGGTCGGGCTGTCGTGGAAAAGTCGTCTCAAATCAGCCCTAAAACCTCCGTATATCTAGGTGGGAGGGAGGGGGCCTTGCCTTGGGGTCCAAGGACCCTCAAGGGGGTCGGCCGAGCCAAGGGGGAGGACTCTCCCCCCCCAAACCGAGTTGGACTAGGTTTGGTGGGAGGGAGTCCTCCTCCC
Source organism: Hordeum vulgare subsp. vulgare (assembly GCF_904849725.1). NCBI lineage: Eukaryota > Viridiplantae > Streptophyta > Magnoliopsida > Poales > Poaceae > Hordeum > Hordeum vulgare. Next base: position 597,715,474 of record NC_058521.1, read on the forward strand.
TTCCCACCTCCTCCCCTTTTTTTTCTTTTTCTCTTGATTTTTCTTCTCTTGGCGCATAGAGCACTTGTGGGCTGTCCCACCAGCCCACTAAGGGCTGGTGTGTCTCCCCCAAGGCCTATGGGCTTCCCCGGGGTGGGTTGCCCCCCCCGGTGAACTCCCGGAACCCATTCGTCATTCCCGGTACATTCCCGGTAACTCCGAAAACCTTCCGGTAATCAAATGAGGTCATCCTATATATCAATCTTCGTTCCCGGACCATTCCGGAAACCCTCGTGACGTCTGTGATCTCATCCGGGACTCCGAACAACATTCGGTAACCAACCATATAACTCAAATACGCATAAAACAACGTCGAACCTTAAGTGTGCAGACCCTGCGGGTTCGAGAACTATGTAGACATGACCCGAGAGACTCCTCGGTCAATATCCAATAGCGGGACCTGGATGCCCATATTGGATCCTACATATTCTACGAAGATCTTATCGTTTGAACCTCAGTGCCAAGGATTCGTATAATCCCGTATGTCATTCCCTTTGTCCTTCGGTATGTTACTTGCCCGAGATTCGATCGTCAGTATCCGCATACCTATTTCAATCTCGTTTACCGGCAAGTCTCTTTACTCGTTCCGTAATACAAGATCCCACAACTTACACTAAGTTACATTGCTTGCAAGGCTTGTGTGTGATGTTGTATTACCGAGTGGGCCCCGAGATACCTCTCCGTCACACGGAGTGACAAATCCCAGTCTTGATCCATACTAACTCAACTAACACCCTCGGAGATACCTGTAGAGCATCTTTATAGTCACCCAGTTACGTTGTGACGTTTGATACACACAAAGCATTCCTCCGATGTCAGTGAGTTATATGATCTCATGGTCATAGGAATAAATACTTGACACGCAGAAAACAGTAGCAACAAAATGACACGGTCAACATGCTACGTGTATTAGTTTGGGTCTAGTCAATCACGTGATTCTCCCAATGACGTGATCCAGTTATCAAGCAACAACACCTTGTTCATAATCAGAAGACACTGACTATCATTGACCAACTGGCTAGCCAACTAGAGGCATGCTAGGGACGGTGTTTTGTCTATGTATCCACACATGTAAATGAGTCTTCATTCAATACAATTATAGCATGGATAATAAACTATTATCTTGATACAGGAATTATAATAATAACTATACATTTATTATTGCCTCTAGGGCATAATTCCAACACACAATGCACTACAATCCTGCTTGCCAACTACACATTTTCCATTAAACAGTGCAAAGTAGCAAATATAGGGAAATTGAATACTTTTATTTTAGCTTGTGTCACGCCTCTATCTTCTCCAACTCAAAGGCTTGCTAGGAACAAAATATAATTAGATTTTTGCATTTTTCCTAGAGATTCCCAATAGGGAAGTTTGCATGCCATACAAAATTCTTCTGAAGATAGACTGAAGTACTTATCGTAGAGATTAAACAACACTCTATAAGAATGAGGATGGTATTGGAATCCATGTGTGAATGTACGACTAAGAATATAGTGTTGGACACACTTATCTGCTAGGAAGTCGGTGAGGCCGGTATTGTAAATGTACTGATTGAATTCCTCCTTAATGCCTACACTGATCATGTACTCATCACATTGCCAACGACACGATTTAGCATCTGACATGACTGTCAGACTGACCCTGGGTTCCACATAAGCTTGCCGCGTCGAGCTCTCGCTCGATGATACACCTGAAGAATGCCTCCTTGAGGAACTCCTCCTAAAGAAGTTCATTTTGCTACACACAAATTTCTGATATTTTTGGACCACAAAATTATGATGTAACCTTGCAAGGTTGATACCAACTACTCATATGGATGCCTAGAGGTCATATCAAGCATTACTACTACTTGGAACTCAAAGAATCAAACATGCAAGATTGGTACCAACTACTCATATGGAGGGGGCGGCCGACGGCGTCAGGGGGTCCTCTGAGTTGTTCGGTAGAGTGATGTGGGGGTCGAAGGGAGGGTCGGAACTTTTATTCATTAATATGTATTGGATGTATGACTGCCATGCCATGTGAAGAGAGTGCACGACGTTGCATCTATCCTTGATCGAAACATGAGACTTGTAAAAAGTTGCAAGGCCATAGAGTTTAAAGCCAACACATAGCCAATAAACCTCCCTTTAGCCCCAGCTCAATCCCTGGGAGGTGCTCATAGAGATAGGATGTGCATATATGCGTTAATATGGGTGAGTGTATGCGCTATATATGAGCATTTGCGTTTGTACTGTGTTAAAAAGCCAACATAGAGTCCATAGACTGCCCTCTAGCCTGTCACGTATAATCCGTTCTAGGCATGAGCATTGGAATGGTGTGCTTTATTTGTTAGATCTAGGTTGGTATTTTTAATTATTTATGTGACAAAAGGTTGACTAAAATGTAATTCTAAGAATTGCCTATAGAGAACAATTAGGGACTGCAACACCGTTTCTATTTTTAAGGTAGTTACATATATAGGCGCGAGAGGTGTTTGTGGTTCTTAATCATAGCATGCAGGATGTATCTACCTATATAAGACTTCACATATGAAGTCAAAATCACCATTCAATAGTAATCCAAGAGAAGTATTCACATTGCATATAGAATAATGGAGTCCCCCCGCAAGTTTTTCTCGGTCGTTGTTGTTGTCCTCTTGCTTGTCCTATCTACCGGTGAGTATGTACATCTTGCTAACTGTTTAACTTCAATTTCTTTGTTGATACAAGGTTTAGTTTTAGTTTAGTGATGAAATCTAACACTTTGCCCTTATTTTTCATGATGGTCATTATTAGTTATTATGTATGGGCTGAAATGTCTTTGTTTTGAATCTAAAAGTCTAGAAATATCCTATTTATCAAGAAAATTTATAAATATGAATACCATCACCTTTTTGAGCTAAATATGTAAATGAATGTTAATGCGATATAAAAAATGTAACAACATGCTTAGAAATGTAACACAAAACTATGTATTCAAGGCCAGATATTGAGCTGGCTATATATGTAGGACGACACTTGCACATGTGCCTTTTGTTAGTTAAAATATAGATACACATGTAGGTTATAATTTGATATGTTTACTATGCCTCATGAACTATGTGGTTGTGATTGTCCAGAGGTGGCTCCAACGCATGCAAGAGAGTGCAAGACCGCGAGCAACCGATTCAATGGATTGTGCATGTTGGACACCAGTTGCGCCAACATGTGCATCACAGAGGGGTTGTCTACCGGTGCATGTGAAGGCCTCAAGCGGCGTTGCATGTGCAAAATGCCATGCTAGGACTTCAAATGAATATTATATGGATTATTCCATTCAAGATGTTTCCTAGTTAAATAAACTTAAGGAACATATTTTCTCTGTACACTGTATTTTTTTACTCACTTTCATTTGTGTGTTTCTTAAATACACATACTCTCTAATATGTTTGATTATATTTTTGTTGTACTCAACTTTAGCTGGTTGCCCCCTATAAAACATTGACTGTTATGAGCTACTAGTCATCTCTGGTTACTGCTATATATGTGAAACATTTATTTTTGTATTTGAAAGTTAGCCACTAATACCAGACTAGATTTTGTTATCACAGTTTTGTGCATTGATATTATCATGAGAGTATAAATTGTAATAATTGAGATTTATTTTCTAGAGCACCATTGTGACCATTTGTGTTGTTTCTACGGTCATTAGTATGTTCCTGAAGATCAGAATAAATAAATCAACCATACATGACTTTATAACATATTATGAAGTTGTGATACTCAGATGCAAAGTTATTGGCTTATAATTTATGAATTTAATTGTAGTAAATACATCAAAGAAGTAGTGAACCTAGTGAAGTGCCAAACCACATATACTCATCTCAGATTGTGTCCAAGTTCCTGTAATTATCGTGACACAAATTTTACTCTTAGGGAAACTTTCTCATTCTTTTGTGTGACCTAATATGAATAAGCAAAGTAAGAACACTGCATGTTTTATCCTAACATCCTGAAGAGTGAAAGAGTAAGACTACGTGCCATGTTTGGATACATAGTTTTCCAAAACACAATATAGTGTCAAGAATACCATGCATACATATACTACATATTTTGTAGTATCTACTAACTCGAGAAGTTTTAGGTGTATGTAAATAAAAAACAATTTGAATCAGTCGGGGCAATATTCAGTTGGAAAAATAATCCCCAAAAATGCATGTGAATGTGCATAATTTTTTTAGATTACATACTATTAAGTTGGTAAATAGGGGAAGAGACACACATGACCTAATAAAAATGCAACAATCATTAATTCTCCTTTCACATATATGCTCTCTTTCAATTATTAGTGCTTATATGAATTGAGAACCCCAATCTGAAGTATGCACGCCTAAGAAGCTATTAGTTACTCGTCATGGAGTTTTTCAGAAACAAAATGGATTACTTATTTGTTTTTTAGAAATCTAATTTCAGAAATATTATTTTCTAATAATAAGGTATATCCAAATATATTCTAGGATCCGTTTAAAATAGCGGGTCTCACACACAAAAATCCATAACATACATACCCCACTTGTATGTGTAGAAAATTGTGTGCGTGCCTCAAATACTTTTGATCCATCACATCGTTGTAACACAATGTTTTTACTTTATGCTAATCGCATTGGTGTGGTGGGGTAGATCTTTGTATGGTTGAACTTAATAGTTGTTTGACTTCATTAGATTGCAAACAATCTATATTGTGAGACCACGCCAACATACAAACTCGTGCATGCAGTATTTAGATGTGCGTATACAAGACAATTACACCATTGTCTTCTCCCGGTCTATCAACAACTATGAAAGGACAATGCAAACATTTCAAAGAATATCCATTCAAAAAACAATTGTGTGTATGCTACAAATACTTAGTCATTGCAACAAATAGTTTAAAATGTGTAGTAATGTATGCAACGCTGAAAATAGTGATAACATACAACACAAAACCATGTTTACAACATGAACACAATATGAGCTACATACACTCGAAAACTTCACAATTGATCACGTGTGTGTATGCATCAAAATATATACACATATGCAACATGTTAAAACAAATAATGATATATAAAAAACATCAAAATCACTAACAATAACCAAAGTATCATCATTAACATTCGAACTACTTGACACTTTCATGCTTATCAAGGATGAATCACGCCACACAAGATCGTACCATCACCAACTTGTCCACACAACTTTTAATTATTTCCCAAGACAAATGAGAATGAATACCATAACCGCTAGCTCTCATGACACAGTGTCATCATTGCAGCAACGCCTAGGAAGCTAGCATGTAAGCATGGCCAGATTCCAAATGTGTGTGTGTGTGAGATAGATAGATAGATAGATAGATAGAGAGAGAGAGAGAGATAGAGGAGTGTTATAGAAATGCTCAAAGAGGAGCTAGTAGAGATTGAACACATAGTTGATGATGCCAAAAATGGATAAATATGTCCTTATTGTTGCTTAATTAACCCCATAATATGGGAACCCCTTGCATTAAGGATGATGCTCTACATGGCTAACCCAAATTTGCACTTGATTGAGTTAGCGGATTCATTTTCCTAATAAATATCCACTTAAAAAAAGAGTATAGTGTCTTCAATATCACAAAATGTTAAGATATGATATTTGTTTGAACCAAAACCTCCTATCTAAGACTCTAGGTTCTCTAGAGACCATGGTGTTCGTAAACTATAAATATTGCATTGATTCTACTTCAATGTCCGCGTTGCTCCACAACTGGGGTATGTACAGAACCCTACCCACATCACCATGTCCCCTGTCACCTCCTCACCCTTCATATCGATGCCAGATGATGCCTTCGGGATCAACCCACATGGAGAATGGCGACGGGATGTTCATTTCCCCTCACATGACAACTATAGGGGATGGGATGGTCATAGGTGACCCTGCTTTTGTTGGCAACCCTGGCATTGTGGCTATGCATCTGGCTTTGTATGATAGTGTTGAAAATCTAGCAAACTTCTAGGAGTCCAACTATGTTAGACGGAGTTGGAAGGTGGCTTCGATGACAAATCAAAGTGATTGTCATCCTCCAACGACGGTTCAAAGTGCTTGGTGTCCTCCAACGACTTAGGCCTAATGAGGGCTGGGGGCGTGGGTAGGACAATGACCTTGGTGTGCAAGGTCCATAAAGGTAGTGGCATAAAGTGAATGTTGAAGTGGCTCATATTTGGATTCAAGAGTTGTTGCATGCATCTCTAGATCAAGGGCCTCAAGATAGGGTGACATCATCAAGCTACTAGAGGGCCATTACATGTTGACGTTGTAGGAGGATCATTTTTAGAGGCCTATGGTAGGGAAATCCCATCTATATTTTTCATTAAAATCATGGTTCACATGGTAGGGGAATGTTGCTAGGATAATAACTAAAAGTTTTAATGCTTATTTTTTTAGTTTGCTAAGTTCCAAGAGAGTTGGTTTTCTTGATATATTTTGTTGACTAGAGTTATATTTAAACTAATAGTAGTGACATTTTCATTTGGATTACAAAATATATGTCACTAATTATATAAGATACCTCAAAGTGAGTTACATGAAAAAAATGCAAATTGAACCTTGTATTTTATTATATTTGTGAAATATGTACATATTTATACATAAAAAAGAGCATACTCAAAATTAGATACATACTATAAAAAGTAGTATATATACTACCTAAACATTCTTATATACTCCATCCGTTTCAAAATATAAGACCTTTTAGAGATTTTACTAGGAGACTACATACGGAGCAAAATGAGTGAACTTATACTCTAAAATATATCCATGTACATCTGTATGTAGTTCATAGTGCAATCTCTAAAAGGTCTTATATTTAGGAACGGAGGGAGTACTACATACTACTTGTACATAGTCTCCCTCTTGGAGTTACGATCTACTACTTGGCCAAAGCAATAAAAAGCAACGGAGAACATGCATGAATCACTAAGGAACATAATATAAAAGGATAATCAAATATTTAACTCATAACAATCTGAACATAATCTCATAATCCATCGGATCCCAACAAACCGAGCATAGCAATAGCAAGAGAATTACATAGATGCCTTGATCATGTAGGGCAGCTCACAAGGACTATGCATTGAAGCACAAGATTGGAGAAAAGACAACACATAGCTACTGTTCATGGACTCGTGGTCCAAGGAGGACTATTCACGGCACGTCCGGGAAGCGTCCATGGCGGTGGAGAAGCTCCCGGAGGTCAATCCTCCCTCCGGCAGGGTGCTGGGAAGAAGTCTCCCGACGCTCCCGATCTCGGAAGCGCCACAGCGGCGGAACGATGGAGAAATTCACGATTCCAGAAAGTTTGTGAGGGTTTCCTCTCGGGACTCTAAATATAGGCCAAATGAGGGCATCGGAGGAGGTCGGACCCACCCAGGCGACCTCCTGGCGTGGCCTAGGGCCTGGCCGCGCTAACAGGCCGCCTGGGAGGCCCCTGCCCCCCCCCCCTCTGGCCTTTCTTCGGTGATCCGGAAACTTCTGTTTTGCTGATTTTTTATATATATTTTTCTGAATTTTTTCGGGCTTCGGAAAATTGGGTAAAAGCCCCTGCAAAATAGACATCAGGAGACAGAAACTGGCACTGGGTGCACTGATTTAGTAGGTTAGTCCAAATATGTGTAAAATGATATAAAATTGTAGCAAAATATATAACAATGTCACCCAAAAGATCATGGAACAAGCAGAAATTATAGATACGTTTGGGACGTTTCACCCTCTCAGTGAAGAACTATCAATCTACTTGGCCTAAGCAAGTCAATACATCAAAGATATTTACGAAGCTATGATGATCATGCAATTAAGAATCATAATAATTAGAGGTGACTCAAATAATTTTCATGAATAATCGGATTATAAACCCACAATTCATCGGATCCCAACAAACGCCCCATTTAAAATTATTACATCAGATGGATCAAAGCAAAGATGCGATGACCATTGTATTGAAGATCAAAAGAGGAGATATATCCATCTAGGTACTAACTACGGAAATGTAGGTATGAGGTGAACAACTCACACATCATCACGAGGGCAACAAGGTTGATGAAGAGGCCCTCCGTGATCAATACCCCCTCCAACACCGTGCCAGAACAGAACTCCAGATGGGATCACCGTGGAACACAGACTTGTGGTGGTAGAAAAACTATTTCGTGATATGCTCTAGGGTTTTCAGATTATATGTGAATTTATAGACCAAAGAACGGAGGTAGGAGGGCCACCAGGGAGGGACAAGCCATCAGGGTGCGCGGGCCTCCCTGGTCGTGCCCTATTGGCTTGTGCATCCCTCGTGTTGACTCCGGTCTTCTCCCTAGGCTTCCAGTTCCAGGTTTTATTTTGGTCCAGAAAAAATCATAAAAAAGTTTTGGGGCAATTGCACTTCGTTTGGTATTGTAAACCTGAAAAGTAAAAAACATGCAGAAAACAAAAACTGGCACTAGGCACTGGGTCAATAGTTTAGTGCTCAACAATAACATAAGTTGCTAAATTATTACTCAAAATGTATCCTAGAATGATAATATAATAGCATGGAACAATCAAAAATTATAGATACGTTGGAGACATATCATTGTGCATTATTTGAAAGGCACTACAAGCTATGAGATTCACTAGGTACCCGAGGGTACTCGACAGTTATAGTGACTCAAACTAGATATGTGATGCTGATGAGATCAAGTCCAGAAGTGGTAATGCTTTTGTAATTGGTGGTGGCTCTGTTTCCTCGAAGTCTAGCAAGCATACCACCTTAACGAGGTCAACTATGGAAGAAGAGTGGCTTCTTCAGCTATTGATGGAGTTACCTATGGTTGAAAAACATTAGACACATCCATTGTTGAAGAAGAGTGGCTTCTTCAGCTATTGATGGAGTTACCTGTGGTTGAAAAACCAATACACACTATCCTAATGAACTGTGATAATCAAAATATGATCATAAAGATAGTCATTTATAAGGATAATATGAAGTCCTCAAGGCATGTGAAGAGGAGATTGAAATCTGTCAGAAAATGATGAACTCCGGAGTTATTGCGTTGGAGTATATCCAAACATCTAAAAACTTGGCAAATCTCTTCACAAAGGGTTTATCACGTAATGTGATAGAAAATGCATCGATGGAGACGGGTGTGAGACCCACCATATGAGTCGTCAATAGTGGTAACCCACTCTATGTGATCGGAGATCCCGTGAAGTAGAAGTGGAAGACAAGTTGTTCGTCGGCTGGAAGGCGAGTATCCCTATATTTGTTATCTTATTCTGAGAAGGTGCAATACTCTTATAATCTGCATGACAGGTTGATACTTATCTTAATGCGTTCCAAGTGACTTATTTAGGTAAGTAGAGATGTTGTTGAAGTTAGATGTGCTTCCCTGGCAACGGCGACAGGAATAGTCGTGTCGACGGCACCAGGAATCCTTCTGCTACGGCTATGGAGCCTTGTGTTGGTGTTCCCTCGAAGCGGAAAGGGTGATGTAGCACAGAGGTGGTAAGTATTTCCCTCAGTTTGAGAACCAAGGTATCAATCCAGTGGAGGAGTATCACAAGATCCTGCACAAACACAAAGAACCTGCTCCCAACGCTATGAAGGGGTTGTCAATCCCTTATAGATTGTTCGCCAAGTAAGAACTGAAAGCAACAAAGTAACAAAGCAAAGTAAAAGCGGAGGTGTAAACGATGGATGTGAATAGACCCGGGGGCCGTAGTGTTTACTGTTGGAAATATGCCCTAGAGGCAATAATAAATTAGTTATTATTATATTTCTTAGTTCATGATAATTGTTTATTATCCATGCTATAATTAATTTGATTGGGAACACAGTGCATGTGTGGATACATAGACAAAACTATGTCCCTAGTAAGCCTCTAGTTGACTAGCTCGTTGATCAAAGATGGTCAAGGTTTCCTAACCATAGGCAAGTGTTGTCACTTGATAACGGGATCACATCATTAGGAGAATCATGTGATGGACTAGACCCAAACTAATAGATGTAGCATGTTGATCGTGTCATTTTGTTGCTACTGTTTTCTGCGTGTCAAGTATTTGTTCCTATGACCATGAGATCATATAACTCACTGACACCGGAGGAATGCTTTGTGTGTATCAAACGTCGCAACGTAACTGGGTGACTATAAAGATGCTCTACAGGTATCTCTGAAGGTGTTTGTTGAGTTAGTATGAATCGAGACTGGGATTTGTCACTCCGTGTGACGGAGAGGTATCTCGGGGCCCACTCAGTAATACAACATCACACACAAGCCTTGCAAGCAATGTGACTTAGTGTAAGTTGTGGGATCTTGTATTATGGAACGAGTAAAGACACTTGCCGGTAAACGAGATTGAAATAGGTATGCAGATACTGACGATCGAATCTTGGGAAAGTAACATACCGAAGGACAAAGGGAATGACATACGGGATTATATGAATCCTTGGCACTGAGGTTCAAACGATAAGATGTTCGTAGAATATGTAGGATCCAATATGGGCATCCAGGTCCCGCTATTGGATATTGACCGAGGAGTCTCTCGGGTCATGTCTACATAGTTCTCGAACCCGCAGGGTCTGCACACTTAAGGTTCGACGTTGTTTTATGCGTATTTGAGTTATATGGTTGGTTACCGAATGTTGTTCGGAGTCCCGGATGAGATCACGGACGTCATGTGGGTTTACGGAATGGTCCGGAAACGAAGATTGATATATAGGATGACCTCATTTGATTACCGGAAGGTTTTCGGAGTTACCGGGAATGTACCGGGAATGACGAATGGGTTCCGGGTGTTCACCCGGGGGGGGGGGGGGGGGGGGTGGGGGGGCAACCCACCCCGGGGAAGCCCATAGGCCTTGGGGGTGGCGCACCAGCCCTTAGTGGGCTGGTGAGACAGCCCAAGAAGGCCCTATGAGCCATAGGAAGAAAATCAAAGAGAAAAGAAAAAAAAGAGGAGGTGGGAAAAGGGGGAAGGACTCCTCCTTCCAAACTTAGTTGGATTCGGTTTGGAAGGGGAGAACTCCCCCCCTTGGCTTGGCCGATCCCCTTGGGGGTCCTTGGACCCCAAGGCAAGGCTCCCCCTCTTCCCCCTATATATACGGAGGTTTTAGGGCTGATTTGAGACAACTTTGCCACGGCAGCCCGACCACATATCTCCACGGTTTTACCTCTAGATCGCGTTTCTGCCGAGCTCGGGCGGAGCCCTGCTGAGATAAGATCACCACCAACCTCCGGAGCGCCGTCACGCTGCCGGAGAACTCATCTACCTCTCCGTCTCTCTTGCTGGATCAAGAAGGCCGAGATCATCGTCGAGCTGTACGTGTGCTGAACGCGGAGGTGCCGTCCGTTCGGCACTAGATCGTGGGACTGATCGCGGGACGGTTCGCGAGGCGGATCGAGGGACGTGAGGACATTCCACTACATCAACCGCGTTTCTTAACGCTTCTGCTGTGCGATCTACAAGGGTACGTAGATCGGAAATCCGCTCTCGTAGATGGACATCACCATGATAGGTCTTCGTGCGCGTAGGAAAATTTTTGTTTCCCATGCGACGTTCCCCAACAGTGGCATCATGAGCTAGGTTCATGCGTAGATGTCTTCTCGAGTAGAACACAAAAGTTTTTGTGGGCGGTGATGTGCGTTTTGCTGCCCTCCTTAGTATTTTCTTGATTCCGCGGTATTGTTGGATTGAAGCGGCTTGGACCGACGTTACTCGTACACTTACGAGAGACTGGTTTCCTCGCTACGAGTAACCCCGTTGCTCAAAGATGACTGGCCAGTGTCAGTTTCTCCAACTTTAGTTGAATCGGATTTGACCGAGGAGGTCCTTGTATAAGGTTAAATAGCAATTCATATATCTCCGTTGTGGTGTTTGCGTAAGTAAGATGCGATCCTACTAGATACCCATGGTCACCACGTAAAACATGCAACAACAAAATTAGAGGACGTCTAACTTGTTTTTGCAGGGTATGCTTTGTTGGGGAACGTCGCATGGGAAACAAAAAATTTCCTACGCACATGAAGACCTATCATGGTGATGTCCATCTACGAGAGGGGATGAGTGATCTACGTACCCTTGTAGACCGTACAGCAGAAGCGTTAGTGCACGCGGTTGATGTAGTGGAACGTCCTCACGTCCCTCGATCCACCCCGCGAACAATCCCGCGATCAGTCCACGATCTAGTACCGAACGGACGGCACCTCCGCGTTCAGCACACGTACAGCTCGACGATGATCTCAGCCTTCTTGATCCATCAAGAGAGACGGAGAGGTAGAAGAGTTCTCTGGCAGCGTGACGGCGCTCCGGAGGTTGGTGATGACCTTGTCTCAGCAGGGCTCCGCCCGAGCTCCGCCGAAACGCGATCTAGAGGAAAAACCGTGGAGGTATGTGGTCGGGCTGGCGTGGAAAAGTCGTCTCAAATCAGCCCTAAAACCTCCGTATATATAGGTGGGAGAGGGGGGACCTTGCCTTGGGGCTCAAGGAGCCCCAAGGGGGTCAGCAGAGCCAAAGGGGGGAAGGACTCCCCCAAACCGAGTCCTACTTGGTTTGGTGGGTGGAGTCCTTCTTTCCTTTCCCACCTCCTCCTTTTTTTCTTTTCTCTTTGATTTTTCTTCCAATGCGCATAGGGCCCTTTTGGGCTGTCCCACCAGCCCACTAAGGGCTGGTGCGCCACCCTCAAGGCCTATGGGCTTCCCCGGGGTGGGTTGCCCCCCCGGTGAACTCCCGGAACCCATTCGTCATTCCCGGTACATTCCCGGTAACTCCGAAAACCTTCCGGTAATCAAATGAGGTCATCCTATATATCAATATTTGTTTCCAGACCATTCCGGAAACCCTCGTGACGTCCGTGATCTCATCCGGGACTCCGAACAACATTCGGTAACCAACCATATAACTCAAATACGCATAAAACAACGTCGAACCTTAAGTGTGCAGACCCTGCGGGTTCGAGAACTATGTAGACATGACCCGAGAGACTCCTCGGTCAATATCCAATAGCGGGACCTGGATGCCCATATTGGATCCTACATATTCTACGAAGATCTTATCGTTTGAACCTCAGTGCCAAGGATTCATATAATCCCGTATGTCATTCCCTTTGTCCTTCGGTATGTTACTTGCTCGAGATTCGATCGTCAGTATCCGCATACCTATTTCAATCTCGTTTACCGGCAAGTCTCTTTACTCGTTCCGTAATACAAGATCCCGCAACTTACACTAAGTTACATTGCTTGCAAGGCTTGTGTGTGATGTTGTATTACCGAGTGGGCCCCGAGATACCTCTCTGTCACACGGAGTGACAAATCCCAGTCTTGATCCATACTAACTCAACGAACACCTTCGGAGATACCTGTAGAGGATCTTTATAGTCACCCAGTTACGTTGCGACGTTTGATACACACAAAGTATTCCTCCGGTGTTAGTGAGTTATATGATCTCATGGTCATAGGAACAAATACTTGACACGCAGAAAACAGTAGCAACAAAATGACACGATCAACATGCTACGTCTATTAGTTTGAGTCTAGTCCATCACGTGATTCTCCTAATGACATGATCCAGTTATCAAGCAACAACACCTTGTTCATAATCAGAAGACACTGACTATCGTTGATCAACTGGCTAGCCCAACTAGAGGCTTGCTAGGGACAGTGTTTTGTCTATGTATCCACACATGTAAATGAGTCTTCATTCAATACAATTATAGCATGGATAATAAACGATTATCTTGATACAGGAATTATAATAATAACTATATTTATTATTGCCTCTATGGCATAATTCCAACAGTCTCCCACTTACACTAGAGTCAATAATCTAGCCCTCACATCATCATGCAAATTACATTGTAATAAATCTAACACCCATACAGTTCTGGTGTTGATCATGCTTTGCCCGTGGAAGAGGTTTAGTCAGCAGGTCTCCTACATTCAGATCCGTGTGCATTTTGCATATATTTACGTCCTCTCCTTCGACGTAGTCGCGAATGAGGTTGAAGCGTCGTTTGATGTGTCTGGACTTCTTGTGAAACCGTGGTTCCTTTGCTAATGCAATGGCACCCGTGTTGTCACAGAACAAGGTTATTGGATTCAGTGCGCTTGGCACCACTCCAAGATCCGTCATGAACTGCTTCATCCAGACACCCTCCTTAGCCGCCTCCGAGGCAGCCATGTACTCCGCTTCACATGTAGAATCTGCTACGACGCTTTGCTTGGAACTGCACCAGCTTACCGCACCCCCATTAAGAATAAATACTTATCCGGTTTGCGACTTAGAGTCATCCGGATCTTTGTCAAAGCTTGCATCGACGTAACCTTTTACGGCGAGCTCTTCGTCACCTCCATACACGAGAAACATCTCCTTAGTCCTTTTCAGCTACTTCGGGATATTCTTGACCGCTGTCCTGTGATCCACTCCTGGATTACTCTGGAACCTACCTGCCATACTTATGGCCAGGCTAACGTCCGGTCTAGTGCACAGCATTGCATACATGATAGAACCTATGGCTGAAGCATAGGGGACGGAGCGCATATGCTCTCTATCTTCATCAGTTGCTGGGCACTGAGTCTTACTCAATCTCGTACCTTGTAAAACTGGCAAGAACCCCTTCTTGGACTGTTCCATTTTGAACCTCTTCAAAACTTTATCAAGGTATGTGCTTTGTGAAAGTCCTATCAGGCGTTTTGATCTATCCCTATAGATCTTAATGCCTAGAATGTAAGCAGCTTCTCCTAGGTCCTTCATAGAGAAACTTTTATTCAAGTAATCCTTTATGCTCTCCAAAAACTCTACGTTGTTTCTAATCAGCAATATGTCATCCACATATAATATTAGAAATGCCACACAGCTCCCACTCACTTTCTTGTAAATACAAGATTCTCCAACCACTTGTATAAACCCAAATGCTTTGATCACCTCATCAAAGTGTTTGTTCCAACTCCGAGATGCTTGCACCAGTCCATAAATGGATCGCTGGAGCTTGCACACCTTGTTAGCATTCTTAGGATCGACAAAACCTTCAGGTTGCATCATATACAATTCTTCCTTAAGGAAACCGTTAAGGAACACCGTTTTGACATCCATCTACCAGATTTCATAATCGAAAAATGCAGCTATTGCTAACATGACTCTGACGGACTTAAGCATCGCTACGGGTGAGAATGTCTCATCGTAGTCAACTCCTTGAACTTGTGAAAAACCCTTTTCCACAAGTCGAGCTTTATAAACGGTCACATTGCCGTCAGCGTCCGTCTTCCTCTTAAAGATCCATTTGTTCTGAATAGCCTTGCGGCCCTCAGGCAGTACCTCCAAAGTCCACACTTTGTTCTCATACATGGATCCTATCTCGGATTTCATGGCTTCTAGCCATTTGTTGGAATCTGGGCCCACCATTGCTTCTTCGTAATTTGCAGGTTCATTGTTGTCCAACAACATGATTGATAAGACGGGATTACCGTACCACTCTGGAGCAGCACGTGGTCTCGTCGACCTGCGTGGTTCGACAGAAACTTGAACCGGAGTTTCATGATCATCATCATTAACTTCCTCCTCAACCGGCGTCGCAACGACAGAGGTTTCCCCCTGCCCTGCGTCACCACCTAGAGGGATGAGAGGTTCGACAACCTCGTCAAGTTCTATCTTCCTCCCACTCAATTCTCTCGAGAGAAACTCCTTCTCGAGAAAAGCTCCGTTTTTAGCAAAAAACACTTTGCCCTCGGATTTGAGATAGAAGGTGTACCCAACTGTCTCTTTTGGGTGACCTATGAAGATGCACTTTTCCGCTTTGGATTCCAGCTTTTCAGGCTGAAGCTTTTTGACATAAGCATCACATCCCGAAACTTTAAGAAACGACAACTTTGGCCTTTTGCCATACCACAGTTCGTATGGTGTCGTCTCAACGGATTTTGATGGTGCCCTATTTAAAGTGAATGCAACTGTTTCTAATGCATAACCCCAAAACGATAACGGCAAATCGGTAAGAGACATCATAGATCGCACCATCTCTAATAAAGTACGATTACGACGTCCGGACACACCATTACACTGTGGTGTTCCAGGCGGTGTCAACTCTGAAACAATTCCACATTGTCTTAAGTGAGCACCAAACTCGAAACTCAGATATTCACCCCCACGATCAGACCGTAGGAACCTGATCTTCTTGTTACGATGATTTTCCACTTCACTCTGAAATTGCTTGAACTTTTCAAATGTTTCATACTTGTGCGTCATCAAGTAGACATAACCATATCTACTCAAATCGTCAGTGAAAGTGAGAAAATAACGATATCCGCCGCGTGCCTCTACGCTCATCGGATCACACACATCGGTATGTATGATTTCCAACAAGTCACTTGCATGCTCCATTGTTCCGGAGAACGGAGTCTTAGTCATCTTGCCCATGAGGCATGGTTCGCACGTGTCAAGTGAATCAAAGTCAAGTGACTCCAAAAGCCCATCAGCATGGAGTTTCTTCATGCGCTTTACACCAATATGACCTAAGCGGCAGTGCCACAAAAATATGGCGCTATCGTTGTTAACTCTAACTCTTTTGGTCTCAATGTTATGTATGTGTGTATTGCTATCAAGATTCAATATGAACAATCCTCTCACATTGGCTGCATGACCATAAAAGATGTTACTCATAGAAATAGAACAACCATTATTCTCTGACTTAAAAGAGTAACCGTCTCGCAATAAACAAGATCCAGATATAATGTTCATGCTCAACGCAGGCACTAAATAACAATGATTTAAGTTCATAACTAATCCTGATGGTAAGTGAAGTGAAACTGTGTCGACGGCGATTGCATCAACCTTGGAACCATTTCCTACGCGCATCGTCAGTTCATCTTTCGCCAGCCTTCGTCTATTCCGCAGTTCCTGTTTCGAGTTCCAAATATGAGCAACAGAACCGGTATCGAATACCCAGGCACTACTACGAGAGCCGGTTAAGTACACATCAATAACATGTATATCAAATATACCTGATTTTTCTTTGGCCGCCTTCCTATCTGCCAGATACTTGGGGCAATTGCGCTTCCAGTGACCCATACCGTTGCAATAGTAACACTCTGTTTCAGGCTTAGGTCCAGCTTTGGGTTTCTTCGTCGGATTGGCAACAGGCTTGCCGCTCTTCTTTGAATTACCCTTCTTGCCTTTGCCGTTTCTCTTGAAACTAGTGGTCTTATTCACCATCAACACTTGATGCTCTTTACAGAGTTCAGACTCTGCGACTTTCAGCATCGCAAACAACTCACCGGGTGACTTGTTCATCCCTTGCATGTTGTAGTTCAACACAAAGCCTTTATAGCTTGGCGGCAGTGATTGAAGGATTCTGTCAGTGATAGCCTCTTGCGGGAGTTCAATCCCCAGCTCAGCTAGATGGTTTGAGTACCCAGACATTTTGAGCACATGTTCACTGACAGACGAGTTCTCCTCCATCTTGCAAGCATAGAATTTATCGGAGGTCTCATACCTCTCGATCCGGGCGTTCTTCTGAAAGATAAACTTCAACTCCTGGAACATCTCAAATGCTCCATGACGCTCAAAGCGACGTTGAAGTCCCGGTTCTAAGCCATACAAGACTGCACATTGAACTACTGAGTAGTCCTCCTTACGTCCTAACCAAGCGTTCTTAACATCCTGATCAGCCGTAGCGGGTGGTTCATCTCCTATCGCAGCATTAAGGACATAATCCTTCTTCCCAGCTTGTAAGATTAGCTTAAGATTACGAGCCCAGTCTACAAAGTTGCTTCCATCATCTTTCAACTTAGCTTTCTCTAGGAACGTATTAAAATTCAGGGTGACTGTCGCGTGAGCCATGATCTACAACACAAATATATTCAAAGTGGACTTAGACTATGTTCAAAATAATTAGAGTTTAACTTAAATCAAATTATTCGCTAAACTCCCACTCAAAAAGTACATCTCTCTAGTCATTTGAGTGGTTCATGATCCACTTACACTAGCTCAAGTCCGATCATCACGTGAGTTGAGTATAGTTTCAGCGGTAAGCATCCCTATGCTAATCATATCAACTATATGATTCATGATCGACCTTTCGGTCTCATGTGTTCCGAGGCCATGTCTGAACATGCTAGGCTCGTCAAGCTTAACCCGAGTGTTCCGCGTGCGCAACTGTTTTGCACCCGTTGTATGTGAACGTTGAGTCTATCACACCCGATCATCACGTGGTGTCTCGAAACGACGAACTGTAGCAACGGTGCACAGTCGGGAAGAACACAATTTCGTTCTTGAAATTTTAGTGAGAGATCACCTCATAATGCTACCGTCGTTCTAAGCAAAATAAGGTGCATAAAAGGACTAACATCACATGCAATACATAAGTGACATGATATGGCCATCATCACGTGCTTCTTGATCTCCATCACCAAAGCACCGGCACGATCTTCTTGTCACCGGTGCCACACCATGGTCTCCATCAACATGTTGCCATCGGGGTTCTCGTCCTACTCATGCTATTACTACTAAAGCTACATCCTAGCAAAATAGTAAACGCATCTGCAAGCACAAACGTTAGTATAAAGACAACCCTATGGCTCCTGCCGGTTGCCGTACCATCGACGTGCAAGTCGATATTATCTATTACAACATGATCATCTCATACATCCAATATATCACGTCACATCGTTGGCCATATCACATCACAAGCATACCCTGCAAAAACAAGTTAGACGTCCTCTAATTTTGTTGTTGCATGTTTTACGTGGTGACCACGGGTATCTAGTAGGATCGCATCTTACTTATGCAAACACCACAACGGAGATATATGAGTTGCTATTTAACCTCATCCAAGGACCTCCTCGGTCAAATCCGATTCAACTAAAGTTGGAGAAACCGACACTTGCCAGTCATCTTTGAGCAACGGGGTTACTCGTAGCGATGAAACCAGTCTCTCGTAAGCGTACGAGTAATGTCGGTCCAAGCCGCTTCAATCCAACAATACCGCGGAATCAAGAAAAGACTAAGGAGGGCAGCAAAACGCACATCACCGCCCACAAAAACTTTTCTGTTCTACTCGAGAAGACATCTACGCATGAACCTAGCTCATGATGCCACTGTTGGGGAACGTCGCATGGGAAACAAAAAATTTCCTACACACACGAAGACCTATCATGGTGATGTCCATCTACGAGAGGGGATGAGTGATCTATGTACCCTAGTAGACCGTACAGCAGAAGCGTTAGTGAACGCGGTTGATGTAGTGGAACGTCCTCACGTCCCTCGATCCGCCCCGCGAACAATCCCGCGATGAGTCCCACGATCTAGTACCGAACGGACGGCACCTCCGCGTTCAGCACACGTACAGCTCGACGATGATCGCGGCCTTCTTGATCCAGCAAGAGAGACAGAGAGGTAGAAGAGTTCTCCGGCAGCGTGACGGCGCTCCGGAGGTTGGTGATGACCTTGTCTCAGCAGGGCTTCGCCCGAGCTCCCTAGAAACGCGATCTAGAGGAAAAACCGTGGAGGTATGTGGTCGGGCTGCCGTGGAAAAGTCGTCTCAAATCAGACCTAAAACCTCCGTATATATAGGTGGGAGAGGGGGGTGTTGCAATTATGCCCTAGAGGCAATAATAAATATGGTTATTATTATAATTCCTATATCAAGATAATCGTTTATTATCCATGCTATAATTGTATTGAATGAACACTCATTTACATGTGTGGATACATAGACAAAACACCGTCCCTAGCAAGCCTCTAGTTGGCTAGCCAGTTGATCAAAGATAGTCAGTGTCTTCTGATTATGAACAAGGTGTTGTTGCTTGATAACTGGATCACGTCATTAGGAGATTCACGTGATGGACTAGACCCAAACTAATAGACGTAGCATGTTGATCGTGTCATTTTGCTGCTACTGTTTTCTGCGTGTCAAGTATTTATTCCTATGACCATAAGATCATATAACTCACTGACACCGGAGGAATACTTTGTGTGTATCAAACGTCGCAACATAACTGGGTGACTATAAAGATGCTCTACAGGTATCTCCGAAGGTGTTAGTTGAGTTAGTATGGATCAAGACTGGGATTTGTCACTCCGTGTGACGGAGAGGTATCTCGGGGCCCACTCGGTAATACAACATCACACACAAGCCTTGCAAGCAATGTAACTTAGTGTAAGTTGCGGGATATTGTATTACGGAACGAGTAAAGAGACTTGCCGGTAAACGAGATTGAAATAGGTATACGGATACTGACGATCGAATCTCGGGCAAGTAACATACCGAAGGACAAAGGGAATGACATACGGGATTACATGAATCCTTGGCACTGAGGTTCAAACGATGAGATCTTCGTAGAATATGTAGGATCCAATATGGGCATCCAGGTCCCGCTATTGGATATTGACCGAGAAGTCTCTCGGGTCATGTCTACATAGTTCTCGAACCCGCAAGGTCTGCACACTTAAGATTCGACGTTGTTTTATGCGTATTTGAGTTATATGGTTGGTTACCGAATGTTGTTCGGAGTCCCGGATGAGATCACGGACGTCACGAGGGTTTCCGGAATAGTCCGGAAACAAAGATTGATATATAGGATGACCTCATTTGATTACTGGAAAGTTTTTCGGAGTTACCGGGAATGACGAATGGGTTCCGGGAGTTCACCGGGGGGGGCAACCCACCCCTGGGAAGCCCATAGGCCATAAGGGTGGCGCACCAGCCCTTAGTGGGCTGGTGGGACAGCCCAAAAGGACCCTATGCACCATAGAGATAAAAATCAAAGAGAAAGAAAAAAAGGGGAGGTGGGAAGGAAGGGAAGGACTCCCACCCACCAAACCAAGTCCAACTCGGTTTGGGGGGGAGTCCTCCCCCCTTGGACTCGGTCGACCCCCTTGGGGCTCCTTGAGCCCCAAGGCAAGGTCCCCTCCCTCCCACCTATATATACGGAGGTTTTGGGGCTGATTTGAGACGACTTTTCCACGGCAGCCCAACCACATACCTCCACGGTTTTTCCTCTAGATCGCGTTTCTGCGGAGCTCGGGCGGAGCCCTGCTGAGACAAGGTCATCACCAACCTCCGGAGCGCCGTCACGCTGCCGGAGAACTCTTCTACCTCTCCGTCTCTCTTGCTGGATCAAGAAGGCTGAGACCATCGTCGAGCTGTACGTGTGCTGAACGCGGAGGTGCCGTCCGTTCGGTACTAGATCGTGGGACTGATCGCGGGATTGTTCGCGGGGCGGATCGAGGGACGTGAGGACGTTCCACTACATCAACCGCGTTCACTAACGCTTCTGCTGTACGATCTACAAGGGTACGTAGATCACTCATCCCCTCTCGTAGATGGACATCACCATGATAGGTCTTCGTGCGCGTAGGAAAATTTTTGTTTCCCATGCGACGTTCCCCAACAGTGGCATCATGAGCTAGGTTCATGCGTAGATGTCTTCTCGAGTAGAACACAAAAGTTTTTGTGCGCGGTGATGTGCGTTTTGCTGCCCTCCTTAGTATTTTCTTGATTCCGCGGTATTGTTGGATCGAAGCGGCTTGGACCGACATTACTCGTACGCTTACGAGAGACTAGTTTCATCGTTACGAGTAACCCCGTTGCTCAAAGATGACTGGAGAGTGTCGGTTTCTCCAACTTCAGTTGAATCGGATTTGACCGAGGAGGTCCTTGGAGGAGGTTAAATAGCAAATCATATATCTCCGTTGTGGTGTTTGCGTAAGTAAGATGCGATCCTACTAGATACCCATGGTCACCACGTAAAACATGCAACAACAAAATTAGAGGACGTCTAACTTGTTTTTGCAGGGTATGCCTGTGATGTGATATAGCCAATGATGTGATGTGATATATTGGATGTATGAGATGATCATGTTGTAATAGAAATATCGACTTGCACGTCGATGGTACGGCAACCGACAGGAGCCATAGGGTTGTCTTTATACTAACGTGTGTGCTTGCAGATGCGTTTACTATTTTGCTAGGATGTAGCTTTAGTAGTAATAGCATGACTAGCACGACAACCCCGATGGCAACACGTTGATGGAGATCATGGTGTGGCGCCGGTGACAAGAAGATCGTGCCGGTGCTTTGGCGATGGAGATCAAGAAGCACGTGATGATGGCCATATCATGTCACTTATGAATTGCATGTGATGTTAATCCTTTTATGCACCTTATTTTGCTTAGAACGACGGTAGCATTATGAGGTGATCTCTCACTAAAAATTTCAAGACGAAATTGTGTTCTCCTCGACTGTGCACCGTTGCTACAGTTCTCGTTTCGAGACACCACGTGATGATCGGGTGTGATAGACTCAACGTTCACATACAACGGGTGCAAAACAGTTGCGCACGCGGAACACTCGGGTTAAGCTTGACGAGCCTAGCATGTGCAGACATGGCCTCGGAACACATGAGACCAAAAGGTTGATCATGAATCATATAGATGATATGATTAGCATAGGGATGCTTACCACTGAAACTATACTCAACTCACGTGATGATCGGACTTGAGCTAGTATAAGTGGATCATGAACCACTCAAATGACTAGAGAGATGTACTTTTTGAGTGGGAGTTTAGCGAATAATTTGATTAAGTTAAACTCTAATTATCTTGAACATAGTCTAAGTCCACTTTGAATATATTTGTGTTGTAGATCATGGCTCACGCGACAGTCACCCTGAATTTTAATACGTTCCTAGAGAAAGCTAAGTTGAAAGATGATGGAAGCAACTTTGTAGACTGGGCTCGTAATCTTAAGCTAATCTTACAAGCTGGGAAGAAGGATTATGTCCTTAATGCTGCGTTAGGACATGAACCACCCGCTACGGTTGATCAGGATGTTAAGAACGCTTGGTTAGCACGTAAGGAGGACTACTCAATAGTTCAATGTGCAGTCTTGTATGGCTTAGAACCGGGACTTCAACGTCGCTTTGAGCATCATGGAACATTTGAGATGTTCCAGGAGTTGGAGTTTATCTTTCAGAAGAACGCCCGGATCGAGAGGTATGAGACCTCCGATAAATTCTATGCTTGCAAGATGGAGGAAAACTCATCTGTCAGTGAACATGTGCTCAAAATGTCTGGGTACTCAAACCGTCTAGCTGAGCTGGGGATTGAACTCCCGCAAGAAGCTATCACTGACAGAATCCTTCAATCACTGCCGCCAAGCTATAAAGGCTTTGTGTTGAACTACAACATGCAAGGGATGAACAAGTCTCCCGGCGAGTTGTTTGCGATGCTGAAAGTCGTAGATTCTGAACTCCATAAAGAGCATCAAGTGTTGATGGTGAATAAGACCACTAGTTTCAAGAGAAACGGCAAAGGCAAGAAGGGCAATTCGAAGAAGAGCGGCAAGCCTGTTGCCAATCCGACGAAGAAACCCAAAGCTGGACCTAAGCCTGAAACGGAGTGTTACTATTGCAAGGGTATGGGTCACTGGAAGCGCAATTGCCCCAAGTATCTGGCAGATAAGAAGGCGGAACTCGAAACAGGAACTGCGGAATAGGCGAAGGCTGGCGAAAGATGAAGTGACGATGCGCGTAGGAAATGGTTCCAAGGTTGATGCAGTCGCCGTCGGCACAGTGTCACTTCAGTTACCGTCAGGATTAGTGATGAACTTAAATCATTCTTATTTAGTGCCTGCGTTGAGCATGGACATTATATCTGGATCTTGTTTATTGCGAGACGGTTACTCTTTTAAGTCACAGAATAATGGTTGTTCTATTTCTATGAGTAACATCTTTTATGGTCATGCACCGAATGTGAGAGGATTGTTCATATTGAATCTTGATAACGATACGCATATACATAACATTGACACCAAAAGAGTTAGAGTTAACAATGATAGCGCCATATTTTTGTGGCACTGCCGCTTGGGTCATATTGGTGTAAAGCGCATGAAGAAACTCCATGCTGATGGACTTTTGGAGTCACTTGACTTTGATTCACGTGACACGTGCGAACCATGCCTTATGGGCAAGATGACTAAGACTCCATTCTCCGGAACAATGGAGCGTGCAAGTGACTTGTTGGAGATCATACATACCGATGTGTGTGGTCCGATGAACGTGGAGGCACACGACAGATATCGTTATTTTCTCACCTTCACTGACGATTTAAGTAGATATGGTTATGTCTACTTGATGAAGCACAAGTCTGAAACATTTGAAAAGTTCAAACAATTTCAGAGTGAAGTGGAAAATCATCGTAACAAGAAGATCAAGTTCCTACGGTCTGATCGTGGGGGTGAATCTCTGAGTTTCGAGTTTGGTACTCACTTAAGACAATGTGGAATTGTTTCACAGTTAACACCGCCTGGAACACCACAACGTAATGGTGTGTCCGAACGTCGTAATCGTACTCTATTAGAGATGGTGCGATCTATGATGTCTCTTACAGATTTGTCGTTATCATTTTGGGGTTATGCATTAGAAACAGCTGCATTCACTTTAAATAGGGCACCATCAAAATCCGTTGAGACGACACCATACGAACTGTGGTATGGCAAAATGCCAAAGTTGTCGTTTCTTAAAGTTTGGGGATGTGATGCTTATGTCAAAAAGCTTCAGCCTGAAAAGCTGGAACCCAAAGCGGAAAAGTGCGTCTTCATAGGTTATCCAAAAGAGACAGTTGGGTACACCTTCTATCTCAAATCCGAGGGCAAAGTGTTTGTTGCTAAAAACGGAGCTTTTCTCGAGAAGGAGTTTCTCTCGAGAGAATTGAGTGGGAGGAAGATAGAACTTAACGAGGTTGTCGAACCTTTCATCCCTCTGGATGGTGGCGCAGGGCAAGGGGAAACCTCTGTCATTGCGACGCCGGTTGAGGAGGAAGTTAATGATGATGATCATGAAACTCCAGTTCAAGTTTCTGTCGAACCACGCAGGTCGACGAGACCACGTGCTGCTCCAGAGTGGTACGGTAATCCCGTCTTATCAATCATGTTGTTAGACAACAATGAACCTGTAAATTATGAAGAAGCAATGGTGGGCCCAGATTCCAACAAATGGCTAGAAGCCATGAAATCCGAGATAGGATCCATGTATGAGAACAAAGTGTGGACTTTGGAGGTACTACCTGAGGGCCGCAAGGCTATTCAGAACAAATGGATCTTTAAGAGGAAGACGGACGCTGACGGCAATGTGACCGTTTATAAAGCTAGACTTGTGGCGAAGGGTTTTTCACATGTTCAAGGAGTTGACTACGATGAGACATTCTCACCCGTAGCGATGCTTAAGTCCGTCAGAATCATGTTAGCAATAGCTGTTGGGGAACGTCGCATGGGAAACAAAAAATTTCCTACGCGCACGAAGACCTATCATGGTGATGTCCATCTACGAGAGGGGATGAGTGATCTACGTACCCTTGTAGATCGTACAGCAGAAGCGTTAGTGAACGCGGTTGATGTAGTGGAACGTCCTCACGTCCCTCGATCCGCCCCGCGAACAATCCCGCGATCAGTCCCACGATCTAGTACCGAACGGACGGCACCTCCGCGTTCAGCACACGTACAGCTCGACGATGATCTCGGCCTTCTTGATCCAGCAAGAGATACGGAGAGGTAGAAGAGTTCTCCGGCAGCATGACGGCGTTCTGGAGGTTGGTGATGACCTTGTCTCCGCAGGGCTCCGCCCGAGCTCTGCAGAAACGCGATCTAGAGGAAAAACCGTGGAGGTATGTGGTCGGGCTGCCGTGGAAAAGTCGTCTCAAATCAGCCCTAAAACCTCCGTATATATAGGTGGGAGGGAGGGGAGGAGGCAGCCTCAAAACCTAAAGGTTTGGCCGAAATTGGAGGTGGAGGAGTCCTACTCCAATCCTACTTGGAGTAGGATTCCACCTTCCCACTGGGAAACTCTTTCCACCTTGTGTTTTTTCCTTCTCAAACCTTATGGGCCTTAGTGGGAACTTATTCCAGCCCACTAGGGGCTGGTTTATCTCTTCCCATAGCCCATGAGACCCCTTGGGGCGTGACACCCCTCCCGGTGGTCCCCGGTACCCCTCCCGGCACTCCCGGTACACTACCGATGAGCCCGAAACTTTTCCGGTAATGCACGAAAACCTTCCGGTAACCAAATGAGGTCATCCTATATATCAATCTTCATTTCCAGACCATTCCGGAAACCCTCGTGACGTCCGTGATCTCATCCGGGACTCCGAACAACATTCGGTAACCAACCATATAACTCAAATACGCATAAAACAACGTCGAACCTTAAGTGTGCAGACCCTGCGGGTTCGAGAACTATGTAGACATGACCCGAGAGACTCCTCGGTCAATATCCAATAGCGGGACCTGGATGCCCATATTGGATCCTACATATTCTACGAAGATCTTATCGTTTGAACCTCAGTGCCAAGGATTCATATAATCCCGTATGTCATTCCCTTTGTCCTTCGGTATGTTACTTGCCCGAGATACGATCGTTAGTATCCGCATACCTATTTCAATCTCGTTTACCGGCAAGTCTCTTTACTCGTTCTGTAATACAAGATCCTGCAACTTACATTAAGTTACATTGCTTGCAAGGCTTGTGTGTGATGTTGTATTACCGAGTGGGCCCCGAGATACCTCTCCGTCACACGGAGTGACAAATCCTACTCTCGATCTATACTAACTCAACGAACACCTTCGGAGATACCTGTAGAGCATCTTTATAGTCACCCAGTTACGTTGCGACGTTTGATACACACAAAGCATTCCTCCGGTGTCCGTGAGTTATATGATCTCATGGTCACAGGAACAAATACTTGACACGCAGAAAACAGTAGCAACAAAATGACACGATCAACATGCTACGTCTATTAGTTTGGGTCTAGTCCATCACATGATTCTCTTAATGATGTGATCCCGTTATCAAGTGACAACACTTGCCTATGGCCAGGAAACCTTGACCATCTTTGATCAACGAGCTAGTCAACTAGAGGCTTACTAGGGACAGTGTTTTGTCTATGTATCCACACAAGTATTGTGTTTCCAATCAATACAATTATAGCATGGATAATAAACGATTATCATGAACTAAGAAATATAATAATAACTAATTTATTATTGCCTCTAGGGCATATTTCCAACAATAGCTGCATTTTTCGATTACGAGATCTGGCAGATGGATGTCAAAACGGCGTTCCTTAACGGTTTCCTTAAGGAAGAGTTGTATATGATACAACCCGAAGGTTTTGTCGATCCTAATAATGCTAACAAGGTGTGCAAGCTCCAGCGATCCATTTACGGACTGGTGCAAGCATCTCGGAGTTGGAACAAACGCTTTGATGAGGTGATCAAAGCATTTGGGTTTATACAAGTGGTTGGAGAATCTTGTATTTACAAGAAAGTGAGTGGGAGCTCTGTGGAGTTTCTAATATTATATGTGGATGACATATTGCTGAATGGAAACAACGTGGAGTTTTTAGAGAGCATAAAGGATTACTTGAATAAAAGTTTCTCTATGAAGGACCTAGGAGAAGCTGCTTACATTCTAGGCATTAAGATCTATAGGGATAGATCAAAACGCCTGATAGGACTTTCACAAAGCACGTACCTTGATAAAGTTTTGAAGAGGTTCAAAATGGAACAGTCCAAGAAAGGGTTCTTGCCAGTTCTACAAGGTACGAGATTGAGTAAGACTCAGGGCCCAGCAACTGATGAAGATAGAGCATATGCGCTCCGTCCCCTATGCTTCAGCCATAGGTTCTATCATGTATGCGATGCTGTGCACTAGACCGGATGTTAGCCTGGCCATAAGTATGGCAGGTAGGTTCCACAGTAATCCAGGAGTGGATCACTGGACAGCGGTCAAGAATATCCTAAAGTACCTGAAAAGGACTAAGGAGATGTTTCTCGTGTATGGAGGTGACGAAGAGCTCGCCGTAAAAGGTTACGTCGATGCAAGCTTTGACACAGATCCGGACGACTCTAAGTCACAAACCGGATACGTATTTATTCTTAATGGGGGTGCGGTAAGCTGGTGCAGTTCCAAGCAAAGCGTCGTAGCAGATTCTACATGTGAAGCGGAGTACATGGCTGCCTCGGAGGCGGCTAAGGAGGGTGTCTGGATGAAGCAGTTCATGACGGATCTTGGAGTGGTGCCAAGCGCACTGAATCCAATAACCTTGTTCTCTGACAACACTGGTGCCATTGCCTTAGCAAAGGACCACGGTTTCACAAGAAGACCAGACACATCAAACGACGCTTCAACCTCATCCGCGACTACGTCGAGGGGAGGACGTAAATATATGCAAAGTGCACACGGATCTGAATGTAGCAGACCCGCTGACTAAACCTCTTCCACGGCCAAAGCATGATCAACACCAGAACTGTATGGGTGTTAGATTTATTACAATGTAATTCACATGATGATGTGAGGGCTAGATTATTGACTCTAGTGCAAGTGGGAGACTGTTGGAATTATGCCCTATAGGCAATAATAAATATGGTTATTATTATAATTCCTATATCAAGATAATCGTTTATTATCCATGCTATAATTGTATTGAATGAAGACTCATTTATATGTGTGGATACATAGACAAAACACCGTCCCTAGCAAGCCTCTAGTTGGCTAGCCAGTTGATCAAAGATAGTCAGTGTCTTCTGATTATGAACAAGGTGTTGTTGCTTGATAACTGGATCACGTCATTAGGAGAATCACGTGATGGACTAGACCCAAACTAATAGACGTAGCATGTTGATCGTGTCATTTTGTTGCTACTGTTTTCTGCGTGTCAAGTATTTATTCCTATGACCATAAGATCATATAACTCACTGACACCGGAGGAATACTTTGTGTGTATCAAACGTCGCAACGTAACTGGGTGACTATAAAGATGCTCTACAGGTATCTCCGAAGGTGTTAGTTGAGTTAGTATGGATCAAGACTGGGATTTGTCACTCCGTGTGACGGAGAGGTATCTCGGGGCCCACTCGGTAATACAACATCACACACAAGCCTTGCAATCAATGTAACTTAGTGTAAGTTGCGGGATCTTGTATTACGGAACGAGTAAAGAGACTTGCCGGTAAACGAGATTGAAATAGGTATACGGATACTGACGATCGAATCTCGGGCAAGTAACATACCGAAGGACAAAGGGAATGACATACGGGATTACATGAATCCTTGGCACTGAGGTTCAAACGATGAGATCTTCGTAGAATATGTAGGATCCAATATGGGCATCCAGGTCCCGCTATTGGATATTGACCGAGAAGCCCATAGGCCATAAGGGTGGCGCACCAGCCCTTAGTGGGCTGGTGGGACAGCCCAAAAGGGCCCTATGCGCCATAGAGATAAAAATCAAAGAGAAAGAAAAAAAAGGGGAGGTGGGAAGGAAGGGAAGGACTCCCACCCACCAAACCAAGTCCAACTCGGTTTGGGGGGGGAGTCCTCCCCCCTTGGACTCGGCCGACCCCCTTGGGGCTCCTTGAGCCCCAAGGCAAGGTCCCCTCCCTCCCACCTATATATACGGAGGTTTTGGGGCTGATTTGAGACGACTTTTCCACGGCAGCCCGACCACATACCTCCACGGTTTTTCCTCTAGATCGCGTTTCTGCGGAGCTCGGGCGAAGCCCTGCTGAGACAAGGTCATCACCAACCTTCGGAGCGCCGTCACGCTGCCGGAGAACTCTTCTACCTCTCCGTCTCTCTTGCTGGATCAAGAAGGCCGAGATCATCCTCGAGCTGTACGTGTGCTGAACGCGGAGGTGTCGTCCGTTCGGTACTAGATCGTGGGACTGATCGCGGGATTGTTCGCGGGGCGGACCGAGGGACATGAGGACGTTCCATACATCAACCGTGTTCACTAACGCTTCTGCTGTACGATCTACAAGGGTACGTAGATCACTCATCCCCTCTCGTAGATGGACATCACCATGATAGGTCTTCGTGCGCGTAGGAAATTTTTTGTTTCCCATGCGACGTTCCCCAACAGGGGGACCTTGCCTTGGGGCTCAAGGAGCCCCAAGGGGGTCGGCCGAGCCAAAGGGGGGAAGGACTCCCCCCCAAACCGAGTCCTACTTGGTTTGGTGGGTGGAGTCCTTCTTTCCTTTCCCACCTCCTCCTTTTTTTTCTTTTCTCTTTGATTTTTCTTCCAATGCGCATAGGGCCCTTTTGGGCTGTCCCACCAGCCCACTAAGGGCTGGTGCGCCACCCTCAAGGCCTATGGGCTTCCCTAGGGTGGGTTGCCCCCCCCCCCCCGGTGAACTCCCGGAACCCATTCGTCATTCTCGGTACATTCCCGGTAACTCCGAAAACCTTCCGGTAATCAAATGAGGTCATCCTATATATCAATCTTCATTTCCGGACCATTCCGGAAACCCTCGTGACGTTCGTGATCTCATCCGGAACTCCAAACAACATTCGGTAACCAACCATATAACTCAAATACGCATAAAACAACGTCGAACCTTAAGTGTGCAGACCCTGCGGGTTCGAGAACTATGTAGACATGACCCGAGAGACTCCTCGGTCAATATCCAATAGTGGGACCTGGATGCCCATATTGGATCCTACATATTCTACGAAGATCTTATCGTTTGAACCTCAGTGCCAAGGATTCATATAATCCCGTATGTCATTCCCTTTGTCCTTCGGTATGTTACTTGCCCGAGATTCGATCGTTAGTATCCGCATACCTATTTCAATCTCGTTTACCGGCAAGTCTCTTTACTCGTTCCGTAATACAAGATCCCGCAACTTACACTAAGTTACATTGCTTGCAAGGCTTGTGTGTGATGTTGTATTACCGAGTGGGCCCCGAGATACCTCTCTGTCACACGGAGTGACAAATCCCAGTCTTGATCCATACTAACTCAACGAACACCTTCGGAGATACCTGTAGAGCATCTTTATAGTCACCCAGTTACGTTGCGACGTTTGATACACACAAAGTATTCCTCCGGTGTTCGTGAGTTATATGATCTCATGGTCATAGGAACAAATACTTGACACGCAGAAAACAGTAGCAACAAAATGACACGATCAACATGCTACGTCTATTAGTTTGGGTCTAGTCCATCACGTGATTCTCCTAATGACATGATCGAGTTATCAAGCAACAACACCTTGTTCATAATCAGAAGACACTGACTATCTTTGATCAACTGGCTAGCCAACTAGAGGCTTGCTAGGGACAGTGTTTTGTCTATGTATCCACACATGTAAATGAGTCTTCATTCAATACAATTATAGCATGGATAATAAACGATTATCTTGATACAGGAATTATAATAATAACTATATTTATTATTGCCTCTAGGGCATAATTCCAACATGCTTGTGATGTGATATGGCCAACGATGTGATGTGATATATTGGATGTATGAGATGATCATGTTGTAATAGTTAATATCGACTTGCACGTCGATGGTACGGCAACCGGCAGGAGCCATAGGGTTGTCTTTAAACTAACGTTTGTGCTTGCAGATGCGTTTACTATATTGCTAGGACGTAGCTTTAGTAGTAATAACATGAGTAGCACAACAACCCCGATGGCGACACGTTGATGGAGATCATGGTGTGACGCCGGTGACAAGAAGATCGTGCCGGTGCTTTGGTGATGGAGATCAAGAAGCACGTGATGATGGCCATATCATGTCACTTATGAATTGCATGTGATGTTAATCCTTTATGCACCTTATCTTGCTTAGAACGACGGTAGCATTATGAGGTGATCTCTCACTAAAATTTCAAGACGAAATTGTGTTCTCCCCGACTGTGCACCATTGCGACAATTCTTCGTTTTGAGACACCACGTGATGATCGGGTGTGATAGACTCAACGTTCACATACAACGGGTGTAAAACAGTTGCACACACGGAACACTCGGGTTAATCTTGACGAGCCTAGCATGTGCAGACATGGCCTCGGAACACATGAGACCGAAAGGTCGAGCATGAATCGTATAGTTGATATGATTAGCATAGAGATGCTTACCACTGAAACTATTCTCGACTCACGTGATGATCGGACTTGAGATAGTGGATTTGGATCATGTACCACTCAAATGACTAGAGAGATGTACTTTTTGAGTGGGAGTTATTAAGTAATATGATTAATTGAACTAATTGTCATGAACATAGTCTAATGGTCTTTGCGAATTACGATGTAGCTTGCGCTATAGCTCTACTGTTTTTTATATGTTCCTAGAGAAAATTTAGTTGCAAGTTGATAGTAGCAAACTTTGCAGACTAAGTCTGTAAAACCGAGGATTGTCCTCGTTGCTGCGTAGAAGGCTTATGTCCTTAATGCACCACTTAGTGTGCTGCACCTCGAGCATCGTCTGTAGATGTTGTGAACATCCGACATACACGTTTCTGATGACTACACGATAGTTCAGTACAAAATACTTAATGGCTTAGAAGCAAGGCGCCGAAGACGTTTTGAAACGTCACGGAACATAAGAGATGTTCTAAAGAGATGAAATTGTGATTTCATGCTTGTGCCCTTGTTAAGAGGTACGAGACCTCCAACAAGATTCTTTGTCCACAAAGTAAAGGATAAAAACTCAATCGTTGAGCGTGTGCTCAGATTGTCTGAGTACAACAATCGCTTGATTCAAGTGGGACTTAATCTTCCAGATGAGATAGTGATGGTTCTCCAAAGTCACTGCCACCAAGCTGTGAGAGCTTCGTGATGAACTATGACATATCAAGGATAGATACAATGATCCTTGAGCGATTCGCGATGTTTGACACTGCGAAAGTAGAAATCAAGAAGGAGCATCAATAGTTGATGGTTAGTAAAACCACTAAGTTTCAAGAAAGGCAAGGGCTAGAAGGGATACTTCGTGAAACGGCAAAACAGTTGCTGCACTAATGAAGAAACCCAAGATTAAACCCAAACCCGAGACTAAGTGCTTCTGTAATGAGGGGAACAGTCACAGAGGTGGAGCAACTCTAGATATTTGGTAGATAAGAAGGCTGGCAAAAGTCGAAAGAAGTATATTTGATATACATGATGTTGATGTGTACTTTACTAGTACTCCTAGTAGCATGAGGGTATTGGATACCGGTTCGGTTGCTAAGTGATTAGTAACACGAAATGATAGCTACGGCGTAAACGGAGACTAGCTAAAGGCGAGGTGACGATACGTGTTGGAAGTGTTTCCAAGATTGATATGATCAAAACGTCGCACACTCCCTCTACCATTGGGATTGGTGTTAAACCGAAATAATTGTTATTTGGTGCTTGCGTTAAGCATGAACATGATTGGATCGTGTTTATTGCAATACGATTATTCATTTAAAGAGAATAATGGTTACTCCATTTGCTTGAATAATCACCTTCAATGGTTTATTGAATCTCGATCGTAGTGTTACACATGTTCATGATATTGGTGCCAAAAGATACGAGGTAATGATGATAGTACCACTTACTTGTGGCACTGCCGCTTGAGTCATGTTGGTATAAATTGCATGAAGAGGCTCCATGCTGATGGATCTTTATACTCACTTGATTTTGAATCACTAGTGACATGCAAATCATACCACATGAGCAAGGCCTTGTTTTCATTGAGATGAAACAAGATAGTAACTTGTTGGGAGTGATACATTTTGATGTATGCAGTCCAATGGGTGCTGAGGCACGCAGTGGATATCATTATGTCCTTACTTCACTGACGATTTGAGTAGATACAGGAGTATTTACTTAATTAATCACAAGTCTGAAATATTGAAAAGTTCAATTATGTTTCGGAGTGAAGTTCGTCGTAACAAGAGGATAAACTGTCTACGATATGATCATAGAAATGAATATCTGAGTTGCGAGTTTTGGTACGCAGGTAAGACAATGTGGAAATTGTTTCGCAGTTCATGCCACCTGGAACATCACAGTGTGATGATGTGTCTGAACGTCATAGCCACGCACTATTTGGTGCATGCTATGATGTCTCTTATCGAATTACCACTATCGTTTATGGGTTATGCATTAGAGACAACCGCATTCACTTTAAATAAGGCACCGCGTATTTCCGTTGAGATGACACAGTATAGACTGAGGTTTAGAGAAATCTAAACTGTCGTTTCTTGAAAGTTTGGGGCTTCGACACTTATGTGAAAAAGTTTCAGTCTGATAAGCTCGAACCCAAAGCGGATAAATGCATCTTCATAGGATATCTAAAACAGTTGGGTACATCTCCTATCTCAGATCCGAAAGCAAAGTGTTTGTTTCTAGAAACGGATCCTTTCTCGAGGAAAGGTTTATCT
Source organism: Hordeum vulgare subsp. vulgare (assembly GCF_904849725.1). Lineage (NCBI taxonomy): Eukaryota > Viridiplantae > Streptophyta > Magnoliopsida > Poales > Poaceae > Hordeum > Hordeum vulgare. Next base: position 597,749,695 of record NC_058521.1, read on the forward strand.
CGAAAGAATTGAGTGGGAGGGTGGTAGAACTTGATGAGGTTATTGAACCATCACTTCAACCAGTGTGTAGCAGGGCGCAGGAAGTTGTTCCCGTGGCGCCTACACCAATTGAAGCGAAAGCTGATGATGGTGATCATCGAGCATCGGATCAAGTTACTACAAACCTCGTAGGTTGACAAGGTCGCGTACTACTGCAGAGTGGTACGGTAACCCTGTCTTGGAGGTCATGTTGTCGAGCAACAGTGAACCTACGAGTTATGAAGAAAGCAATGGTGGGCCCGGATTCCGACAAATGGCTGGAGGCCATGAAATCCGAGAGAGGATCCATGTATGAAAACAAAGTGTAGACTTTGGAAGAACTACTTGATGGTCGTAGGACTATTGAGTAAAGATGGATCTTTAAAAGGAAGACAGACGATGATGGTGATAGGTCACTATTATGAAAAGCTCGACTTGTCGCAAAGATGTTTCTGGCAAGATCAAACAGTTGACTATGATGAGACTTTCTCACTCGTATCGATGCTAAAAGTCTGTTAGAATTTTGTTAGTAGTTGCTGCATTATTTATGAAATATTGCACGTAGGATGTCAAAACATTGTTTCCTCGACGGTTTCCTTGAGCAAACATTGTATGAGATACAACCATGAGGTTTTGTCGATCCTAAAGATACTAGCAAGTATGCAAGCTCCAGTAATCCTTCAATGGACTGGTGCAAGCATCTCGGAGTTGGAATATACACTTTGATGAGATGATCAAAGATTTTGGGTTTGTACAAGGTTTATGAGAAACTTGTATTTCCAAAGAAGTGAGTGGGAGCACTATAGAATTTCTGATAAGTATATGTGGTTGACATATTGTGGATCAGAAGTAATGTGGAATTTCTGTAAAGCATACAAGGTTGTTTGAAAGAAGTTTTCAAATGAGTACCTGGATTGCGCTACTTGAACGTTGAGCATCAAAGATCTATGGAGATAGATCAAAAGCGCTTAATGGAAGTTTCAACAAGATGCATGCCTTGACAAGTTTTTGAAAGAGTTCAAAATAGATCAGCAAAGAAGGAGTTCTTGGTTGCGTTGTAAGGTGTGAATTTGAGTAAGACTCAAAACCCGACCACGGCAGAATAAAGATAATAGACGAAGGTCGTCTTCTATGCCTTAGCCGTAGACTGTAAAGTATGCCATGCTGAGTACCGCACCTGATGTGTGCCTTGCAGCAAGTCTGTTAAGAGGTACACAGAGTGATCCAGGATTGAATCACTGATCAGTGGTCAAAGTTATCCTTAGTAACCAAATAGACTAAGGAATTTTTCTCGATTATGGAGGTGGTTAAAGAGTTCGTCGTAAAGGGTTACGTCGATGCAAGCTTTGACACTAATCCGAATAACTATGAGTAGTGAAACGAATTCGTATAGTAGAGTAGATATTTGGAGCATTTCCGAATAGCACGTAGTAGCAGCATCTATAAGATGACATAAAGATTTGTAAAGAACGCACGGATCTGAAAGTTTCAGAACCGTTGACTAAAACCTCTCTCACGAGCAAGACGTGATCAGACCCCAGAACTATATGGGTGTTGGATTCGTTGAAATCACATGGTGATGTGAACTAGATTATTGGCTCTAGTGCAAGTGGGAGACTGTTGGAAATATGCCCTAGAGGCAATAATAAATTAGTTATTATTATATTTCTTAGTTCATGATAATTTTTTATTATCCATGCTATAATTGTATTGATTGGAAACACAGTGCATGTGTGGATACATAGACAAAACACTGTCCCTAGTAAGCCTCTAGTTGACTAGCTCGTTGATCAAAGATGGTCAAGCTTTCCTGACCATAGGCAAGTGTTGTCACTTGATAACAGGATCACATCATTAGGAGAATCATGTGATGGCTAGACCCAAACTAATAGACATAGCATGTTGATCGTGTCATTTTGTTGCTACTGTTTTCTGCGTGTGAAGTATTTGTTCCTATGACCATGAGATCATATAACTCACTGACACCGGAGGAATGCTTTATGTGTATCAAATGTCGCAACGTAACTGGGTGACTATATAGATGCTCTACAGGTATCTCCGAAGGTGTTCGTTGAGTTAGTATGGATCGAGACTGGGATTTGTCACTCCATGTGACGGAGAGGTATCTCGGGGCCCACTCGGTAATACAACATCACACACAAGCCTTGCAAGCAATGTGACTTAGTGTAAGTTGCGGGATCTTGTATTACGGAATGAGTAAAGAGACTTGACGGTAAACGAGATTGAAATAGGTATGCGGATACTGACGATCGAATCTCGGGCAAGTAACATACCGAAGGATAAAGGGAATGACATACGGGATTATATGAATCCTTGGCACTGAGGTTCAAACGATAAGATCTTCGTAGAATATGTAGGATCCAATATGGGCATCCAGGTCCCGCTATTGGATATTGACCGAGGAGTCTCTCGGGTCATGTCTACATAGTTCTCGAACCCGCAGGGTCTGCACACTTAAGGTTCGACGTTGTTTTATGCGTATTTGAGTTATATGGTTGGTTACCGAATGTTGTTCGGAGTCCCGTATGAAATCACGGACGTCACGAGGGTTTCCGGAATGGTCCGAAACGAAGATTGATATATAGGATGACCTCATTTGATTACCGGAAGGTTTTCGGAGTTACCGGGAATGACGAATTGGTTCCGGGTGTTCACGGGGGGGGGGGGGGGGGCAACCCACCCCGGGGAAGCCCATAGGCCTTGGGGGTGGCGCACCAGCCCTTAGTGGGATGGTGAGACAGCCCAAGAAGTCCCTATGCACCATAGGAAGAAAATCAAAGTGAAAAAAAAGAGGTGGGAAAAGGGGGGAGGACTCCTCCTTCCAAACCTAGTTGGATTCGGTTTAGAAGGGGATAACTCCCCCCCCCCCTTGGCTCGGCCGAACCCCTTGGGGGTGCTTGGACCCCAAGGCAAGGCTCCCCCTCTTCCCCCTATATATACGGAGGTTTTAGGGCTGATTTGAGACAACTTTTCCACGGCAGCCCGACCACATATCTCCACGGTTTTACCTCTAGATCGCGTTTCTGCGGAGCTCTGGCGGAGCCCTGCTGAGATAAGATCACCACCAACCTCCGGAGCGCCATCACGCTGCCGGAGAACTCATCTACCTCTCCGTCTCTCTTGCTGGATCAAGAAGGCCGAGATCATCGTCGAGCTGTACGTGTGCTGAACGCGGAGGTGTCGTCCGTTCGGCACTAGATCGTGGGACTGATCGCGGGACGGTTCACGGGGCGGATCGAGGGACGTGAGGACGTTCCACTACATCAACCGCGTTTCTTAACGCTTGTGCTGTGCGATCTACAAGGGTACGTAGATGGGAAATCCCCTCTCGTAGATGGACATCACCATGATAGGTCTTCGTGCGCGTAGGAAAAATTTTGTTTCCCATGCGACGTTCCCCAACATTTACTAGTGGCTTCTCTCATGAAAGCAAGTAGACGGTGGGTGAACAAATTACTGTCGAGAAATTGATAGAACCGCGCAAAGTCATGACGATATCTATGGCAATGATTATATATATAGGCATCACGTCCAAAACAAGTATACCGATATTGTCTGCATCTACTACTATTACTCCACACATCGACCGCTATCCAGCATGCATCTAGTGTATTAAGTCCAAAAGAATAGAGTAACGCCTTAAGCAAGATGACATGATGTAGATGGACAATCTCATATCAACAACAGAGCCCATCTTGTTACCCTTGATGGCAACTACTTAATGTGTGCCTTGCTGCCCCTACTGTCACTGGGAAAGGTCACCACATGGTAGAACCCAAAACCAAGCACTTCTCCCATTGCAAGAATCATAGATCTAGTTGGCCAAACAAAACCCAAGACTCGGAGAGACTTACAAGGATATCAAATCATGCATATAAGAAATCAGCAAAGACTCAAATATATATCATAGATAATCTGATCACAAATCCACAATTCATCGGATCTCGAAAAACACACTGCCAAAGAAGATTACATCGGATAGATCTCCATGAAGATCATGGAGAACTTTGTATTGAAGATCCAAGAGAGGAAGAAGCCATCTAGCTACTAACTACGGACACGTAGGTCTGAAGTGAACTACTCACGAGTCATTGGAGGGGCGATGATGATGATGAAGAAGCCCTCCAACTCCAAAGTCCCCTCCGGCAGGGCGCCGGGAAGGGTCTCCAGATGAGATCTCGCGGAAACGGAAGCTTGCGGCAGCGAAAAAGTATTTTCGAGGCTCCCCTGGTTTTTTTGCTGTATTTTAGGAAATATATAGGCCAAAGATCTAGGTCAGGGGGCGGCCAGGGAGGCCACAAGCCCTGCCACCGCCGCCTCTCCCTGGTGACGGAGTGGGGGCTTGTGGGCTCCCTGGAGCCCTCCTGGCTTGGCCCACAGGCCCCCTGATCTTCTTCCGTTCGGGAAAAAATCATTTCGGGATTTTATTCCATTTGGACTCCGTTCCAAAATCAGATCTGAAAAGAGCCAAAAACACAGAAAAAACAGCAATTGGCACTTGGCACTGAATTAATAAGTTAGTCCCAAAAAAGATATAAAAGGTACATAAAACATCCAAAGATGACAAGATAACATCATGAAACCATCAAAAATTATAGATACGTTTGAGACGTATCAGTTGTCATGCAGAGCATTTCCTGAGGAACACACCTACGTGAATTTGGCTGTTAAACATCGCAACCTATGAGAATTGGGTGTTCTCTAATAAATTCATAAAAGGTCCTGGAATATGACATATATAGTTCACCCACGGGGAAGCCTTGCGACAACCCAGTATCGGTCAAGTATTTTTGTGAAACTAGTCTCACAGAAAGCTTTTAGTTCAAGGCATAGCCCACTACTTAAGTTATGATCTAGTGTAGCATAGAATTCTAAATGGAAGTTCAACTTAACAACCTCCATCAAGAACCGGTATATAAATAATGTTATGGAACTAAGAGATGAGATGTGACATTGAGACTTTGTGGGGGATTGTTGGATTTTTGCTAGTAGGCCTTTGGCCTAAAGCCAACTAAAATCTGTAATTCTCTTGACCCATTTCCTTGGTTGTGTGCGTGGTGTGAGTGGGACTGAAATTTAATCTTATACCGCTAGTTGGGAGAGAGCTACACCTCCTTATAAGGTGAGCTCTTCTAGCACTCGTACGAGTATGAGATGAGAAGAGGCCCTCCCGCACTCTTTCACGACGTGTCGCGGGTTGTGGGATTGAGCCGAGCAAGCTCATACCTACACGCTTATTTCTCTCGGTTAGGAACGAAGAGTACGTATGTGAGACGTCGAATTGTGGCTGTAACCGACTCGGACATGGGTCCAGTCCACGACTCTCCAGATGCACATATTTATACATGAAGTCCGTGCCAACCCGTCGTCACATGCGCCGCCATCCAAGTCTTCTCCATCTCTCCTTCCGGCGTGTACGGCGAGAAGGGACATCAAGCCTTCGGAACCCCACCTCTCGTAATCCTGTACGGGAGAAGGGCGATCAGTTTTTGGGGGAGAGCACTCGCGTGACTGCTGGCAGCGACTACTTCCTAGACGACGACTTCTTCCCTGATCTCGACAACCTCTTCATTAGCGATATGGCCGACAGCACCAACGCTGGCGGTTCTACTCCTGCTACATTGTATGCAATCTTGTCCTTTTTGTTTAAAATCATGCTAGAATTCTTATGTCTAGTTTATACCTAGATTTAATCTATTCATCAACTGTTCTAGTCTGCATGATTAGTATAATCTCCATTATTGCCATCATTATTTATGTACTATTTATTTGGATTAAATCTCATAGTAATTTGGTCATATATTCAACAGATGTAGGAAGAAAAACACTTCGACATCCCAAAGATTGTAATGTGATGTTATGTGTATGTAAATGTGTATTTATAAGAACCTTGGTCATAAGCCCCTTCGAGGGATAGAAAAAAAGGTGAAGCAAAACCATATCTCCGCGGTATAAAAAAAACTGCTCGCAGAATTCTGGGGGGCTAATCGGCAGAATGAACTCCCCGCTGGCCGTGTGATCGGGACGACGTACGTGGCGGCGCACTGGGATGGAGCCACGCGACGCGAATGGTCCGGATAGTCCCACCAGATGTATATAGACATATTTTAGAGTGTAAATTCATTCATTTTATTTCGTATGTAATCTTTTAATGAAATCTCTAAAAGGTCTTATATTTTGGAACGGAGAGAGTACTTTGCATGAATGTGATCGTCCAATCCCATCCCTTCCCTTGGACTCGGGCCGGCGCGGAAAGCAACCAATGGCGGAGGAGAGCCAGCCGCCGCGCTACGTGAAGCTCACCCGCGACCAGGAGGCGCCCGCCGAGGACATCTGCCCCGGCGAGCTCAACCAGCCCGTCCACGTCCCGCGGGCACGTTCTCCTTCCTCGACCTCCTCTCGTCTTCATTGATTCTCGATCCATTGATCTCTTTGCCAATACTCTGATCCAATCGATCTGCAGCCCGGGTGCAGGAGGTGCGCCGAGTGCGGCCAGGTCCTGCCGGAGTCCTACCACCTGCCGGCCGACGAGCCCTGGAGCACCGGAATCTTTGGATGCACCGCCGATCCCGGGAGCTGTACGTAACTACACATCCCTTCCCATGCATTTCGGTTGCCCGATCAAATCGAGTAGCATTCCGATTCCGTCTTTGCTACTCGATTTGATCAGATGCTAGATGGATTTAACCGGACGATGCTGCATCGTGTTTTTCCTCCATTCCCATGACGTTGCGCATATGTTTTTGGATTAATTGGATCAAACCTGTAATCGCCTCCACGTTCTTGTAACCTACACTTATTAAAATGGTTTCGGGGTGTGTTTGGATTGTGGCCAAAAGTTACCTTATCAATATTGTGACCAAAAGCTACACTTGCATGAATAGAAGACATCGTTTCCTGCTTCTAGAAAAAAAGACAAGATCATTCTGTCATAATTAGATATACCAAAACACCATTGCTGCTCCCACAAAAATAAGAAAGTGAAGAGACTTCTCAACACCTCTAGTCAACAACCAAAGATGTGCGGCATGCTACGAGAAAAAGTAGTATGAACGTGTAATAAACAGCATTGAATGCCAACCGGGCAGCCTGGTCTGCCCTTTTTAGATCTATTGTATGCAAAAATTTCCTGCATTTTTGCAAAAGGTTATTTTGAGGACTCAAATCCATGACCTCATGGTTAGGGCATCTCCAGCGACACCCTGTAAATGTTTTTCCACATCCGTTCGTGAGCAGGGAGGTCAATCCAAGGATACAGAAGCAGGAGGCCGCCATCCAACGGTGTCCACATACATTCAACAACTTTTCCTACAAACCGGATGAATTTCATATAAACATAACGACATTCATTACATATTGGGCATATTTTAAATAAAATAGGCAAAACAATGTGCACGTCCAGCTGCACGAAGCTCCATTCCCACGACACGGATACACTATACTAGTCTACGGTCGGCCATGGCGGATCCCTTTGTGTTCCTCACGTTTGGCAGCCCAATCGTCAGACTGTTGGGAGCTTTGGAGGTACATTCCTCCCCCTTTCCCTATCTCCGTCTACGCCGCTCGCTGTAGTGCCAAAGGGGGTGCTTTAGCCGGAGGGGAAGGGTTGCATCCAATACCGTGAAATGCGGATGGATGCTTGTTTTTGGGGCGGGGGACAACAGTGGCCGACGAGAGAGGACAAGACACCGGTTGTGGACGCCGGCTGACTCGCTTGGGGTGGCCATCTTGGGACCAAACCGGTGGCGTCCTCCCCTGTTCCACTTTTCCTCGGTGTTGTCGATGGTCGCGGACGCGCTGGCCAACTCGTCCAACTCCATGTAGCCAGCTTCATTCTCCATTGATCGGGTGCGGTTTTGCCAACATTAACAGTGGATGGCAGGTGTCTAGCCTCGTCCATGGCAGCTACGATGGTCGCTTCGTTGTATGCCCCCGTGTGCTTTCGTGGAGCAACTCGCCACTCCTCCGAGTTATCTTGGAGTAGCGACTTATTGAACCACGCGCTGTCTTGAAGCGGTGATTTGCTCTATCGGGCTAGGCGAGGGAGGTGGAGCAGCCGTTTCCTTCGCTTCGGTGGCCTCGATGGGCCACCCAGCCGATTTTATGCCGGAGAACCGCTCTTCCTGCTCGTAGGATGCCATCGAAAGGTTAGAGAAAATGGTGGAAGGAGGAGATGGGAAGTGGCGGAGAGGTGCGGTTTTTGCCCGGCGTCTAGGCTCCTTTAAATAGCGGGCAGAAGGGAGGAGCTTGTTCGGCATTGTGATTAATGTCACCCGCTCGTGAACGGACGTGTGGTCGGAGTAGGTTTCTCGGCTTCCATGTAGATTTAATGGAGATGTTTGACTATGGCGAGGAGATGTGTTCCGCCGGGCGTGCAGCGAGCGGCACCCTCGGCCGCTGCTTCAACAGCAGAGGCAGCGAGAGGTCGCGTCGGTCCTGAGCCATCTTCAATGTGTAGCATCATGCTCTGCAGTGGCATGAATGCGGGCAGTTGTCGCCAGACGCGCGTGGGCGAGGGAGGAGGTCTTAGGATGGGCCAGGGCGGTAAGAAGCAGGCTTGGCTGTTGTCTGGATGCCTGCGAAGCCCCCTACATAGGGGAAAACGGGGCTACGTAGAGGAAAACGGGGCTATACGTTTGTCTTTGGTTTACGGAAGAAAGTACGTCCGGACCGCCGTTCGGACATATACAGGTCCGCGTTGGATGGCTTCCTCGATCCGGACAACATGGTCTGAACGGATGCGGGCAGTTTACAGGTCGCCCTTGGAGATGCCCTTACTAGGCAACAACTTTATCGCTGCCCCAAGCTTCCCCTCATGCCACCCAAGCCATTGGATAGTCAAAATCATCTCTTCTTGCAAGCGGAAACTCTTGTATATATCTCCATGCCATGGAATAACCCCCACGGCATAGAACCAACACGAACACTTCTATCTTTAGCGGTACTTTTTTTGCAGAAAAAACTTCCGTTCCTTTCATCAATATTCATGAAAGTGCAAAGAATACCGGAATTTACCGAAAAAGGCTTTTCCTCCATTTTATAGATAAAGCAGCGACCGAACACAGATACAACACAGCTCAGTGCAAAGAGTACCAGAATTTAAGCCCCCATAATCTCTTTGATCAAAACTGCACATGTGAATCAAACATGGCTGAATACATTCTATGTATACAAAAAAACCCCATAGTACGTAAATCCCATTTAAATACATTGTGGCTTGTCAAGAGTTCATTGTCCCTTCCTCGAATACCATCTCATGTCAATAGATCAAACGTTGACCAATAAGTGTATGTCGAAATCAACATTTTAAGGCATTGAACCCAAAAGAAAAGGCGATAGTGAGAAAGCCATGGTTTGGCATTATGTGAAGAGAACGGGCTTTGCCTCCATATATTTGTTTCAAAGTAAGGATTTCCAAACACTTTCCTCCTTAACTAATTTGAACAACAATTAAATCAAGGTCCTGAATGACTAGTTTAGAAGTTAATCATGTTGTTTCTTTAGGATTAGGAAAGAAAGCCAAACCGAGTCCTAGTAGTATTAGGATTCCTAGTCCTAGTCTATTTCCATAGTCCCTTGTGGACGTGTATAAAAGACACCCTAGGGATGCTGATTGTAACACCAGAAAAACGAAAAGAGAAAAAGAAGACAGGAGCGACACGCCCCTGTTGCTATCACAAAAATCTTCCGATCAGTTTAACGTCCACGTTCGCAAGTTGGAGAGACGTTCCGTCAAGAGATCGATCTGATTCTAGCGCTAGTCAAAGCTCAGATCACCGTGTGTGCGTGCATGCTAGACTACTGTTCATCAATCAAGCTGTGTGCTTGACTGCTTGTCTAGCTAGCTTGCTCATACGTATAGCTAGCTTGCTCATACGTATTCCTGGGAGATTTGATCTAGCAAGTTCAAAAGCCAACACCTAGTCCACGCTGGGATCTATACATTTTTAGAGTATAACTGAACTAACTATGTTTAATACTGGGTTTAATTTTGTATGCTCTGAGTGTAAGGAAACACTTGCAGTCTTGTTTCACACTTTCCATCTATACATGTAGATGTTAATCATGTTGCTCATGTAGGATTAGAAAAGAAAGCCAAACCGAGTCCTAGTAGTATTAGGATTCCTAGTCCTAGTCTATTTCCATAGTCCCTTGTGGACGTGTATAAAAGACACCCTAGGGGTGTTGATTGTAACACCAGAAAAACGAAAAGCAATACAAAGCAAAGGCTCGACACGGGCCTTTAGCCATCAAATCCATCGATCAGTTTTATTCGTGTCGCTAGTTACGCAAGTTCCGTCAAGTAGCCGGCCGAAGCAAGAATCACGTAGCCACGCCTGTACAGCTGCATACGCACGTTCAAAAGCCAACAATTGGTATCTAGAGCCTCGACGATCTACGATCTATGATGACGGACAGCGACGCTGAGTCGGTCAAGTCCGGCAGCGGCGGTGCCAAGGCGAACAAGAACGGCGACAAGGTGAAGAAGGGCGTCAAGTCAGCAACCAGTGGTGGAGGAACGAGCGGCGCTAACGTCCAGGCGCATCGCAACATCCCCATCCAGTACCCGATGCTCACCGACGCCAACTACGGCGTGTGGGCGGTGAAGATGAAGATTATTCTTCGATCCCTTCGAGTGTGGGAGGCCATCACGGACGACGACGTCGACGAGGAGCGCGACGAAGGTGCCATGGCCGCCATAGCCCAGTCTGTGCCGGATTCCGTGCTGATGACATTGACGGAGTTCGAGACGGCAAGAGAGGCGTGGAACGCACTCAAGGAGATGAGGATCGGAGAAGATCGCGTCACCAAGGCTCGGGCACAAGTGCTGAAGCGCCAATTTCACAAGTTGCAGATGGAGGAAACTAAATCTGTGAATGACTACGCCATGCGTCTTACTACTTTGGTGGGAGAGATCCGCGCGCTTGGTGCAAAGCTCGATGAGACCGAGATCGTGGAGAAATTTTTCAGTTCTGTCACTGATAAATTCACGTACATCATCGGCACGCTCGAGCAGCTTTATGACATCGACGACATGACCATAACGGAGGCGATCGGACGATTGCGGACATGGGAAGAGAATGCTCGTGGCTGTCGGAAAGGCAAAGGAGGAGGTAGTGACCAACTCATGTACTCGCGCACAGATTGGGAGGCCCCAAGTAGCAAAGGAAGGCGTGACGGTGGCGAAGGCTCAAGCAACACGAAGGGCGATGGACAAAATGGAAAAGGCAAAGGAAAAGGCAAACCACAAGGTCGTGGTAAGGCGGGCCAATCTAAAGAGCAAAAACCACGGAACTTGGACTTGTCCGAGGTCAAGTGCTATAACTGCAATAAGATGGGTCACTTTGCGAAGGATTGTCCAAAGCCTAACAAGCGGGAGATCAAGGCAAATTTGGCAAGGCGGGAAGACGAAGGTCCAGGTCTTCTGATGGCCGAAGTTTGTGATCTCGCTGAAATGGTGGTTGTGAAACCAAGCCGGAAGGTGCTACTTCATGAGGAAAAAGTAACACCAAAGTTACCCGGTGATCAGAACGTGTCGTGGTATCTCGACACAGGTGCCAGTAACCACATGACGGGGTGCAAGGAGAAATTCCTCGAGCTGGAATACGATGTTGAAGGCTCGGTCAAGTTCGGTGATGGTTCAGCTGTGGAGATTTGCGGACAAGGATCTGTCCTCTTTGAGGGTCTCACAGGCGAACATCGCATACTCACCGGAGTGTACTACATCCCACGGCTGCGCAACAACATCATCTCTATTGGGAAGCTTGACGAGAATGGATGCAAGGTGAATATAGAGAGCGGAGTGATGACGATCTTCGACAACCTCCGAAACGTGCTAGCTCGTGTTAATCGCACACGGAATAGGCTCTATATCCTCAACCTTGATCAATCTCAACCGGAGTGTTGGCTCGCCAAGAGTGATGATGATTCGTGGTTATGGCATGCTAGATTTGGAAACGTTAACTTCTACGCCTTGAAGAAGATGTCAAAGATGGAGATGGTATCCGGGATGCCAGTTATCGACCATGTTGATCGAGTATGTGACGGGTGCTTGGTTGGAAAACAGCACCGCAGGCCATTCCCTGCTCAGTCTACCTATCGTGCAAGTGATGCACTCGAGCTGCTCCATGGTGATCTATGTGGCCCTATCACCCCGGCAACTCACGCTGGAAAGAAGTATTTCTTCCTTGTGGTAGACGACTACTCGAGATATATGTGGGTCATTCTCCTACGATCTAAAGATGAGGCGTTTGAAGCGTTCAAGAAATTGAAGGCTGCAACAGAGATGGAACACAAGCTGAAGGTTCGCGCTCTACGGACAGATCGCGGCGGAGAGTTTACGTCGAATGAGTTCAACGACTACTGCGAGAAGATTGGCATAAAGAGGTTCCTCACGGCACCTTACACGCCGCAACAGAATGGGGTCGTTGAAAGGCGCAATCGAACCGTTGTTGACATGGCAAGGAGTTTACTCAAGAGCAACAACCTGCCAGGGACTTTTTGGGGAGAAGCTGTCTCGACGGCGGTCTATCTTCTCAACCGGGCTCCAACGAAGGCGGTGATCGGCAAGACTCCGTATGAAGCAATTTACGGACGTATGCCGAATGTGTCTCATCTACGGACATTCGGGTGCGTGGCACATGTGAAGACGGCGGAGCCGCACCTCTCAAAGCTTGCCGATCGTAGCACCAAGATGGTGTTCATCGGATACGAGAGCAGTTCTGGCACCAAGGCATACCGTTTCTACGATCCACAAACCAAGCGTCTACGGATTTCACGCGACGTCGTGTTTGAAGAAAACCAAGCGTGGAATTGGAGCGCCGCAGCCGACGATGCTCCAAACAGTAACATATTTGCAGTTGAATTTCCAACTGATGATGATGCAGGGGAGGATGTCCAGGTGATTGGCAAGACACCCAACCAAGGTGACCACAATGGTAGTGATCATCATGGTGCCGACACCGACGATGACGCGCATAGGTCGCAAGGAGATAGCGACAACGCCGCGCAGGACACAGGCGGAGATCTCGACGACAACATCGACAACGAGGCGCATAGTGACGACGACAATCAAGATGATGGTCACGGTCACGACGACTACGCCGACGACACGGATGTCGATGACACACCAAGGTCTCAGCCTTCTTCCTCAAGTGCATCAACACCGACACAATTTGTGTCGCCTCCTTCGCAAGCCACAACGGACTCCTCAGGGCCTCGTCGCTACAAGACCCTCAAGAAAGTCTACAAGTACACAAAGCCAGTTACGCTCGAGTACTCCGGACTATGTCTGTTCGGAGTTGAGGAGCCGGCGAACTTCGTAGAGGCGAGAAAAAGTCCTAGCTGGACGCACGCCATGGATGAGGAGATGAAGGCAATTGAGAACAATGGCACGTGGACTTTGGTAACCCGACCTCCAAACCAAAAGACGATAGGTTTGAAGTGGGTTTACAAGTTAAAGAAGGACACGGAGGGTGCCATTGTGAAGTACAAGGCAAGACTCGTTGCAAAGGGCTACGTTCAACGTCAAGGAGTTGACTATGATGAGGTGTTTGCACCGGTTGCTCGAATCGAGACGGTGAGAGTGCTCCTAGCTTTGGCAGCACAAGAGGATTGGAAGGTTCATCATATGGATGTTAAATCCGCTTTCCTCAACGGCGATCTCACAGAAGAAGTGTACGTGGAACAACCCCTCGGCTACGAGAAGAAAGGCGAAGAAGGGAAAGTTTACAAGCTCAAGAAGGCACTTTACGGGTTGAAGCAAGCGCCAAGAGCTTGGAACTCAAAGTTAGACCGAAGTCTGGTCTCGCTCGGGTTCAAGAGATGTCCCCTCGAGCACGCAGTCTATACAAAGAACTCCAAAGGCTCAAACCTGCTAGTTGGAGTTTATGTCGACGATCTGATTATCACCGGAGATAGCGTACAAGAAATTGAACGTTTCAAGGCGCAAATGAAGAACAAGTTTAGCATGAGTGATCTGGGATTACTCAGCTATTACTTGGGCATCGAAGTGAAGCAAAGCTCCGGAGAGATTTCCCTATGTCAATCGGCTTATGCGATCAAGTTATTGGAAAAGTGTGGCATGTCAGATTGCTACGCGACACAAGTTCCAATGGACCAACGTCACAAGTTGAGCAAGCTTAGCTCAAATCAACCGGTGGACACCACAATGTATCGAAGCGTTGTGGGCAGCCTAAGATATTTGGTGCATACCCGACCTGACTTGGCTTATTCAGTCGGGATCGTGAGTCGTTTCATGGAGAATCCGACAACCGAGCACATGAGCGCGGTCAATCAAATCTTGCGCTATGTGAAAGGCACCATTAATCTTGGTTGCACGGAAAGGGAAAGGAAGGATTGATCCTTCGTGGATATTCAGATAGCGACATGGCAGGTGATGTTGATGACCGAAAGAGCACAACGGGCATGGTTTTCTACCTTGGCCCGAATCCGATTAGCTGGAATTCTCAGAAGCAAAAGGTGGTGGCACTGTCTTCATGCGAGGCAGAATACATAGCGGCAAGCACGGCGGCTTGTCAAGCAGTGTGGCTGAGAAGACTCCTAGCTATTCTTGCAAAGCGGGAGGTGCAGAAGGTGTCACTGAAGATCGATAACCAAGCTGCAATCTCGTTGTGCAAAAATCCGGTTCATCACGAAAGGAGCAAGCACATAGATACCCGGTTCCACCATATCCGGGAGTGCATTGAAGAAGGGTTGATCGAGGTTCAACATGTGAACACGAAAGACCAACTTGCCGATATTTTCACCAAGTCCCTCGGTCGACAGAAGTTCATCGAGATGAGGAGGAAAGTCGGAGTGCAAGAAGTGGAGTCAAGCAACAAGATTAAGGAGGTGAATGTAAATGTTAATCATGTTGCTCATGTAGGATTAGGAAAGAAAGCCAAACCGAGTCCTAGTAGTATTAGGATTCCTAGTCCTAGTCTATTTCCATAGTCCCTTGTGGACGTGTATAAAAGACACCCTAGGGGTGTTGATTGTAACACCAGAAAAAACGAAAAGCAATACAAAGCAAAGGCTCGACACGGGCCTTTAGCCATCAAATCCATCGATCAGTTTTATTCGTGTCGCTAGTTACGCAAGTTCCGTCAAGTAGCCGGCCGAAGCAAGAATCACGTAGCCACGCCTGTACAGCTGCATACGCACGTTCAAAAGCCAACAGAGGATATAAATAAGAGCAACAGTTATTTATCATAAACCATGGAATAAATGTCACCAACAATGTGTGAAATTGTTCATAGTAAATGGTTATGGCTAATGTTATCTTAAGCGCCCCACCTATTTCTTCATCATTTGCTCATAGAGTAGTTTACTTTGTCAAATGAGTTTCCTAATGTGATGAAGACCTGGCTAAATTCATGTTAATTGTATGTTTATTCATCCCTGGATTTCTTGGATGTATAGTTCTGATTTTGGTGCTTGCTTGTCACCTGTAAATCTTCATACTTTCACTATTGTAAGAAAGTATGCTTATTCACACCCTTTTGTAACATAAGTGTGGCGCCTATAATAGAAATATATCTTTGGCTGCTAAGCAACAGATGCACTGTTAAGTTGCCTTGTTTCTTTTGAACTCTGTAGTAGTTCCTTTTTCTTGAATACTTGCTCTATTCTTAGTTAGCTAAATGTGTGCTTTATCTGTATACATTTTTAGGCTGGTTGTAATGGGGAGTAACATATACTAGTATCATGCATATGATACTAGTGTATGATACTACATCCGTAATGCATAGCATCATATGTTAGTATCATAGGATAGGTCATTTATTGCCATGCATGCCACATAGTAGCACAATATTTAATATGATACGGTATCATGATATGATAGTCAACTCTTTCTTTCTTCATTTAATTCTATGCCACCTCATCAAAATTGCTTAGTTGGCATGCATGATACTAGCTATGGTACTCACATTACGACCAGCCTTAGTTTATAATGGTCTCATAGCCATCCTGCTTAAAGATACATCAAAATCTAACTTATCGAGCCGTCAAAGATAAACATACTGCTTCTTACTTTTGTATTTCATTCTTAACTATCAAGTCCTTCTTGATGAAGGCTATACATGTCTAGAATGTAGTCTCCACGGAATGCTAGCTAGCAGATAAAATATTATGTGGTGTCTTTCTTTATATTCTAGGTCGAACTGGATTGTTCTGTCCATGCGTGTTGTTCGGGCGCAATGTTGCGGCTCTTAAAGAGGATACCCCATGGACAGCACCTTGTGTCTGCCATGCCATCTTCGTGGAAGGAGGGATTACGCTTGCGATTCTGACTGGAATATTTCATGGTGTTGATCCAAGATCATCATTTCTCATAGGCGAAGGTCTAATGTTCAGCTGGTGGCTGTGCAGCACCTATACCGGCTTTTTCCGTCAGGAGCTCCAGAGAAAGTACCATCTCAAGGTGAAAATATGAATCCATTCACTACATTCTGTGATTATGTCTGGTCCTCATTTGTTGGGTCAAAATTTGCTACTCCCTCCTATCCAAATTACTTGTCGCAGCTTTAGTACAACACTACAACTTCATACCAAATTTGTACTAAAGCTGCCACAAATAATATGGATAGGAGGGATTACTTCGATTCCAGTGATTTTACTCCTGCAGCTTGTTTCCACCAGAACTCGCCATGTGATCCTTGTATGGTGCATTGCTGCCTGCACTGGTGCGCGAACTGCCAGGAGCATCGCGAGAGGAGGGGCCGCCTCGCGGAGCGGGAGGATGGAGTACAGATGACCATCGTCGACGCACCTCCGGTGGAAGAGATGGGCATGCCAAGAGAATCATCGTGCTGCCTCTGATCAAGGGTGCCTGGCACGTATACATATGAGCCGCCCAACAACCAAGAGAGATAAATCAGGAAAATAAGAGAATTTTGATTCATTAAGTTATATAGCATGAGTGAGGGATTGAGGCTGAGATTGAACTCCATGACCAACCAGGTAGGTAGGCATACTGTGCGTTGGTGCTGACCTCAGCTGCTGATCAGTCGGTCAAATGTTCTTATGTCATGTAGAACTGCTGATGACCTGCGAAATGAAATTCTAGCGGAACCAGTTTCTACCGGGTACCGGAGATGCGTGTGACCGCGTTGCATTCGTGCGTAGAGGCTCAGTTGTGCACCGTAGTTAGTCAAAGTTCGAACAATGCACAATTGATTTTCTTACTGTGTGTATTCGAACATAAAGGATGAAGGAAACAGGGTAAATATGCTGACCACAGTTGTAAAAGCGAGGATGTTCGTTCCAAGCACAAGAAAAGAAGCAAGCCTTCTCGCAGAAATTCTGAAACATTTTCTGAAAGTGAATATGTTTATGTCAAGAGAAAGAAAAAGCAGTTCCAATCAATAAATGAAATTGAAGACACATATGAAGAGAAAACTGAAAAGCGGGACCTCTAAATCGCGGTTGGGGGTTTTAATCCTAGTTGTAAGAATCTACATCAAAGATCTACACGAGCAACTACTTGCATTACACCCGTGTTGGTAATTACAGATCCAATCGCATCATCATCTTCATAGTAATATTGGGAACTTGATTCGTATGGCGTTTTTTGGTATTGCCTTCTACTACATTTTCCATTAGAGGGGTGGAGGTGATCCTGGTGTCACCATACCTTCAGCGGTGACGGAACTCTAGTTTGGATCTGGAGGCTTCGAGCGGGTGACGCCCCCCCCCCCCCCCCCCCCCACCCCCGAGGTTGGGTCGGCAACCTAGGTGCCATGATGTGACTTGTAACTTTCCAGTCAAAAGGTCCGTGCTCCGATGCTGGCAATGTCATTGCCTACAGGTTGCTTCCCTCTTGGGGGCGCCGTTGTGGGTCCCCTCACTGTGTCAGGGCTCCTAGTGGAAACCATAGTCCGTCTTTTCGGACATGGCGGCGCATGGAGTCGTAACCCTTTTGGCGGCATAATTGTGGAGCCCCGGCCCCTTTTGGTTATATGCTTACAAGGGTGTCTAGTGATCTCCCAAGGCGGCACGGTTCCATCCTGGTGGTGTAGGTTGGCTGTGTTAGGCGTGGCTCTCCTCATGATCGGCTTTGAGTTGATAGCGGTTGTGCTACCCGTTTGGAAGCTGATTTTTTATTTAATTTTTGTGGGGGATGTTGACTTTCTCTGATCCGAAGTGTTTAAAAAAATTCTCACTAGAAGTACTTCGTATCAGTCTAGACATTTAACTTGAAATTTTATATAAAGTTGGGCAAAGCCTCTTTGAAGAACTAGATAAAACCTTGCGCGTTGCTGCGGAACTAATACATGATATGTTTAGGTGAAACCAATGAATATACACGCAAATAATCCGGTTACATAAATAGTTTTCACATGTAATATTGATGCAACTGAGAAAGAAATAATGTTCCCTCAAAACTCTGATATTTTGACGCATGGAATGATCACATATAGAGGTTTTGTTAGTATCACCCCACAAAAAAAGGAGAGAATATACAATAGCAGAAACGGCTGAATGAAACAAAAATGATCTCTCAAAAGTCAAAACTCTAGAACGTTGCTGCACAGATTGATAGTTAGTCGCATCCCACACACAAAAAGTTGGTTAGTAGAAAATAAAATAACAGAACAGTCTGAACATTGCTGCACAGATTAAGCAAAGAATTCTAAGGCGTAGGATAAGAAAAATAATGAGTTGTTCGTGATTGATTACCTGCCAAAGCATGAAGAAATATATTAAGTAATGATGCAAGTAATCTTTATGATATATCCCCAATGATTCCTTTTCCCTAGTATTGAATCAAACGGAAAAAGGAAAGAAATAAAGAAAGAAACATTATGCCCCAGTCAAGCCTCCTTCCACGTGGTCTGTGGTTGCCGATGATACCTCAAACTACAACTCGCAGCAAGTACCAGCGACGAAAAACTAAAGATGTTCATGGGTGGGCAAATCGGCTTGGAAAATAAAGAAATACTCCCTCCGTTCCTAAATATAAGTCTTTAAGGAGGTTTCATTAATGAACTACATACGGATGTATATAGACATACTATAGAGTGTAGATTCATTCATTTTGCTCCGTATGTAGACTCCTAATGAAATATCTTAAAAGACTTATATTTTGAAACGGAGGAAGTAGAAGATGGTGGCTTATTACAGCGCACGATGTGAGCAGACCGTAGAAGAATAGGATGTAACTCTCGATGTATTAATGGTCGAGTGCAAGCGCACGTACATATAATGTATAAGGTGGAACAAAACCTCAAATATACAAGAAAATAGGAGGTGCATCAGGTATACAAGATACATGCGAAACTCAACGCCCCTGCAGTCAAAGCGTCATTGGTGCTGACGTAAAGACTGGACTGGAAGTCTTCAAACGACGTTGTAGGCATGCCCTTGGTCATGATATCCGTAAATTATTGGGAAGTAGGGACGTGTAAAACACGAACATGCATGGCCAAGGGCCACCTGTTCCCGAACAAAATTAATATCCAACTCGATATGCTTGGTCCCACGATGGTGAACGGGGGTGGTGGAGAGGTAGATGGCAAACATGTTGTCGCAGTAGATTATCGTGGTCTTATGAACAGGACACGATAGCTCAAGGAGTAACTGGCGAAGCGACGAACACTCGATGACGGCGTTGGCGGCTGCACGATACTCAGCCTTCCACTGGAACGGGAAACTGTGGGCTGGCGCTTGGACAACCAAGAGATGAGTCATGGTCCAAGGAAGACACAGTAACCAGAGGTGGAGCGGCGGGTGTCCGGGCAGCCGGCCCAGTCAGCATCCAAGTAAGCGGTGATGTCGGTGGCGGTGGAGGCGTGCAAAGTGATGACAAGATCCATAGACCCACGAATATACCGAAGAATCCGCTTCACAAGTGTCCAGTGAGCATCCCGGGGAGCATGCATATGAAGGCACACCTGCTGAACTGCTTACTGAAGCTTTGGTCTAGTGAGAGTAAGGTACTGAAGAGCACCAACAATAGACTGGTAAAGAGGCGCATCAGGAGCTGGTGAGCCATCAGCTGCAGAGAGCTTGGTCATCGTGTCGACCAGCGTAGGCGCGGGTTTGCAATTAAGCATGCTGGCGCAGTCGAGGAGCTCATGGTCATACTTCCACTGATGAAGAAAGAAGCCATCGTTGCGGCGCACCACCTCAACACCGAGGAAGTAGTGCAAAGGACTGAGGTCCTTGATGACAAACTCAACACAAAGATGATCAGTGAGATGATGGAGGAGGCCAGGCGTGCAGGCTGTCAGGATGATATCGTTGACGTAGAGGAGCAGGTATGCCGCGTTAGCGCCCTGGTAGTACACAAACAACGAAGCATCGGAGTGTGTGGAGCGGAAGCCAAGTCGATAAAGAAACTTCGCGATACGTTGGTACCAAGCACGGGGAGCCTCCTTTAGCCCATATAGTGAGCGTGAAAGCAGACACACATGATCTGAGAGGTTCGGATCCGAGAATCTCGTGGGCTGCTCACAGAAGACATGCTCGTCCAAATGACCATGAAGAAAGGCATTGAAGACATCCATTTGATGCACTTTCCATACACGAGAGACCGCAAGCTGGAGGATAGTCCAGACCATCCTGGGTTTGACAACAGGGGCAAAAGTGTCGGTGAATTCAATGCCACAACGTTGTCGAAAACCACGCATGACCCAACGCACCTTGTAGCGATCCAGAGTGCCATCTGGGCGTAGCTTGTGTTTGAAGACCCACTTTCCTGTGATCACGTTAGCGTGCCGAGGACGGGGAACAAGCTGCCAGTTACGGTTCCGCTGCAAAGCATCAAACTCCTCCTACATCGCGACAAACCAGAGTGGATCACGGAGCGACGCACGAGCGGACGTGGGCAGAGGTGACAGCGCGGCGGTGGAGGTCGTGCATACATATTCATCTGAAGCATCATGACTGTTGGGACGAAGGACCCCCGTGCGAGCACGGGTAATGGGCCCAGCGGGAGTCAGCGCAGGAGACGTTGCGGGTGTTGGTGATGAAGAACCTGCAGCAGCGGGCATAGTAGCCGGTGACGCAGCAGCCGTCCGTACCGCAACCGACGACCCAACAGCCGGCGACACGACAGCTAGCGACCCAACAGTCGGTGACCCGACAGCCGGCGACCCAGCAGTCGGCGATGCAGAAGCCGGCGCAGCAGCTGACGACCCAACAACGAGTGGAGTAGCCGACGAAGATGGAGCAGCCGGCGAAGACGGGGCGGCTGGCGACGCAATAGCCGGCGTCGAGCCATCCAGAAGCACAGCGGCTGAAGGCGCGGGCGCAAGGTGGCGACGCAGGACACCCACGTCCGGAGAGGAGTCCACCTGTGTCTGAGCAAACCGAAAACAATGCTCATCAAAGTACACATGCCGGGAGGTGATGACATGATGGGACACTGGGTCATAGCAACAGTAGCCTTTGGTGTTAGCTGGGTAACCGAGGAAGACACAAGGAACGAAGGAGGGACCAAGTTTGTGAGGAGTCGTAGACGCGATGCTAGGATAGCAACGACAACCAAAAATACAAAGGCAGCACGAGCGACAAGGGCGAAGGTTAACGAGTAGTGTGGCAGTGGGGAGAGCATCAGGCCAGAATTGTGGAGATATGTAGGCGTGAAAAAGAAGAGTGCGAAGGATGCGTTCAGCGCGGCCATTTTGTTGGGATGTGTAAGGGCAGGTGAGGTGGAAGATGGTGTCGTGTGTTGCGAGAAGGGTGTGAATGAGTGAGATTGTCGAACACCTTCCCGTTGTCAGTTTGAAGAGAGAGTATGGAGCGGCCAAATTGTGCGCAGTTGTAAGAGTAAAAGGCATGGAGCGTAGGAGGAACTCCGGATTTCCTACGAAGAGGAAACGTCCACACAAATGAGAGTGGTCATCTAGAATAACCAGGTAATAAAGAAAACCAGTATGACTAGAAACACGAGATGTCCATACATCGCAATGTAGTAGCTCAAACGGAAAAGAGGCAACTGTGGAGGATGAACTAAAGGAAAGACAAGCATGTTTGCCGAGACGACATGCTTCACAAGAGTGAGCATCCATTTTATTACATGGAAATGAAAAACTCCTCATTATTTGACGAAGCGAAGTCAAGCTGGGGAGTCCAAGACGCGCGTGCCACAAATCAACGCCAGCGGAGAGGGATCGGGGAGCTGCGGATGTGAAGGATGGCGGCTGAACTGGATAGAGATTAGCAGGACTGTCACATCGGTGCAGAACCATCTTGGTGCGGGCGTCCTTAATACAAAAACCAACTTCGTCAAATTCCACAGTTACAGAATTATCACGAGAAAGTTTACGAACGCAAAAGAGGTTCTGAATAATCTCAGGAGAAACAATGACATCTTGAAGAGACAAAGGCCTAGATGATGAGGGAAAACTAGTGGAACCAATATGATAGATGGGAAGGCCGGCACCATTACCGACAATGATGCGGGTAGAAGTAGAGATGGGAAAAGCAATGGAGAGGTTACCCGGATGTGCTGCCATGTGAACGGAAGCCCCGGTGTCCATGAAGCAATCACCCCTGCCGCCGGTGTAGGGCGCAGCGGGAGGCTACTGGAGGGCACCGAGGAGCAAGGGATTCACCGCAGGATACCCGTGAGGGCCACCGTAAGCACCGTAGGGGGTGGATGGCGGTGGACCTAGGAGGCATGCATGGCTGGGCGGCACAAGGGTGATGTAGCCGGGCTACTGCATGGCCAGCATGGCCTGATGCGCCGTCGGGTGGGGACCAAAGAGGCCCGGGGCCGGGGGGCGCGACATGGGCATGTTGTAGGCTTGCACAACCCCAGTCCAGGGGTTATAGCCACCACCCTAGGGCGGCGGAGCCATTGTGTTGGAGAAGCGTGGGTGGCCACCGCCACCGCCATTGCCGCGACCGTTGCGATTGCCACCACGGCCACGGCGATGATTGCCGTTGCCGCTATTGCGCTGTTGTTGCTGTTGTGGCTGCGGCAGTGGTGGTGGAAACGACGGGAACTGGGCCGGAGGAGCCGACTGCGGAGCCGACACGGGAGGCACGGGTCCGTCGCAGGAGAGGTCGACGGCGAGAGCGATGTGGACGACGCGGGTGCGCGCGGGCTTCATCCGCCCATGCCTCAAGGCGGAGCTAGACCACCGCGTGCTCAAAGGTGGGATCCACCACGAGGGTGAGGTTGGAGGCGGCGTTGCCGAAGTCCTTGTTAATACCGGTGGTAAGAGTGGAGAAGAGAACCGCATCGTCGATCTTGAAGTCCATGTCGTTGAGTTTATAGGAGAGGGACTTGAGCCGAAGGCAATAGACGTCGCTGGAGAGGGTGTTTTTTGATGACATCCAAAGAAGTCCTGCTGCAATAACTTGACGCATTGTAGATTGTTGTCGGTGAAGAGGCCGTTGATCTTGGTCCACACCGTGTAGGCATCGTCCCCATCGCGAACCACGGTGTGGAAGATGTCCTCCGAGACGGTGAGGAAGAACCACCGGATGAGGCCCATGACGAGGAGGTTGGCGGTGTCGACGATGGGGTCAGTGAGGTTGGAAACGCAGCACGGGCGCGCTCCTCCTCCATCTTCCATCGTTCCTCCTCCGTCTCCTTCTCCAATTCCATCTACCGACAGCCTTCGGCATGCTCCGCCTGCAGGTGCTCCGACTTCCACTGCAGGAGGTAGGCTTCCTCCTACTCCAGTGTCGCGCCCAGCCAGATGGGCAGCGCACTGACCCACTCGCGGACCCAGCCGGTCCACTGCTAGACCTCCCGCGGCTCCGTGGGCTCGTTCTTCGGCGAAGGTGGCACCATGCAGTCGCCGGCGACCGACAGCACGATGGCCTACACGAGCCGCTGCTGGTAAGCCGCCTCGTCCTCGTCGGCCTTGCGCCGCTTTTCCCCCTTGCTCTCGCGGAGAACAGCTTCCAACGCTGCCTGGTTGGCAGCCTCAGCCTCCTGCTCCTCCTCGCTGACTACGGGCGGGGGCGACGGAGGGCCTCCGGGCTGCACGTCGCGCACGCCACGCCGACGCTTCTCCTCGTGCTCGACCGCGAACGAAATCTCCCAGTGGGGGAGTCGGCCGCGTAGGTAGGGTTGAGTTGCTGCTCCAGCATTAGCAGACACTGACGACGACTCACCTCCTCCGCGCGCAACCGCGCCGACCGCAGCACAGCCGGCACCGGGATCCTCTCCGAATCCAGATGCCAGTGGTGCGGGAGGGTAACATCGGGGTAAGGCAGCGACACGCGGTGCTTCCAGTGCCACCGCGCTTGGTGCACCGGCACGCTGACACGCTGGCGAGGCCAGCGGGAAGACGCCGGCGAGGAGATGGCGCGGGGGTGGAGGGGGCTTTGCCCTTGTTTTGAAAGGAGCCACCATGGCACGCGGCTAGGGTTTGGTCGCCGACAAGGTGGCGAGATGGGGAGTGGTGGGTTCTGGAAGCAGATGAGGCGAAACCCACCACAAGGGTGGATTAAAAAAGGTCGACCGCGACCGCTGACGTGTGGGGCCAAGGAGGACGGCTGTCATAAATTATGTTGACCGTGGGTGGTTGGGGCAGACACCAAGAAGGCGCGCGTCCGCTTTGCGTCCGCGTAGACGCATTTCAATCCCAAATGTGGGCCGAAAGTCGGCGCGGACGCGAAACAGACGCGTTTTGGTAATGGGTCATCCGTTTATCAGTGCGGTTCTAAACGGACGGCGGCGGACGAAATAGGTCGCCCAGTTGGAGTTCTCTAAAATGCTCCTTTTAATATAAAAAATCCAAACAAAGTTTCAATGCTTCAAAAATTCTCAGAAAAAAATTACGGTATCATATGGATGTATACTTCATACTCATAAATTTCCATGACGAAATACAGTTACAAAAAAAGATAAATTGCTGATATTGGAGAACGGTGACCGTGTGCGCACTGTTCACTCTAAAAAAATCAACAATTTCACTTTTTTGTGTAGCTCAAGAATCAATGTATTTTCTTCTGAAATTTTACACACATGTAGCATACATTCACATGTCAATGTGGGATTGTTTTTCATAATTTTTTGAAACTTTAAAATGTTATTTTGAAATGTTTCAAAAAAAAAAAAAGGCTTCATGTAGCCCCAGCGCCAAAATGCCGCACTCGGATCAACTACTAATAAGGAATACTAGATGAGACATGAGTTCCAGATATCATCGTACGTAAGTAGCCGATCCTTACCTCGGAGGTGGACCGTCGACGTTCGCATCAACACGCCAACTATTGATAGATGCTTTTCTTTTGGTGCAATCGCTGTAAATGAATCTCGTTGTCTTGCTTTGATTGGTCGAAATTTCCTAGCTTGCAACGGGCGCGCACGATAGCAGCCATAGACAATTACACAGCCACAAAGGTCGATTACCTGCATAATCTCTAGTCCACTTATATTAATTTGGCGCAATAGAAGCTCGACAACACGTCTTGAAGGTGGACTACTACTCCGCTTCCCCTGACCGGAGGTACAAATAGTCACATATAGAGTCCATCGAGCAGGAAGAAGAAGAAGACAGTGGAAGGAAGCATGGAGACGACGACTCCGACGACGACTCCGCTCCTGACGCCATACAAGATGGGCGACTTCAACCTGGCGCACAGGTCAGTTGATTAGTATATAGCCAGTACGTAACTCGTTTCCTTTGAACTAAGAGATCCTGGATCACTGACGCGGCCATGGCCGACAACGCAACGCAGGGTTGTTCACGCGCCGCTGACGCGGTGCAGGTCGTACGGGAACCTCGCCCAGCCGCACAACGCGCTCTACTACGCGCAGAGGGCGGCGCCGGGCGCGCTCCTCGTCGCCGAGGCATGCGCCGTGTCCGAGGCCGCGCGGGGCTACCCGCACGTCCCCGGCCTGTGGAGCCAGGAGCAGGTGGCGGCGTGGAAGCCGGTGGTCGACGCCGTTCACGCCAAGGGCGCCGTCTTCTTCTGCCAGATATGGCACACCGGCCGCGTCTCGCCCGTAGGTTCGTGGGCGCGTACGACATTATCCTCGTACCTTTTTTTCTTCGAAAAGATTAATTATCCTCGTACGTACCAGTGGTGTTCGTTTTTCTCATTTTTCCAATGGACGGATCATGTCACAGAGTTCCAGCCTAATGGGCAAGCTCCGGTGTCGAGCACGGATAAGCAGGTGACGCCTCAGGTCGCCCATGACGGCAGTGTCTTCGAGTTCGCGGCCCCTCGAAGGTTGGAGACGGCGGAGATACCCCACATCGTCGACGACTTCCGGGTCGCCGCCAGGAACGCCATCAGAGCCGGTAACTGACGATCAACCATGCATATCCGATCACCAAGACACCAACTAGGCAACTACAGCACAGCCCTCATCTTGCGACGCTGATCGTCGATCATTTGTGATCAAATTAAGGGTTCGACGGCGTGGAGATCCACGCGGCCAACGGGTACCTCATCGACCAGTTCATGAAGGACGGCGTCAACGACCGGGCCGACGCGTACGGCGGCGGCCTGGAGAACCGCTGCCGCTTCGCCGCGGAGGTCATCGCGGCCGTCTGCCACGAGGCCGGCGCGGGCCGCGTCGGCGTGCGCCTCTCCCCGTTCGCCGACTACGTCGACTGCGTCGACTCCGACCCGGAGGCGCTCGCGCTGCACGTGATCGGCGCCATGAACGGGCTCGGCGTCCTCTACTGCCACATGATCGAGCCGCGGATGTGCGTCAACGAGCGGATGATCCCGCGCCGCCTGCTGCCGTTCAGGAAGGCATTCAAGGGCACCTTCATGGTGAACGGCGGGTACGACCGGGAGGAAGGGGACAGGGCCGTCGACGAAGGCTACGCCAATCTTGTGGCGTACGGGCGGATCTTCTTGGCCAACCCCGACCTGCCGGAGAGGTTCAGGAGGAACGCCGCTCTGAATAAGTACGACAGGAGCACCTTCTACACATTCGATCCTGTTGTTGGCTACACCGATTACCCTTTTCTTGATCAGGATGATTAGCTGACTGCTTCACTGCTGTTGTGCTTAGGACCTGGGAGATTCTAAGGCCTTGTATAATGACGGGGTAGGGATGCGCGTGTCCAGATATAGAAGAAATTCATATCATCATGCTTTAATGCCCATAACCGTGAAAGATTCTCTTAGTGGTAGGCATCATTCTCATTCATAGCGAGATATTTGTATATGACTTCATCAATTTAAAATCGCATTCATTGAGGTGGGTGTATGTAAGCGTCTACATTTTTTTTTCTTTAACGTTTAAATGCAGCAATTTAGTGTATGTTTGTGCCAGAAGAAAAAAAGCTGGTGCACGTTTCAAGTGGCACATTCTTGTTGCCACTTTTCGTGTTCATCATCTTGTCGATGACGTTATGATTTTGGCATCGGCAATTGGAAAAGATTGATGAAGCCGTATTCATGTCCTTTGATGATGTTTCATTCAACTTCGCACTATCATTGGATGAAAGAGTAGAGGTGTGTTGAAGTTGGATTTTTTATAATTTTTTAAATATTTGAATGCAAGACGCGTGTGGTGACTTCATCAATTTCAAGTCTTATTAAAGGTGCGTGTATGTGAGTGTCTGCATCTATACTTTTTCCTTCAATCTTTGAATGCATTAATTTAATGTGTCTGTTTGCACCGGGGAAAAAATGCCAACATGAAGGGTCAGTTCTTTTGGTGGCTTTTTTAAGCTTTTAGAATAAGTTGCCCCCTATCCAGCTTATTCTAGAAGCCCAATCAAAAATATATTTTTAAAAGTCTACCAGGCAAGTTTTAGTTAATAGACTTTAAAAAAATTGATTGAGCTTCTAAAATAAGTTGGGTAGCGGGTAGCTTATTCTAAAAGCGAGCAAAGAAACTAGACCATATTCTTGTCGGCACTTCTCATCTTCGTCACCATCGTCGATGTTGGTAGGATTTTGATGTCCGCAATTGAAAAAGGTTGATGAAGTTGTATTCATGTCCTTCGATGACGGCTCATTCAGTTTCACACTATCATCAGATGGAAGAGTAGTGATGTGTTAAAGTTGATTTTTTTACAATTTTCCGAAATATTTGAATGCAAGCGGGGTTTTACTATGTTGAATTTTCTTGAAGAGAATGTTTATTTGCTTGGCATTCCCATTTCCTTTTTTTCTTTCAGTGTTTGGATTTGGCCCAAACGCAAACATTTAGACATAGATGTTTGTCAAAAAAAAGACACACACTTTGGTGGCATTTCGTTCCCTAATATTAATTTAAAAGAGAGTCAATTACACCATAAGTGCTTGAATTTGGCAAGAAACGTCAGTTTGATGCTAGAACTTGCAGCATACATTGAATCGGTGACATAACTTGGCTTAGACGTGCATCTACGGCGCTAATCATGTTTTGTATACATATAATATGCTGACAAGGTGCGCCAACATGGCGTGAGACCCAATTCAGTGACTGGAAAGGTGGGGATGGACGTGCGACCTGGGTTTTTGCGAAAAACACCCTACTAACCAAGATGGGCCTTAAATGGACTGCAATGATCGCAGCTCATATTTACCATGATCGTGTTTGTAATTCATATATACTATTATAAATAATATTACTATTGAAATTACATAATGTTTTTTAAAATAATGATTATATACATATTAGAATTACATTAGCAATATTTTAATTAATTATATTGCTCGTAAAGTAAATACATGAATACATCCTAAAAATACATGAATATTTTTTTGAATAAATTAATAAAACATGATTTTTATTATAATTTGCCAAAATTATTATAATTAGTTAATATTATTTTATCTATAGAAATATTTCTAAAAAACAATTTAATATTTGATAGGATGAGATTGACGTTCTTTATAAAACCTTTTTTAGAATTATGTGAACATTATTTTAAATAGAAATATTTTTAGAATGACATGAATATTATTTTAGATAATAATAATTATTAGAATTACATGAACATTTTGGTAAATAAGAATCTATTTTTAGAATAACATGAACATGATCTTAAATATTTTTATTATAATTATACAAATATTATCTTAAATATGTTAACTTATTTTTATGTATAATATTTTTTTGTGTATTCTTACGAAGTGTTATGAAAAAAAAAACTAACATGTAAAAATGGCCCGCGGTGAGTGCAGGTCATTTAAGGCATATGTGCATGCTTGTTTATATGTCATTAAAGATAGAAATCACATTTATACAAAAGTGACATGTGGTGTGATGGCTAGCTTGTCTGATTTGACGTTGAAGGTCATGTGTTCGAACCTGGATAGTTCTTAATTTTGCCTCCTCATTTTCATTTGTTGCATTTTGTCCTAGCAGGTGGGGCTCAATTGTCCTAGTTGCTTTTTATGGTTATTTTAAGAAAAAAAATGTGAAGGTTCTTGTGAGAAAAGATAAATTATCAGGGTGTTTTTGTAAAAAATCAGGTCATATGTCCGTCATCGCCTTCTGGTCACTGACATTGGGTCCCACGTCATGTTGACGTGCCTCATCAGCACGTGATATGTATACAAAACATGATTAGCACCGTAGATGCATGACCATGCCAAGTTTTCTCACCGGTTTAATGTATGCCGCAAGTTTTAGCACCATGCTGATTTTTTTTGCCAAGTTCACACACCTGCCTTCTGCGTCCTCGCCTCCATCGCCGTCGTCCTCAACGCGCTCACCAGCGACCCGGGCCACCGCTGAAAGGCCCCCTGGAGATGGTTTGACGAGTCCATGCTCGATTGCTGCGAGCCGCTCCATGTGGTCAGGTCCCACGGCATCACCTTTGGCAAGGTCGTCTGCCTCGTGCGCTGCGCCGGCGCCAGCGTTCGCTGCTTCCGCGCCAACCACACCACTATCCACGACCTCCGCGCAAACCTCGCTGCTATCTCACAGACAACAACGCCAGAAGTTGACACGTTGACATAGGCTGGGCTTGCGTTGGTTCTTCCCTTGAAGAGGAAAGGGTGATGCAGCACAGGAGCAGTAAGTATTTCCCTCAGTTTGAGAATCAGGGTATCGATCCAGAGTACCTGCGCAAACACAAACAAGCTTGCACCCAACGCTTCAAAGGGGTTGTCAATCCCTTCAAGATTGTTTGCAAAGTGAGATCTGAAGGCAGAAAGTGCAACGAAGTAAAAAGTGTAAGGCTGGAAATATGGTGTCGAGTAGACCCTAGGGCCATAGTGTTCACTAGAGGCTTCTCTCAAAATAGCAAGTATTACGGTGGGTGAACAAATTACTGTCGAGCAATTGATAGAACCGCGCAAAGTCATGATGATATCTAAGGCAATGATCATGCATATAGGCATCACGTCTGAGACAAGTAGACCGATACTTTCTGCATCTACTACTATTACTCCACACATCGACCGCTATCCAGCATGCATCTAGTGTATTGAGCTCATGACGAACAGAGTAACGCTATAAGCAAGATGACATGATGTAGAGGGATAATCTCAAACCAATGATGAAAACCCCATCTTTTTACCCTTGATGGCAACAACACGATGCGTGCCTCGCTACCCCTTCTATCACTGGGTGAGGTCACCGCACGGTATGAACCCAAAACCAAGCACTTCTCCCATTGCAAGAATCATAGATCTAGTTGGCCAGACAAAACCCACAACTCGAAGAGAATTACAAGGATATGAAATCATGCATAAAAGAGATCAGAAGAAACTCAAATAAGATTCATAGATAATCTGATCATAAATCCACAATTCATCGGATCTCGACAAACACACCTCAAAAGAAGATTACATCGGATAGATCTCCATGAAGATCATGGAGAACTTTGTATTGAAGATCCAAGAGAGAGAAGAAGCCATCTAGTTACTAGCTATGGACCCGTAGGTCTATGGTGAACTACTCGCGCATCATCGGAGAGGTCATGGTGTTGATGGATAAGCCCTCCGTGTATGAATCCCCCCTCCGGTAGGGCACCAGGACGTGTCCCAGATGGGATCTTGCGGAGACAGAAGCTTGCGGCGGCAGAAAAGTGATTGCGATGATTTCCTGATTTTTTTCTGGAATTTTTGGGATTATATAGGCAAAAGATCTAGGTCAAGGGACCTCCAGGGGGCCCACAAGCCTGGATGGTGCGGCCCCCCTGGCCGCGGGGTGGGGGCTTGTGGGGCCCCTGGGGCTCTTCTGGCTTGGCTCCCAAGTTCTCCGATCTTCTTCCGTTCCAAAAAAATCTTTTCGGGGATTTTCTTCCGTTTGGACTCCGTTTCAAAATCTCCTCTGAAAGGGGTAAAAAACATGGAAAAACAGGAAGTGACACTTGGCACTGAGTTAATAAGTTAGTCCCCAAAAATATATAAAAGGCATACAAAACATCCAAAGTTTGACAAGATAATAGCATGAAACTATAAAAAATTATAGATACGTTGGAGACGTATCAAGCATCCCCAAGCTTAACTCCTGCTCGTCCTCGAGTAGGGAAGTGATAAAGAATGAATTTTTGATGTGGAATGCTACCTAGCATAATTGTCCTTTGCAACTTCTTTCACGTGACATGAATGTTCAGATCCGTAAGATTCAAAACAACAGTTTGCTATTGACATGAAAACAGTAATACTTCAAGCAAACTAGCAAAGTAATCATGAACTTTCAAAATAACAAGGCCAAAGAAAGTTATCCCTACAAAATCATATAGTCTGGCTATGCTCCATCATCCTCACACAACTAATGTAAATCATGCACAACCCCGGAATTGGCCAAGTAATTGTTTCGCACTCTTACTTTCTCAAACCTTTTATAACTATCAAGCAATACATGAGCGCGAGCCATGGATATAGCACTATAGGTGGAATAGAGTGTGGTGGTGGTTGTGAGACAAAAAGGAGGAGATGGTCACATTGACTCGGCGTATCAATAGGCTATGGAGATGCCCATTAATAGATATCAATGTGAATGAGTAGGGATTGCCATACAAGAGATGTACTAGAGCTATAAGTATGTGAAAGCTCAAAAGGAAAACTAGTGGGTGTGCATCCAACTTGCTTGCTCACGAAGACCTAGGGCAATTTTGTGGAAGCCCATCATGGGAATATACAAGCCAAGTTATATAATGAAGATTCCCACCAGCATATGCTAGTGACAAAGCAAGAAGCTCTCAACCATGAAGAACATGGTGCTAACATAAAGCACAAGTGTGGAAAAAGATAGTAGCATTGTCCCTTCTCTCTTTTTCTCTCTCTTTTTTTCATTTGGGCTCTTAGGACTCTCTTTTTTTCTCTTTTCTCTTTTTTTTGTTTTTGGGATCTTTGGCCTCTTTTTTTTATTTACTCACATGGGACAATGCTCTAATAATGATGATCATCACACTTTTATTTACTCACAGCTCGAAGATCACAATGATGATGACTCCATAGGAAATGCCTCCAGTAGTGTACCGGGATGTGCAATGATCTAGCATGGCGTATGACGTTGAAAACATCTCGCTAGCTATCTTATGATCATGCAATGGCAATATGAGAGTGACGGCGCAAGTCATGAGACGAAACGGTGGGAGTTGCATGATAATATATCTCGGAATGGCTATGAAAATGCCATAGTAGGTAGGTATGGTGGCTGTTTTGAGGAAGGAATTTGGTGGGTTTGTGCACCGGCGAGAATTGCGTGGTACTAGAGAGGCTAGCAATGGTGGAAGGTGAAAGTGCATCTATACCATGGGCTCACATTAGTCATGAAGAACTCACATACTTATTGCGAAAGTTTTTATTAGTAATTAAAACAAAGTGCTAAACGCATATTCCGAGGGGAAGGGTTGGTAGATGTAAACCATCGTGCGATCCCGACCTCAACACAAAGGATGACAATCAATAGATCAATTATGCTCCGACTTGCTAACATAGCGGTTCACCATACGTGCATGCTACGGGAATCACTAACTCCAACACAAGTATTTCTAGATTCACAACACCCTACTAACATAACTCTTAATATTACTGGATCCATGTCTCAAAACTAATTGAGAGGAATCGAAACTTCTCTTTCTACTAAATGCACATGAAGATGGAGGTTTTTGCATCCTGTTTGGGTACCTAGCACATGGGACTTCTTTCATAGCATAAGCCAACTACCAAATCACGCACCGCCGTGCTCTAAAGATATAAGTGAAGCACTATGATGAAAAGTATCTAGCTCAAAAGATATAAGTGAAGCACTATGATGAAAAGTATCTAGCTCAAAAGATATAAGTGAAGCACTATGAGCATTCTAGCAAAATCACGATGAGTGCATGTCTCTCTCTCTCAAAAAGGTGTGCAGCAAGGATGATTGTGACACAACAAAAAGAAAAGACTCCTATGATACAAGACGCTCCAAGCAAAACACATATCATGTGGTGAATAAAAATATAACTCCAAATAATGTTACCGATGGATTGAAGATGAAAAAGGGGATGCCTTCTCGGGGCATCCCCAAGCTTAGGCTTTTTGGTGTCCTTGAATTTGGCTTGGGGTGCCTTGGGCATCCCCAAGATTGAGCTCTTTCCACTCCTTATCTCTTTGTCCATGAGAACATCACCCAAAACTTGAAAACTTCACAACACAAAACTTAAACAGAAAATTGTGATAACATTAGTACAAGAAAACAAACTACCACTTCTTTTGATACTATAGCAAACTTGAATTCTATCTATATTGATGATGGGCTACTGTATTCTCACTTTCCCATGGCTAGTACCCCCCATACTAACCATAGTTTCATCAAAACAAGCAACCAACTCAACAAAAACAGAATCTGTCAAAAACAGACCAGTCTGTAGCAATCTGTATACTTCGTATACTTCTGGTACCTCAAAATATCTGAACAATTACGACGGCCTAGGAAAAAGGCATATCAATCAGCAGCAAAAATAATCAACTCAAAAGCTCTTTCTGAATAAAAATGAAAAATCATCTCGTGAGCGAAGAGTTTCTGTCTTTTTCCAGCAGGATCAAACAACCATTACCGAGACTAGTCATAAAGGCTTTGCTTGGCTCAAACACAAAAAGAAACACAAAAAACACAATCACAACAGAATTATAAAAGTGTGGACGCAACAAAACAGAAAGAAAAAGATAAATTCATTGGGTTGCCTCCCAACAAGCGCTATTGTTTAACGCCCCTAGCTAGGCATTGAAAATTCAATGATGCTCACACAAAAGACAAGAATTGAAGCACAACGAGAGAATCATAGAGCATGTGAAAATCACATCTAAGTCTAACACACTTCCTATGCATAGACATTTTATAGGAAAACAAATTGGCAAGACAACCAATAGTTACCAAATGCAAGGAAGAAGAAAGAGACAATAGCAATCTCAACATAACGAGAGGTAATTTGGTAACATGAAAGTTTCTACCACAATATTTTCCTCTCTCATAGCAATTACATGTGGGATCATATTCGAATTCAACAATGTAACTATCACATAGGATATTCTTTTCATGATCCACATGCATGCAAAGTTGACGCTCTTCAAAAATAGTGGGATTATCATCAAATAAAGTCATGACTTCTCCAAACCCACTTTCAGTAATATTGCAAATATCATATTCATCATGAGGCTTAAACAAATTTTCAAGATCATAAGAAAAATCATCGCCCCACTCATGATCATTGCAACAAGTAGTGGACATAGCAAAACTAGCATCCCCAAGCTTAGGGTTTTGCATATTTTTAGCATGATTGTCACTAATAGAATTTATAGTGAAACCATTGCAATCATGCTTTTCATCCAAGGAGCCCTCGTGAATCACTTTATAAATTTCTTCCTCACAATTTTCAGATTCACGCATCTCAAGCCAAACTCCATAAAGATAGTCAAGTGCACTCAAATCACTAGCAATTGGATCAACATAATTGGATCTCTTAAAGAGATTAGCAAGTGGATGAGGATCCATATCACTAGATTTTCAGCAAGCGAAGATGCAAGCATATTGAAGGCACATGGCACACAAGCGATCAGAAAGCAAGCGAAAAAAAGGGCAAATGAAAAAGGCAAACGAAAAGGCGAACGAAAAAGGGCAAATTGGTGAAGTGGGGGAGAGGAAAACGAGAGGCAACTGGCAAACAAAGTAAATGCAAGAGATGAGTTTGCGACACTTACTTGGATGATTTCTTGACTTGATCTTCCTCCCCGGCAACGGCACCAGAAATTCTTCTGCTATCCCACAGACAACAGCGCCAGAAGTTGACACATTGACAGAGGCTGGGCTTGCGTTGGTTCTTCCCTTGAAGAGGAAAGGGTGATGCAGCACAGGAGCAGTAAGTATTTCCCTCAGTTTGAGAATCAAGGTATCGATCCAGAAGGAGGGTCTCGTCAAGTCCAGAGTACCTGCACAAACACAAACAAGCTTGCACCCAACGCTTCAAAGGGGTTGTCAATCCCTTCAAGATTGTTTGCAAAGTGAGATCTGAAGGCGGATTATGCAACGAAGTAAAAAGTGTAAGGCTGAAAATATGGTGTGGAGTAGACCCTGGGGGCCATAGTGTTCACTAGAGGCTTCTCTCAAAATAGCAAGTATTACGGTGGGTGAACAAATTACTGTCGAGCAATTGATAGAACCGCGCAAATTCATGACGATATCTAAGGCAATGATCATGCATATAGGCATCACGTCCGAGACAAGTAGACCGATACTTTCTGCATCTTCTACTATTACTCCACACATCGACCGCTATCCAGCATGCATCTAGTGTATTGAGTTCATGACGAACAGAGTAACGCTTTAAGCAAGATGACATGATGTAGAGGGATAATCTCAAACCAATGATGAAAACCCCATCTTTTTAGCCTTGATGGCAACAACATGATGCGTGCCTCGCTACCCCTTCTGTCACTAGGTAAGGTCACCGCACGGTATGAACCCAAAACCAAGCACTTCTCCCATTGCAAGAATCATAGAACTATTTGGCCAGAGAAAACCCACAACTCGAAGAGAATTACAAGGATATGAAATCATGCATAAGAGAGATCAGAAGAAACTCAAATAAGATTCATAGATAATCCGATCATAAATCCACAATTCATCGGATCTCGATAAACACACCGCAAAAGAATATTACATTGGATAGGTCTCCATGAAGATCATGGAGAACTTTGTATTGAAGATCCAAGAGAGAGAAGAAGCCATCTAGTTACTAGCTATGGACCCGTAGGTCTATGGTGAACTACTCACGCATCATCGGAGAGGTCATGGTGTTGATGGAGAAGCCCTCCGTGTCCGAATCCCCCCTCCGACAGGGCACCAGGACATGCCCCAGATGGGATCTTGCGGAGACAGAAGCTTGCAGCGGTGGAAAAGTGATTGCGATGATCTCCTGATTTTTTCTGGAATTTTTGGGATTATATAGGCGAAAGATCTAGGTCAGGGGACCTCCAGGGGGCCCACAAGCCTGGATGGCGCGCCCCCTGGCCGCGGGGTGGGGGCTTGTGGGGCCCCTGGGGCTCTTCTGGCTTGGCTCACAAGTTCTCCGATCTTCTTCCGTTCCAAAAAAAATCTTTTCGGGGATTTTCTTCCGTTTGGACTCCGTTTCAAAATCTCCTCTGAAATGGGTCAAAAACATGGAAAAAATAGGAACTGACACTTGGCACTGAGTTAATAAGTTAGTCCCAAAAAATATATAAAAGGCATACAAAATATCCAAAGTTTGACAAGATAATAGCATGAAACTATCAAAAATTATAGATACGTTGGAGACGTATCACTTGCCCGCTGAGCCTCCTCGCACGACTGCCATCTCATCGCCTCCTACCACAGGGGCCATTTCAAGCAGGTCTACTCTGCTTCTTCTCTCTGTCTGGCCCTTACAGATCCCCTTGCAACTCGGGACTAATGTGATGCGCCGGCGTTCTACAGACTGGGGGTGGCCATTTCTCGCCGATCGGCGGCTACCATGCGGGGACGGACATGGCGCTCATCTTGGATGTCGCGCGCTTCGAATACCCTCCTCATTAGGTTCCATTGACACTTCTCTGGGCAGCCATGAATACCACCTACAAAGCAACCGGACTTCTCAGGGGCACATATCTTTCTGTATCTTCTTTTAGTCGGTATTGTCCAGTTATCTTGTACTCCCTCTATTAATAAATATAAGACGTTTTAAAGACTTGTGTCGAGGAGTCTCGACACAAGTCTCTAGTACTACTTATGAATGAGAAAATCGCATATTTGCCACTTTGAACATGAGGCTTCATAAAAATGCCACTCTTAAGATAGGCTTCGCAAAAACGCCACTTAGCTCATAGATATCTTCAATACCATGCCATTCACCCCATTTTACTGATTTTATTTTAGTTTTTTCCATTTGTATACACCCTTAAAGACCAGACTACCCCTGGATGTTTACGTGTTTGCATCATGTAGTCAGTTGAATCCTGTGTTGCGACTCCTGCAAAGAGAATATCCAGTCTTCGAATAAGCTACAGCAAGCTCAACAAAGCATATACTCGAT
The DNA here is from genome assembly GCF_904849725.1 of Hordeum vulgare subsp. vulgare. NCBI lineage: Eukaryota > Viridiplantae > Streptophyta > Magnoliopsida > Poales > Poaceae > Hordeum > Hordeum vulgare. The sequence goes on from NC_058521.1 coordinate 597,787,089, forward strand.
GTGAAATTAAATATATCTGCTATTCTTGATGTAGTTGCCAAGCACAACTCGGTGAACATGTAGGATTATAGCAAGCACAACTTAGTATAATTGCAATCCATCTTAAGGACCAGCACGCACCTTCTTCCCCCTCCTACAATAACATTCAAAAGGGTCTAGTTGCTGCCGCCGTCGCGCCACTGGTGTTGTTGTTCATCGCGGCTCACACCACTCCTTGAGCGCTTGACGAGCTGCAGCGATGAACTCTAGCGTTGGCACTGGCAAGCAGGGGAGGCGAACTGCAGCGACGAACTCTAGCATGGACAAGAGGACAAAAACAAGACGCAAAACTTTGGCTGGGGCCATCGGCTTACAGCTCGTGCATCGCAACCCTTGCATACAGGCTCAGAATAGATCCATGCCCATAACCAAGCTTGCGGAACAACTGTTGTGTAGGAGTATGGGAATCATCCGTAAAGGCGAGCAAGTCACTAAAGTGGCTATCACCAAGTTCACGGACATGTTCAAGGGACACCTGTCGGACATCACCCTTGCTGCTCTTCGTGCCCTTTTTTAAGTTGGACTGTGATCTGGCCACAGCTGTTGAAGATGCTCTGGTGCAGCATGATGGAGAAGGTGGACCTGACATGAGTGTGGCCTCTGTGGAGGAGGCCTGAACAACGCTTCTCCGTCCAAGATGTAGCCTAGTTTTCCATGTTAGTTCATCATTTCCCTTCTTGTACGCCTGTTTGCAGTGGCACTTGTGCGATGCGGATGTTGGTCGTGGAAAGACCTTCAGTGTCCTATACATGGCCTGCTTGTCAAGGCTGTTGTGTGTGTGTCCAGATGATGGATGCTATGTGAGTCCAGATGTGCCCCAAGTGTTGCTATGTTAGACACAAACCTCTCAATTCTGTGTTGGAATGTCCGCGGATTAAACTGCCCGGATCGACAAGCGGCCATCCACGAGACCATTGCTTCTTCTTCCTGTCAGCTCGTGTGCATTCAAGAGACCAAGCTTCAATCTGTTGACCCTTTCCTGGCTGCATACCTGGGTGGGAAGCGTCTAAAGAGTTTCAAGCAAAGGCCAGGTGATGGAACAAAGGGGGGCATTTTGCTGCTTTGGGATGACTCCGCGGTCACGATGTCCAACGTGCAAATCGGTGTCTACTTCCTCTCCAAGTCAGTTGTAATTAAAAATTACGACGACAAAAAATCCTCCAAGATCACCACTATGTATAGCCCGACACGTAGCATCCACAAGGAAGCTTTCTTCCTTGAGCTTATTTCCGAGAAGCCTACGTCCGGCACCAAAAGGCTCGTCAATGGAGATTTCAATCAAATCTACTGCGCTAGGGACAAAAACAGGACTAATGTGGATCGCAGACGACTTGTTTGTTCCGCAATGCCTTGAACACTTGTGAGCTCAAAGAGATACACATGCAAAATAGGAAGTTAACTTGGAGCAACGAGCAAAGTAACCCGACGATGAGCAAGCTTGACAACTTCTTTTTCAATGAGGATTGGGAGTTAGACTTTTTCAATGAGGATTGGGACTTAGAGTTTGTCACCCACATATCCTCATTAATTTCGGATCACTGCCCTCTTTTACTTGATAATGACGTCGGACAAAGAAGCCTAAATCCTTCCGATTTGGGAACTACTGGACTAAGATGCCGGGCTTCCTCTTTATTTTTAATATTCATCAAAACACGTCTGAAATGAATTCATTTGAAAGCCCACATCATGAGAAACACGAATATGAAAATAAAATTTAATTAAGATTTTTTGTTTAAAAGATATAAAAATTGAAAAACAGAAGCCAAAAGTAAAAGCACGCCCATGGGACTCCGTGCCAATTTGATCAAGAGGGATTCCTCAAAAAGGAGGGAAGCTATTAGCAACGGTATTTAATATTTTCAATCTTTTGCAATTTCTCAGACGATTGGAGAGATAATAATCCTCTATATGACCACCACTAGTGGGGACGGGGCCTTTAGCCCCGGACCGTAAGGGGCTTTAGTCCCGGTTCATCAACCGGGACTAAAGGGGCGGGGCTAAAGGCCTAACCTTTAGTCCCGGCCCTGTTACAAGTCGGGACTAAAGGTGCTCCACGTGGGCGCCTCGTAGCGCCCCAGGGGCAGGACCTTTAGTCCCGGTTCGTTACACGGGCCGAGACTAAAGAGTTTCAGATTTTGCTTATTTTTGGGTTTTTTTTTAATGAAATTATTTTTGGGTTTTAGGGTTTTAGGGTTTAGGTGTCCGGGAGATTAACGCGATGCCTCGTTTGGTGTTCGGGAATTAGTTTTCGTATAATTTAAATAGAAATAATTATGCATATATATATATAAGATTAACTTATCTTACAAGCGAGCATATATATACAATTATATGGAGATCTGAATTATCGGGACTAGAGCCCGTCTATTCGATTACATGGACAAACATCAGTAATGGTCCCTAGCTACACTAAATCGTCCTTTGTCATCTATAGCTTCCGTCCTCAGAAAGGTCGCAAGCTCCTCTGCAACAGCAATCGCGCGTTGCTCTGGTAGGACATTCGTCCTCATGGCCGTGTACTATATAAGAAGAGGAGATGAATATGAATATCAATCATGATAACAAAGAATGACGGGTAAAAATAGAGGTGTGAATGTTCATTGCTTACGTCGAATCTGTGATCCTTGTGCTCAAAGGTAAACGTGCGAATGGTCTCGCAAACATAGTATCCGCATAGATGCGTTCCCCGTGGCTGCTGGTCGCACTTTACGAGAATAGAATATATATAATCAAAATAATAATCTAGCATCATAAATGTATTGAAAATAAAAGTATATCATACTACTACTTACCTGAGCCGCTCTAAAGGTCAGCTTCTCAGGAAAGTTACCGGGAGTCACGCACTTGAACCGCTTCCAAACCCTGCCCGACAAGGATAATGATTTGCTAAGTTTTTCATTAATTGATATATCAGAAAATCATCGAAAGAGACCGATAGAGCGCAAGAATGATTGAAATTACCCTTGGAGCATGTCCTGCAGGCTTTAGAACTGTTCCAAGGGTCTCGATAATGGGTCGAAGGCATCAACTCTTCCCTAATCAATTTGAATGTCCAACAGAATCCAATGAAAGCTGCACATGTATATATATATATATATATATATATATATATATATATATATATATATATATATATATGTCAATAACTTATCAATTACACTTATAAGTGAACGGACACAACAGAGTAAAGACCCTCACCTGAAGTTGTATGGAAACAGTATGTGGTCACAGAAATTTTGATCTGTTAGAAACCTTAGAAGGTTTTCCTCCGTCTCCTTGGGTTTATGAGTTAGCGTCACTATATGTATTTTATCTGGGTCAATAAACCCAATATTTAGGATGCTCTTACTTTTACAATCCAGAATCTTCATTCTGCATAATAGAGTACAAGTTATATATAGACAATGAATTAAAATAACTAAACAAGTTATATGTAGACAACGAATTGAAAAACTTACAGACAATAGCAACTCATAAGCGATTTGTCGAGGGCGTCGCCATTGTACATCTGGAAGAGTTCATCAAAGTCGATATGGATTTCTTCGGGGCGGCTGTAGTACTCCCGTGGGACACTAAGCACGATCATCGTTCTCCTATTCTTTGATTCACTTAAGTACCATGTATGCAAGTAACGCATATTTGTTGGGAGATCATCTTTGCTGATCAAAGGCTCTCCCATGACAAATTGTTGCTTAGGGGCTACCACAGCCTTGGGTAACCTGTCGTCTTGGGAAGCCAGAACATCTTCAACCGAGACACCCCATTGAGCCGCCCAGTCCTTTGCTATTTCAAAAGCTTGCCCCTGCACCGGAGGGGGAACATTCTCGGTTAACACCTTGAGGGGTGGGATCGACTGTTTGGCCTGTTGTCCAAGCTGAGGAACGTCTGATTTTTTCTTGCTTGTAGTTGAACTTGATTTGCTCCCACTTGCACTTGCACGTGATCTGCTCTTTTTCAATTCCTTCTGCAATGTGCGTGTATAGTCATCAGGCTTATGGTGTAAGTCATACTGTGATGGAAGGGTCGTGAAGTATTTTTCCCATGCTATTTGCTTCTCGGTGTATTCCGGGCGGGGCTCGGGTTCCTTCTTTTTCATCTGCGCATCATGATGTTCCTTTACTATCCTGGAGTTTTCCTCGGGGGTACGATCATAAGGTCTGATAGGAAGATTAGCATGAGGTACCTTTGGGAGGGGTGACCGTTTGCGCTTTGGGGGCTCCGTCGCTTAGAAATCGTCAGCGGAGCGTTCTTGGTGGCACGCTTCCGCTTAGTATCCTGTGCGGACGGCGGCGGAGACGGACGACCCAAGTCCGGTGGCGGTGATCGAGATGGACTCGTGTTGTGCTGGCCGACGTCATGTGGAGGGCTTGGAGGTAATTGAGGTGTAGGTGACCTGCGACGACTCGGAGGCGGTGTTGTCCTTGGGGCCGAGCCTGGAAGCTTGATGTAGTTCTTGTCCCATAGGATGACTCCACCCAGTACTTCTATTATCACTAATACTCCTCGAATACTATCATACATATAGCATAACTGATACATCTAGAACCGTAGCGCCCGACGGGTATCGGCGCGGGCGGTGGACACCCAAAAAGAAGGAACCATCACAGGATCATAGCTCCAGTGAGATCCCCGAAGAACCTGCCAGGTATGCTCGAACCTGCCCTCCAACGCAACCATGTAGCGACGGACGTGCTCATCCTCCTCGCTGACACGGTGACGTACCACCTCCGCGGTGTCCGGAAGCCTCGGCACCCTCACTGGCCCACGCGACCGCCACCAAACAAGGATCGGGTCAACGACGGGCTGGCTCCTCACCAACCTACGCCCCCCGGAAGGTAGCACCTCCCAATACCAGCCGGGCGGAGCCCAGTCCCGGACAGGGCCCCTCTGATCAAGCACGTGTCCTCCGCCGAGTCGACGACGAGGATGTGGGATAGGCATCGTAAAATGAACTATAAAATAAATTAGTTCTATTAATTTTATTGCTAAAAATAAACTATTAACACTTAAGCATATACAATAGCAAAATTAAACTATTAACACTTAAGCATATACAATAGCAAAATTAAGCAATAATCTAAGAAACACTATTAACACTTAAGCATATACACTATACAATATTTCTTCTTCTTGTAACCCTAAACTAATTTTTCCTCTTCTTCTATTTCTCCTCTTCTTCTACTTCTTCTTCTACTTCTACTTCTCCTCTTCTTCTACTACTTCTCCTATTCTCTTCTTCTACTTCTCCTCTCCTCCTCTTCTAATTTTTTCTCTTCTTCTACTTCTCCTCTTCTTCTATTTTTCCTCTTCTTCTCCTCTCCTCCTCTTCTTATTCTCCTTTTTCTTCTTTTCTTCTCCTCCTCTTCTTATTTTCCTTTTTCCTAATTCTAAATATTACTAACCCTAATAATCTAGCACAAACCTAATAACAATAGGAATTAAATGACAAAAAAAATCTTTTTCTTCTTTTCTTCTCCTTTTTCTTCTTTTCTTCTCCTTTTTCTTCTTTTCTTCTACTGGGCGGAGTGTTGGGGAGGAGGGGGCGGGGGGCTTACCGGCCGGAGGTGTCAATGGCGCGCGGCGAGGAGGACGGCGCGGCGCGCGGCAAGGAGGACGGCGGCGGCGAGGAGGACGACGGCGACGGCGAGGAGGACAGCACGCGGCGGCGGGCAGCCTGACGGCGTCGTCGAGTTTGTCGCTGTGCCGCGCCAGGCAGGAGAACGAGAGGAAGAAGAAGAGAAATGGACGATTTGGGTTGGAATTTTTCGAAGTCCCGCTTATATAGGTGGATCTTTAGTCCCGGTGCATGGCTCGAACCGGGACTAAAGACCCCCTTTAGTCCCGGGTGGAGCCACGACCCGGGACTAAAGGCCCTTTTTCGGGCAGACCAGAAGGCGGGAAGCAGGGGCCTTTAGTCCCGGTGCGTGGCTCGAGCCGGGACTAAAGGGGGTCTTTAGTCCCGGGGCGTGGCTCCACCCGGGACTAAAGCCCCTCCTCGGTTGCACGATAAGTTTAGTCCCACCTCGCCCAGCGAGGAGGACGAACACTTGTTTATAAGCCCCGTCGCAGCTTCTCCATCGAGCTCCTCTCTAAAGCAGGCTTATGGGCCTAAACTCACCAAAAATTGAAACTATATTCGAAATTATGGAGAAAATTCAACCTGAATTCAAAGTGAGTTCACTTTGAATTTAGGTTGAATTTTCTCTATAAATTCTCATATAGTTTCAATTTTTTTCTATTTTCAAAATTAATTATTTTGACTATCCAAACTATTATCTATTTTGTTATTTTCAATTAAAAACTATGTTTATTAAAAATTCTTTTTGCATATTTGAGAATTTGACAAAACTATGATAATGAAAAGTGTTTGAAATTGAATAAACAATTCAAAACTATTTTCTATTTTCAAAAGTAATTATTTTGACTATCCAAACTATTAACTATTTTGTTATTTTTAATTAAAAACTATGTTTATTAAAATTCTTTTTGCATATTTGAGAATTTGACAAAACTATGATAATGAAAAATGTTTGAAATTGAATAAATAATTCAAAACTATTTTCTATTTTCAAAAGTAATTATTTTGACTATCCAAACTATTAACTATTTTGTTATTTTCAATTAAAAACTATGTTTATTAAAATTCTTTTTGCATATTTGAGAATTTGACAAAACTATGATAATGAAAAGTGTTTGAAATTGAATAAATAATGCACAACTATTTTCTATTTTCAAAAGTAATTATTTTGACTATCCAAACTATTAACTATTTTGCTATTTTCAATTAAAAACTATGTTTATTAAAATTCTTTTTGCATATTTGAGAATTTGAAAAAACTATGATAATGAAAAGTGTTTGAAATTGAATAAATAATGCAAAACTATTTTCAATTTTCAAAAGTAATTATTTTGACTATCCAAACTATTAACTTATTTTTTTTGAGCTAGTTGACCCTGAAATTGAAAAGCACTACAAATAAACTCTGAAAATGTTGAAAGTTGGCATGCTATCATCATTTCACCCACATAGCATGTGTTAAAAAGTTGAGAGGGCTACGACAAAAACTGGATGCACTTCGTGAACAAAACGGACAATCTCTCTCGAAGTATGAGCGTTTCGAACGAGAACTCATCTCTTACAAAGGGATTTCATTTTTTTGAACTTATTTGAACTCCATACTTTTTGTGTGTTCAAAATGCACCATTCAAAGGCACATCACAAAATTTCAACAATTTCTGACTTCATTTGGTATTCTTCGTGCATTTACTTTTTTTTGAGCTAGTTGACCCTGGAATTGAAAAGCACTACAAATGAACTCTGAAAATGTTGAAAGTTGGCGTGCTATCATCATTTCACCCCCATAGCATGTGTTAAAAAGTTGAGAGGGCTACGACAAAAACTGGATGCACTTCGTGTACAAAACGGACAATCTCTCTCGAAGTATCAGCGTTTCGAACGAGACCTCATCTCTTACAAAGGGATTTCATTTTTTTGAACTTATTTGAACTCCATACTTTTTGTGTGTTCAAAATGCACCATTCAAAGGCACATCACAAAATTTCAACAATTTCTGACTTCATTTGGTATTCTTCGTGCATTTACTTTTTTTTTTGTGCTAGTTGACCCTGAAATTGAAAAGCACTACAAATGAACTCTGAAAATGTTGAAAGTTGGCATGCTATCATCATTTCACCCACATAGCATGTGTTAAAAATTTGAGAGGGCTACGACAAAACTGGATGCACTTCGTGTACAAAACGGACAATCTCTCTCGAAGTATGAGCGTTCCGAACGAGAACTCATCTCTTACAAAGGGATTTCATTTTTTTGAACTTATTTGAACTCCATACTTTTTGTGTGTTCAAAATGCACCATTCAAAGGCACATCACAAAATTTCAACAATTTCTGACTTCATTTGGTATTCTTCGTGCATTTACTTATTTTTTTGACCTAGTTGACCCTGAAATTGAAAAGCACTACAAATGAACTCTGAAAATGTTGAAAGTTGGCATGCTATCATCATTTCACCCGCATAGCATGTGTTAAAAAGTTGAGAGGGTTACGACAAAAACTGGATGCACTTCGTGTACAAAACGGACAATCTCTCTCGAAGTATGAGCGTTTCGAACGAGAACTCGTCTCTTACAAAGGGATTTCATTTTTTTGAACTTATTTGAACTCTATACTTTTTGCGTGTTCAAAATGCACCATTCAAAGGCACATCACAAAATTTCAACAATTTCTGACTTCATTTGGTATTCTTCGTGCATTTACTTATTTTTTTTGTGAGCTAGTTGACCCTGAAATTGAAAAGCACTACAAATGAACTCTGAAAATGTTGAAAGTTGGCATGCTATCATCATTTCACCCACATAGCATGTGTGAGAAAGTTGAGAGGGTTACGTTAAAAACTGGATGCACTTCGTGTACAAAATGGACAATCTCTTTGGAAGTAGAAGCGACCCCCACAATAAGAGACGGCATTCTTCTTCTCTCATATATGGTGGACACTAGCTCACCTGATTTTTCAACCGTCGATGATGGTCGCTACTCCTACTTCCCCTAGTGCATAACCAATATCTAGCACAAGGAGAAGAAGGAGAAACGACCCCCCACAGCAACAGTCGACATTCTTCTTCTCTCATGTATGGTGGACACTCCCTCACCTGATTTTTCGACCGTCGATGATGGTCGCTACTCCTTCTTCCCCTAGTGCATAACAAATATCTAGCACAAAGAGAAGAAGGAGAAGAAACCCCCACAACAACAGTCGGCATTCTTCTTCTCTCATGTATGGTGGACACTCCCTCACCTGATTTTTTGACCGTCGATGATGGTCGCTATTCCTTCTTTCCCTAATGCATAACAAATATCTAGCACAAGGAGAAGAAGGAAAAGCGACCCCCACAACAAAAGTGGTTCCGCGGCACGCCACGTGGTTCCGCTGCACGCCACGTGGGACTAATGGTCTTTCATTTTTAAATGATTGTTTTAATCAAAAACAGATATGTTACAAAAGGGATTTCATTTTTTGAACTTATTTGAACTGAAGACTTTTTGTATATATATGTGGTCGAAATGCATGATACCATGAAGTTAGAAAGGGCTAAACCATTCAAAAGTAGCAAATGAAGTTAGAAAGGGCTAAACCATTCAAATTTGGAAACTATAATGGCACAAACAGAAACTAGACATATATAAATTGGTCCAAGCAGTACATGATACTAGTCCAAACAGTACATAATAATAGCAATCATAGATATATAGCTGGCCATAGTTGATACTAGTCCAATCAGAATGTCCACCTTATTCGAGGTGACGCTGGCCATAGTTGACGACTCGAATCTTGCGGTACAACTCGTATGAAACGTATGCATCTTTTGCTGCATACTCAATGTTGATATGATCAAGTGGGGTCTTCTCCCAAAGTTTGTGCTGAGACTTTGGGAAATTGGTCTTCATATCACCATATTCCTCGTCGATCAAGGCAACTGCTATATGAGCCATCGAAGTCCTGACATGTCGAAGCCTTAATACCGTTTGGAGATCAATGAGGCAACCAGTTGGTATCTCAATACCGAAGATGTACCTCATCTTCAGCTTGTCGTTCGTTATGTCAACGGTAGCAAAAGTGATGCCGCTGCGAAGGAAGTCCATGAGTTCTGGACAATGCTTGTCACTACTGCAACAGAAACAAATTAAAATGGAACAAATGTTACATACTGCTGCAATAAGGAAACATGTTTCACTACAACTAAAGAGAAAATTATCTTTAGGATTCAAATAGAACATATGCAATGGAACCTAGAGAGATCACTATAGCTATTCAATGGAACCTAGAGAGATCACTAGCTATATGCAATTTTCATGACTATGACATATCATATTGCTATCCAATGGAACCTAGAGAGATCACTAGCTATATGCAATTTTCATAACCTTGGATCAAAGAACACCGCATAAAATTGTATCACTACAACTATGATTTCAATGGAACATATTGAACCAATCAGATTTTTCAGATTGTGGAACACTATTCCAATCAGATTGTGTTCCCTTCAACTAATCAAAATTGTTTCACTACAACTATTTGAAGCGAACCAACTATGATTCCAATGGAACATATTAAACACTAGTTGATTCTAATACGATTTTTCAGATTATGGAACACTATTCCAATCAGATTGTGTTCCCCTTCAACTAATCAAAATTGTTTCACTACAACTATTTGAAGGGAACCAACTATGATTGAAACAAATAAACTTACAATGTCATTACATTGGATCAAAGAAAGCCTCAAAACTTACCTCGCCCATTGGAAGATCAAGACATGGTGTGCGAAGCATAGTTGGATGACGGCAACACCGTGTTGATCGGCCGTGTACTCCAGATCAAGCCCCAAGAACTTCTCATGATCCATTGCGGCGTCAAGCCATCGTTCCTTCAACTGTTCAAGAAAATACGGCATCTCACTGCTCTCGTTCGTGTACACGACATCGAGCATGGTCGTGCCATGTGCGAGCACCTCTCCAAAGCGAGTTGGCATGGTGGAAGAAGAGAAGGGAAGAAGAGAGGAGAAGAACAGAGAGCGAGAGAGAGAGAGAAGAAGAAACAGAGAAATGGCGACTCTGCTTCGGTTCGTGCTTTTCATCGCCCGAAACGACGCGGGATACAAACCGTTTAGGGCCTTTAGTCCCGGGTTGAGCCACCAACCGGGACTAAAGAGGTATACCAACGGTTGCCACCACTACGGCAGGCCACGTGTTAGGCCTTTAGTCCCGGGTTGAGCCACCAACCGGGACTAAAGGGGGATACGAACGGTTGCCACCACCACTGCCCACCGCGTAGCCCTTTAGTCCCGGTTTGGGACACGAACCGGGACTAAAGGCTCCTTACGGGCCGGGACTAAATCCTTGAGGGAGGCATTTAGAATTGGCGCGACGTGGCCGGGCCTTTAGTCCCGGTCCACAGGCAGGCCGGGACTAAAGGGTCCCGGCCAAAGGCCCGTTTTCCACTAGTGACTCTGAGTCGTCCAATCAACTTCAGGAATCATCTAGGCCTAAAGAGGATGAGAAAATCTTGAGTAATTACCATTAGCAACTATTAGCAATTCGTTGAGAAATAAACCATCTCTAAGTCAACCAATGTGACACTTGACTCACTTCATTCAATATTTTAGCTATAACATGTCTTGCACCGCATTTCAAGGTGCCCGGATACAGATATGGGTGGTCGTGTCATCTGAACAATGGATCTAGTTGCATCCTTTAATAGATCTAGTGAATCCACTATTAGGAAAAGGCTTGCTAATGGCACACCTATTTTGGCTACTAATGGCGCACTATAGGTGCGCCACTAGCATCACGCCATTAGATTTTTTTACTAATGGCGCACCACAAGTGCGCCATTAGTATCTGGTATACTAATGGCGCACCAGGCGGTGCGCCATTAGTATTGCTCACGGTGCGCCATTAGTATCTGGTATACTAATGGCGCACCAAGTAGTGCGCCATTAGTATAGATCCCGGTGCGCCATTAGTATAGATCCTGGTGCGCCATTAGTATAGATCCTGGTGCGCCATTAGTATAGCTTATGGTGCGCCATTAGTATGCCTCCCAGGGCCATATTTACCCATATGCTCTGGCTTACTAATGGCGCACTAGTGTCCTGAGTGATGCGCCACTAGTATGAATATTAGGTATTTATTTTATTTTTTCTGATATTTGCACAGATTACAAAATATATTATTGCACAGAATATAGATAGCACAACATATAAACAACAGATTTATCGAATACAATAGAAGATTAGTCTCCGAATACAATTCATCATATTAGTCTCCGAATTTAAAATACCGAACAAAGTTAGAACATTACAAGTCCCGACACCGCGAGTAGCGAGTTTGTCTTCACATTACAAGTCGATATCAACCATCTAAACTACCATCACATAGAAGAGAGTTGCGGTCATCACGATGAGCATAATCGCAATGAAACTAGTCTTCATCCGGTTCCTCCAACGCTCCCTCCTCTCTCCCGCTAGATAGCGCGCGTATCTAACTTCTGCCTCCGCCCTTGTGGTGTACCCTTTGTAACTGTTACCACTAAATCGGTGAACCTGTCTCCGACACTCCTCCCAGTCGTCGTAGACTCCGGGAACCTTACCCTTGTACACGACATACGACGGCATCTCTATGCACTAGCCAAACAAAACGTTAGTACCAATTCACAGAGACATACAACTTCATTAAAGTTTAATATTACAACTATAACAGCACGATTCATGGTCCTACTAATAAATAGCATCGATTATATATAAGTTGAACGACTGTCCAAACCAAAGAGACATACAAGTTCATTAAAGTTTAATATTGCAACATGAATTAGTACCGATTCACGGGAACGTGGATGAAGCCGCCGTCTTTTGTGATGGTCATGAAATTGCGGTCGTTGTCAGCCTGCATTTGTAGCATTGTATCTATCTCACTATTGGACAGCGGAGATCTGAGGTAGAACTGCCCCGAGGTACGAAGGATATCTTGATGGATGATTTCCGCAAACTCCGACAGGATGCGAAAGAATTCTTGTCTGATGTCCGCATCCTGGATTGCCGACAAGCGTGCAGCCCAATCTTTGAGATTATTTGGTAGCCGAAGGTGATTACTGTCCCGTATGATCGCCCGCATGTGATGGAGGGCGTAGTAGGCATCCTTCTGACTGCCAGGCGGCTGCTTGACGCAGGCGAACGTCGTATTGTGGGTGAACACGTGCTTGCTGTGCCTGAGACTTGTCCTGCTGAAGGTGCCTCCAGATATGGCGTAGCCGGGAAGAGCTTCATCAAGAACTTTCTTGATATTTGTGTAGTCTTTTTTTGACTGACGGTCTGAGTCGAAATACGTGGCCGTGGAATATTTCAGGCTTAAGAGGATGAGTGTGCAACGTGTGTCACTGCACAAAACACAGAATGTTAGAAAAAAAGGACGATCAAAATCTAAGAAATCATATGTTACGGGGCGATGAGGGGATAACTTACCAGGTAAAGTAAGGCATGAGGAAGTTATCCTTTTCTGAGTTTGCCAGAATGACGCCTTCGAGGTATGAACTCGCGACTTGCCGGTCCCCAGCGCTGTCCAAGATCTTGGCACACATATAGAAGGAGTCGAATATCACTAGGTCCGGGGTCTTGTCTCTAATGATCCGCATCTCCATACTCAGCGAAAATAGCCGAACGAAGGTGTAGTGCAGCGGATGAAGGTTAAACATAGCGAAGATGTCAGCAAACCGCAGGACGATCATACCCCCGATGGCACTATCGACAAAGCCCTTGCCCTCTGGCACCTTGGCCACGAAAACCGGGTATGCCACATTATTCTCGGAGAGACGCCGCTTCTCCAAACAAAGAACACTGTCATGCAGACTCCGCATAGCACCGGTTGCAGCATTGAGCTAATTAGTCGGTAGCATCGGCCTACCCGCCACATGCACCCTCCTCGAGGTATCCTTAGGTGAAGGTGGCCCGTCCAGAGCACGGATCGTACTCAGTGTCGGCTGGCTCGCACCCTTGTTAGTCTTTTTTTCCGTCCCTTCTTCTGCTGATGTAATGGGATCGAGTTCATCTCCTCAGAGACCACCTTCTTGAGTGTGTTGGGGCTGATAATATTTCGCACCTCGGCTATCTGAGGCTTGGTGAAGGCGGCAGCTGGAGGCGTCTCCTCAAAACTAAACGCCAGACAACGCATGTTGCAATTGGGTTTCTCCGTGGTACCAGCTAGATCGCGGTCGTCTTTTGCAGGGTTGGGTTCTTGAGAAGGAGGCCCCAAGAATTCCTCACCGTACCCATGTTCGGCAAAGTACTTATCGACCTTGATAAATGTACCATCGTCGTCATCGTCGTCGTCCGGATCCTGTGCCATATGCATGTCTGGATCCTGTGCCATATGCATGTCCGGTAGCGTTGCGGCGGTCTTGCCATGGCTTGGCGGCGGCACGACTGGCGGTGTTGTCTGTGGGGTGGTGTCCCCCGCCCCCAAACGAATCTGGCTCTTCGGCCAAAGCAAGGGCCAGCTTAAGCAGGCGCTGAGGGTCATCATATCATCTTTGTCGGCCCCAGCGGGGTGGAACGGAGGTAACAAGTCGTCGCAGCCTGGCAGCACCCGAACCAGTTGAACCCTATACATGGTGGGTGGCATCGGTTTACCGTGGAACATGGGGTTGCCCGGTTGAACGATTCTGCCCTTGGCGACATCGATCAACTCGCCGCCCATGAAGTGCAGGAGAGTGCATGGAACGTCGGCGCCGGCGCCCTACGAAAACATGTAGGGCGTCAGGGGATGCCCAGTCAAAGGCAAGGAGATGAAGTCATCGGTCGAGAGAGGCTTAGTTACCATGATGGAGTCGAGCTTGGCTAATGTCGAGGCACCGCCAACGGCGGGCGTGCAAGTGACGGAGGGGCCGCTTGCTGCCGAGATGCCGGCCGGCGCCGGAGACACCAATGGCGTCGCCTGCGCGTTGTGCGAGTTGCTGGCCGTGAAGCTGGGAACCGGGGGCGGCCCCTGTTGGCCGCCCGCAATCCACGCCTGCAGCCCCTCAATCAAGGTAGGCACAATGGCGGTGATCACCCCTTCCACTTGGTGTTGCACTAGCTCTTGGACCATCTTCGGAATCCGCGCCACTTTTGCCTTGAGTTCTTCAACCTCGCGCGACTGGCTTTCCAAGTTGGTATTTCTCTCCTTTCACCCACCAGCGTTATAGTATGACGACCATTTCGTGGACAAGCCTTTGCCGGCCACACGACCAGCTGACGACGGCTTACTGGACTTATCCTTGTTTTTCATTATGTTAAACGCCCAATTTAAATTGGTGTCCCAATGGGAGCTCTGAGACGACCCCGCGCTACTGCTTTCAGTGTCCTGCGGAAGGAATGAACCATTTAGAAATTTGGCTTCATTAATTAGAATGCAACCATATGGAGCTAATTACGTGGGGTGTATTCCTTACCAGAACACGCTCAAGCGCCCTGGTCTTCGCATCCGTGGTAAGCTCCTTTGTTACTGGGTCCACCTTGTACCGGGCCCTGACATAGTTCCTGGTCTGCTTGTCACCGTATTTCTCGAAGTGGGGTGGTAGGCCTTGCTCAGCACGCTCCGTGTCCTCCTTGTCCCATATAGGTTCCGCCACTCTGTAACCGCCGGGACCGAGTTGGTGGACCCCTAAGTTCAACTCCCGCATTTCTTTCCCCCATTGACTTGATTCCGCGGTTGCCTTGCTCTCGCACTTGATCTTGAACTCCTTGTAGTCATCTTCGCTGATCGAAGGATTTTTCGCCTTGATCTTCTCATAACTATCACCTTTGTCAATCATTCTCTTCACCACGCTTCTCCAAGTAGACAGGGCCTTGCTCATCTTCGTGAGGGCGGCACTGTTCACTTTATTCCTTGAGAGGCGTGTGTTTGCGATGTCACCGGGGAACTTGTATCGTTTGTGCAGCTTCGTGAAGAGGAGGTTGCGCAAATTCCCTCGGTCCGTATGCCTTAGGTTCTCGGTGTTGATCGAGACAGTGCTCCGGAGAATGCACCCGAGCTGAACCGCGTACCCCTTGACTATTTCTTTGGGCGCCGTTGGATACCCGTCGGAGTTCACTTCAGTAAATTCCTCCTTTACGGTGCTGAGCACGTTCGGGCGCCGGTCCTTCCGTTGCCTCTTCAATTGGCTGCCATCTGTGCGTGCGCTGCCATCATCAGTGGTGGCATCCTCGGCGGCACCATCAGTGGTGTCATCCCCGACGCCACTAGGGGTTGTGTACTCGGGATCGGTGTCTTCCGCGACGTCCTCATAGCGGTGAGGTTCTTCCTCCATCTCCTGGGACAGCTCCTAGAATGGCTTGCCCGAACCGCCGGCCTCATCGTTGTGGGCCATGTTTCGCTCTAAATAGGAAAAAAGTTTGGTCAAAAAGTTGGTTATTGTCAAGGAACAAGATCATGGTCTCATCATTTAGGGTTTGTCGACACCGAGGCATCCTAAAAGCTAAGCTTTTATCATTTAGGGTTTGTCGACGCCGAGGCACCCTAAAAGCCTAAGCTTTCATCATTTAGGTTTTTATCGACACCGAGGCACCCTAAAAGCCAAGGTTTTATAATTTAGGGTTTGTCGATGCTGAGGCACCCTAAATGCTAAGTTAAGTTTTCATCATTTATGGTTTATCAATGCCGAGGCACCCTAGGTTGACTGATATATATGGGTATCTTCTAATAATATACCCTATCAAGAAAAGGGAAGTTGGGCCTAATCACTTGGCTCTATTGCCACCTATGGTTTAATATAGCAAGAATAAAGGGGCAGTTGATCCTACTTAATTAAGTACTAAGATACCCCGACCCATGCATTAGTCGCAAGTACCCCATATGTCCTATTTTTAGCAAAGTCATGCTAAAATTCACGGAAAATTTCAGCATGACCTTTGCTGAAAATAGGACATATGGAGTACCCGAATTTGCCAGAACGGAAGTTAATCGACACTCCGGCAAACTCAAGGGCCTCTCGGGGTACCTGCAAAATCATCACGACACGATGGTCGGAAACAAAACCCAGCAAACTAGCACCACAATGCTAACATCTGGATGCACTACAACTTAGCAAAAGAGTAAAATAGAGACTGACACAACCATAAGGCAGATCATGGATCAAGAACAATCAAAGGATTCAGCATGAGACCATGGACTGATCACTGATGCAGCAAAAAACAAGAACCTACAATAGCAGGCCCAACACTAAGGGGACCATATCTGTTCAACAAAAACCAGGTCACGTTTAATCTACACCTCAATTCACATGTAATGTACTCTAGTATAAAATCGAATACGCTATTATATTATGTACGGAGCTAGTACCTGATTATGAGGTCATGCATGCAGCAATATGTACACATGATTATTTCCAGAATTTTATACACTGCCCACGTTGTAAAACTAGCAAATAAATAGCCCATAGGAGGGGAAATTAAAACGTTTCTGTGCGTAAGCATGATAGATCCTGATCGAATGGGAGGCTAAGGGTAGGCTCACCGGTGGTTAGGTTGCAGGCGTCGCTGGAGAAGTCAAGCGTATTGACACAGTCGGTGTGTCCCCTGAGGGTGTTGAGGTCGAGGTGGTGGTGCTTCTTGGCTGCCTCCTCGAAGAAAACACACAATTCAGCTGAGACCACACTCACCGCACATTCCAATATTTATATGGAACTATGAATGTCTACATTTCAACAGAAAGTGCAGGAATGGATGAACTATGAAGATTATGTTCTCCTAGGATACACTCCGAATCGAATCTATTGGACTGTAATCGGAGACACCACTGACAAACAGATATGGCAGGCGTATGTCCAGCATGAAACATGGAAGTATCCCAAGATAGAAACAGAGGTTGCTGGTAGAAACTTAAAATGGAAACCCACTGGCTGTTGGTTCAACCCCATTGGGAAGATTAATATGCTGAACGTTTGAGAGAGCAGTGAATGAAGACAGCAAAAAAAATCATACTGTACAAACAAGATAGTACTACTACTGCTGTACTGTAGAAGGAAAGAAAGAACACCTGCAGCGAATGGGGTCGTCGTAGTGGATCGCTACTTGTCTTGGCTGCATATACACATACATAGATCAGTGTTAATATTGCCTTCTCTTCCACGGGTAAATTTATTCATCAAGCTGTAAACATCGGCATGTGCACATGACAAGTATAAACCATACTGCTACATAAGTTATTAAATTTATTTGCAAGGAGCAGAGGTATTTACAGTAGACAGTTGATATAACTATACACACAATTCGGATGCCATCAACTCATTCTTATCCGCCAAGGTTTTCATGGATTAGAGAGATGAGCATGAAAGCAAACACAGGTCCTTGTTCACCTATCCGAAATCGGAATCACAGTTTTCCCCTTGATTGATCTGAAGCTCTGCAAGATGCTATTCGTTCGCATTATCGGCTTTCATATAAAACACCAGTACTTCTATTATGTTGAAGCCACAAAGCAAATGAGAACAGCCTTTATCTCTAGTGAAATCGCTGATTGCGATATCACAAATTTATTCACCAAATATTATCTTCCCTGCCACCAGGGCACCAGCCTAGTAGTAGAAGGGGGTACAGGTTTATTCCGAGGACAGATTAGATGCAGAAAATCTAAATCTAATGACAAACAGAAAATCGGCAGCTCAGAATTAACTAACAACAACGACATATAGCAACAATGAAACATTGAACCTGGAAGGCAATAATCTAACTGTTAGGATCAATTCCAGTTCAAATTAAGCATATTTGTGCAACAAGTCGACTGTCAGGCTAACATCTGGATGCACTACAACTTAGCAAAAGAGTAAAACAGAGATTTACACGGATCTAGTGGATTCAATTGATACGGGTGCAGAACAGATGCAGTATGACGGTGCTTAATGTGTATAACAATGATTTAGCAGCATTATACACATTATACACGCATGTTATTCAGATTTGCCCACTAAAGCTGTTATGTTGAGCGGGTATTGTCATACCTAGTAGGTACAGGGTAGAGGTGAAAAGAGATGGTGAGGGAATATAGAAAGGGAAATGAGGAAATGGGAGAGTGGGATGGAGGGATCCCTGTGAGCTCGAGCGGTATACACCACAGAAACACCATGACAAACTCTATCCTGACAGACGGGTGTTCGAGAGTTTTTTTTTTGATCTGGGTGCTATAGATGAGTATTGTATTTCTTGCGTGTATCAGTGGCAGCTCTAGTTAGATGGTTCAGGTATGCATGTTTTAAGTGCAAGTTTGTATGCTCCTTTTAATGAATGAAAGTATAGTACATTATTGATGTTCCTTGTCTATTGTTGTGTGAATTCAGCTCAACTGTTCTAATCTAATTTTCTTGGGTGTATGTAGGACAGAGAGAATATTGAAAGACTAGAAATTACTGGTGTTGGTGGTCCATCTGGCCGTGGACTAGGATTTATACTGCCAAAGTACATACTACCAAATGGCGCAGAATATAAGTTGTCACATAATTTGCATATTCCAATTTGTATAGCACCAAATTTTCACTTTAAGCAAGAACAAGTGATAAAACAGTGCCCAGTGCAAGTTATTATAAAGCTGAAGAAAACAATAAACATTAGCTGTGGGTGTTCACTCAGGGCTGCAAGCCAAAGCTTCAGAACTTTTTCACTTAACAGAGAGTGAAAACTCAATCCCATGTCTGAAGCTGGATACTACTACATGAGGATAGCTGACCTTGACGACGATGTTAGACTTGGCTTCCACCAAGGAATCCCTCAGGTTCTGGGCCTGCGCCGGACCCTGCAAAAGCACCATGAGAAATCTCTGTTAGAGCCAGCGCACAGGCCTGCAGACTCCTCTGAACCCAAACAGCAGCAGAACAGAACAAATCTGTGTGAAATCGGTCGCTCCGTTTGACCGCATCGACTGATGTCTTCATCCAAGCACAGTCTCAAGTAGCAGTGGAGTAGACAGTCATGGTAAATCTCAAGAGAGAGAGGAGGGGAGGCAAAGGGGAAGGTGAAGAGTGGACCTGTGAGCCCCATCCGATGACCCCGATCTGCTTGACGCCCTTGAAGGCCTCCGGGAGCAGCGGGAAGAGGTTCCGCCCGCCCCTCACGATGTACTGCGGGCAGCACAGGAAACGGATAAATCGTGAGAAATTAGAGCGGAAAGCAGTCGCAGGGGAGACGGGAGACATGAAAAGCAGTCGCAGGTCCGGGGCGGCGGCGACGGCGGAGGATCGTCTATTTACTGGTGCTACGCTGCAGGGGCGGAGGAAGGGGCGCCGCCGGTGGAGAGGACGGCGTGGGTCTTGCAGGGGGACTTGAGGTGGCGGCCGAGGACGGTGAGGTCGGGGAGGTGGTGGCCCTCCGCGGCGGCGGAGCTAGGGTTCGGGGAGATGGCAGGCGCTGCTGGGCGGTGGAAAGGGGGTAGGGGGAGGCCGCGGGAGAAGAGAGGAGGGCGCGAGGGCAGCCGGCTTAGGAATGGCGCACCCCGAGCGGTGCGCCATTAGAATTTTTTTTATATAGTAATGGCGCATGTATATGAGGTGCGCCTTCTCTATGTTGTTAACCTCCGAAGTAGCAGCGCAGTGGTGCGTGGGTTTTGCCTCCTAGCAGGAGGTGGTGGGTTCAAATCCTCTTCCCCCCTCCTTTTTTTCCTTTTTTTCTATGCATTGTTTTCTTGTGCCGGTTGCACCTTGGTTTGAGAAGTGCCTAGTATTTTTTTTATGTTTGCAAGTAGATGCCCAGTATTTTTTTTTATGTTTGCAATTAGATGCCTATGAATATCTAGTGCCTCACAACAACATCTAGTGCCTAGTATTTTTTTTTGATGTTTGCAAGTAGATGCCTATGAATAGGAGTTGAATCTTGTGAATAGGTGTTCTAGTGGTAAGTATGCCGACGGCGGCGGCGGCGGAGCGGGGGAGGGTGCGGGGGGTGCTCGGCGGCGAGGGGGATCTTGCGAGGGGTGATAGCGATCGAGATGGAGGGAATCGAGATCGAGTGTCCTCATGAATATTCAATATTTTTTCATATTGAATAATAAAAAATATCATCAAATTTGAAAATGTCGAAATACAATCGAGAAATGAAGGCTACAATTTAAATACAATCGATCTTAGCTAGCTATTTGTTCACAATCTTCTTGGCCTTATTTTTCGTAAATGGAGTTCTTCTCTTGAACGGACATCCTTTAGGTAGGGTGGTCCTGCTTCTTCTTGTGGTGTATGTTGGTACTTCATCATCGTCGTCATGTTCCATCTTCGGGTCGTCGTACTTGTCGAAGTCTTGCTCATTGGCGACTCCATCCATTCCAATGATCTTCCTTTTGCCTCTCCTCACGACAACACGACTGGGCTTTGGCGGGTTGGTAATGAAGAAGCATTGGTCCACTTGGGAAGCCAGTACCCATGGCTCATTTTTTGCGGTGACATTTGCGCCCACGGTCTTGGATTTGGCTTCGGGTATAACCATGGTGGTGAAATACCGGTCTTCTTTTATGACGCTCTTGGCCCATCTGACACGGAACATCGGGACCTTCTATCCAGCGTAGCTCAGCTCCCAGATCTCCTCGATCCTTCCGTAGTATCTGTCCTTGTCGTTACCGGTGTAGGATTCCATCGTTACCCCGGAGTTCTGATAACCATCGCTCTTCATGTCCTTTCCCTCGGTGTAGAATGTGTAGCCGTTGGTATCGTACGCCTCATACGTCAGCAGGTTGTGCTCGGCACCCTGTGACAAGGCGAATATGAGTTGTTCTTCTGCAGAAGAATCCTCATGTAAAGGGTACGACAGAAGCTTCTGCTTGAACCAACGCGTGAAACATGAGTTGTGCTCTTTGATTATATATCCGTCCGTCCTATGTTGGCCTCGGTCATTGTACGTCTTTTCAATAAAGGTTTTGTGCTCTACGACCCAAGGATCGACCACGTCTATGTGTTGTAGCGCGACTAGGTTTGCTCTTTCAAAGTCGGCGAGTCGACCCTCGAAGTCGACATGCATTTCGTGGCAATCCTCACGGTGACCCCATCCTGCGAGCCTGCCGAGGTGCCTGTTGACGGGCAGACCAACGGGGTTCTCGATGCCTAGATAATTTGTGCAGTAGGAGATGCACTCTTCAGTCACAAAGACCCTAGCTATGCTTCCCTCTGGACGTGACATGTTGCGAACGTGTCCTTTGGTGACACCATTCATCCTTTCGAACGGAATCATGTTGTGCAGGAACGTCGGCCCGAGTTGGATGATATCCTCCACGATATGGACCAGCAGATGCACCATAACCTCGAAGAATGCGGGCGGGAAGTACATCTCAAGCTCGCATAGTATCACCATGATCTCTTCCTGTAGCCTTCTGAGTTGCCTCACGCCAACCGACTTCCGAGAGATGACGTCGAAAAAGTTGCATAGGCCAAATAGCGTTTCACGGACGTGCGCGTCCATGATCCCATGGAATGCAACTGGAAGTATCTGCGTCATCAGCATGTGACAGTCGTGAGACTTCATCCCGCTAAACTTCTGCTTCGCTGAGTCTAGGTATCTGCTTATCTTCCCCGCGTAACCGTAAGGAAGTTTTACTCCTACGAGGCAAGTGAAAAACTGATCGATCTCCTCCTAACTTAGAGTGAAGCACGCGGGAGGGAAGTCATTTCCGGTCTTCTTGGACTTTTTGCCTTTGCGACGACTTTCCGTGTCCTGCTTCGCCTCATCATCATCATCATCATTATTAGCGTGAAGCTCCTCCCTGATGCCCATTGATTTCAAGTCTGCCCTTGCTTTCGGTCCATCTTTGGTCCTCTCTAGCATGTTGAGCGGGGTACCAAGTAGACTCTCGCACACGTTCTTCGTGATATGCATGGCATCAAGGGTGTGAGGCACACGGAGGATCTTCTAGTACGGCAAGTCCCAGAAAACAGACCTCGTTTTCCATACCTTCAGTAGCGGCTCTGGCGCCTTTCGCTTCTTTCCCGGCTCTGGCGCCTTTCCCGGCGGTGGGCACTCTTTCCAATTTTTCAACAGCTCGTATATTTCCTCGCCGCTCCTCATAAGGGGGCATCTTCGGGGTTCGGTTTCACCATCGAACAGATCCTTGCGTTTTCTCCATGAGTCATCGTCGCGAAGCCACCTTCGATGTCCCATGAACACGGTTTTTGAAGACCCGGGATCTCTATCTAGCTGGCGATACATTGTGTCATCCATGCACCTAACGCATCCAGAAAATCCGTGGACCACCTGCCCCGCGACATATCCGTAACCGAGATAGTCGTGCACCGTCGTGAGCAGTGCGGCTCTCATAGGGAAATATTCTTTCTGTACGGCGTCCCACGTATTGGCTGGCGTTTTCCACAGCGTGTCTAGCTCCTCCTTCAGCAGCCCCAGATATAGATTGATGTCGTTCCCTAGTTGTTTCGGCCCTTCAATTAGCATACTCATGTGAATGTACTTCCTCTTCATGCACAACCAGGGGGAAGGTTGTACATCCACACAAACACAGGCCAGGTGCTATGTGTGCTTCTCTGGCTGCCAAACGGATTGACTCCATCGGTGCTCGCGCCCAGCACGATGTTCCTTGGATCGTCCCCAAATTCTGGGTATTCGTAGTTCAACGCTTGCCACTGGCTTGCATCCTTAGGGTGACTCGGCATCTTATCTTTTTTATTTATCTCCGGATCATTTCCGTCATCTTCTCACTTTTTCTCCTCCCTATCTGCGTGCCAACGCAGGAGCTTTGCTACCTTAGGGTCCGCGAAATACCGTTGCAGACGAGGAGTGATCGGAAAGTACCACACCACTTTTCGAGGAGCTTTCTTCCTCTTCTTGTATCGACTGACGCCGCACACCGGATGATGGGGTTATAGTCCTAGGGTAGGGTCATAGGCCTGCCGGGAAGGTCCTACCCAAGGACTACCCCTCACAAAGGAGAAGGCCCTTAGTCAGCTCCAACTGAATTAAGGAGTCCCCATCATCCAATCGGTAACAGGTCCTCGATCATCCAGTCGGAGACTAGCATTCGGAGGATATCAAGCTAACCGACTGGATACCACTCGGTGCATCGTAACCCCCCTGGAGGGAAACGGTCGTACGTTTCCAGGTGCATTTATTAGCATTTAGGGCGTACGTTACCTGTAACGTACGCATTCAATCGTCACTACTCCACCCCTGTACCGGAACCGTTGTGGAGGGCAGCGCACTCTATATAAGCCACCCTCCCCCGCTGGTAGAAGGGTTAGCAACTCACTGTATCCCATATTTCCACTCGACAACAAGCTCCCTGAGCACTGAGACGTAGGGCTATTACCTCCACCACAGAGGGGCCTGAACTCATACAACCTCGTCGTAGCTAAGGCTCTGCCCATCCTTTTCGTACCCTACACATCTACTGTCAGGCTTATACCCACGACAGTTGGCGCCCACCTTGGGGCAGGCGTCTAAGCGACTTCCGGCGAGTTTGCGACTACTTCCTTTCGTCATGTCGTCCGGTGGAGGTTCGAGCATGGGTCACCAGATCTTCTTCGGCGCTCTCTCCTTCATCATCGATGATTCGGCGTGGCTTCGGGATGCTCCTCTCGACGTCGAGGCGCTTCCCCGTCGTGGGGCTACGCACTTCCGTGCCGGCGCCCGCGGCATTCTTCTTCTCCAACAGTCGGCTCCGGTGTCGACCTGCACCGCCGTCACGCGCCGCAGCAAGCGGTCTCACCGTCCGCGGCTCCAGCGTTGGGTGCAACACGCCCAGGCGCGCCAGAACGCGTCTTCGCAAGTGGCGGTCCTAGAGTCTGTTGTGGTTGCCCCGCAGTCCCAGCACTCGAGCTCGGTTCCGACTGAGTTTCCTTCCGAATACGCGGGTCGCGGGCCTGCAGCAGAAGTACACATGGCCAACTCCCATGAAGATCCCCGTCAAGCTGGCCGGAACGAGCACGAGATCGGCGAAACGTCCGGCGCGCATCGTCCGCCTCGCCGTTCTGCCAGTCGACACACTCGGCGGAGCAACGTGGAGTTGTTCCGCACACCCCTCCTCAACTTGGCTGCAGCTGCCAAGATAGCCGATTCCCTCCAGCCGACTGGTTCAGAGGCTGGTAGGGGAATCGAGCAGATCCGAGCCCTGTTGCACACGGCGTAGCAGCAGAATTCGGCAGTCTCCCAGTCGCATAACAGGATCCATAATAGTTCCGTTCATGCGAATACGGATCGGCCGGTTCACAGCCCTGGTTCCCATCAGTGGCACAGAGGAGGCAGCCGTTCCATAAATCACGAAGATCGCCGCCGTTCACGCACCCCTCCGCGGGGTGGGCCCTACGGGCTCCGACATCATGATGATCGGCGTTCAGTCGGTGACACTTACGACCCAAGGCCTGACGCAAGAGGGCGTATCGCTCAGCGAAGGGTCGACAGGGGCCAAGCCCACCGCGAGGGTTATGATATGGACCGTCCGAGTGGAAGCAGGACCATCGTGTCTGGTCCCGAGTGTTTCAGTCGAGCCATCCGTTCGGCTGACATCCCGCCAAACTTCAGATTGGCAACGGGAATCAGCAAGTTTACAGGAGAGTCCAAGCCAGAAACGTGGCTGGATGACTACCGAGTGGCAGTCCAGATCGGAGGAGGGGACGACCATGTCGCCATGAAGCACCTCCCTCTGATGCTCGACGGCTCAGCTCGAGCGTGGCTGAACCAGTTGGCCCCCTCAAGCATCTACAGCTGGGCAGATCTGGCCCGGGTGTTCATCAGGACCTTCGAAGGGACGTGCAAGTGCCCTGCTGGCCTCGTGGAGCTCCAGCGCTGCGTCCAGAAGCAGAATGAGCCCCTGCGAGACTTCATCCAGCGTTGCACAACTCTCTACCATACGGTGGAGAACGTCACCGAGCATCAAGCAGTCTACGCCTTCAAGGCAGGCGTGCGGTACAGAGATCTGTATCTGAAATTCGGTCGAACAGGCGACATCTCCATGAGCAAGATGATGGAAATAGGGACGCGCTATGCTAATGGCGAAGAAGAAGACCGCATCCGAAGCGACAAGCACAAAACAGTCGCTGATGGAGATGGAGGCAACACTCGGAAGCAGAAGCACAAAGCTCCGACTGCTCCGCAAGCAGAAGCCGCAGCCGTAACCAATGCCAAGTTCAAGGGCAAAGGGAAGGCTTAGTTCACCCCCAAGAAGAAGCAGTTCAATAACCCCATCCTGGACCAGCCATGTCCGGTTCATACGAAGATGGATGAAGAGGGCAACCCCATATATGCGAAGCATACCACTCGACAGTGTCGCCTCCTGATCCAGGGGTTCAGCGAAGGGCAACCGAGTGAGAAGGACCATGAACAGGATGAGGAGGATAAGGAGGATCCGTTCCCCCAAGTCCATGCAACCCTAATGATTTTTGTTGACGTCGAGAGCAAGAGTCGACTGAAGCTGGTGAACAGGGAGGTGAACATGGCCACCCCTGCCAGCCCCAAGTTCCTCAAATGGTCTCAGACTGCGATCACCTTTGACCAGTCGGATCATCCAGCACATGTACCCACCCCGGGGAGACAGGCTCTGGTCGTCGACCCGGTGGTGGAAGGAGTCCGACTGCGCAAAGTCCTCATGGATGGCAGCAGCGGCTTGAACATCATGTACGCCGACACACTCAAGGGGATGGGCATCCCAATGTCCAAACTCAGCGAGAGCAGCATGCAGTTCCATGGAGTCGTCCCTGGACGGAAGGCCAAGTCACTCGGCCAGATCGCGTTGGACGTCGTTTTCGGCTCCGGCAAGAACTTCCGCAAGGAAAAGCTGACGTTCGAAGTGGTCGACTTCCAGAGCGCTTATCACGCAATTCTGGGTCGCCCAGCGTATGCGCGTTTCATGGCCCGTCCATGTTACGTATACCTAAAGCTGAAGATGCCAGGCCCGAAGGGTGTGATCACCATCACAGGCAATCGGCAGCGGGCCGAAGAGTGTCTGCAGCAGGGATCAAGAATCGCCGACCAACAGATGGCCGTCCTCGAGCTCAACGAGTACAAGAAAACAGTCGACCCCGCCGACCTGATGCGCTCAAAGAAGCCAGCTTCTGAATCTGCATTCCAGTCGGTGGGAGAGACGAAGAAGGTCAGCATTCACCCGACGGACGACACTGCTGCCCCGACGAACATCTCCACCACCCTCGATCCTAAATAGGAAGCCGAGCTCATCCAATTCCTCCGTGAGAACTGGGACATCTTCGCATGGAAACCCTCTGACATGCCAGGTGTACCCAGGGAGTTGGCTGAGCACCGACTGCATGTGGACCCCGTCGCTCGGCCCGTCCGAGAGCGCTTGCGCCGGTCCACCGCGCACAAGAGGAAAGCAATCGCGGAGGAGGTGGCCAAGCTGTTGGCAGCCAACTTCATTCGCGAGGTTCACCACTCTGAGTGGCTCGCCAATGTTGTCATGGTGCCCAAGAAGGACAAGTCGCTTCGAATGTGCATCGACTTCAAGCATCTCAATAAGGTCTGCCCGAAAGACCATTTTCCGCTCCCCCGCATAGATCAAATTGTCGATTCGACTGCGGGTTGCGAGCGTCTGTCATTTCTTGATACCTACTCGGGCTATCATCAGATCCGTCTGTATGGTCCCGATGAGTTAAAAACAGCCTTCATCACCCCATTCGGGTGCTTCTGCTACATCACTATGCCATTCGGTTTGAAGAATGCAGGAGCTACCTTTATGCGCATGATCCAAAAATGTCTCCTCGACCAGATCGGTCGGAATGTGGAGGCGTATATGGATGATATCGTAGTCAAGTCACGCAAAGGTTCCGACCTGCTGACAGACTTGGCAGAAACATTCGCCAACCTTCGTAGGTACGATATCAAGCTCAACCCCACCAAATGTTCATTCGGCGTTCCCAGCGGAAACTTACTCGGTTTCTTCGTTTCCGAACGAGGGATCGATGTCAACCCCGAAAAGATCGGGACCATCGTCCGAATGAAGAGGCCGATCAGAATACACGATGTTCAACGGCTCACAGGTTGCCTAGCGGCTTTGAGCAGGTTCATCAGTCGACTCGGCGAGAAAGCACTTCCTCTGTACCGACTCATGAAGAAATCAGATACTTTCCAGTGGACAGACGAAGCCCAAGTCGCATTCAACGACCTCAAAGTCCTACTTTCCACCCAGCCGGTTCTTACTGCTCCGCTCAGTAAAGAGCCCCTTCTTCTGTACATTGCGGCTACAAGTCAAGTCGTCAGTACTGTTCTTACACTCGAACGAGAAGAAGAAGGCAAAGCATACAAAGTTCAGCAGCCAGTGTACTACGTCTCCGAAGTCCTGACTCCTTCCAAGCAGAGGTATCCCCACTATCAAAAGCTTATCTACGGGATCTACATGACTGCGAAGAAGGTGGCCCATTATTTCCAAGACCACTCGGTGTCTGTCATTTCTGATGCTCCATTGTCGGAAATTCTCCACAATCGAGACGCGTCAGGCCGAGTTGCGAAGTGGGCGATGGAGATGCTGTACTGCGATATCAAGTTCGAGGCCAAGAAAGCGATTAAGTCTCAAGCTCTGGCTGACTTCATAGTAGAATGGGTAGAACAACAGCAACCGACCCACATCTACTCGGCCCATTGGACAATGTTCTTTGATGGGTCCAAGATGTTGAATGGCTCCGGCGCTGGCGTTGTGATCATATCGCCAAAGGGCGACAAGCTCAAGTACGTGCTACAGATACACTTCGATTCCTCCAACAACGAGGCAGAGTATGAAGCTCTCCTCTACGGGTTGCGTATGGCCATCTCACTCGGCGTCTGTCGCCTGATGGTCTACGGCGATTCAGATTTGGTGGTCAATCAAGTGATGAAAGAGTGGGACGTCAGGAACCCCACCATGACCACATACTGCAATGCAGTGAGGAAGCTCGAGAAGAAGTTTGAAGGTCTAGAACTTCACCATGTTCCGAGACTGAAGAACCAAGCAGCGGATGAGTTGGAAAAACTCGGATCCACTCGGAGACCAGTCCCGAGTGACGTCTGCCTCGAGCACCTCCACCTTCCCTCAGTCAAAGAAGATCCTTTTTGCAGAGGAACCAGTACAACCAAAGAGTTCAACAGATCCGACCGAAGTCGATGTACCTGCTGTGGTTGATCTGGTCATGGAGATTCTTGCTGTCATCCCCGATTGGACTGTGCCGATCATTGCACATATCCTGAGGCAGGAACTACCAGAAGACGAAGTCTAGGCCAGGTAGATAGTCCGCAGGTCGAAGTCATTCACTGTCATTGATGGCCAATTGTACAAGGAAAGCGTTTCAGGCGTTTTTCAACAATGCATCTCTCCAGAAGAGGGGCAGCTGGTCCTGGAAGATATTCACTCGGGAACCTGCGGTCATCACGCTTCTTCGAGAGCAATCGTCGCCAAGGCATTCAGGGCTGGTTTCTTCTGGCTGCAGGCAAACGAGATGGCTAAAGATATGGTTGACCGATGTGAGGGCTGCCAGTTCTACTCCAATAAGTCCCACAAGCCGACGTCTGCGTTGAAGACGATCCCTCTTGTGTGGCCATTTGCAGTGTGGGGATTAGATAAAGTTGGTCCATTCAAGACAGGCCAAGGTGGATACACACATCTGTTGGTGGCAGTCGACAAGTTCACGAAATGGATCGAAGCCAAGCCCATCAAGAAGCTCGACGCCTCAATAGCCGTCAAGTTTGTCAGGGACATCATCTTCAGATTCGGTGTACCTCACAGCATAATCACGGACAACGGGACAAACTTTGATTCGGCAGATTCAAAGGTTTCTGTACAAGCCAAGGTATCCGAGTGGACTTTGCTTCCGTGGCGCACCCGCAGTCCAACGGACAAGCAGAGTGGGCGAACGGACTTATTTTGCAAGGTTTGAAGCCCCGACTCCTGCGAGAGATAGGACATGCCGCTGGCGCTTGGGTCACCGAGCTACCTTCAGTGCTTTGGGGTCTTCGCACAACCCCGAACAGATCTACAGGGCGATCACCATTCTTCCTCATCTACGGAGCAGAAGCAGTCCTTCCGAGTGACTTACTTCACAATGCTCCACGAGTCGAACTCTTCTCCGAAGCTGAAGCAGAACAAGCAAGGCAAGACGGAGTGGACCTTCTAGAGGAGGAGCGCGAGATGGCACTAACTCGCTCAACCATTTATCAACAAGATCTGCGGCGTTTTCACGCGCGACACGTCAGGAGTCGTACGTTCCAAGCAGGCGACCTGGTGCTCCGAGTGGATCAGCAAAGACCTCACAAGTTGGCTCCTGCCTGGGAAGGACCCTTCATCATCTCAAAGGTGCTGAACAATGGAGCATACAGACTCTACAACGTCGACAGGGAGATAGACGAGCCGCGAGCATGGAACGGAGATCTCCTGAAGCGCTCCTACACGTGACCGTCGACTGAAGCAATGTAAAGAACAAGTATTGGTGAAATAATATAAAGCAGATTGAGTTTTTTGCAGGTTCAAAGTTCTTCCGCGGTCGCAGACTCCGGTCTCAAAAAAAAAACTTAGCTGCGATCCAGAATCCCCTAAGTATGAACTTTCTCCGAGTGTGCACTTAACGTCACACTCGGGGACTTAGCTGCGATCCAGAATCGCCTAAGTATGAACTTTCTCCGAGTGTGCACTTAACGTCGCACTCGGGGACTTAGCTGCGATCCAGAATCGCCTAAGTATGAACTTTCTCCGAGTGTGCACTTAACGTCACACTCGGGGACTTAGCTGCGATCCAGAATCACCTAAGTATGAACTTTCTCCGAGTGTGCACTTAACGTCGCACTCGGGGACTTAGCTGCGATCCAGAATCGCCTAAGTATGAACTTTCTCCGAGTGTGCACTTAACGTCACACTCGGGGACTTAGCTGCGATCCAGAATCGCCTAAGTATGAACTTTCTCCGAGTGTGCACTTAACATCACACTCGGGGACTTAGCTGCGATCCAGAATCGCCTAAGTATGAACTTTCTCTGAGTGTGCACTTAACGTCGCACTCGGGGACTTAGCTGCGATCCAGAATCGCCTAAGTATGAATTTTTTCCGAGTGTGCACTTAACGTCCCACTCGGGGACTTAGCTGCGATCCTGAATCGCCTAAGTATGAACTTTCTCCGAGTGTGCACTTAACGTCGCACTCGGGAACTTAGCTGCGATCTAGAATCGCCTAAGTATGAACTTCCTCCGAGTGTGCACTTAACGTCACACTCGAGGACTTAGCTGCGATCCAGAATCGCCTAAGTATGAACTTTCTCCGAGTGTGCACTTAACGTCACACTCGGGGACTTAGCTGCGATCCGGAATCGCCTAAGTATGAACTTTCTCCGAGTGTGCACTTAACGTCACACTCGGGGACTTAGCTGCGATCCAGAATCGCCTAAGTATGAAATTTCTCCGAGTGTGCACTTAACGTCACACTCGGGGACTTAGCTGCGATCCAGAATCGCCTAAGTATGAAATTTCTCCGAATGTGCACTTAACGTCACACTCGGGGACTTAGCTGCGATCCAGAATCGCCTAAGTATGAAATTTCTCCGAGTGTGCACTTAACGTCACACTCGGGGACTTAGCTGCGATCTAGAATCGCCTAAGTATGAACTTTCTCCGAGTGTGCACTTAACATCACACTCGGGGACTTAGCTGCGATCCAAAATCGCCTAAGTATGAACTTTCTCCGAGTGTGCACTTAATGTCACACTCGGAGACTTAGTTGCGGTCCAGCATCGCCTAAGTATTAACTTTCTCCGAGTGTGCACTGAACGTCACACTCGGGGACTTAGCTGCGATCCAGAATCGCCTAAGTATGAACTTTCTCTAAGTGTGCACTTAACGTCACACTCGGAGACTTAGTTGCGGTCCAGCATCGCCTAAGTATTAACTTTCTCCGGGTGTGCACTGAACGTCACACTCGGGGACTTAGTTGCGATCCAGAATCGCCTAAGTATGAACTTTCTCCGAGTGTGCACTTAACGTCACACTCGGAGACTTAGTTGCGATCCAGCATCGCCTAAGTATTAACTTTCTCCGAGTGTGCACTTAACGTCACACTCGGGGACTTAGCTGCGATCCAGAATCGCCTAAGTAATATCTTTCTCCGAGTGTGCACTAAACATCGCACTCGGAGACTTAGCTGCGATCCAGAATCGCCTAACTACATGAGTTACAGACCCTCAATGAGGCTCATGTGGGTGTCAAAACAACTGACAACTACATGAGTTACAGACCCTCATTGAGGCTCATGTGGATGTCAAAACAACTGACGACTACATGAGGTGCAGACCCTCATTGAGGTTCATGCGGATGTCAAGACAACTAACATGTTCCGAATGTTTGCCCCTGGCTTCACCAAGAAACGCCAAACAAAAACTCGAGTCAAAATTGCAACAGAAGAGCAAAGGATTCGATGTCAAGTTCAACCACAGATAATGGCTCGGTGTGGATCAAGCTTACCCACACCGAAACGAGAATGTAACGGCCAACAGCAGTGGCCAAAGTTTCTTACAAAGCAACACTCGGCATACCGAGGATAATGTTTTCTTACGCGTCGTTTGGATCGGCGCCAGGACTGGAGGGCTCTACGAACGTGTCCAGATCAATACCGTCGGTGATGCGGGTAGCACTCTCAAGGAAAGTTTCCATGAAGTCTTCGAATCGAAGTTTCTTCGTGTTGGCCACCTTCAATGTCTTCAGCTTCTCCTCGCGCACCTCCTTGCAATGGACTCGGACCAGGGACAGAGCAACATCTGCACCACAACGAGCTGCAGATTTCTTCCACGACTGCACTCGGTTCGGAATCTCCTCCAATCGAGCCATCAGGTTCTCCATCTCCTGCCGCGACTCATCTTCTGGCCAAAGCTCCTTGTCGATTCGGCCGACGACTTCTCTCAGTCGACCGATGAAAGGGCTAACTTTGCCCACGCGGATGTGCGCCCGGAGCAGATCACGATTGGCGTCCTCGCCGAGTGGCACGTTATCGCGAATCGACTGCTCCACATCAGCTGCTTCAGCTTCGGCGTCAATGCAAAAATCTGCGACAACAGGACACGCAAACAATAAGCGCCGAGTGTGACACACATACCACAAGCACTCGGAAAAAGCAGGACTTACCAGCCAGACGCGTCATCATCTGCCGAGCCCAGTCACTGGCGTATTTCTCCTGCGCTCTGCACCGTTTGTTCAACACGTCCATTTTCCCATCAGAGCAGTCCTTTGTTTCCCCATCTTCTCAACTTCCTCAGTCAGCACTTTGTTCGCTTCACGAGCTTCCTCCAACGACTTCTCTCGCTCCGCCAGAACCACCTTCATACCATCCATTGCAAGCAGTGCCGCATCCCGCTCACCGGCAAACTGAATCTTCTCCGCCCTCAGAGTCTCATATGTTGTCCCCATTTCACAAGTTTTCTGCCAGCCAGCACGAAGAGACAATCAGATAATTCAGCAATAAAAGTCTAAATTCTTCAGACCCCTGCCGACGCAAGCAGTCGACAGCGGTCTCGGGGACTACACCCAGTGGGTTCACTAAGAGTGACCCCACTGGCATGCAACTCAAGCAGGCCCGCCCTATTGAGATACATGTTACTACCCACGCCTACGAGGCTAATACTACCCCACCTGAGTATAATTACTCTCGGGGACTCTTACAGTAAGTGCACCCCGACTGCCACAACTGTTTGCAGTCGACCATACTATTTCAAGATCTGACCAAGGAAAAAACAGTATGTATAAAGACAACTGCCGGTGCAAGCACTCGACAGAAGTCTCGGGGACTACACCCACTGGATTCACTCAGAGTGAACCCATTGCAAACATCATCCGATATCCGAGAACACCTAGTGGGTTACAAGAGAAAAGTAAATACTTACTAGCCCACTTACTCGGATATCATCCCACAGCTCCGAGCTCCGCTGGTACAAGGATGCGACGGAGTCGTAGGCCCTCTTGGCTTCTCTAGCCATCAGCTCCGCCTGCACCATGGCTCCCTTGGCCGCTCCCACCTGCTCCTCCGGGAGACGCTGGATGTTGAAATCGACATTCGACGAGCCTGGCATCGTCGGAAGTTCCTGAGGCATCCCAAGGTCCGCTCCAGTCGGCTCTTCAACCACCAGCGCCGGTTCAGTCGGCGGCAGCGCCTCAGTCGGCAGCACGTCGGTGGCGAGAGCAGCAACAGGCGGAGCAGCCTCAAGAACAGGCTCCGCAGCTTGTTCAGCTCTCCCCTGATCACCCTCGTCCACGCAAATCGCCCCTGATAGACCGAACGGCGCGAGATCTCAGAAAAAGAAAGAGGCAGAACCTATGATAGAATTCGAGACGCGACAGTATAAAACACTCGGAGTCACTACAACGCACCTGGCTGGGACGAGACGACGTTGTCCGTGTCCATGGGGTCATCCTCCTGGTGCGCCGGAGAGGTGGCAGAAGTAGCGACTCTGTCGAGTGAAATCCATTCGACCAATAAACAGGAATTCACTCGGATATCAGAAGAAATTAGAAGATCGATACACTTACGTGGAGGTGACGGGGACAACAACCCTCATCCGCGGCAGAGCCTTCCGAGGCTTGGGCCCACTCGGTTTGGCCGCCTTGGAAGACTGACCCACGGACTCGACAGCAGCGTCCCTGGCCCTCTTGGTGCTCCGAGCACTCGGCACCGCGGGAGCAGCAGGCGGAGCACTCGAAGATGTCGGAGGAGCCGAGGGAACCACAGGTTCATGTCGACGCTTGGTCCGGTGCTCTGTCAGCGGAGGTGGCGAGTCCTGCTCTTCGTCATCCTCCCCTTCTTCACCAGACTCCTCCTCCGTCTCCCCACTGTCGAAGACGTACTCGCCACTCTCCACGCTGCCCTCTTGGCTGCCTTCTTCCTCCTCCTCGTCCGGGTCCCCGTTCGAGACAGGAGAAAACCAGTTGGTCCACTTCTGCGTGAAATACAGTCGGCGACATCAAGCAACAAGCAGAGATTCAAGAAAGCGATAAAACTAAAACAGATACGTGCACTCGACACATGGTACTCACCTGATTCAGAGGAGGATTGTTCGCGCTGAAAGCCCTCACTCGCCGAGACCCTCTGGGGTTCTCGCAGGCGCCTGTGATCTGGAGCACCCACGACGCCACCTTCTCCTCGGTCACGCTCAAGACGTTAGTCCGAGTGGAGTCCTCGGTCCCCGAGTAGTGCCACATGGCATGGTCGCGAGCCTACAGTGGTTGTATGCGTCGACCAAGGAAAGTCTCCAGCAAATCCATGCCGGTGACTCCCCTCCTGACGACGTCTACGAGTGCGTCGACCAAGGGCTGGATGTCGAGCTTCTCCGCCTTCGTGAGCGCGAGCTGCTTAGGTGGAGCGAGACGATCAAGGCTAAAAAGGGGCAACCCCGAAGAGGCATTCGGACAAGCAACGTCTTGGCAGTAGAACCAGTCGACTGCCAGTTCCTGACCGACTCGCTCAGCTGAAGAGCAGGGTAACTACTCCGACTCTTTTTCTGGAAACCTAAGCCCCCGTAGAGCTGGAGAAGATGTGTCTTATCATCCGACTGGCTGAGTCGTTTGATGGTTTGGGATCTAGCAGAAAATATGTGCTTGAACAACCCCCAATGGGGGGAGCAGCCGATGAAACACTCGCACATAACGATGAAAGCAGAGAGATGGGCAATAGCATTCGGAGGAAAGTGGTGAAGCTGTGCCCCGAAGTGGTTCATGATGCCCTTAAAGAAAGGATGCGGGGGCAGGGAGAAACCTCGGTAGACATGGCTGAGCAGCAAGACGGACTCCCCCTCCCGGGGTGCCGGCTCGACCTCATTCTCAGCCAACAGCCTCCAAGACTTGTGGACGATCATCCCGTCCTCCACCAGTTGCAGCAGATCCCCCTCCGTCACCGTGGAGGGGAGGAAGTCGCCTTGAATCCACCCCGCCGGCAACGGCTGCTGCCGCCGCTGAGCAGGAGCCGCCGCCTTCCCCTTCTTCTTCCTCGCCTCCATCTTGCTGGTTTGACCCTTGGTCATGGCGGAAGTTGCGAGTTCGCGGAGAGAGAGGAGGAGTGGGGAGGTTATGTGCGCTGGAGGAGGCGAGGAGGACGAAGCAATGGCAAAAGATCCGGCGGGCGTAACGAAAAACCCTTGCTGCCGGGATTTAAGTAAGGTTCCGACTAGGGCACTGGCAGGTGGCCCCGAAACCTTATCCCCCGATCGGCCGCGGCGATATCAGTGGAGGAGTTGAAGGTGCGAGAATCGAGGCGTCAGACGCTAATCGAGCGCGCTGGCGTCATCCCCGCTGAGCGCGCGGAAACCGAAATTTGAAGATCCCGGAAAATCCGCTGCTGTCAGTTGACGGGTCGCGTCAAGAGATACCCTGAATACACTCGGTTTCCGACAGTTTGTTCCACGGAGATTTCCACTCGGATCGTTGGTCAGAAAAGATAAAATGGATCGAGGCAAGCAACACCCAAGCCAAGTCCGCTCCAATCGGATCCAAACTTCAAACATCGCTTCGTCGTTCCAACCCCAATCCATTCGGGGACTAATGATGGGGTTATAGTCCTAGGGTAGGGTCATAGGCCTGCCCTGTAGGTCCTACCCAAGGACTACCGCTCACAAAGGAGAAGGCCCTTAGTCAGCTCCGACTGAATTGAGGAGTCCCCATCATCCAGTCGGTAACAGGTCCTCGATCATCCAGTCGGAGACTAGCATTCGGAGGATATCAAGCTAACCGACTGGATACCACTCGGTGCATCGTAACCCCCTGGAGGGAAACGGTCGTATGTTTCCAGGTGCATTTATTAGCATTTAGGGCGTACGTTACCTGTAACGTACGCATTCAATCGTCACTACTCCACCCCTGTACCGGAACCATTGTGGAGGGCAGCGCACTCTATATAAGCCACCCTCCCCCGCTGGTAGAAGGGTTAGCAACTCACTGTATCCCATATTTCCACTCGACAACAAGCTCCCTGAGCACTGAGACGTAGGGCTATTACCTCCACCGCAGAGGGGCCTGAACTCATACAACCTCGCCGTAGCTAAGGCTCTGCCCATCCTTTTCGTACCCTACACATCTAATGTCAGGCTTATACCCACGACACCGGACATATGGTAGACTCCGCGTGCTTGTCCCGATAAATGATGCAATTGTTCATGCACACATGGTATTTCACGTGCGGTAAATCCAGAGGACACACGATTTTCTTCGCCTCCTCGAAACTGGTCGGGCACTTGTTCCCCTTGGGAAGACGTTCGTGCCAGAATGACATGTTCTCGTCGAAGCATGCGTCGGTCATTTTGTGTTTTACCTTCATCTCCAGAGCCATGAGCGTTACTTTCAGGCGGGTATCCTCGGGCCTGCATCCTTCATACAATGGAGTAACAGCGTCTATCTCCAGTTGATCCAGCTTGGCTTTCTCTCGGGCGGCAGCTCTTGCGTTATCCGTCTGCTTGAGAAGCAGCTCTTGAATATGAGGGTCCTGCACCCAGGCCATCGATGGTCCATCGTCGTCTGCTCCGGCATCTTCATCTTCATGATCATGCCCTTCGTCTGCTCCGGCATCTTCCTCATCATCATGTCCGGCATCTTCTACATGATGACTGTGTCCTGGAGATTCTTCGTCTTCTCGCCCGCCCTCGCCGCGGTTGTCTTGCTCATGCCCTTCCTCATTTCTTTCCCGGCCCCCATGGACGACTTCATAATCATCTTCATCACCTTGCCACCGATAGCCATCCATGAAACCACGCAAGAGCAGGTGGTCCCGCACCTTTACGGAATCCGGGTCCATAAGGCTCTTCAGCTTGCATCTTCGACACGGACATCTTATCTCCGTCTCGTTCTTTTGAAGCATCTCGGCCTTCGCGGAGCTCAAAAACCTATTCACGATGCCTTTGGTCATCGTGCGGACCATGGTCGCCTGCGGGGTAGAGCAAAACGATATTTTAGAACCAAAAAAAAAAATTGGCATGACTTTGCCTAAAAATAGGACAAAAAAGAATGCATAGTGCCAAATTCTCGCCGAAACGGAAATGAATCAACATTCCGGGGAAATATTGGCAACTATCGCATTTCAAATACCGGTACCTGCAAACACAAACATATATGCAACACCACAAACATACGTAGATCTAGCTAGGCCATAAAAAGTGCATGTGCACGTTGTTGGAGGGAGAAAAAAAGTAGATCTACAACATAAAAGCTTTCCCCTTACTTACCTATCAAAAAAAAGTAATTTAACCACTTAATTTGGGTGAATCTATGATGCAAATGAGGTGAGGAGGAGGAGGCACCCGAGACAAGCTTGGAGGAGGAGGTGGAGAGAATGAAAGTGGGGAAAGTGAGTGTGGTAGGTGGCTGTCCAAAATATCTAGCTGGTCCCAGGTTACTAATGGCGCACCACCTACATATGCGCCATTAGTAACCCTGGTTACTAATGGCGCACCTCCTCTCGTGCGCCATTAGTAGTTCTGCAAAAAAAAATAGTAATGGCGCACCACCAACAGATGCGTCATTAGTAACACTGGTTACTAATGGCGCACTAGTTGTGGTGCGTCATTAGTAGTTTGCAAAAAAAAACCCAAAAAAATTTTATAGTAATGACGCACTACTAACAGATGCGCCATTAGGCGCACCAGCTGCTGGTGCGTCTTTATTAGTTTTGCAAAAAAAATAAAAATAAAAAAATATATTAGTGGCGCACCGAGTGTGTGGTGCGCCATTAGTGTCCATCACACTAATCGCACACCTCACATGGTGCGCCACTACTATATAGTAGTGGCGCACTGCTTGTGTGGTAAGCCATTAGTATCTATATCATCTATAGCCCTTTTCCTAGTAATGATCGGTCCTAAATTTCAAGGGTTCTATAAATTTCGCAAGTCTTATAATTCTTTTCCAATCGGACATACATGCCCCTATTCGAGTACTTTATCATGAGGGTTTTTTAAGCGCGACATGAAAAACCCCGTAATTTTCCAACATACAAAAAAATGATAGTAGTCCGAGAAGACCGGTTTGACGAGAGTCTAACTTTGGAGCACGACATATATAGAACACGGGCAGCACAAGATGTTACCCCTTATTACTGACCGCTATTTTTAGCTAATTATATATATATGGTTGTCAGATGATCATGTGGTTCTGCATCATGCCATGCGGACATGCTTACCCTTATATAATATTACCATAGGACTTTTGACGCATGATTGTCTTCTTATCAAAGAGAAGTTTACACATAACCTGAAATCCATGGATTCATCCCGCAAGTTCTTCATGGTTGTTGTCGTCCTTGCCTTGCTCGTGGTGGCCACAGGTGAGAATTTACATTGAATTTACTCTTATCCTTTCTTTTTGATACCCTTCCTATTTTGTTATTGTATAACAAATTATTATTTGCTAACTAAAACATGGTAGATATGAGCTTTCACATTTGCTCTATAGGCTAGAAAATCCCATGAGCCCATCATATACCACAAGGAATATTCGCAAGACATGAGTATCGTCTTTTACGATGTTTTCATATAAGAAATATAAGCATAATAGGAGTGTCTTAAAGTATCTAGTACAATATAAGTGGTAATCTAATGAGAAGGAAACTTACGTAGATACATCAACATGCCTAATTTGATGTACACAACATAATCTTCCAATATGTGGGTTTGTTTGTGTTGTTCAGAGGTGGCGCCAGCGCACGCGGCGGACTGCAAGACAGCAAGCACCCGGTTCAACGGGATATGCATCCTGGACAGTAGTTGTGCCAACATGTGCATCACTGAGGGGTTCCTGTCCGGCGGGGAGTGCGAAGGCCTCCACCCGCGTTGCATGTGCAAAGCGCCATGCTAGGCGACTCACATGTATTGTTTGGACTGCTTCATCAAGAGTTTTTCCGCGACTAGATAAAAACAGGAGAAAAGGTCTTATTTTTTCTACAAGAAAAGTAAATGCAGGTGTAACATGTACTATGTTCTTTTATTTTATTTTCCACATGTTCCTTTGGAAACATTGTGGCAGTGCAGTTTGATGTGTTTTTGTTGTAAACTTGAAGTTGGTCATTTGGTCATTGTGTAAGATCGTTTTCCCAGGTTCACGTATGTGTGATCGTGCAATACACAGTTGTACTGCTAGTAACTATAATACATAATTGCACTGCTATTAAATATGTTTCTAGTAACATAAATTTGTTTCTCTAACTTCTGAAGTTAAGAGTGAAGATAAGTAGAAGTATGCAACGATTTGGTGGTCGCTTGATCTGAACACGGAGATCTCAAATGAAAAGGAAGTAAAGTTGACATGATATTTAGTATTTCAGCTCCACTAAAGAAATCGGTATCGTTTCTCCTGTCAATTTTTGCTAGTGTCCATAAGCCGTGACTAAATGATCAATGTGTCAAGCTATCAACAACATCATTTTGGTCAATATGGTTTGTCAAAAAGGGAGTGAAGTTGTTTATTTTACATCTTTTCTCTTGGTATTAATGAAGTTAGTAACTGGTATTTTCAAAGTTTTGCTATTTGTCGAACGATTGACCAAATAGTTATCCCTAAATGAGCAAATGACAATCATCAGATTAAACTTCAAGAGCCCTGTAGGTGCTAAGAGGACAAGAAATCTGATCGGGCGATTAGTAACAACCATCAGCGGTATTGTGAAATCACCATCAATAAGTCAATTGAGCCCTCGTGGGCACCGTGATCACGTATTTTTTAGTCTTGACTCGCCTCATTGATACTTTTGCTAGACCATGTGGTGCACTGCATGTCGAGGTGGCCAGAGAGATGATGTTCTTTTTTTTGCAGGAAATACATGTTCTGCTTGAGTTGATATGTCACCATGTTGATCAGGGCATCCATGCATGGTAGGGTGATCATATCATTGAGACATTAGTATAGTTGCATCTTTTACAAGATCTACATATTGAGTCGGTCCTAAAATTCAAGGGTTTTATTAATTCAATAAGTATTATATTATGATGGTCGAAAAAACATGCCACATTCGAGTATTTACTTTGTCTCACAAAGTGAATACAAAAATGTATTGTAAAGCCATTTTATAATCCGTTGATCTTTAATGATATATAATTTCCTTTCGAATTCTTGTGGCGGGTTAAGATTCCACCAAAAAATAAGGTTTTCTTGTGGCTTACTTGGTGTAATAGTACTCTCATAAAAGACAATCTTTTGAAATGAGGTTAGATTGGAAATAAAAATTGCGTTTTTGTGGCAAAGAGTGGTCGCTTGATCCCTTTTTTGCATTGTTTCATTGCTAAGTTTATTTGTGGAGCCTTCTACAATGCACTTTTAGTTTGAAATTACCTCCTGCTATCATGAACACTTTGTTTACTTTTTGGCTTCCTCAATATGGCAAATGGTGCTTTTTATTGGCATTTCTACTATTATATGGTCTATTTGGAATTGTAGAAATGAAATTTGTTTTGAATGTAGGAGGGTGCTTGATCCATCTGTGACTCTTCACATGTCATGTTCCTTAATCACCTCGTGGGCTGTCTTATAGAGAAACTAGGAAAAGCAGAGGGGACTCATGTGGCGGAAGTCTGCTCAAGCGGGTAACAAGTGAGATCATCAAACCTGCTAAAGAATGGTTCCCAACGATATTCTTCACGACCCTCGCCATCCTCACTTCGCTCGTCGTGATCACGGGCCTCTTCTATTTTTCAATATAATGACTTTTTTATATATTTAACACACTTTGCCAATGTGTGGATGTGCGTTGGCGCATGCAGCCATGTGACAGACAGTGCGCACCCTGTTCAATTTATGTGAATGTTAGATAGCGATTGTGCTAACATATGTTGCTCGGAAACATAGAGAAAACAAAAAAGTAAATCAGCCTACGTATCAATTTTCCAAGATCACTATTAAGATGCATACAGGTGTGGATCGAATCGTTACCAACTTCGAGTTGTAGTGGAAGAAGAGTTGATGTGCATCATTTTTGAATCCCACATATGACCCCTCAAATATTGAAAGCACGATCTCTTTGCGGGTTGCACGCATACGAGCTTGACGATCCGGCAGCGCTTCGCCATCCAGTGTTTTGCATCCTCTAAGAACTAGAGAAAGGATAAGAGAACTCTGATGGCTTCTCTATTATTCAGATCTAGAGAAATTAGAGAGAACTAGAGAGGGAGCGCCCGGATCAAAGGGGTTTGTGTGTCTCTAGGGGTGGCTCCCTCCCTTGACGAACTTGGGGAGGGGCATCACTCCCTTGGCGCACTGGCAACGGATGGGGAGAAGATGCCTACTTGGGGAGGGGCATCATTCCCTTGGCGCACTGGCAACGGATGGGGAGTCCTCCTCCAATTCGCCACCCCCCCCCCCCCCCTTAACTTGTCCAATAAGCTATAGCAGGGTGCGTCCCCTTAATGGGCCTTCTTGGCTCAATAGCTCTTCTCCAATATGCCTTTCACATATTAGATGAGCACATGCCGCCTAGATAGTACCGACAGGATCTCGATAATTCTCGGAGCGCTCATATATTTATTTTAGGTCATCCAAGTAATTTTCCACCTATCCGGTTTTCTCCTCCTAAATGCTTCTGATTTCTCTCAAAACAATTACTTTTACTCCTAAAACTTTTACGGTAAATTTTTCTCATATTCCAAACTCCAATAGAACTCAACAGATTTTAAACCCTTAAGCGTGTGCCCTGTAGGTTCACTGAAATATAGACATGAACGAAAACTCCTTTCGTTTAGTGATCAATAGCAAAACCGTGGACATCCATATGGACCTTTATACTCACACGAATGGTATTTGAGAGAACCTTTGGTTATCATATGTTATTATTTTTGCTTTGTAATACTTTAAAAAATCTCAGGTCAGATACATTAGTATCCCTGTGAGACCAACACATGCTCACTTTACAAGTCCTC
The DNA here is from genome assembly GCF_904849725.1 of Hordeum vulgare subsp. vulgare. Classification (NCBI taxonomy): domain Eukaryota; kingdom Viridiplantae; phylum Streptophyta; class Magnoliopsida; order Poales; family Poaceae; genus Hordeum; species Hordeum vulgare. The sequence goes on from NC_058521.1 coordinate 597,829,480, forward strand.
CTCGTTATCAATTTTGTTCTCTTTTCTCGTTCTCGTGTTCCATCATCCAACTAGTCAATTCACGTTTTGTCTCGTCAGGCAATGGTGGATTCCATCACATCAAAGGGCACTAAAAACATCTCCCCATCATTGAAGGAGCAAATCCAGTTTTGAGCTATGGTGTCTCTTGTCATACTTTCCGATGAACCCGTAGGTTGCCGTTATGATCATCTTGTTAATTAGGAATGCCATTAGAACAATCACAAAGTGCATCGTCCAGTATGTAGTGATTCAGTACTCTCATGGTCTAAGGAATCAGACATACGTTAACTTCGTGTGTTATGGACTATAGACATGTTGACAATTTCATCTCTAAGTATAATATTCAACTTGTGTCAATTCAACATGAGTGTTCTACTAACATCGTGTTCTCAATATTGTTGGCATCATGTCCATGCGTATGATCAAGAAAACAAAACCATCAATAAACACTTGAGCTAGTCCTAGAGGCAAGACTAGAAATCTTGTTTTACCGTTTATAACTCTACACGTGCTTATGTGTGTTCCACTGAATCACATATTTAAGAACCATAGAAGTTATTATATAGAGTATAAATATTAATTATAAACTTGGAAATAAATAATACCCAAATATTATTGTCTCTAGGTCATATTTTTAACATATGCATCACGGAGGAGTTCACATTGGGTGGCGAGTGTGATGGCCTCCATCGGCGATGCATGTGCAATAGGCCATGGTAGAACTTTGAATCCAAGCGAAGGGAGTCAGTTGGCAAATTTTCAAAGGTATCTCTTGTTTCTAGTGTTAAGCAAGGTTGGAAAAGTGGCAGGCGTAAACGAGGCGGTTGGCCTTCGCCTAGTGCATTGGTGTGCTTAAGTGCCTTAGGCGCTGCCTTGACAACAATGTAGCTTTTATAATCACGGTGTATCGGTGATTATAATTTGGATATTGATGTTAGTTTAGGACATATAAATTAGCTAACTACCAGCTACTACCATTAAAATATGTCATATTTGACATATAAGTGCAATATGACATGATTTCTTGTTTGGGTAAAAATTTGTTGCTTGCCCAAACTAGACTTTCATTTATGCTCTAGGCGAGGCGTTTGGCCATCGCCTATTGCCCAGGCGTGCCTAAGCGCCTCCTAGGCATTGCCTTTTCAACAAAGGTGTTAAATAAAGCAAGGACGCAAAGTATTCATTTCTTCTTTCTTTTTTAAAAGGCCATATATACTACGTCTCGGACTATATATCCGTTTATCGTGTTGTGTTTTTCACATGTTCGTTTTCGTACTTTTGTATATTTTTTATGAGAGATTTCCAATTTGATGTGTTGTAAAGTTGAAGTTGGTCCTTTGATCTTATCATTGTGTAATATCTTTTTTCCTAAGGTGTATTTTTGATTTTGTAGTCTAGTACTCCCTCCATTCATTTATTTAAGGTATATTATTTTTGGCACGGTGACCAAGACACATAATTATACATATGTTAAGACAAAATTAACCTTACATCATGAAATTTTATTAAAAAATAAATACGCCTTATATAAATGAATGAACCCTGTGATTTGTGCTAACATTAGGAATGTGGAGCTTCACTTCCAATATGGAAAGACATCAAGCCAATCAATAATCTCAAGCTAGAATTGCTAACTTATGGTCTACATTTATTTTGCACAACCCTGTGATCTACATGTATTTCTCTCGGCCCTGCTGGTTTTATAGTATACAAAACGAACTCGATCAAGCTATACTATATATTGGGCCGGCCCATTAGCATAAATTTACCGGATCCCCTCCCCCCCCCCCCCCCTCTTATTTGTGTTACTTTTTAATTGCTATTTTATTCTAAAAATAAGTTATGTTTTAGCAATCTCCAAAAGGTATTTTAAAAATTTACGTATAATTTAAATTGCCTCGCATATTTTAAATATATATTAGTGCATTTTGAAAAAAAAAATGAAATCTAAAAGAAGTGTTTTAACGAATTTGAAAGGTGGAAGACTAAAGAAATGTTCATAAAGTCTAGAAGAAGTGTTTATCGAATTTAAAAAAGCTCTTATGAAATCTAAAAGAACAATTTAAAATAATGTTCATACATTTCTTACAAGTACGGATTCGTGTATTTATCAGAAATCTTCACGTACGTGCAAAATAAATCATGACATTTAAATGGGTATGTAAAAGTTAAAAAATCTTCACGTGTTTTCTGAAAAACAAATCCTGGTATTTGTTGGAAATGTTCATACATATATTGATTAGTTAGAGATAATTCTGGGAAAATAAAAGAGTAAACGGAAAAATGTTTGAAATTAAGTAAAAAGGTAAAAGGTAAAACTATACCCAAAAATATAAAAGCTAAAGAAGGAAAATTAAAGACAAAAAATAGGAAAAGGACAAAAATAAAAATAAAATCAAGAAAACTGTATGAAAAACTTTTTGCCAAAAAAAATTGTGGTCTACATGTATCTCTCTGGTATGTTTCTATTTATTGTACAAAATGAACCCAATCAAGAAAAACTCCCGGTTTGATTTGTTCAACGATAATGGTTTCGTCTTATGCGAGTCAATTTGAAGGTCCGTAAAGCTGGATATTAGCGATGGGGCCGCATCGAGTTTGGATGAGGAGGTGATCCATTATTTTTACCTTTGATGGCTGCTGTGATGGGGCTAGAAGCACGTGAGGGAAGTTAGTGTTAAGCTTAGAGGATTCTTCAATCCTGTTTGTGATTTTCCTTTTTGGCTGGTGTTTTTTTGTACGTCACATGTAGTAGGATCCTTATGATATAAATGAAACATGTCTTACCATGTAAAAAAAAAACTGCCGCTACCTTATATATATGGTCGGCCCATTGACACAAGATGGCTGGATTTTTTCTTTCATTTTTTATATTTGTGTCACATTGTTATTTATATTTATTTAAAAAATGAACTGAATGTTTAGGTATTTGAGAATGTATTTTAAAGAACCATACATGTTGTATTATATAAATATGTTTGCTCCAACTCAAAAAAAGATATGTTTGCGCACTTTGAAAGATGTTGATGAAACTTAAAAGAAGTGATCACGAAACTTGAATAAGCATGATTTGTAGGAATGTAGAGCTTCACTTCAATATGGAAACACATCAAACCGGTGGATAACCTCAAGCTAGCACTCTACTACGTACGTACTTGACATATTTCTCTAGCTATTTACTCCACAATACAAAAAAGGAACACGGTGAAGCGCACAACTAATCTCACTTGTGAGCGCCAACCACTGTCTCTGTCCGGAATCCGCTGGGGTACACGAGCACGGAGTCGACGCAGAGGCCGCCCTTGGTGTGGGTGCAGTCGATCTGCGCCATGGAGAACTTGACCCTCACCGGCCGGCCGTCCGGGGCGACCACGAAGTCGCCGGCGTGGTACAGCGCCCAGCTCCCCGGCTCGTCGTCAAGGTAGCGCTGCGACACGGCGTTCTGGCCGTCGGAAGTCGACAGCTGGAACCGCACGGGCTTCCTGTCCCAGCCGTGGATGCCGCTGCCGCCGGCCTTGTCGGAGCCGCAGCAGCGGCGGCCGGCGTGCCTGGAAGAGGAAGGCTTCCCGAGGTGGAGCCTGAAGTAGAGGCTGTAGGTCCCCGCCGGGAAGCGGAAGTCGATCTCGCCGACCACCTCGAACCACCAGATTTGCTGCAGGTACGCCACCGACTGGAACCTGCAGGGGCGAGCACACAAAGGTTCAGATTCCCTTCAGGATGGCTCCTAACGATCATCATGAGAAATAGAATTATGTATACATATAAGGATTTGTTAGTCCTATTGAAAGATACTCCCTCCGTTCCTAAATATAAGTCTTTCTAAAGATTCTATTAAAGGACTACATACGGATGTATGTAGACATACTTTAAAGTATATATTCACTCATTTTGTTTTGTATGTAGTCATCTAGTGAAATCTTTTAAAAGACTTATATTTAGGAACGGAGGGAGTAGGTTGGTTGCATGATCTGTGAACATTTCAAAAGAAAGGGACGTAAGGGTTGAAGCGCTATTTGAAATGTCAGTGCTATAAAAATATATGTTTGACAAAATTCAAGCTCCGTTGGAAAAAAATCTGTACTCAACGAACTATCTCCTGTCAATTTTTGCCAGCGTCCATGATTACAGCATCGATATGCAAGCTGGCAACGGCGGTTTTTTGAGTTTGAGCAATGCAAATTTGTCAAAAAGGGATGAAAGCTACACTTTTTTTTCCATTATGGACGGTAACAGTAGATATTTATTTTACATAAAAAATGATGGTAGATATTTTCATTCTACTAGTACAAATTAAACAAGGTAGAGATGTGTGACACTCAAGATGACTGATGGTATAGACAAAACAAAAGATGAAAAAACATTACTGCTAAGCATATGATTGGAAGCCGGCCAGATCTGAATTCAAAGTTACCTAGACTCTGTGTTTGGCATGTGAACCCAATATCTCCTGTCATCGATCCCCGTTATCACCAGCGCTTTCGAGGATAATGCCATGCAAACCATGCCGGTGGTCTTCTCCAACCAGAATTCCTGCCGGGCAAACACAGGAGAGTTCTTCGTCAAAACAAGAAAAATAAAGAAGAAGAAACAGAGATACACGAGTGTAAGAAATCGACTATAAAACCATCCTCGAAGAAGAGACTAAGGTTTTTCGGGCATGACATATTTTGCATTAGTTTGTGCTGGCATATCACAAGCATGTGACTTTTAAAAGGAGCCTGTCATGATTTTCTTGCAGCTCATAGTTTCTTACTTCCCCAATTTCTTGTGAACTAAAATTTGGTAAAAGATATATGTTCAATTTCCCTTCAAATTCCGGCATCAGTATGGAAAACAAAACATGTTAGCAGTCAAAACATAGTAGTACAAATTTCGTACAGTCAAAATATCTAGAGTTTTTTTAGAAAAATATCTAGACTTCTTTTGACGAAAAATATGTAGCTAGAGTTCAGATTTCCAAAAATTCGAGTTGAGTCACACAAAACAGTTGGAAGAACACCGTGGAAATCAAAATGAAATTAATCCAGACACACGCACACACAGTGATTATTATTAAGAAAGAAAAAAAGCTCACCCTTTTGCCGTCGTCGAACCGCACGGCCTTGGCGAGCCTGGCGTAGACCTCCTTCTTCCCCACGGCGCTCCTCTTCCGCCCCCGTTCCCCGTCCTCCTCCCCGGCGACGCCACGGACGAAGCCCATGAGGTACCCGTAGTTGTCCGGCAGCTTGGCCTCCCACACGAAGTCGGCGGCCGCGGCGCTGCGGAACGCGCGGTTGAGCCGCGCGAGCCGGCATATGTCGGGCGCGCCCAGCCGGAGCAGCACCTCCGCCGCGCACAGCTCCGGCATGTCGCCCAGCCCGGACCCCGGCGCCTCCGCCGGTGCCGCGAGGTCCGACGCGCCCGCGCCCATGATGCTGCCTATGCCTGGCTCCGCGGCGCGAGGAATGCCGCCGCGTTCGGTTCCAGTGCGGCAGGTGGCTCCGGTGATGGAGCTCGTACAGCGCGCCAAGAACAAGCAGGCCGGAGCTTGTGGACGGCCTTGGCAGGAGGGAGAAGGGGTCAGATGCGGAGAACCGGGTTGGTCCGTGCCGTGCCAGAGTGCTGGAATTTGTTGGAAGCTCGAGCGCGCTCGTGGTGCTCGTGAGTCGCGGAAACGGGAGCGTGTGCGGAGGGGCAGAGGCGAAGGATGCGGGAAGGGGATCGGAAGCGCGGGGTGGCCGGGCCAATTTATTATCCTCGCGGGCGACTTTGCTTTCTCACTTGTGTGTCACCAAAAGTTAAAAACTGTGGAGGTTGGACTGCGACACATGCACTACTGGTGCTGCATTTGGTGTTGAACTGTCTGGGGGAAGGGGGCTCTTGTAATCTCAGAAACATTTCCTCTTTTTTTTTTGCGGGGTAACATTTCCCAAATATTAGTGGAGTACTATGTTTTGCTGAGCAGAGTTTTTTTTTCAGGGTAATGGAGTTTTTTTGTGAGATGCATGGAATAAAGTCTTATCTAAATTGCGGCTGCATTCGGAAAAATTATGATGACTTAACTCGAATCTAGTTGTGAATTTTTGAAGAACCATTTTTTAGTACCAAAAAAAACTTGAGAAATTTTTGAAGTTCTGTAAAAAAAAACACCCTCCTGGTCGCCTAGAGCTGGCTATCCAAGAAAACGATTTTTGTAGTTATTTATCTATTGTATCGGTGATTTAACTACGGCATAACCGTTGTCACCAACGAGCGACAAACATTATTGGAGACAAGTCGCACAAGACCACAAACTATCAAGGGGGATGTCCTAGCGTTGTTCCAAGAGTTCTATCGAGCAACGTTGGACATCTCCCGCCTAAACTATGGGATCATCTCCTTTATTCCGAAGGTACGGGGCGGTGGACATTTGGCAGTTCCGGTCGATCACGGTGATCAACGTGATCTTTCGGATATTGGCCAAGGGGTATGCTACTAGGGCGGCCCTGATTGCTCTTCATTACATCACCCTAACCAGACTGCGTTCACTAAAGGACGATTTATTATGGACGGGATTCTCGTCCTCCACAAGATGCTCCATGAAGTGAAGAGTAAACATCTTAAAATTGTGTTCTTTAAGATAGACTTTCATAAGGCATATGATACGGTTCACTGGTCCTGCGTTAGGGAAGTCCTGTGTGTTGGAATTATGCCCTAGAGGCAATAATAAATATAGTTATTATTATAATTCTTGTATCAAGATAATCGTTTATTATCCATGCTATAATTGTATTGAATGAAGACTCATTTACATGTGTGGATACATAGACAAAACACTGTCCCTAGCAAGCCTCTAGTTGGCTAGCCAGTTGATCAAAGATAGTCAGTGTCTTCTGATTATGAACAAGGTGTTGTTGCTTGATAACTGGATCACGTCATTAGGAGAATCACGTGATGGACTAGACCCAAACTAATAGACATAGCATGTTGATCGTGTCATTTTGTTGCTACTGTTTTCTGCGTGTCAAGTATTTGTTCCTATGACCATGAGATCATATAACTCACTAACACCGGAGGAATACTTTGTGTGTATCAAACGTCGCAATGTAACTGGGTGACTATAAAGATGCTCTACAGGTATCTCCGAAGGTGTTCGTTGAGTTAGTATGGATCAAGACTGGGATTTGTCACTCCGTGTGACGGAGAGGTATCTTGGGGCCCACTCGGTAATACAACATCACACACAAGCCTTGCAAGCAATGTAACTTAGTGTAAGTTGCGGGATCTTGTATTACGGAACGAGTAAAGAGACTTGCCGGTAAACGAGATTGAAATAGGTATGCGGATACTAACGATCGAATCTCGGGCAAGTAACATACCGAAGGACAAAGGGAATGACATACGGGATTATATGAATCCTTGGCACTGAGGTTCAAACGATAAGATCTTCGTAGAATATGTAGGATCCAATATGGGCATCCAGGTCCCGCTATTGGATATTGACCGAGGAGTCTCTCGGGTCATGTCTACATAGTTCTCGAACCCGCAGGGTCTGCACACTTAAGGTTCGACGTTGTTTTATGCGTATTTGAGTTATATGGTTGGTTACCGAATGTTGTTCGGAGTCCCGGATGAGATCATGGACGTCACGAGGGTTTCCGGAATGGTCCGGAAACGAAGATTGATATATAGGATGACCTCATTTGATTACCGGAAGGTTTTCGGAGTTACCGGGAATGTACCGGGAATGACGAATGGGTTCTGGGAGTTCACCGGGGGGGCAACTCACCCCAGGGTAGCCCATAGGCCTTGAGGGTGGCGCACCAGCCCTTAGTGGGCTGGTGGGACAGCCCAAAAGGGCCCTATGCGCATTGGAAGAAAAATCAAAGAGAAAGAAAAAAAAAGGAGGACGTGGGAAGGGAAGGAAGGACTCCCACCCACCAAACCAAGTCCAACTCGGTTTGGGGGGGGAGACCTTCCCCCCTTGGCTCGGCCGACCCCCTTGGGGCTCCTTGAGCCCCAAGGCAAGGCCCCCCCCTCTCCCACCTATATATACGGAGGTTTTAGGGCTGATTTGAGACGACTTTTCCACGGCAGCCCGACCACATACCTCCACAGTTTTTCCTCTAGATCGCGTTTCTGCGGAGCTCGGGCGGAGCCCTGCTGAGACAAGGTCATCACCAACCTCCGGAGCGCCGTCACGCTGCCGGAGAACTCTTCTACCTCTCCGTCTCTCTTGCTGGATCAAGAAGGCCGAGATCATCGTCGAGTTGTACGTGTGCTGAACAGATCGTGGGACTGATCGCGGGATTGTTCGCGGGGCGGATCGAGGGACGTGAGGACGTTCCACTACATCAACCGCGTTCACTAACGCTTCTGCTGTACGGTCTACAAGGGTACGTAGATCACTCATCCCCTCTCGTAGATGGACATCACCATGATAGGTCTTCGTGCGCGTAGTAAAATTTTTGTTTCCCATGCGACGTTCCCCAACAGTGGCATCATGAGCTAGGTTCATGCGTAGATGTCTTCTCGAGTAGAACACAAAAGTTTTTGTGGGCGGTGATGTGCGTTTTGCTGCCCTCCTTAGTCTTTTCTTGATTCCGCGGTATTGTTGGATTGAAGCGGCTTGGACCGACATTACTCGTACGCTTACGAGAGACTGGTTTCATCGCTACGAGTAACCCCGTTGCTCAAGGATGACTGGCAAGTGTCGGTTTCTCCAACTTTAGTTGAATCGGATTTGACCGAGGAGGTCCTTGGATGAGGTTAAATAGCAACTCATATATCTCCGTTTGTGGTGTTTGCGTAAGTAAGATGCAATCCTACTAGATACCCATGGTCACCACGTAAACATGCAACAACAAAATTAGAGGACGTCTAACTTGTTTTTGCAGGGTATGCTTGTGATGTGATATGGCCAACGATGTGATGTGATATATTGGATGTATGAGATGATCATGTTGTAATAGATAATATCGACTTGCACGTCGATGGTACGGCAACCGGCAGGAGCCATAGGGTTGTCTTTATATTAATGTTTGTGCTTGCAGATGCGTTTACTATTTTGCTAGGAAGTAGCTTTAGTAGTAATAGCATGAGTAGCACGACAACCCCGATGGCAACACGTTGATGGAGATCATGGTGTGGCGCCGGTGACAAGAAGATCGTGCCGGTGCTTTGGTGATGGAGATTAAGAAGCACGTGATGATGGCCATATAATGTCACTTATGAATTTCATGTGATGTTAATCCTTTTATGCACCTTATTTTTCTTAGAACGACGGTAGCATTATGAGGTGATCTCTCACTAAAATTTCAAGACGAAATTGTGTTCTCCCCGACTGTGCACCGTTGCTACAGTTCGTCGTTTCGAGACACCACGTGATGATCGGGTGTGATAGACTCAACGTTCACATACAACGGGTGCAAAACAGTTGCGCACGCGGAACACTCGGGTTAAGCTTGACGAGCCTAGCATGTGCAGACATGGCCTCGGAACACATGAGACCGAAAGGTCGATCATGAATCATATAGATGATATGATTAGCATAGGGATGCTTACCACTGAAACTATACTCAACTCACGTGATGATCGGACTTGAGCTAGTGTAAGTGGATCATGAACCACTCAAATGACTAGAGAGATGTACTTTTTGAGTGGGAGTTTAGCGTTTAATTTGATTAAGTTAAACTCTAATTATCTTGAACATAGTCTAAGTCCACTTTGAATATATTTGTGTTGTAGATCATGGCTCACGCGACAGTCACCCTGAATTTTAATACGTTTCTAGAGAAAGCTAAATTGAAAGATGATGGAAGCAACTTTGTAGACTGGGCTCGTAATCTTAAGCTAATCTTACAAGCTGGGAAGAAGGATTATGTCCTTAATGCTGCGCTAGGAGATGAACCACCCGCTATGGTTGATCAGGATGTTAAGAACGCTTGGTTAGCACGTAAGGAGGACTACTCAGTAGTTCAATGTGCAGTCTTGTATGGCTTAGAACCGAGACTTCAACGTCGCTTTGAGCGTCATGGAGCATTTGAGATGTTCCAGGAGTTGAAGTTTATCTTTCAGAAGAACGCCCGAATCGAGAGGTATGAGACCTCCGATAAATTCTATGCTTGCAAGATGGAGGAAAACTCGTCTGTCAGTGAACATGTGCTCAAAATGTCTGGGTACACAAACCGTCTAGCTGAGCTGGGGATTGAACTCCCGCAAGAGGCTATCACTGACAGAATCCTTCAATCACTGCCGCCAAGCTATAAAAGTTTTGTGTTGAACTACAACATGCAAGGGATGAACAAGTCTCCCGGAGAGTTGTTTGCGATGCTGAAAGTCGCAGAGTCTGAACTCCATAAAGAGCATCAAGTGTTGATGGTGAATAAGACCACTAGTTTCAAGAGAAACGACAAAGGCAAGAAGGGTAATTCAAAGAAGAGCGGCAAGCCTGTTGCCAATCCGACGAAGAAACCCAAAGCTGGACCTAAGCCTGAAACGAAGTGTTACTATTGCAAGGGTATGGGTCACTGGAAGCACAACTGCCCCAAGTATCTGGCTGATAAGAAGGCGGCCAAAGAAAAATCAGGTATATTTGATATACAAGTTATTGATGTGTACTTAACCGGCTCTCGTAGTAGTGCCTGGGTATTCGATACCGGTTCTGTTGCTCATATTTGCAACTCGAAACAGGAACTACGGAATAGACGAAGGCTGGCGAAAGATGAAGTGACGATGCGCGTAGGAAATGGTTCCAAGGTTGATGCAATCGCCGTCGGCACAGTTTCACTTCAGTTACCATCAGGATTAGTTATGAACTTAAATCATTGTTATTTAGTGCCTGCGTTGAGCATGAACATTATATCTGGATCTTGTTTATTGCGAGACGGTTACTCTTTTAAGTCAGAGAATAATGGTTGTTCTATTTCTATGAGTAACATCTTTTATGGTCATGCACCCAATGTGAGAGGATTGTTCATATTGAATCTTGATAGCGACACACACATACATAACATTGAGACCAAAAGAGTTAGAGTTAACAATGATAGCTCCATATTTTTGTGGCACTACCGCTTAGGTCATATTGGTGTAAAGCGCATGAAGAAACTCCATGCTGATGGACTTTTGGAGTCACTTGACTTTGATTCACTTGACACGTGCGAACCATGCCTCATGGGCAAGATGACTAAGACTCCGTTCTCCGGAACAATGGAGCGTGCAAGTGACTTGTTGGAAATCATACATACCGATGTGTGTGGTCCGATGAGCGTGGAGGCACGCGACGGATATCGTTATTTTCTCACATTCACTGACGATTTGAGTAGATATGGTTATGTCTACTTGATGAAGCACAAGTCTGAAACATTTTAAAAGTTCAAGCAATTTCAGAGTGAAGTTGAAAATCATCGTAACAAGAAGATCAAGTTCCTACGGTCTGATCGTGGGGGTGAATATCTGAGTTTCGAGTTTGGTGCTCACTTAAGACAATGTGGAATTGTTTCACAGTTGACACCGCCTGGAACACCACAGCGGAATGGTGTGTCCGAACGTCGTAATCGTACTTTATTAGAGATGGTGCGATCTATGATGTCTCTTAGCAATTTGCCGTTATCGTTTTGGGGTTATGCATTAGAAACAGCTGCATTCACTTTAAATAGGGCACCATCAAAATCCGTTGAGACGACACCATACGAACTATGGTATGGCAAAAGGCCAAAGTTGTCGTTTCTTAAAGTTTGGGGATGTGATGCTTATGTCAAAAAGCTTCAGCCTGAAAAGCTGGAACCCAAAGCGGAAAGGTGCGTCTTCATAGGTTACCCAAAAGAGACAGTTGGGTACACCTTCTATCTCAAATCCGAGGGCAAAGTGTTTGTTGCTAAAAACGAAGCTTTTCTCGAGAAGGAGTTTCTCTCGAGAGAATTGAGTGGGAGGAAGATAGAACTTGACGAGGTTGTCGAACCTCTCATCCCTCTGGATGGTGGCGCGGGGCAAGGGGAAACCTCTGTCGTTGCGACGTCGGTTGAGGAGGAAGTTAATGATGATGATCATGAAACTCCGGTTCAAGTTTCTGTCGAACCATGCAGGTCGACGAGACCACGTGCTGCTCCAGAGTGGTACGGTAATCCCGTCTTATCAATCATGTTGTTGGACAACAATGAACCTGCAAATTATGAAGAAGCAATGGTGGGCCCAGATTCCAACAAATGGCTAGAAGCCATGAAGTCTGAGATAGGATCCATGTATGAGAACAAAGTGTGGACTTTGGAGGTACTGCCTGAGGGCCGCAAGGCTATTCAGAACAAATGGATCTTTAAGAGGAAGACGGACGCTGACGGCAATGTGACCGTTTATAAAGCTCGACTTGTGGCAAAGGGTTTTTCACAAGTTCAAGGAGTTGACTACGATGAGACATTCTCACTCGTAGCGATGCTTAAGTCCGTCAGAATCATGTTAGCAATAGCTGCATTTTTCGATTATGAAATCTGGCAGATGGATGTCAAAACAGCGTTCCTTAACGGTTTTCTTAAGGAAGAATTGTATATGATGCAACCCGAAGGTTTTGTCGATCCTAAGAATGCTAACAAGGTGTGCAAGCTCCAGCGATCCATTTATGGACTGGTGCAAGCATCTCGGAGTTGGAACAAACGCTTTGATGAGGTGATCAAAGCATTTGGGTTTATACAAGTGGTTGGAGAATCTTGTATTTACAAGAAAGTGAGTGGGAGCTCTGTGGCGTTTCTAATATTATATGTGGATGACATATTGCTGATTGGAAACAACGTAGAGTTTTTGGAGAGCATAAAGGATTACTTGAATAAAAGTTTCTCTATGAAGGACCTAGGAGAAGCTGCTTACATTCTAGGCATTAAGATCTATAGGGATAGATCAAAACGCCTGATAAGACTTTCACAAAGTACATACCTTGATAAAGTTTTGAAGAGGTTCAAAATGGAACAGTCCAAGAAGGGGTTCTTGCCAGTTTTACAAGGTACGAGATTGAGTAAGACTCAGTGCCCAGCAACTGATGAGGATAGAGAGCATATGCGCTCCGTCCCCTATGCTTCAGCCATAGGCTCTATCATGTATGCAATGCTGTGCACTAGACCGGACGTTAGCCTGGCCATAAGTATGGCAGGTAGGTTCCAGAGTAATCCAGGAGTGGATCACTGGACAGCGGTCAAGAATATCCTGAAGTACCTGAAAAGGACTAAGGAGATGTTTCTCGTGTATGGAGGTGACGAAGAGCTCGTCGTAAAAGGTTACGTCGATGCAAGCTTTGACACAGATCCGGACGACTCTAAGTCGCATACCGGATACGTATTTATTCTTAATGGGGGTGCGGTAAGCTGGTGCAGTTCCAAGCAAAGCGTCGTAGCAGATTCTACATGTGAAGCGGAGTACATGGCTGCCTCGGAGGCGGCTAAGGAGGGTGTCTGGATGAAGCAGTTCATGACGGATCTTGGAGTGGTGCCAAGTGCACTGAATTCAATAACCTTGTTCTGTGACAACACGGGTGCCATTGCCTTAGCAAAGGAACCACGGTTTCACAAGAAGTCCAGACACATCAAACGACGCTTCAACCTCATTCGCGACTACGTCGAAGGGGAGGACGTAAATATATGCAAAGTGCACACGGATCTGAATGTAGCAGACCCGCTGACTAAACCTCTTCCACGGCCAAAGCATGATCAACACCAGAACTATATGGGTGTTAGATTTATTACAATGTAATTCGCATGATGATGTGAGGGCTAGATTATTGACTCTAGTGCAAGTGGGAGACTGTTGGAATTATGCCCTAGAGGCAATAATAAATATAGTTATTATTATAATTCCTGTATCAAGATAATCGTTTATTATCCATGCTATAATTGTATTGAATGAAGACTCATTTACATGTGTGGATACATAGACAAAACACTGTCCCTAGCAAGCCTCTAGTTGGCTAGCCAGTTGATCAAAGATAGTCAGTGTCTTCTGATTATGAACAACGTGTTGTTGCTTGATAACTGGATCACGTCATTAGGAGAATCACGTGATGGACTAGACCCAAACTAATAGACGTAGCATGTTGACCGTGTCATTTTGTTGCTACTGTTTTCTACGTGCCAAGTATTTGTTCCTATGACCATGAGATCATATAACTCACTAACACCGGAGGAATACTTTGTGTGTATCAAACGTCGCAACATAACTGAGTGACTATAAAGATGCTCTACAGGTATCTCCGAAGGTGTTCGTTGAGTTAGTATGGATCAAGACTGGGATTTGTCACTCCGTGTGATGAAGAGGTATCTTGGGGTCCACTCGGTAATACAACATCACACACAAGCCTTGCAAGCAATGTAACTTAGTGTAAGTTGCGGGGTCTTGTATTACGGAACGAGTAAAGAGACTTGCCGGTAAACGAGATTGAAATAGGTATGCGGATAATAACGATCGAATCTCGGGCAAGTAACATACCGAAGGACAAAGGGAATGACATACGGGATTATATGAATCCTTGGCACTGAGGTTCAAACGATAAGATCTTCGTAGAATATGTAGGATCCAATATGGGCATCCAGGTCCCGCTATTGGATATTGACCGAGGAGTCTCTCGGGTCATGTCTACATAGTTCTCGAACCCGCAGGGTCTGCACACTTAAGGTTCGACGTTGTTTTATGTGTATTTGAGTTATATGGTTGGTTACCGAATGTTGTTCGGAGTCCCGGATGAGATCACGGACATCACGAGGGTTTCCGGAATGGTCCGGAAACGAAGATTGATATATTGGATGACCTCATTTGATTACCGGAAGGTTTTTGGACTTACCGGGAATGTACCGGGAATGACTAATGGGTTCCGGGAGTTCACTGGGGGGGCAACCCACCCCGGGGTAGCCCATAGGCCTTGAGGGTGGCGCACTAGCCCTTAGTGGGCTGGTGGGACAGCCCAAAAGGGCCCTATGCGCATTGGAAGAAAAATCAAAGAGAACGAAAAAAAAAGGAGGAGGTGGGAAGGGAAGGAAGGACTCCCACCCACCAAACCAATCCAACTCGGTTTGGGGGGGAGACCTTCCCCCCTTGGCTCGGCCGACCCCCTTGGGGATCCTTGAGCCCCAAGGCAAGGCCCCCCTCTCCCACCTATATATACGGAGGTTTTAGGGCTGATTTGAGACGACTTTTCCACGGCAGCCCGACCACATACCTCCACGGTTTTTCCTCTAGATCGCGTTTCTGCGGAGCTCGGGCGGAGCCCTGCTGAGACAAGGTCATCACCAACCTCTGGAGCACCGTCACGCTGTCGGAGAACTCTTCTACCTCTCCGTCTCTCTTGCTGGATCAAGAAGTCGAGATCATCGTCGAGCTGTACGTGTGCTGAACGCGGAGGTGCCGTCCGTTCGGTACTAGATCGTGGGACTGATCGCGGGATTGTTCGCGGGGCGGATCGAGGGACGTGAGGACGTTCCACTACATCAACCGCGTTCACTAACGCTTCTGCTGTACGGTTTACAAGGGTACGTAGATCACTCATCCCCTCTCGTAGATGGACATCACCACGATAGGTCTTCGTGCGCGTAGGAAAATTTTTGTTTCCCATGCGACGTTCCCCAACATTGTGAAGGTGTGGCTTCAACCACCATTGGATTGCGCGTGTCATGCAACTCGTGTCGAGTGACCGCAACGCAATCAACATTAATGGGGTGATGGGCCCTTTCTTCCCGACGAAGCAGGGGGTTCGACAGGGTGACCCCTTGTCCCCATTTCTCTTTAAACTGGTAGTGGACGCCCTAGCGGCGATCTTGGACCTTGCCAAGAGGGCGGGTCATATTAGGGGTATCTGTCCCCACCTCATCCCCTAGGGCGGGCTAACCCATCTGAAGTATGTCGACGACACGATCTTGATGGTGGAGGGCTCACATGAGGATATTACTCACCTGAAGTTTCTCCTCCTCTGCTCTCAGGAGATGTCACGATTGAAGATTAACTTTGCAAAGAGTGAATTTATGGTGCTGGGTTATTCGGATGAGGAATCCCACATTATTGCTAATCGTCTAAACTATCGATTAAGGTCCTTCCTGACGACTTATCTTGGCATGCCGATCAGTGTCTCACGGCTGCAAGAGAAGGACTTGCGCCCCTCGATGGCAAAGGTCCAACATAGGGTAGAACCTTGGCAAGGGCGTTGGCTATCGAAAGTGGCTAGAGTGGTGCTTATTAACTCCTCCATGGCTAGCCTATTGATGTACGTGATGGGATTCTATAGTTTGCATGAATCCTTTCATGAGGATATTCCGAAGTATCAATCCCAGTTCTTTTGGGCGGGAAAGGGTGACAAGCAGAAATATCATATGTTCAAATGGTCCGAGGTTTGCAAACCTAAGGACCAGGGTGGCCTCGCCGTTATTTCATGAAAGCATATGAACATAACCCTATTGTCCAAATGGCTATGGCGGATTGAAACTGGGGATGGGGGGATGTGGCTTGACATTATACGTGCCAAATATTTGCGTGGTCAGCCACTTGCATTTGCTCGAAGGACTGGAGGCTCCCAGTTTTGGCGGTCGATAATCCAAAATTTACCGATTCTCCATATTGGTTCATCCATTAGGATTGGCTCGGGTGCTAGCACACTCTTCTGGCTTGACCGATGGTCGGGCATTAGACCATTTGTGGAGCGATTCTACACAATGTTCTGTATTCGTACTCGGACGCAACTCACGGTTGAAGCGGCCCTAACAGATCTTGGATGAGTGGCTTTCTGACGTACCTTTGGCCCGTTGGAACGCATCCCATGGGAGGAGATGATGGAGTGCATTGACATGCACCCCCCCCTCCCTGGAGCTGGATGCCACTTATTGGCATCTTGAACCGACTAGTTCCTTCTCCACTAAGTCCCTCTATAAGGTCATTTGGCCACTCCGGGACCGCGGGAGCTTAACCTCCTTTGGGAGCTTAAGCTACCCCTAAAGATTAGGATTTTTTTCTGGCAATGGGTATGTGGGCATCTACCTTCAGGGACCGAGGTTCTGAAACGCAACGGACCTAGTGATGGGTTGTGTCCCCTTTGCAAGGTGGCGGAGGACATCAACCACATCTTCTGACGGTGCCCATCCGCAACCTTCCTGTGGGGATGCCACGAGGATGTTGTGGGTGGTAATTGGTCCCATGATAACCTCCCAGACCTATTTAGCGATTTCTTGGCATCCCCCTATGAGTCTCTTCCCGCCCTATAGGTTTCTATTGGGGCGCTAGCGTGGACACTTTAGAATATGCAAAATGGACCTGTGATAGAGCATGTGATTCCACATCGCACGACTGATGTCATATATAAATTGTGTGGCTTCTTGCAGCTATGGCGGCCACTTAGCAAGCGATGGCAGAAAGGGTTTATCGACATCATCAGCATCGGTCTCTGCTCCCGTCGTCCTTCTTCACTCCACCACCCCCTCCTCCTCCATCGGAGCCTCATTAAATGCTAGCTTTTGTTTCTTTGGAGTGTCTTGTGTTGTGCCCCGAGCTGAACTTATTAGCGGTCTTGACTTCTTTTGTATAATGATTGGATGTTTGGTGTGATTGCTTTATAATATAAAGTGGGGGAAACCGCTTTTTCGTCAGACTGCAAAAAAAAACAACTAAATTTGGACATGGTTCAAAAAATAGAGAGAGGATTGTCAAAATATGGGGATGGACTTCTAGTGATTTTTTTCCTTCACAAGAGAGCACTTGAGCTTTTCACTTGATACAAAAGAACCTGAGTTACATATTTGAAGTACAACCCCCAGATCGGCACATTCAATAAAATTGAATCTCAAGTTTTAGCCCCAATTATAAAAGATATATTCTCTGCCTGAAATTACTTGTTGCTCAAACGATGCATCTATATGAAAAATGGAGGGCTCGGCCCTATAAAATGCCCCAAAATTGTTTTGTTCCTACCTATTGAAGGGAATAGAGGGATTGGTGGAATAGTTGTGTATTGCTTGGGCCTCATGGGCATATATATAGGAGTACAATGATCAACTTAAAGTACAAGGCAAGGTAGGACAAATCCTAGTCTATCTCATATTTCCTAATAATCAATATACTCAACATCCCCCCCCAGGCACAACGGTAGCGAGCAGACGGTGAGACTAGAGAAGAATCCCAAGGTAAGCCAACGGTCATCCCTCCACAGTCGTAACGGTCGATGCATCGCGGAAGTTGTGGCTGGAGTGAAAACCGACGAGGTTGCTCAAGCAAGGCGGTAGCCCTTTGTGCCGATGTCGAGGTAGCCGAGAGCGTAGGGTGGTGTATCCCTGGTCGAGGTAGCCGTGCAAAGAACGCCGTGGTCGATGTCGAGTCGGGGTAGCTAGTGCCGAGGCAGTCGCCGAGGAGCCGCGGACGCAAGGAGGCGCCGAGTTAGTCATGGGGCGCAGTAGTGTCGAAAAAGTGGTGCACTGGAAAGAAGACGTAGTACGCGTCACGCCGGGGTTGCCAAGCCCGGGGACACTTCATGGATGAAAGCACACATCGGTGTTGCCAGCACCGGGCATGCGTAGACGGACGAAGACGATGTTGACGATGCGTAGCTCCAGGTTTGCCAGGCATGGGAACACACCGGGGACGAAGGCACACGTCGATGTTGCCAGCACCGGGCATGCGGAGATGAGGGACCTGCACAAGCTTTACGTCATATCGAGGAGTCGGGGTAGACGACGTCGCCGCTGGCGAGGAGCTGGTGATGGACGAAGATGAAGGAGGTGGACGGACGGCGCGGCTTGGTTGAGCGAGCTGCGGCGCCAAAGGAGAGCGGCGGCGGCGGCCTAAAGGCGGCGACGATGGAGGCCTGTCGGCAGCGGCGACGACTGGATAGGTACGTGTCGGCGATGCTTGAAGTAGGCGAAAAAAATCCGACAACGTGATGAAGACCAGCGAGGACGATGACGTTCCTGCACCAAAGGAGATGGTGGAGTGCATACCGCACTGCGCTTCTTCCATCCTGTTTGGTGAGACACCCAGCTAATGAATCTCCAGCTGCAACGACCTTTGCATACCCCGAAAGGGGTTCCAAAAGTATAATCCAACTTTTATTATGAGCTGGGATCCCTGCCATTAAATTAAGGCTTGCTAATTCCTGGGCACAGAAAATCCATTGAACCCAGAATCTAACGTAACCACCCACCATTTGTGCTGCATTGTTGTAAAGAAAGCATCCTAATTCCTACATCATAATCTATTGTTCATATATTTGGCTAACCAACCTTGATTGCTGCCTTTCCGTCCCAACGGCCACCTAAATTGGCGAATGCAATCCAAAGCGCGCATTATGAACCTTTTCCTTATAGTTAGAGAGAATAAAGAGCAAGCTTCTCTGGCCATACATCATACGAAGGACTAGCAGAAACAAACGGGCAATCATAGAATGAAATGGTATGCAGCGTACTCCCTATGTATTCGAAAGAAGGCGCGTGATTATTATTTGTTTGCATGGAAACGAAGAAAAAATGTAAGTAGTCGAAACTGTTGTTAAGAGGGTGCCAACAGTAATCCCTCATGAGTTGCGGCAACGTGACGCAGATGATTTTGTCCTCCCCTTTTCATGGCAGTTTTGGCAAACCAGAATGAAACATAGTCAGTTCTCCTTCCATCAACCAATGAAAAAAGAAATCGTCCGCATAACCTAACATGCACCAGCAACTAGCAGCGCAACAATAATACACAAATGGCGGCTGGCTTAGATAAATGACATGTCATTCTCCGCAGCTGCACTCCACCTGAAACAAAAGCCCAAGTGCCGCATTTTGTTTCGTACAATCGGTTTGGTTTGGCCCCTGCCAGGAAGCAAAAGCCGCCAGCAAGTTGCACTCTCCCTTTCCTTCACCCCACAAGAAATATCAACTTGCGCTTTTCCGGGTCCATCGGGTCGGGGGAGCCGGAACGGATGAAGCCGGGCCTTAATAATATCGTGGATCCGAGTCAGCACGCACAGGGCCGGCACACGTGGCGCCCGGACGTCCTGCCTTGGCGGTTTTAGGCCGTTGGTTGTGCGGCTGGAATTAGCCGAGATGTTTACTGCTGACTGTGCTGTCTTTAGCTTTTAGCTGGGTGTCTGATCCAATTCCAACGTGTCACTCTGCTTCGCTCGGCTGATGGCGACATTGGTGGTGGCACGAGCAGAGGGCAGAGCAGAGCAGCCTCCTCTGTCTGCTCCAGGCCGGCCGGGCAGAGCACGCTCAAGCTTGGAAGAAACTGGGATTCAACCGAATTTGCACCAAGTGTGTGGTTAGCTTGGGTAATCTTGGTGCAACGTGAAGGCTGACTGGACGAGATGTGATTGGGGCTGTGATCTTCTTGCCGGCCACTTGAGTAACTCGAGTGATTTCTCGCCTTTCAGCAGAGAGGTCAGACTTGAGAGCCAAAGGAGCAGCTACAGCCTTACAGTGTTTCTAGAAAATCAGGGAGGCTCCATTGCAAGGCAAGACAGCGTGTCCATCCTTACAGTTAGAGGGTTCGGGCTAGTGTTGTTTGGTTGCTAGGTGTGGTGTCTACTGTCTAGTCCAAGTGTGTGAGTGAG
The DNA here is from genome assembly GCF_904849725.1 of Hordeum vulgare subsp. vulgare. Classification (NCBI taxonomy): domain Eukaryota; kingdom Viridiplantae; phylum Streptophyta; class Magnoliopsida; order Poales; family Poaceae; genus Hordeum; species Hordeum vulgare. Next base: position 597,849,998 of record NC_058521.1, read on the forward strand.
TGTGTCAATCTCCTTGGGGTCAAGTTGGTAGCGACACCACCAGCTGGGGTAATGATCCAGCAGCTTCAGTAATGTTCTACGAGTAGTTTTCAAAAGTTTCAGTGGACACGGAGCCAACAAGTGCATTAACACATCCTCTCGCCATCGCCTACGCGGGCGCGGCAGAAGCCTTGCAAGATCAATGGAAAGTAAAAAAGGTTGAATAGAAGGCAATTTCTAATGTTGTGTCCGGCTTTTTCGCACGAAAAGCAAACGCACACGGTTTGTTGCCCCTTCATCATCGACCAAAAAGAATAAATTGCTTAATTTGCATCAGCACACAACAGTATAACAGAGCAACTAAGAGTCAGATACGTCATACTGTTGCGGTTTATATTGATGAATGGCATGTCATTCTCAGCTGTTGCACTCAACCTTAAATAAAAGTCCAACCACTGGTTTTTGCCTGGCACCTACCAGGAAGCAAAAGTTTTTTTGCAATGATAAAAAGAAGAAGCAAAAGATCTCTCTCAACAATAAAAAAAGAAGAAGCAAAAGATTTTACCAGAAGAAAGGAAGCAAACGACGCCAGCAAAATATCAATTTGCGCTTTTTCTGCGGCCCTCGGGTGTGGAACCCATGCCAAAACATCGTGGATTCGACTCAGCACTCACAAGGGCTTTACACGTGGCATTAGGCCATGATTGCGTCGCTGGAATTAATCGAGTGGCTTAGTGTTGTCTGGTTGCCAGGTGAGGTCTTATTTGGCTGGGTGTCTAGCTCGGGGGGGGGGGGGGGGGGGGGGGGGTAAAATTTCGTGTTTTGATCTTTTTGTGAAAGTTTAGTCAAATTTGACCCGGTCGAAATTTTTGGGAATCTGACCATTTTCCTATCGCCAGGCTCGCTGACGATAGGGTATAGCTGCCTACCATCGAGGTACTTGGCGGTAGGAAACTTATTCACGTCACGCTAAACAGGCTACCAGTAGCACGTGCAATCCTACCGTCAAAGTGTCCGGCGATAGGTGTGTATATGCACTGTATTTGTTACATAGATTTTTTTTACGATAGGATGTGTGTCCCTATTGCCACGTACCTCGGCGGTAGGCTGGTATACCTTACCGTCGTTGACTCCAGCGGATGAAAAAAAGTCAGATTTCAAAATATTTTTAAACAGGGTTAGATCCTGGCTAAACTTTTAAAAAAGGGTCAAAAGTCAGAACACTAAATTTTGCCTCGAGGAGTCCCATTCTGCTTTGGTGAGTTGATTCTACACTTGCTAGTGGCACCGGCAGCTTCTGTCTGCTACAGGTCTAGGAGAGCACAGACTGAAGCTTGAACATATTGGATTGAATTGGATTTGCCTGAGAGCGATCATTCTATCACTGCAGAGAATAGGAAGACAATATAATTATTTTTCGTACACAAATATTCAAAATTTTGCACCTAATACTATTTTAACTTTGCCATATGTGGTTTTGTTTCTATGAAATGAAACCGGGGCGAGGTCCGAGTTGATCGGAAAAAGTGGTTAACTTTGGCAATCATTCACGGCAATCTCAATCACGAATGTCGGATCTATGGTATATACTCCCTCTGTATCGAAATATAAGACGTTTAGGAAAACATCCCGACCAGGTGAAAAGTATGGAAATTACATTGCTACCCCTCCCAAGATTTGAATCCCTACCATCAGATCTTCGTCCTCCTCCAATCGCCGCCCAGCTCGCCAGTTCCAGGGCCTAGCTTGGTCCCTCCTAGCGCCTCTCCTGGTCCCTTCCAGCTAGCCTCACCTGATCCCTTCAGATCGTCGTCTTCCTCCAGCGGCGCCTTCCCTAGGCCGTCCCATATTGTCTTCTTCCTCCAGATCCCAGGGTCGGTCCCTCTAAGATCGTGGTCTTCCTCCAGATTCCAGGGCCTCCCTTGGTCAAAAGGCCTCGCCCGGTCCCTCGCCTGGCCGCCCCACTTGGTCGCCAGCTCCCCAGCTGCTTCTCTGCAATCAGAAACTATAGAGTGGTAAGCAAAATTGACAATTCAAATGTTGCTCTGAATGATGTTGCAATTGCATATGCATCTACTCCCGTTCAGTAATTGCATCCGCCCCTACATCCTCTGCCCAGCTCATCTGCTAGCTACCAGCAGCTTCTCCAGTAGCCAGCGGCAGCAGCTCCTCCGCCAGCAAGCAGCAGCTCCAGAAGCTCCTCCACCAGCCAGCGGCAGCTCCAGCAGCTCCTCCACCAGACAGCACTACAACAGCACCAGCTCATCTAGAGTTGCATGCATCATCTAGAGTTTGAAACTTTTACATTGATGTAGCAAATACATTTAGTGCATAATGAAGGTTCAGTCCAATCTAGACTACGATTTTCAGATTTGACATGTAATCCGTTTTTGTTAATAACAATGGTAGTGTTGTTTGAAGTGGTGGAGTTAAGGATGAAATCACCTGCGTTTTCTTGTGGGATTGTTCAGTTGGAAAGTTTGCATTGATGGAACGATGTTCTAATTCCATTTTGTATTTTTCATCTTCCCAACTCAGTATGTTGTTACTACACTTGCTTTGACAGAAAATGCCAATGAGTACAGGAGGTTAGCCAAATAGGAGCACTGTGTTGAATTCATTGATTCTCAGTTTGATGTCATGCTTTGTGAGAATAAAAGACGGAAAACCGAAAGCCGGAAGCTGCCTACATGCATTAGAATGCAGCCGGTTTGTTGAAGCCAGACATCGGAAGTAGCCAAGGTTGAAATTTCTGTTGGGGAACGTCGCACGGGAAACAAAAAATTTCCTACGCGCACGAAGACCTATCATGGTGATGTCCATCTACGAGAGGGGATGAGTGATCTACGTACCCTTGTAGACCGTACAGCAGAAGCGTTAGAGAACGCGGTTCATGTAGTGGAACGTCCTCACGTCCCTCGATCCGCCCCGCGAACAATCCCGCGATCAGTCCCACGATCTAGTACCGAACGGACGGCACCTCCGCGTTCAGCACACGTACAGCTCGACGATGATCTCGGCCTTCTTGATCCAGCAAGAGAGACGGAGAGGTAGAAGAGTTCTCCGGCAGCGTGACGGCGCTCCGGAGGTTGGTGATGACCTTGTCTCAGCACGGCTCCGCCCGAGCTCCGTAGAAACGCGATCTAGAGGAAAAACCGTGGAGGTATGTGGTCGGGCTGCCGTGGAAAAGTCGTCTCAAATCAGCCCTAAAACCTCCGTATATATAGGTGGGAGGGAGGGGACCTTGCCTTGGGGCTCAAGGAGCCCCAAGGGGGTCGGCCGAGTCCAAGGGGGGAGGACTCCCCCCCCTAAACCGAGTTGGACTTGGTTTGGTGGGAGGGAGTCCCCCTTCCTTCCCACCTCCTTCTTTTTTTTTCTTTCTCTTTGATTTTTATCTCTATGGCGCATAGGGCACTTGTGGGCTGTCCCACCAGCCCACTAAGAGCTGGTGTGCCTCCCTCAAGGCCTATGGGCTTCCCCGGGGTGGGTTCCCCCCCCCCCCCCCCCGGTGAACTCCCGGAACCCATTCGTCATTCCCGGTACATTCCCGGTAACTCCGAAAACCTTCCGGTAATCAAATGAGGTCATCCTATATATCAATCTTCGTTTCCGGACCATTCCGGAAACCCTCGTGACGTCTGTGATCTCAGCCGGGACTCCGAACAACATTCGGTAACCAACCATATAACTCAAATACGCATAAAACAACGTCGAACCTTAAGTGTGCAGACCCTGCGGGTTCGAGAACTATGTAGACATGACCCGAGAGACTCCTCGGTCAATATCCAATAGCGGGACCTGGATGCCCATATTGGATCCTACATATTCTACGAAGATCTTATCGTTTGAACCTCAGTTCCAAGGATTCATATAATCCCGTATGTCATTCCCTTTGTCCTTCGGTATGTTACTTGCCCGAGATTCGATCGTCAGTATCCGTATACCTATTTGAACCTCGTTTACCGGCAAGTCTCTTTACTCGTTCCGTAACACAAGATCCCGCAACTTACACTAAGTTACATTGCTTGCAAGGCTTGTGTGTGATGTTGTATTACCGAGTGGGCCCCGAGATACCTCTCCGTTCACACGGAGTGACAAATCCCAGTCTTGATCCATACTAACTCAACTAACACCTTCGGAGATACCTATAGAGCATCTTTATAGTCACCCAGTTACGTTGCGACGTTTGATACACACAAAGCATTCCTCCGGTGTCAGTGAGTTATATGATCTCATGGTCATAGGAATAAATACTTGACACGCAGAAAACAGTAGCAACAAAATGACACGATCAACATGCTACGTCTATTAGTTTGGGTCTAGTCCATCACGTGATTCTCCTAATGACGTGATCCAGTTATCAAGCAACAACGCCTTGTTCATAATCAGAAGACACTGACTATCTTTGATCAACTGGCTAGCCAACTAGAGGCTTGCTAGGGACGGTGTTTTGTCTATGTATCCACACATGTAAATGAGTCTTCATTCAATACAATTATAGCATGGATAATAAACGATTATCTTGATACAGGAATTATAATAATAACTATATTTATTATTACCTCTAGGGCATAATTCCAACAGTCTCCCACTTGCACTAGAGTCAATAATCTAGCCCTCACATCACCATGTGAATTACATTGTAATAAATCTAACACCCATACAGTTCTGGTGTTGATCATGCTTTGGCCGTGGAAGAGGTTTAGTCAGCGGGTCCGCTACATTCAGATCCGTGTGCACTTTGCATATATTCACGTCCTCTCCCTTGACGTAGTCGCGGATGAGGTTGAAGCGTCGTTTGATGTGTCTGGTCTTCTTGTGAAACCGTGGTTCCTTTGCTAAGGCAATGGCACCAGTGTTGTCACAGAACAAGGTTATTGGATTCAGTGCGCTTGGCACCACTCCAAGATCCGTCATGAACTGTTTCATCCAGACACCCTCCTTAGCCGCCTCCGAGGCAGCCATGTACTCCGCTTCACATGTAGAATCTGCTACGACGCTTTGCTTGGAACTGCACCAACTTACTGCACCCCCATTAAGAATAAATACATATCCGGTTTGCGACTTAGAGTCGTCCGGATCTGTGTCAAAGCTTGCATCGACGTAACCTTTTACGGCGAGCTCTTCGTCACCTCCATACGCGAGAAACATTTCCTTAGTCCTTTTCAGGTACTTCAGGATATTTTTGACCGCTGTCTAGTGATCCACTCCTGGATTACTCTGGAACCTACCTGCCATACTTATGGCCAGGCTAACATCCGGTCTAGTGCACAGCATCGCATACATAATAGAACCTATGGCTGAAGCATAGGGGACGGAGCGCATATGCTCTCTATCTTCATCAGTTGCTGGGCACTGAGTCTTACTCAATCTCGTACCTTGTAGAACTGGCAAGAACCCTTTCTTGGACTGTTCCATTTTGAACCTCTTCAAAACTTTATCAAGGTATGTGCTTTGTGAAAGTCCTATCAGGCGTTTTGATCTATCCCTATAGATCTTAATGCCTAGAATGTAAGCAGCTTCTCCTAGGTCCTTCATAGAGAAACTTTCATTCAAGTAATCCTTTATGCTCTCTAAAAACTCTACGTTGTTTCCAATCAGTAATATGTCATCCACATATAATATTAGAAACGCCACAGAGCTCCCACTCACTTTCTTGTAAATACAAGATTCTCCAACCACTTGTATAAACCCAAATGCTTTGATCACCTCATCAAAGCGTTTGTTCCAACTCCGAGATGCTTGCACCAGTCCATAAATGGATCGCTGGAGCTTGCACACCTTGTTAGCATTCTTAGGATCGACAAAACCTTCGGGTTGTATCATATACAATTCTTCCTTAAGGAAACCGTTAAGGAACACCGTTTTGACATCCATCTGCCAGATTTCATAATCGAAAAATGCAGCTATTGCTAACATGATTCTGATGGACTTAAGCATCGCTACGGGTGAGAAAGTCTCATCGTAGTCAACTCCTTGAACTTGTGAAAAACCCTTTGCCACAAGTCGAGCTTTATAAATGGTTACATTGCCGTCAGCGTCCGTCTTTTTCTTAAAGATCCATTTGTTCTGAATGGCCTTGCGGCCCTCAGGCAGTACCTCCAAAGTCCACACTTTGTTCTCATACATGGATCCTATCTCGGACTTCATGGCTTCCAGCCATTTGTTGGAATCTGGGCCCACCATTGCTTCTTCATAATTCGCAGGTTCATTGTTGTCTAACAACATGATTGATAAGACGGGATTACCGTACCACTCTGGAGCAGCACGTGATCTCGTCGACCTGCGTGGTTCAACAGAAACTTGAACTGGAGTTTCATGATCATCATCATTAACTTCCTCCTCAACCGGCGTCGCAATGACAGAGGTTTCCCCTTGCCCTGCACCACCATCCAGAGGGATGAGAGGTTCGACAACCTCGTCAAGTTCTATCTTCCTCCCACTCAATTCTCTCGAGAGAAACTCCTTCTCGAGAAAAGCTCCGTTTTTAGCAACAAACACTTTGCCCTCGGATTTGAGATAGAAGGTGTACCCAACTGTCTCTTTTGGGTAACCTATGAAGACGCACTTTTCCGCTTTGGGTTCCAGCTTTTCAGGCTGAAGCCTTTTGAGATAAGCATCGCATCCCCAAACTTTAAGAAACGACAACTTTGGCCTTTTGCCATACCACAGTTCGTATGGTGTCGTCTCAACGGATTTTGATGGTGCCCTATTTAAAGTGAATGCAGATGTTTCTAATGCATAACCCCAAAATGATAACGGCAAATCAGTAAGAGACGTCATAGACCGCACCATCTCTAATAGAGTACGATTACGACGTTCGGACACACCATTACGCTGTGGTGTTCCAGGCGGTGTTCACTGTGAAACAATTCCACATTGTCTTAAGTGAGCACCAAACTCGAAACTCAGATATTCACCCCCACGATCAGACCGTAGGAACTTGATCTTCTTGTTACGATGATTTTCCACTTCACTCTGAAATTGCTTGAACTTTTCAAATGGTTCAGACTTGTGCTTCATCAAGTAGACATAACCATATCTACTTAAATCGTCAGTGAAGGTGAGAAAATAACGATATCCGCCGCGTGCCTCCACGCTCATCGGACCACACACATCGGTATGTATGATTTCCAACAAGTCACTTGCACGCTCCATTGTTCCTGAGAACGGAGTCTTAGTCATCTTGCCCATGAGGCATGGTTCGCACGTGTCAAGTGAATCAAAGTCAAGTGACTCCAAAAGTCCATCAGCATGGAGTTTCTTCATGCGCTTTACACCAATATGACCTAAGCGGCAGTGCCACAAAAATATGGCGCTATCATTGTTAACTCTAACTCTTTTGGTCTCAATGTTATGTATATGCGTATCGTTATCAAGATTCAATATGAACAATCCTCTCACATTCGGTGCATGACCATAAAAGATGTTACTCATAGAAATAGAACAACCATTATTTTCTGACTTAAAAGAGTAACCGTCTCACAATAAAAAAGATCCAGATATAATGTTCATGCTCAACGCAGGCACTAAATAGCAATGATTTAAGTTCATCACTAATCCTGACGGTAACTGAAGTGACACTGTGCCGACGGCGATTGCATCAACCTTGGAACCATTTCCTACGCGCATCGTCACTTCATCTTTTGCCAGCCTTCTCCTATTCCGCAGTTCCTGTTTCGAGTTGCAAATATGAGCAACAGAACCGGTATCGAATACCCAGGCACTACTACGAGAGCCGGTTAAGTACACATCAATAACTTGTATATCAAATATACCTGATTTTTCTTTGGCCGCCTTCTTATCAGCCAGATACTTGGGGCAGTTGTGCTTCCAGTGACCCATACCCTTGCAATAGTAACACTTCGTTTCAGGCTTAGGTCCAGCTTTGGGTTTCTTCGTTGGATTGGCAACAGGCTTGCCGCTCTTCTTCGAATTTCCCTTCTTGCCTTTGCCGTTTCTCTTGAAACTAGTGGTCTTATTCACCATCAACACTTGATGCTCTTTACGGAGTTCAGACTCTGCGACTTTCAGCATCGCAAACAACTCGCCGGGAGACTTGTTCATCCCTTGCATGTTGTAGTTCAACACAAAGCCTTTATAGCTTGGCGGCAGTGATTGAAGGATTCTGTCAGTGATAGCTTCTTGCGGGAGTTCAATCCCCAGCTCAGCTAGACGGTTTGAGTACCCAGACATTTTGAGCACATGTTCACTGACAGACGAGTTTTCCTCCATCTTGCAAGCATAGAATTTATCGGAGGTCTCATACCTCTCGATCCGGGCGTTCTTCTGAAAGATAAACTCCAACTCCTGGAACATCTCAAATGCTCCATGACGCTCAAAGCGACGTTGAAGTCCCGGTTCTAAGCCATACAAGACTGCACATTGAACTATTGAGTAGTCCTCCTTACGTGCTAACCAAGCGTTCTTAACATCCTGATCAGCCGTAGCGGGTGGTTCATCTCCTAACGCAGCATTAAGGACATAATCCTTCTTCCCAGCTTGTAAGATTAGCTTAAGATTACGAGCCCAGTCTACAAAGTTGCTTCCATCATCTTTCAACTTAGCTTTCTCTAGGAACGTATTAAAATTCAGGATGACTGTCGCGTGAGCCATGATCTACAACACAAATATATTCAAAGTGGATTTAGACTATGTTCAAGATAATTAGAGTTTAAATTAATCAAATTATTCGCTAAACTCCCACTCAAAAAGTACATCTCTCTAGTCATTTGAGTGGTTCATGATCCACTTACACTAGCTCAAGTCCGATCATCACGTGAGTTGAGTATAGTTTCAGTGGTAAGCATCCCTATGCTAATCATATCATCTATATGATTCATGATCGACCTTTCGGTCTCATGTGTTCCGAGGCCATGTCTGCACATGCTAGGCTCGTCAAGCTTAACCCGAGTGTTCCACGTGCGCAACTGTTTTGCACCCGTTGTATGTGAACGTTGAGTCTATCACACCCGATCATCACGTGGTGTCTCGAAACGACGAACTGTAGCAACGGTGCACAGTCGGGGAGAACACAATTTCGTCTTGAAATTTTAGTGAGAGATCACCTCATAATGCTACCGTCGTTCTAAGCAAAATAAGGTGCATAAAAGGATTAACATCACATGCAATTCATAAGTGACATGATATGGCCATCATCACGTGCTTCTTGATCTCTATCACCAAAGCACCGGCACGATCTTCTTGTCACCGGCGCCACGCCATGATCTCCATCAACGTGTTGTCATCGGGGTTGTCGTGCTACTCATGCTATTACTACTAAAGCTACATCCTAGCAAAATAGTAAACGCATCTGCAAGCACACACGTTAGTATAAAGACAACCCTATGGCTCCTGCCGGTTGCCGTACCATCGACGTGCAAGTCGATATTTCTATTACAACATGATCATCTCATACATCCAATATATCACATCACATCATTGGCCATATCACATCACAAGCATACCCTGCAAAAACAAGTTAGACGTCCTCTAATTTTGTTGTTGCATGTTTTACGCGGTGACCATGGGTATCTAGTAGGATCGCATCTTACTTACGCAAACACCACAACGGTTATATATGAGTTGCTATTTAACCTCATCCAAGGACCTCCTCGGTCAAATCCGATTCAACTAAAGTTGGAGAAACCGACACTTGCCAGTCAACTTTGAGCAAAGGGGGTTACTCGTAGCGATGAAACCAGTCTCTCGTAAGCGTACGAGTAATGTCGGTCCAAGCCGCTTCAATCCAACAATACCGCGGAATCAAGAAAAGACTAAGGAGGGCAGCAAAACGCACATCACCGCCCACAAAAACTTTTGTGTTCTACTCGAGAAGACATCTATGCATGAACCTAGCTCATGATGCCACTGTTGGGGAACGTCGCACGGGAAACAAAAAATTTCCTACGCGCACGAAGACCTATCATGGTGATGTCCATCTACGAGAGGGGATGAGTGATCTACGTACCCTTGTAGACCGTACAGTAGAAGCGTTAGAGAACGCGGTTGATGTAGTGGAACGTCCTCACGTCCCTCGATCCGCCACGCGAACAATCCCGCGATCAGTCCCACGATCTAGTACCGAACGGACGGCACCTCCGCGTTCAGCACACGTACAGCTCGACGATGATCTCGGCCTTCTTGATCCAGCAAGAGAGACGAAGAGGTAGAAGAGTTCTCCGGCAGCGTGACGGCGCTCCGGAGGTTGGTGATGACCTTGTCTCAGCAGGGCTCCGCCCGAGCTCCGCAGAAACGCGATCTAGAGGAAAAACCGTGGAGGTATGTGGTCGGGCTGCCGTGGAAAAGTCGTCTCAAATCAGCCCTAAAACCTCCGTATATATAGGTGGGAGGGAGGGGACCTTGCCTTGGGGCTCCTTGAGCCCTTCCTTCCCACCTCCTTCTTTTTTTTCTTTCTCTTTGATTTTTATCTCTATGGCGCATAGGGCACTTGTGGGCTGTCCCACCAGCCCACTAAGAGCTGGTGTGCCTCCCTCAAGGCCTATGGGCTTCCCCGGGGTGGGTCCCCCCCCGGTGAACTCCCGGAACCCATTCGTCATTCCCGGTACATTCCCGGTAACTCCGAAAACCTTCCGGTAATCAAATGAGGTCATCCTATATATCAATCTTCGTTTCCGGACCATTCCGGAAACCCTCGTGACGTCTGTGATCTCATCCGGGACTCCGAACAACATTCGGTAACCAACCATATAACTCAAATACGCATAAAACAACGTCGAACCTTAAGTGTGCAGACCCTGCGGGTTCGAGAACTATGTAGACATGACCCGAGAGACTCCTCAGTCAATATCCAATAGCGGGACCTGGATGCCCATATTGGATCCTACATATTCTACGAAGATCTTATCGTTTGAACCTCAGTTCCAAGGATTCATATAATCCCGTATGTCATTCCCTTTGTCCTTCGGTATGTTACTTGCCCGAGATTCGATCGTCAGTATCCGTATACCTATTTGAACCTCGTTTACCGGCAAGTCTCTTTACTCGTTCCGTAACACAAGATCCCGCAACTTACACTAAGTTACATTGCTTGCAAGGCTTGTGTGTGATGTTGTATTACCGAGTGGGCCCCGAGATACCTCTCCGTTCACACGGAGTGACAAATCCCAGTCTTGATCCATACTAACTCAACTAACACCTTCGGAGATACCTATAGAGCATCTTTATAGTCACCCAGTTACGTTGCGACGTTTGATACACACAAAGCATTCCTCCGGTGTCAGTGAGTTATATGATCTCATGGTCATAGGAATAAATACTTGACACGCAGAAAACAGTAGCAACAAAATGACACGATCAACATGCTACGTCTATTAGTTTGGGTCTAGTCCATCACGTGATTCTCCTAATGACGTGATCCAGTTATCAAGCAACAACACCTTGTTCATAATCAGAAGACACTGACTATCTTTGATCAACTGGCTAGCCAACTAGAGGCTTGCTAGGGACGGTGTTTTGTCTATGTATCCACACATGTAAATGAGTCTTCATTCAATACAATTATAGCATGGATAATAAACGATTATCTTGATACAGGAATTATAATAATAACTATATTTATTATTGCCTCTAGGGCAAATTCCAACAATTTCTTCACTGTGTTCTACAAGGCTACAAGTCTAAAAAAGTGAGCATAGGGAGGAGGGAAATCAAAGGAAGGATTTTTTTTGAATGGTCTCGTTAATCCAAAATCCAAACTTGTACACAGAAACACACCTATGCATGGGGGCTACCAGTCCATAATCTGCAAGTGAATATTGATGCTATTTTGCAGGCTATCATCAGTATTTTGGTTCATACTTGCTACCACATCTTTTAATGTATAACATGTGTTTGTATGGCAGCCAAGCGTGATTGAATAGAACAGGTGCACCAACACATGTTGACGTATAAGGACGCTGAATGTGAATGTGATATCACTCAAGTTGTAGGAGTTTCAGTCAATATCACTCTTTTTAGACTTTCTCACGGTGATAGATATGTTCAGAAAGATAACTCTGTTTGTTATTAGGAAGTGTCTAAGTGATATTTTGGTACAACACAATCATGAATCTTATGGGACATATACATTATGCATTATAATTATATTTTAACAATGCCCGTACGTTGATTGTGTTGTACCAAAATATCACATGAAGTTGGTGATGGAGACACAATGAAGTCGTATCAGACTATATTATGTCTAGCATGTATTGTACGACATGTATGGCGATGCCATTGTCAAATAAGGCCGGTGGGAGGATTTGTCAATCTATTTCATAGTCTTATTATAGGTTGGAGTTAGGTTATGTAAACATTTTGCACAACATCTGCTGTCCAGAAGAAGTTTTTTCTGTGTTAGCTTGTTGTCCCATTTTTAGGCAACATTAGCACAAGTATCTTACTTTCGTATGTGGTTCTAATTGTTCTTTCATTGTTCCCAATTCTCCTTTTGCTAGGATGGAAGTTCATGTAATCTTCAATAGCAATATTATGAATGGGAGTTCACGATGTGCAATGGCAGTGGTGTCACTTCTTTTCGTTTGAAAAGTAGATATTGTAATTATATAGAATCAATTATCATATTATAGTTATTTGTGGCTTTTTTTTTAATGTTCAAAAGTATCTTTGGAGGAAAATTATTCATTGGGATTTAGATCCATACAAAGCAGGGGGTGGGAAGAAAGGGAGGAGGTTATGATGCCTTAACTTCTTGTGTTATAAGGCCCAAGAGATATAATATTTAAAACAATAGTTTGGGGGCCAATAAATCAATGGTAAATACATATTCTATGTTCTAGAATAAAATGATTATTATTTACTGCCTCCGTTCGGAAATACTTGTCATAAGAATATATGTATCTAGATGTATTTTAGTTCTAGATACATTCTTTTTTATTCATTTTTCCGATAAGTAATTCTGGACGGAGGGAGTATTTGTTTAGTATGCAATCAAGGTGCTCACCATAGTAGTAGCGGTGGATGTGAAAAGAAGTTCGACAATATCAGTTGATGTGTATAATGATTCACAAGGACATATAGATGTTAAACCACTATAATATTTATGTCTCCGTAGCAATGCACATGATTTAATTTGGGTGATGAGGCATGCATAATCAAGTGCGCAATCCTGAAACTAAAATCAATTTTCGTTGAGAGTAAGCAACTCACTTCTATGACACACCAACAATAAACCCACACTGCATTTTGTGGTCTATCCTGGATTGTGGCGACCGCCCAAAGTTATCATGTAATCATGCTCTAAATACCATCATGCCGGTATGTATAGTCTAGAACATGTACATGGAATTATAATGAGGATGCAAAAAAGGAGTAAAATCGGTCTTTGTACCTCAAGGTATCTATATATATCTAATTAAAATTCATATTTATTTTTTTGCCAGTGAATTGAATCCTTTAAGTGTGTAAAACTGAACCAAAATGCCATCAGTAGACTACACCGAGCCCACAACCAAAATTCCATATCTCCCAAGCCCCCGACTCTCGTTCCATCGCCGCCGCCTCGACCCCATACTCCTCAGCTGCACACCACCTCCTAGCCCATGTCTCAAACTGCCATCGTTCCCCTTTTGTTTGCTTCGTGGTCGTGGTGGTCATAGACCTGGTCGTCGGCACCCCGTTCGCCGCCCCGCTCGCATCTCGACTGCTACCATCGTAGCTTGAGGGATTAGTACTCCCATGATATGTCATGCTAGGAGTATCATCACGAGCGCCGACATGGTCGCTACTCTCGCACATATCTCCTCGTACCTCGCTGCCAGTAGGCAATTTTAGCTTTGTGAGTTTCTTCAGCGATGTGAGACGCATGGTTAAACATGTGGTTTTGGTTCTGGCTAGCTTGATCATCATCCGTCATGTGTGATGATGAGCAACGCTAAATGGAGTGGCTCTACTTGCCCGTGCGTTGACACAATTTACTTGATATTTAACGCGAGTAAATTGGATGTATGACATGTTCTTTGTGGAAGCTATTATTAATGTCTAGCATATTCATATTTTGTCCCGTGACAACGTACGGGCATTCAACTAGTTCTTACCAGAGGTTGTTATACCCCTAATATTCCAGAAATGGCAATTCATGTAAACAAGGTTTCCTTGGGGTTCAACTTTTTTATCGCTACTGTTCGGTTAGTGGCCCTGTGTTTGATCGGTTAATTTGAGGAGTTTAGATGTATCTACCGAGTTAAGAGGGTCAAAAATCGCATAAAACCACTCGCAAAAATAAATAAAAAATAATCGCATACAACAACACACCGAGAAAATAAAAGACACAGCAGCAACTCATGCACAACTACCTTGCAGGGCCAGCCCATGTGCTCCGCGCCATAGGCAGCAGGCCAGCGTGAGTAGGCCATCCGGCATACAAGTTTGAATGGATGTCCCAAATTGTCATTTCCCTTTTGGCATCGAGATTTGGGTTCATCAATTTACAAAGATGGAGTAGAGCAGATTAAGACAGGCGAGGAAAACATAGGCCGAGTCTTTCGAAGCAAGACCGCATATATTTTATGTCGATCATGTGCGTCTTGCCATGGCTGGTTGTTTTGGCAGTGCAAGTTGCAAGTTGCTTCGTACTCCCTCCGTTTTAAAATATAAGACCTTTTAGAAATTTCATCATTATTGAAAGATTATATATGAAGTAAAATGAGTGAATATATACTCTAAAATACGTCTATGTACATCCGTATGTAGTTCATAATGCAATCTCTAAAAGGTCTTATATTTAACGCACCGTCAGCCAACTGCAGACTCTACTAGTCTTCACTCTTGTGGTTTCCTCTTCCTTTTTCTTTTTACAAAGTTGGATCTATACTAATCTACTACCCTGTGTTCGACCTTTTTTTTTCCTAAAAAACTTGAAAATACTACTGTATGATCCATGATCTTCATAACGCATCTGAAATCTGAACCACAACACACAACTCTGCATCTTGAGATATATGCACCCATCTCCATTCCACGGAATAATCAAGAGAGCGGGGAGGAATGGAGGGCGCGGCGCAGCTCGTGTCCACCGTGGGGCAGCTGGTGGGCGAGGAGTACCGGCAAGTCCGCGGCGTCGGCCGCCAGGTGGCTGAGCTCAGGGACGAGCTGGCCACCATGAACGCCATCCTCCGCATGCACTCTGAAGCTGACGAGGGCGCCGTTGACCACTTCATCCGGGAGTGGATGAAGCAGGTGCGCGAGCTCGCCTACGACGCGGAGGACTGCGTCCACCTCTACATCTTCCGCATCCGGTGCCGGTCGAGAGACCGCTTCCTCGTCTGGTCCAAACGCATGCTGGCCACGATTTTCCCTCGCCGTCGACTGGCCCGCGACATCAACGCGCTCCGCGCTCGTGCCGTTGTCATCAGCGAGCGACATGCGCGTTACGGCGTCAGCCGTGAGGCGCTGTGCCGCTCTTCTTCTCTAGCCGCTCCAGCGCCGCCGGTGTCCCGGCATGTGTTGGGCAGGGCAAACGACCCTGATGAGTTTGTCGGCATCACTGAGCAGGCTAACACCCTCGCGGCGAAGGTGAAATCGGTGAGCAACGACGAGAGCGACATGAATCTCAAAGTGTTCTCCATAGTGGGGTTCGGAGGGCTCGGGAAGACTACGCTGGCCATGGAGGTGTGCCGACAACTGGAGCCGGAGTTCCAACGCCAAGCGCAAGTGTCCGTGTCCCAGGCGTTCGGCGGCACTAAGGATCTCAAGGAATTGCTCAAGCGTGTGCTTCAGCAGATCGTGAAGCCAAAAGCAGATAACGCGGAAGGCATCAAGGAAGAGGATCCCCTAGTTGGCATCAACGAGATGGGTGTAGACAACCTCACCGACAAGCTCAAGGAGGTTCTCAAGGACATGAGGTATACACTATACACACACAAACTATATGTAAACACATGCATACACACATACTGCATATCTCAATCTACCAGTTTCTCTTCTTCTTCTTCTTCTTTCACTTTCTTTGACAACCAGTCTATCTTAGTCCGGTTAAGAAAAGATGTATTTTTGAGAAGTGGTTAAAAAAAGATTGGAGACGTGCTTTCGTAACAACCCTATATTCACCTGAAAAGGAGAGTTTCGTGCTAAAACTAACCATGATTACAATGATAAGAAGGGGAAGTAGTTTGTAACAAAAAGAACATATGGTTTCTCTAATAGAAAGGCCTTACACAATGCAGTTTCCACTTATACCTCATGGATCCCGACCAAAACCGTATAAACAAACACCAACAAATTCTTCGTCCACTTATACATTGGAGTTTTCACTTTTACATTTTTTTACTTTTTTTTGTTTTCTTACTAATTATTTGTTTTGTTTAAATTTTCTTTTTTCTACTTCTGTTTTGCCAGTATACATAAACACCTATGTTATAGACATTTGTTTTCAAACACACTAATATAATAGTTTGTGTCTACTTGTTTTCATTTTCTTTTTGCAATAAATACTAAACATTTTCACTGAAACACATATATTTAATAGATTTTTTAGATTTTTGTATTTCTCACATGGTCAATATCTCCGCTGTTTAGAACAAAAATATATAATGTTGGTGGGATAATCAAAAGACATGCATGGGATTAGTAGTGATGTTAGATTATTTTCCTAACTGGCTATGGAAAATGGATAAGTGTGAAGATTTTGGGATGCATTATAATATTGTTTGATCTACGGCGTTTAGATAATTCTTTATTTTAGGTTGTTGAAAGTAGTATTTTTATTTTCTAAATCTTGATAGCTTGCTTTGCAATGTTTTACAGCAAGATTGATAGCAATTATATGCTTTGCAATCTTGTTTTCACTTTCAGCTTTTCATTGGCAATCATATGCAAAAATAATAGTCTTTCGGTAGATTAATAATAATTATTCACTAGCCATCCTATGGCGATTAAACATTTCTCCTTGACCTATACAAAAACCACCCTGTGTTTGCCAAGTCAATTCTTTTTCTTGCGGGGCCGTCTCAATTCCTTCTATAGGATGCCAATAAGGTGTTGGTGTCGAATGGAGTATCATTATGATATAGTGCAGTTGTGTATTGTGCAAAATATGAAGTTGGTTAACATGTACTCCCTCCGTTTCTAAATATAAAAATAACACAATTTCTTGGTGAACGAATATATAGCAAAATAACTACGACAATACGGGCTATGTCCACGAAAGACTACCACTTTTCGTTGTCTTTAAAAAAACTACCAAAAAATTGGTTCATTATTTCAAAAAAACTAAGTGACTAAACCGTTAACTTTTAACCGTGATTATGACAACGCTGGCCCACCCTTCAGGTATGATGTGGTAACACCGTTAGCTTTGACTATAAGGTGGACTGTTATGACAAGTGGAGCCCACATGTCGGTCCTGTATTTTTTCCACAAAAGCAATCAGGTCCTTGTATTGTTTTCTAAAAAAAGCAATTGTGTCCCTGTATTTTTTGAAAAAAATCAAAAGCGGTCCGGTCCTACTTCGCGTGCCCCCGGTGAGCTCGTGAGGCGCTCATCCATGTCGTCGCGTCGGAGCACCAGCTCGTCGCTAGGAGCACCGACAAGGAGGAGGGCGGCACCTGCACGTGTCCGACAATAGCAGGAGGGAGCTAACCATGACGGCAGGGCGGCTGCCCATGGCATGCGGCGGTGTCTACCGGTGGCCATGGCGCGCGCGGCGACGGGGTGCTGCCCATGATGCACGGTGTCGACTGCCCATAGTGCCCGTGGTGTGGGTGGGGGTCCCAAGGCCATAGTGTGCGCGACGGTTGACTATGGCGCACGGCTGGCTATGGCCTTGGCTTTGCAAGGCGTGGGGTTGGGCGGCGGGCGCGCCGGCCTTGGTGCTGGCCGTCCGTGGCTGCGTTGGCTCTGGCTTGGGACTCAGGAGAGATATAAAGTAAACAGGGAAGAAAGTGGAGAGGAAGAAGAGAGGGCTTACATATGGGTCCTACATGTAAGTTAGCGGTCAAATAGTCAACGAGCCGTCCGTTTAGGGGCGGCCCCGACCCGTCATAAACCGGATCAATTTTTAATCACATGGTCATTTGATTTTTCTTAAACTGCGAATCAATTTGTGATAGTTTTTTAAAAGATTAAGAAAAGTGGTAGTTTTTTGTAGACATAGCCTGTAATGTGGTGATTTTTTGCTATATACTCCTTGGTGAACATTTACTTTTTGGTGTTTGATGTCAATTCACAAGAGGTGTAGCCTGCCAAGAAGCTATTCTTGATCCATGCATTTCATCCTAAGTATTTACAGCATAAGCTTTTGAATATTCATGGTATCTCCTTGTTATACTTTCTCCTTCAGCTCGAGTACAAGAGTTTGTGCATGAGCGGCACAATAATGTCTTCCAATATATCACGTACGTGTGCTGATCTAATTAACGGCAATTGCCGGGATAAAAAAATGCACAGTTCAATCTGGCAATAGTTTTAGTTAACAAAGTGTGGCTGATTTATCTTCATAATTACATCTAAGAACCTTCAAAACTGGACTTATTAAGAATCTTCAAGTGACCCATATGATGAACCTTTATTAGTGACTCCGTTCCTAAATATAAGTCTTTTTGGAGTTTCTACTAGAAAACTACGTATGGATGTATATAGACATACATTAAAATATAAATTCACTCATTTTGTTTTGTATGTAGTCTTTTAGTGGAATTTCTAAAAAGACTTATATTTAGGAACGGAGGGAGTAGATGATTATAGGTGTTCATATTATGTGATTACTACAATAGAACATAAAGTTAATTCAACACTAAAATTTGATAATATTGCATGAATCTATATAAAACTTCAACATCAATTATCTTGTGTCTTGAAATAATGAGTTAGCTGATATCACATCTTTGTAAATGCCCTCTGTGTGTTATTAAGGAACACATTTCTACTCATTATACCACTTATTAAAAAGAATGTAAGGCTTCGTGTTTAACTTTTCTTCCCACTATCCCTTCGTCAACATTCCCAGTATGATAATTAATGACCTTAATTTACTTACCTTCTAAACCAAGTTCACTTGAATTCACTTACCAAACTTCTAAAATATAAGGTAAATCACAGACAGGATGTGACAAATATTTATTTCTTAAATCGCATTAATATGGGCAGGTAAATCACAAGCTAATGTATTAGAATATTTATTTCTCATTGCAATGCATGAGCATTATCCTAGTATTCATAATGGAGGTAGCTATCACTTTTCATGCATTCTACTCCCTCCGTTCCTAAATATAAATCTTTTAAGATATTTCACTAGAAGTCTACATACGAAACAAAATGAGTGAATCTACACTCTAAAGTATGTCTATATACATCCGTATGTACTTCACTAGTGAAATCTCTTTAAAGACTTATATTTAGGAACGGAGGGAGTAATTAATATTGAACTCCTATTACAAACCAGGTACCTCATTGTGGTCGATGATGTATGGACAGTAACAGCATGGGATGTAATCAAATCCAAGTTGCCAGAGAACGGCAGCAGTAGCAGGATCATTGTGACCACTCGGATAGAGACTGTGGCAGCCTCATGCAGTGAGGCTAGTAGTGTTGATGAAGATTACATTTATAGGATCAAGCCCCTCGAGTGGGAAGACTCCAAAAGGTTGTTCCTCAATAGAGCATTTGGTTCCAAGAATGCCTCTTGCCCCATGGATTTGGAAGCTGAAATGTGCAAAATTCTAAATAAATGTGGTGGACTGCCAATGGCCATTATAAGCATTGCTAGCATCTTGGCGAGCTATAGATCATCGGAGAGCAAAGATATGTGGAAAAGAGTCCGCAAGTCGATTGGTGCTCACATGGAGAGCCACCCTACGCTTGAGGGGATGAGGCAGGTAATAACTCTCAGCTATAATCACCTGCATCATTACCTCAAGGGTTGCATGATGTACCTCAGCATTTTCCCGGAAGATTATGTCATCATCAAGGATCGACTTTTGAAGAGATGGATCGCAGAAGGACTGATTGCTGAGATCCGAGGTTTGACCTTAATGGAGGTTGCAGAAACCTACTACAATGAGTTGGTGAGTAGGTGCATGATTGATCGGGCAGTTGACATTGTGACCTACTATGATGGGAGGGTGGAGACGTGCAGGGTACATGACATGGTGCTTGAGGTCATGGTGTCCAAGTTCCTGGAGGCTAACTTTGTTAGTCTAGTAGGTGGCCCGTACGAAGGGATGTCGTATGATAGGATTCGCCGCCTATCCATCCATGGCGGAGAAGACATAACCGAGCACTCCTCATCCATCAAAACTGGTAAGAATGGCATCGAGGGGATGAACATGCAGCATGTCCGATCACTGAGCATGTTTGACCTCGAAGGTCACAAGAAGGTGCTTGATCGTCTGGGCAAGTTCACCCTGCTCAGGGTACTGGACTTGGAAGATTGCAAGGACATAAAATACGAGCACTTGAGAGATGTCTGCCGGATGTACCTACTAAGGTTCTTGAACTTGAAAGGTACAGCTATCAATAAGATGCCTCCAGTGATTGGTGAGCTAGAAAATTTGGAGACCCTTGATGTACGTGGGACGCACCTTGAAGATCTACCGGAAACGGTGTCAAAGCTACAGAAACTTGAACAGCTGCAGATATCGAACCGAGGTAACAACAGTGGTTGGATTGCACGCCGGGGCATGGGTAGGATGAAGGCGCTACGTATGGTGAATAAGGTAATCCTCAGGTGTGATGCTAGCGCTGCCCAGGAGATCGGTGAACTGCAACAACTGAGAGAGCTAGGCATCTTCGTGAACATCACCGGCGGAACTGGCGTCAGCGATTCCCTTGTCCAGAATGCTAACCAAAAGCTCGCCGAGTCCCTCGGCAAGATGTGTTCCCTCCGGTGGCTCAACATTAACAGCGATAGTTGGGACAAGGATGCATTGGACTTTTTACACGACATCAAGTCGCCGCCGCGGCTCCTCCAGTATCTTCGGATCGGCGCCTGCATTAACAAGCTGCCCGACTGGATGGGGTCACTGAATAATCTTATTGAGCTTTTCATTGCTTGGACATACTTTGTTGGCGACCAGCTATACGGCCCGGTATGTAAGCTGCCCAATCTGAAGCGCATCAACCTGGAGGCGTTCTACTACAAGGATACAGAGCTGGTTGCACAGCCTGCCCACACCTTTCCGGCGCTCAAGGACCTGTACGTGAACTTCGACATCGACGACATGGAAGTCCTCCGGTTCCAGAAAGAAGCCATGATAAAGCTCGAGACACTCTCAGTAAGGTTTTATAACAGAGAGTCCAAGACAGTCGCTGGCATCCAGCACCTGGCCAGCCTTAAGGAGGTGCAGCTCGCTGGTACGAGGCACAACCCTGCGTTGGACCTTGCACTGGAGCAGCTCAAGGCAGCGAATCAGAACCGCCCAAGATCAAATCTGATCAAGGTTGCTGTGAAGTACGAGTGATCACTCTCTTCTTGTCGCTCTGCTTACTGCAGGTGAGGAAGCTAGAAAATAAATCCGATGGTGTCATCTCTATTACAAATAAACAACACTTAGTGCTAATTTCGCAGGATCTAGTGAAGGATTTGCCAAAGTCGCTGGGTCAGCTGACCCCAGCCCCATAGAAGCAGCTCCGTCCCTGGCTTACCGTAGCTTCAGCTTATTCTGGTTCATTACTTGTTTCAAAGAGCAGGAGTTAGTTGCAGAAAACATCGACATTGAAGGCTAAGGGCCTGTTTGGTTCATGACTAACTTTACCACAACTAATCTTAGACAAAGTGTGGCTAACAAAATGGACACCACAAGTGTGGCAAGATTTGACAAAAAATTAAGTGTATGACATGTGGACCATATAACTAGGAAAGTGTGGCAAGCCACAAGTATGGCAATGAACCAAACACATGCCTAAGGTATTGTGGCATGACTAAGGTTAGGCATGGCAACCTTATGCTGGGAACCAAACAGCCCCTGATATTGCAGAAACCACACTTCTACACTTTTATGTCAAAAAAACACTAATTCTGAGCCTAATTTTTTGTAAAAACACTAGTGGACGGCTTAGACCACTTTAAACACGATCATGACAGGTGGGTCCCGCAAATGATGACATGACGTAACGGTTCGCAGTAGACATCGCTGGCTCTGTAATTTTCTGAATTTACAAAACAATCCCTGTAATTTACAGGGGCATCCTTCACTCAAACACAAAAAAACAATCAGCCCCAACTTGTCGGGCAGAGCAACCGCGCGCCGACCATGGAGTCCTGTCGTCGGCGAGGGGTGCGTCGTCGAAGGAACACGCCGCCACAGATGATCCACAGCAGCAGCGGTCGAGGACCTCGTCTGGGTCATGCGGCGGGGCGTGCTCGCGGGGCTCTACCTGGTGGCCATCGACAGCTGCGACGTGCGGTCCTCGCTGCTGCCGTTAGGGATGCTTTGGCTGGGGATGGTTTGGCTGCCCAGATGCAGGGTTGATGACCCCGTCTGGCCGTGCTCCAGCGGACAGGGGAACCAACGGGGTCGTGCGCCGACGGCCACGGACCTCGTACAGGCATCCATGGGCACGAGCAAACCCTCGACCAAGTATCGCACACACACCTCCAGCTTCTTGCTGGCGGCGGCTAGTGCAGTGCCCGAGGTGTGTGTTGGTACTTGGTAAGTTGGCAGTGACACCAGCTGTTGTAGATGGAGCAGCAAAGCCAGAGCACATCAAACTGCATCTGCAACTCTGGATCAAGGGTGCCTGACTGCCTATTGCGTGGACGGCGAACAACTCTAGGAGCACCTTGTATTACTCTTGACCCATATAGTCTGATTTGATAGGACTAGGGGGTGTTATCTTTCACGGAAGGTCCCGAACCTAGATACATCGTGTGTTTCGTACCGCTTGTCCCAACGTGTGCATCTGTTTATGGTCAATGAATGATTTGTGCTCAGAAAATACCCAGGCCCACATGTACGGTGTGCGATTCTACAAATTGACTTTGGAAAATGTTTGAAATCAATGGTCTTACTCCCTTCATTTTTATATATAAGACCACTATCAAAATTATAATTTGCATATATACAAGGCCATTAACACTAATCGAGGCAATATTAATGGTGTTTGCTTGGAAGTATTATCAAAGGAGGACATTAATTATCCCTTGCATGCATGCATAAGTGAGGCCATTGCCTTGATATGCATGAGAAAGAAAAATACACATTAATTTACATAGTAAAATAAGGAGACAAGTTGTCTTACAACATTGACTTATAAGTCATTAACTTTTGTCTTGGTATCTGTAATGTGGGATTGTTGCCTTGTATATAAAAATGGAGGGAGTATTTCTCTCTGAAATGGAGGGAGTATTTCTCTCTGAAATCAACCGGGTCCTGAAGCGCCGTCAACTCGTTAGTAGCACGCCGTCCTAGCGCGACCCACGTGCTTCTGGGACCCACCTGTTGCCTCATCTACCTTATCCTTCTCTCTCGGTCAAGTAGTCTTCTTCCTTCGGTTTCCCCTCCCCATTCGTATCCAGCTTTACCGACAAGAACCATGAGAGAGACTGAAATTGGATGCTGCTGAGATCCATGTCCAAACCGTCGCTGCAAGCCGCCACTGATGCTGCAAGACAAGGCGCTGTCATCGCTCCCAGCCACACGAGTGCGAGATCGAGGCTCGGCTACTACCCAACCACTACCAGCGCACCGGCGTGCGAGATGGGCTTGGCTGCTGCCAAACAACAGGCTGAAGTGCGAGAATGGGGCTCGACGGCGCCCTAGGCGCACCGGCGGATGACCCCTTGTAGCCGCAGGTTTGCGGCCGACCTTGTTGCACCGACTGGCCATGGATCCAACGGGGGGCGCCGACGCTCGTGGTGCTGCAAAGCAGCGTCCGACGCAATGTGCTAGTGGCGCTGCCGGCGTTCGGCGCAACCTGCTCCGCTTGTGGTGCTGCAATGAGTGTGTCGGGTTGCAATGGAGCATTGTCAGAGGATACAATGGAGTGTCGCGGGAGTGTTGACACTCCGCCAGAGCTACAATGAAGCATCACCGGAGCTGCAATGAAGCACGTCGGAGCTGCATTGAAGCACGTCGGAGCTGCAATGAAGCGTCGTGGGGTGGTTGAAGCTCGCCGGGTGTTGCAATGGAGCGTCGCCGGGTGTCACCGGTGCTGCCATGGAAGTTGTTGTGCTGAAGTTTTTTGGTCGCCCTTGGCGTTGCCATATGAGCGGTCGGCGGCGGCACCAGTGCTGCAAGTCTGCGACGGGTGCAGATGTTGGATGACTCGGTGGATGGAATAACAACAACACTAGATGATGACTCCGTTTGCACGACTGGTTAGGTGGCTTACTTTTTAACAAATCAATCCGCAGATTTATAACAACCGCCATTGACTTTCAATTCTTGATAAGTAGCAATAGTCTTCAAGACTCTTTTTTTGGGGGGGGGGGGGGGGGGGGGGGGGGGAGGGGGGGGTAATAGTTTTCAACACATGAAGACACAAAACGCAGCAGCTAAAGTCACCGTCTACGCTTCTACGAACATATCTATGCACGCAATACCTAAGAGCATCTCCAATAGATGATGTATATTTTGATGCTCCAAATCGGTGATGTAAAAATTTGAAGCACTAAAAAGTGCTTTACATCTCGGAAAAAGGCTTAACTCCAACAGATGGTCCAAAACGAAGATATAAAACAACAACTCCAACAGATGGTCCAAAACAAAGATGTAAAACCGACCAACGGCCACACAGCTGGTGTTCAGCCACTGTACAGCCGCACATCTTCTTCTCCACGGGTGCTGTTCTTCGGCGTCATCTGGTGGCGGCGGCGGCCGGAACGAGTCGGGGCGATGGCGGGTGGAGAGAGGTCAGGGCGGCGACCGAGCGGGGAGCGGGCAACGACGTGCGGCACGGAGCGGAGGCGAATGAAGGTGGTCGGCGGCGTGCAGTGCGGGCGAGGGCGGGGCGGAGCGGAGGCGAACGGGGCCGGTGCGGGGCAGAGCTGCATCTTCGGCGGGGCGACGTTAGGGAGCGGCTGAGGGCGGCAGCGGGGTGACCGCGAGACACCCACCGGCAAGGGAGGCGGAAGCGATTTGGGGCGATGGCGGCGGCGATCTCCGACGGATGGTGCTCGAGCAGGCGGGCGGTCGCGAGAGGGAAATGATATGAACTAGCGGTTGATCGTTTCACCCGCGGTCGCGGTTTTACATCAGATGTATTTCGTGATGCGGAGCAGCGTTTTTGTGCTCTCGAAGATCCAAAAGTTAGGTATTTTTACATATTGACCATGTATTAAAG
The DNA here is from genome assembly GCF_904849725.1 of Hordeum vulgare subsp. vulgare. NCBI lineage: Eukaryota > Viridiplantae > Streptophyta > Magnoliopsida > Poales > Poaceae > Hordeum > Hordeum vulgare. The sequence goes on from NC_058521.1 coordinate 597,875,216, forward strand.
ATGCTCTAATACCAATACAATACTACAACTAGAGCGACCGGGTTTCATGGACTGCAACAAACTTGCTGGAATCATCCGGTTAAGACTAATCATAACGGGAAATAACATAGAGTAGTAACATACATATGTTACTAGTCCTCCACAATGAATAGCAACATAGGGAGTAATATTAAGCCTTTTCATTTATTAGCCTATAGAAGCATCTTGTTTTAATATCCGCTATGTTACTTCTAGTATGAGTAATTTGCTAAGTTACTTAAGTTCTCTTTTTTCTTATTTATTAGTTGTCACATCATATCTTTTGCTTAGGTAACATTCAACTAACTACCTATATTATTGTAGACTAAGAGGGTGCTTGGATCCAAATAATAAAGAGACTAAAATCAAGTTAATGAGCATTTATTATCTTTTAAACCCTCCAATCCAAAACTCCACTGAGGAGTTAAATGAGGATAGAGAGGACTAATGCACATTTTAGTAGGGGTAACCCTGACTAAAAGATTTTAGCCTCAAGGCTAGTTTTAGCCTCTCTTTATTCAAGGGTGCTTGGAACTTTAGCCTCTTAAAAAGACTAGTTTTAATCAGACTAGTTTTACTTTCTTGGATCCAACCAACCTCTAAACAAGAGCTGCGAAATGCATACGGGGTTCGAAACCCAAAAGCAGCCAAGGTTTCAGTCGATTCCACTCAACCGAACTGAACTGAACTGAAATTCCACTCAACTGAACTGAAACTGCAAGTCGTCTCAGCAGGATACAACAACACAACGCAGCCCGTTCCAGAGGATATAATGAAGAACACCAGTCACCAGACCAACCAACACTCCAGTAACACATGCGATTTTTCTTCAGAAAGTTCTACTACTGGTGCTCAAGAGACACACCTTCGCGCTCTGCCCTCCTCCTCCTCTTCTTGCCACGCTTCTCTCCTCTCCGTGCGTCCTCCGCATCGCCGTCGGGAGCCGCGCGGGCGGCGTGGAGCTCGGCGGCGGCCTCGGCCGCGCAGAGGACCAGCGCGCACGCGCCGGCGGGCATCACCGACGCGTCGCGGGCGGCGAAGCGGCTGAACACGCGTGCGGCCTTGTTTAAGGCCACCGGCTTTGACGAGACCACCGCGCCGCTCACCGCCCTCATCTCCGCCGCCGCCGCCGCTCGAGTGCTGAACCTCCTTGCTCGTCGGGACCTTGGACCTAAAAAAGTAGTAGAGCACAAGCACTATTCATGCCACCAGCCCACCATAACATACATATAAGAGTCCATGTCCATTTCGGCCATACGAATTGTTGGGCCAACGCACATGACCCAGAAAAGGAAGCGTTGTTCGTTCGGGCCCAAGTTGAGAGCAAAACCCATACCCAGCCCGGCCCAAACATAACTTTACATATCTGCCCGCACAGCCCGTCGATTTCCAAGCCAGGCCCTCCGTCTTTTCCCCTCCTCGGCATCTCTCCTCTCCTCTCCCGAAGCTTCCGCCTCCCCCCTCTCTCTAGGGTTTTGCGGCGAACCCCACCGCCGATCCCCGTCGACAGCAGCATGGACGTGGAGTGCGAGGTGTCGGCGGCCGCGGCCGCCGCGGTGACGAACGGGCTGGGCGGCGGGGGCCAGCCCTCCGCGGCGCCCGTCGCCGCCGAGCAGCTCGACGTGGAGGCGTACGCGGCGCAGTACTCGGGCCGGACCCGCGTGGCGCGCCTCATCTTCATCTCGGAGCGGTGCGGGGTGGAGGCGGTCGAGCTCGAGGCGCTGCGGATGGCGCACGACGAGGCCCGGGCGCGCGAGGACACCACGCTCTACCTCGAAGCCGTTGCCAAGATCAACGGCCGCCTCGCCCCGCGCTACCGCCACGACCAGGCCTGGGTCGACTCCGTCAACCGCCGCGCCGAGCAGCGCAAGGAGAAGCTCGAGACCGAGCTCAACGGCTACAGGGTGAGAAAACCCTACCCCCCATTGACCCCCCCTGTTCTGACCGCTTCTCTGAATTTACTGCTTCGTTCCCATTAGTTTCTGCCTAGGGTGTGGTGGCTGATTTATTTGGTTTGTGATTATTTAGACGGCTTGGTTTGATGTACTGCCTACTCTATCGAGTGTTGATGACTCTGATTTGCTTGGTGCGACAATAGTCCTTTTGCCTAATTTATACTGTACTATTATTTGCCTATGGTGCGTTTGCTTACTAAGCGCAGTGTTCCTTGCATGAGCATTATTTTCAATCTCTGATGATAAGATAGTAAATTATGGTTACCTTGCACGTTGCTTGTCCTACATTGTTAGAAATTATTGTTTGATCAGGGTGTGGTGCTGAACTATAGGTGTTATCTGAATTTACTGTGAGCCGAGTCTGAATTGGGTACGTTATGGGATGTTTTAGGAAAATATCATTGTGCACAATTAAACAGTCTGCATGGAAACAATCATTTGGGTGTACATACACAGATTTTTTTTATTAGCAGAAGCAAGGTGAAAACAAGATACGGAGTACTCCCTCCGTCCCAAAATAAGTGTCTTAAGCTTAGTACAACTTTGTATGTTGTACTAGAGCTAATACAAAGTTGAGACAGTTATTTTGGGACAGAGGGAGTACATGCTAATATGAGGCTAAGGGAACTGTTTCCCAGTATGTTTAACCATTGTTCTTTTTTCCCTCTGTGATCAGTTTGTTCATTATTACATATGAACCCATACTTTGATTGGTGCTAGACTTGGCTCACGCATGCACAAGCCATTATCTTATTTGTTTGCAGTTTGTAGAAGACCCCCCCCCCCTCTCTCTCTCTCTCTAGTCAACAATTTTCACTACATGCTACCTTGTCTGTATTCTGCCTATTCGCGCCTCTGTGTTTTTGTAGCATGCCTTCTCGTGCTTTGTTGCCTCTATATATGCTTCTAGGGTCCATAATAGAAATGTGGTTCTGTGGTTCAAATGTAAAATTTTCCTAATATGCTTTCATGCATTATTAGGAACTGTTGAATGGTTTAGAACATAGGATTGTGAGCACACTTGACATTTCCTTTTCCTTCTCCAATATTAAGATGCTGTTTGTGCTGCCAGAGCTTCCTTTGAGCCTGAGTTTAAGGCCCAGTTTGCAGTTGCCGAATTTTGTTGTGCTGGACTTACTTCATATCGTGTTACCTAAAAATAGCTACAGAAGTAGGGATAAGTTGATTAAACAAGCAGCAAAATTGGCAATAGGTAGTTAGATAAACGGAATCATCATTATCCCAACGCAACTCCAAGTGGAGCCTAACCTTGCCAATAGTTAGGAGTGCAAGCTGCATCCTGCTTCGTCCTGCAAAATTCATAAATTAGCTCTTAATTTGCTCACCACTTGCCTAAAATTAACACTACATTTCAACTATGGTATTGCCTGTTTGCCCGGCCTGCTTGCACCCCTACCAATGGTCTGCTGGTTTAAGGATGGGGTGTGGGCAGTGTTTATCTTCTAGCACAATGTGAGCTCTAGGTATGCGATAGATGCTGTCTTGGGTCCACAATTACTCCATCCGTTATGGTGAATCGTAATAACAAACCTTACGGAGTTGTGATTAGTTTTTCTGCTAACCATGCAATCTTTATGCATGGGCCCTATAACAATTGTTTAGGAAGAGATGTAGTGTTGAATATAGGCATAATATACGGGGGGGTTTCTCGAATACGCTTGAGTGTGCGTATCATACGCTAAAGATGAGAGTGAGGAAGACACCTGTCTACAGTATTATGTTACATTCACATGTACACAACCCACTTCCACCTCTATAACATGGCATAATATACGTTGAAAATCTATAATATATGTGAAAGTATTTATTAGATCTGTTGCCGTATTCTTTGTTCTCTGGCATTTGAATTCTGGCGCAGTTAGTATATTTGTTTGTGGCCTTGACGAGTTGAATGGTGACGTCATATATGTATCAAACAAGTGATCCTGCATTTATGTTACGTCTTCAAATGCAGACTAACCTGATCAAAGAGAGCATCAGAATGGGTTATAACGACATTGGTGACTTCTTCTATGGTCATGGCCACCTTTCAGAAGCCTTCAAAAGCTATATCCGGACACGGGACTATTGCACCACTTCCAAGCATATAGTTCAGATGTGTATGCATGTGATTCTGGTCAGCATTGAGTTGGGACAGTTTGCACATGTTATCAACTATGTCAGCAAAGCAGAGCAAACCCCAGACACCTTGGATGCTGTCATTGTTGCAAAGTTGCGAGCAGCTGCAGGATTGGCCAACTTGGAGACAAAGAAATATAAACTTGCTGCCCGTAAGGTTTGTCCTCCACCTGTTCTGTTTCTTTTTTTTCCTTGAGCTGAGCTTTCCTTGCACCTATAAACTTTTAAGTTGAGATATTATAGAGATAATATATGATTCGCATAAATCAATCTTCTCTATGCAAGAATTTTATTTAATTCAACTTAAATTGATACTTCATGTTTGATACTCCTATCTTGCTAGTTCTGTTCATGCAGTACCTCTTTCGCTGGCCAGTAGTATATTCTTGATAAAACCCCACTTGTGTCAACATATCAGTGAAAAGCCATGAACATATGAAGTGATCTATTTGTTCCTTTACTATTCTGTGAAGTTACTATTAGTGTATCATTGTACATTGTAAATAATTTTACAAGTATCAATAGTCATATGTGAATTAAACAGCACACACAGAAAAATTCTGGCAGCTATCAATACTGTACTGTTGTTAAAACTGAATTTTGTTTATTCTCTTTGTTACAACTGGTTAGCGTAATTTGGTTCAGTGCTTCAGGCACATTGGGTTCCACCTCCCATTTATAGAGAGCGTGTTGTCCAAAAAAAAATGAAGCAAAATAGGCAATCTCTTGCGTTTTTTCCCAGTATAAAGTATTCTTGCTGATATTTCCCCTTTCCCTGAAGTTTCTTGAGACAGGACCTGAACTAGGAAGCAACTACTCCGAAGTCATAGCTCCGCAGGATGTGGCTGTATATGGTGCCCTTTGTGCACTTGCTTCTTTCGATCGTTCAGAACTGAAGGTTTACCTTCTTCTTTTGTGTGCCTTTTCTATGGTTGGTCGGTTACGGTTACACTGAAACATGCTTGTTTGTTATTTTTCCAGAGCAAAGTTATTGACAACATAAACTTCCGTAACTTTCTTGAGCTAGTGCCTGAAGTAAGGGAGCTGGTCAATGATTTTTATGCAAGGTATGCTTCTATTGGAACAGCTTTTAGTATTTTATTGTTCTTGACCACTTTTTCAGGGTGGTCGTTGTTTTTACACTTGCTGCTTTGATAGGATATGTGGAGGATTTTGCAACTGTTTGTTTTTACTATATCATAAGAGCTCAAATGGAATATATGCTTTGTTCTTTTTTCAACACTGGAAACCCTGCGACAAGCAGTAGAGCTAGCACTCATAAATCATAATGATTTCATAAGCAAATGCCCTGGCATAATTAAAATGATGTATTCGACCCTTTCTTTTCGTTCTCCTCTTAAGTGTCAACTCAAATACAGTAACTGTTGTAGCGAGAAACAAATGAGTTAGTTTTCTATAAGGATAGAAGACTGGAAATTCGTTTCATTCTCTAGGGGGCATCATCATTCTAACACGATTGCCCTTTTGTACTCCACATCAGTATGGCCTCAGCATAGACAGCCGTTTCTTCGCAATGAGGTTAAAGTTATTACCCGTTTAGCTTGTGTGTTCAGATTGGACTCTTTGATGCGTTAGGGATAGTATAATAGCTTCCCTCAATTTTGTACAACCCCTGTTCACAAATATAAGATGTATTTTTGGATATTTCAATATGGGCTACATATGGACTGAAGTGAGTGAACAAACAACTATCCAAATCAGTATAATAGTGAACAGAGGGAGTACAATATGGTGTCAGCTAATGTGCTTTTCTTTGCGTTTACAATTTCAAATACCATGAAACCTTGATTACGCGTACACCTTTTTATGGTTCTGAAGTTTGGTTCCAAGTCCTTTGACAGTGAAAATCTGTTCGTTTCACTGGTAGATTAGGTTGCAGTTTCTTTCCCGATTGATCTGTGTTAACTATATGCTAACCATAAAAATCTCCAAACTAGTCGCTATGGGTCATGCTTGGAGCATCTTGAGAAGCTAAAGCCAAATCTCCTTCTGGATATTCATCTGCGTGAGCATCTAGAGACTCTGTACAATGATATCCGCCACAAAGCTATCGTACAGTACACGATTCCGTTCATATCTGTGGATCTCAACACAATGGCTAGTGCCTTCAAGAGCTCAGTGTCCATGCTGGAGAAAGAGCTGGCTGCGTTGATCACCGAGAACAAAATACAGGTACCCTTGAAAAGATTTCTTATCTTGTTGCATACCTGTACAATAACTCTCCAAGTATTATTATTCTGACCTGTTTGTTGGTTACCTTGTATTCTGCAGGCTCGGATAGACTCCCACAACAAGATCCTGTATGCAAGGCATGCTGACCAAAGAAATGCAACCTTCCAGCGGGCCCTCCAGACTGGCAACGAGTTTGAGAGAGATATCAAGGCCATGCTTCTGAGAGCCAACATCATCAAGCATGATTTCACCCAGAAGAACTGGCCCGGACCAAGGAAGATGAACTTGTGAGCTCCTCTGAGTTGATGCTGCTAAAATGGTGTCTATCCCCTCCTCTGCTTGGAAATATTTGTTTTGGTACAAAGGGTGCATGGCACATTGAGAGAGGTTTCAGTGAACTGCCCTGATGGCTGAACAATCAGCTTCGTTTTTCCTTTTTCTATTTGTTGGCTCTTTAGGTTATGTTCCTTCCTGGCACAAACGTCTTATGAATAGTTGTGCATCTGGAGATGTGATATGCCCATCTGCCATGTTCATTTTGATGTCAGTCAATGCGATTTAATGTGGAGTTGTTTTCACCGGCATAGCCGACGGTGGTTGATCAAATGTCAACCGAATAGCATGTGTGTGGTGGTTTGCATGTTGGTTGCATTTCATCTACCCCTATGCAAATTTGGTTGCTATGTGTGACGTGGTTCCAACTTGATTATTAATCACAAGTGGGATCTTGCGCATGTGCCAATCAGGCCGGCAGGACCATAGCTCAACTCTACAGCGCAGCGCAGCGCCTGGTTGCTTGGCCGCTGACTCAAAAGGATAAAGACGAGCTGGAAGGAAGCAACGTCGCACATGGTAGGACAGATGACTCTCGAAACAATTCTCATTCATTACAAAAGAATAAATCAAATGGACAAGAAGAAAGAGATAAAGACCCCAACGAGCCTTGTCTAACCAATCAGGCAGGAAGGAGCCTTTCTATCTACAAATATGAAGCGGACAATATGTTGTGGGGCTGGAAGAATTCATGACGCCCGGGGAAAGCGCTCTCTGCTGCACTCATGCATGTGTGTGTGCGTTGGTGGTGGTGCTCAGTTTGCGCAGGTCCAGCTCGCGGTGGGGACGCAGCTGAGGTAGTGGCACCAACCGCAGCTGCTGTTTGCGTTGGCGCCGCGGAACACCATGGCCAGCCCGATCGCGAATCTGCAGCACCGAAAAAAAGGTTTCCAACAGTCAGTCAGAGCACGGAAAGAATGGCCTCCTTTCTCTTCTTCTTCGGCCGGCCGTCATCGCCACATTTATTTATTTCACCGACAGAAACACAGACTTCAGAGATAAAAATATATTATACTACTACGACGTGCTGGTAGTATGTGTCAATCTGTGTGCAGGTCGGGCGTGGCTGTCAAGGTGCTGCACGTTAGGTTGGAGGAGGAGATGAAGAATAACAAGGCCAGCGACGATTCACTATGATTGGTTCATTTTTTTGTACAGTATATGTAATAAAAAGAGCCGTGGTGTTCTGTCTTTGCCTATCGATTCACATGAGTCTCTTCTCTTGATTGGATTGGAAGGAACCTGGGTGCGCAGGCTCGTTGGCGCATCAAATCTAATCTAATCTACCAACGGGATGCACGCACCCATGTGCAGTGCTGTGCCCATGTACCTAACCCGGATTTCGCTTCTCCACTTTTTACCCCCTTATATTATGTGAACCACTAACAACTCCAGATTAGGTTTGTCACGCAAGTGTTAATAACTGCAGCAGTTTCTGCTGGTGGCAACAAATTTCCAGCGGCCGGCTAGACGTGTTGTTGTTGGTGAAGTAGTAATGCTGGTTAGATGCACAATAATATATATAGAGAAGAGTAATGGTGGTTACCCTGCGACGGCGAGGGCGAGGGCGACGGCCATGAGCGCCCACTGGTAGGGGAGGTACTTCCTGGCGGTGCAGGGGCTGCCGGCGGGGAGGCGGTAGCGCTCCATCCACCCGAAGTGGGGGCGCATGAGCAGCACGAACCCGAGGAGGAACCCGGTGAGGAACCCTCCGATGTGGGCGAAGTTGTTGACGTGCGGCAGGATGCCCAGCACCAGGTTGACGGCGATGACGAACAGCAGCGTGGTCACCGCCGCCACCTTGTTGGTGTAGATGGTCCAGTTGCTCACCAGCTCCGCCAGCATCGCCCCCAGCAGCCCGAACAGCGCCCCGGAGGCGCCCACCGACACCGCGCTCCGGATGAAGAGCGACGACAGCACGCTCCCGCCCACCCCCGAGATGAGGTAGATGCCGCCGATCCGAACTGCATGCCAACAAATTGACAAGATCGTCATCATCGGAGTGACGTTCAGTTCAGTCAGGCCATCTGCATTTATCTTCACGTTCCAAATCCAAACTTGCATGTGTGCTTAATTACCGTATCCGAACTGCTGCTCTAGGCGGAGGCCGATGAAGAGGAGGCTGAGCATGTTGGCGACGAGGTGGAGGACGCCGGCGTGCATCCACATGCAGGAGAAGAGGCGCCACCCCTGGTGCCCGTGCACAACCTTGTCCCACACCAGCGCGCCCATCTTAACCAGCCTGCAAATGCAAATGCATCCATGCATGTCTAACGGTCAGGATCGATCGGACGGGCCCCAGCTCATCATCATCATCAAGATCGAATTCATATGCATTGCATGTACCCCAATCTCCAGCTGCCGTATATGGACAGGGGCTGTACTGGCATACCGCCCCGATACAGGCAATGGCATGCAACCACCCAGCTCATGCTCATGTGCACTTGGCGTGTAGTTGGTGCCCTAGCCCTACCCGTGTTTCTTTTCCGGGCCATCTCTGGCGCCTATGCCCTACCAATTATTTTGGTGCCGGATCTCTTCTTGGCAAGTTCGGTTGTCGATTAATTCATTCATTCAGACTAATAATGTTGCGAGATAACAGAATCGGCCATGTATAATACTACTAGCTAGCACCTTGTGCATTTTTCTCGCAACCAACAGAAATCGTTTGTGCGCACAGTCAGCTATGCATGCATGATTGATTCTTGCCTGCCTACCATTGCAACTACCGCCACTGCCTAGCTATCTTGGCAGTTCAGCAAAGGGAGCAGCCACTAGCAGCAGCAGTAAAACTTCCGGCCAGGAAGAAGAGATTAATAAGTCCCAATGAAACATGGTTGATTAACACACGGAGAGAGAGAGAGGGTTAAGCTGGTTACGTTGCGGATGAGGGGCCGAGGAGCGGGTTCTGGCGGAGGGGCTGGAAGGAGAAGCGGTGGAGGAAGCCGGCGACGCAGTGGCCGTCGCGGCCCGGCTTGGCGTTGTGGGCGGGGCAGTTGTTGTAGTACATGGCGATGGTGAAGACGGTGATGTTGGCGACGAGGATGGAGGGCACCAGCCAGGGCGTCCACTCCCGCTCCCCCTCGTGCTGCGGGTACAGCGGCGCCGGCACCTTGCCCTTGTCCTGCTTCCTCGGCGACGACCCGCCCTTCTCCACGTCCGCCCGCGACGTCGCCATTGCTGCCGGCTGGACTACTTGAGCTGTCGCTGTGCTGCGTACGACGGAGCTGCTGCCCTTCCTTCTTGTGGTGTGGAGGAAGCGGTGGCGCTGGCTCTGGAGGAGGAGGGAGGTGTGTGAGCTAGGTGCGCAGGAGGACGGGGAGAGGAGTGGGAGCGTGGGAAGGATAAATACACGAGGAGCAGGACGACGGACACGGCACCGCGCGGTTGGCTGTTGGCTGGCTGGAAGGAAGGTGCTGGGCCCATGTGGCATCGGTGTACATCGATTTCTCGTGTCGTGTGTAATGTGCGGGCGACGCGGTTCCATTGGTCCTCGCACGCTTTGACTAGATGCTGCCTGGTATACAGTAGTAAGTACTCCCTCCGTCCCAAAATATAATTCTTTCTAAAGGTTTCACTAATAGACTACATACGGATGTATATAGACATACTTTAGAATATAGATTCACTCATTTTGCTCCGTATGTAGACATCTATTGAAATGTCTTAAAAGACTTATATTTAGGTACGGAAGGAGTAATATTTTCTCTTGGAGCGGTGGTACTGCTGCTGCTACAGTCAGTCGGCCGACTGGGTCGAACAACATTATTCCTACGGTAACAAAAAGTAACAGTAGAAAAGACAAGAGAAAGAGAGGAACAACATGTTCATCTAACAACATCGTTCATTAAAATTCGTATAGTAAGAAGGAGGCCATCGGCGGCTGGTCCTCTTAAGGTGAGGGATGACTGGCTGCGTCGGCATCCAGCAGAGGCAGAGGGGCGGCGACCGGTGCTGGTGTCCAGAGGCGACAGAGGGCGGTGGAGGAATATCGGCTGCGACGGGAGTCGGGATCAGCAGAGACGAGGACCGGGGCGGCGATGGGAGTCGTGATCGACAGCGGCGAGGACTGGGGCGGCGGTGGGAGATTGTCGGGTTATCTCAATGATCTCAATGTATTGCAGAGACTCGATCTTTTTTGCTTGGATTGCTAGTGGAGTAGCTCTGTCTTGCAACTACACCGTCATGACTTGACAATACCATGGGGCATTATCTTGCCGATGGTATTTATGGTTCATGAACAACATTTGTGAAGACCATCAGTTAGCCAAAAACAAGAAACACAGTTTGTTTTGCCCAAGCACAAGAAGCATGCCGAAAGAATATTGAGAGGGCATTTGGTGTGTTGCAAGTCCGGTTCTCCATTGTTCGAGGTCATGTTCGCTTCTAGGATAAGATAACCCTCTCAAAGACATGATTGGATGTGTAATTTTACATAACAAGATTGTCGAATATGAGGGAGATTTAAACTTGGAACTTTTCTGTGACAATAATGATAGTCGTGTCAAGCTCGCCATGAACCCAGATCGGATGAATGCATTTCTTGAGACCTACTAGCAGATTGAGGACAATGCCATGCACACCCAGCTCTGTGATGATTTCATTGAGCACTAGTGGCAACTGTATGGGAGATAGACTCCTGTTTTATTCATTTCATCTTATTTGTATTCATGTGTGATTTAAACAATTCTGGAGCATTCCTTATTGTTGTAACTACTAGGATTTGAACATTTGGTATAACTAATATGATTATTATATTGCATGATGCTAAAACACTAAAGTTTGATTCATATCACTGTTGTGTTGTTCAAAGTCTTGAATTTGGTATAACTAATTTGCGGTACCGTGAGTTCAAGGAAACCTTAAAACAGTTTTTCACGATCTGCTAGAGATGCTCTAAGGAGTGTGAGAGTCCAATCGCTAGTGGCTTCCCGTTACCCCCGTTGCACCCAAACACACAAACCTCTCACCCCTCTCACAACCGCTTGTTGCTTCGCACCCGTCTTCGACCTTGGAGTTGCGCAAAAAATTGAGTGATACAGATTATAATTTCTCGCAAGTGATGAATAAGAGCATCTCCAATAGATCCCGTAAAATTATCGCTTGTAAAAATAATATACAGGTTCCCCTAAAACAAATTTACGGTACGGCGAGACATCTGACGAGACAGATCCCGTAACCCCGTACCATAAACTTTTTCTCCCGAGATGAGAGCATGAACGAACTCGAACTCCAGCCGGCCAGAACGGCGCTGCTCTGACCCACTGCCTACTCCGGTGATGCTCTGGCGACACTTCGGCCCTCCGTGCGCTCCGATGATACCCTGGTCGGCCGCTGCGGTGCTCCTTCGCGTGGTGATCGTGTGCGGCGTGGCAGGCCTATGCTCCGGGTTGACCGATTTTACAAAATCCTCAAAAAACAGCTCGAATCCTCCATATATGACGGATAAGTGCTCTAATATACGAAAACCTGTAAAAACAATACGATATATGCTATTCTACCTCATCGGACAAGCCCCCCGGGTCCCCCACATCGCTCCTCCAGGGGGGCATAGGCGGAAGCCCCAAATCCCGCCATCAGCCTCCCTTCCTCCCTGCCCTCTCCCCTCGCCACTGTCGAATGACATGGTCGGGCGAATCCCGTCGTCTGGACAACGGTGGCGGGGCTTCCTCATCTCGTGGCGGCGCGAGTTTCGCTGATCTGGTGCGGCGGAGGTGGCGGCTGCTTGTGTGGTGGCCAGCGCGACGGCGTGCATGCTCGTCCGGGCGTGGATCCGGGTCCGCTCTGCCCAGATCTAGGATGTGGTGGGCGCGGCCGGGGCTCTTGGTGGCGGCTCTGCTCCCGCCCTGTCTAACCGGGAGCGGCATGCTCGACCGGACCGACATCCTTTTCTGTCGAGGTTTGTAGTGTGCTTCGGCCCGCGGGTGCTGGTTTAAGATGCTAGTCTCTCTGGACCAGTGGCCTCTACGTGGCGTAGGTGGTCCTGCTAGTATTGTGTCTAGCGGAGCTACTCCCTCCCAGATTCGGTATGGATGTGTGCGCCTTGGGCAGGTTGGGTTCACCTCGATCCGACTTGCGGTGGTCTGAATCCGACCATGAGCAGCGACAGGGAGGCCATGGTCCGTTGTGGTAGTGCATATCGGCTCCCACCTCACTCAACCGGGCTTCGAGAGAGTGTCAGATCAACTTGGGCGAAAGCCTTGCTCCACCTGGAGCGGCGGCAACGACGCATGTGGGCGCCGCTAACCTCCTTGGAGGCGTTGTTGTTTTTGTTCTTTGCTTCCTCCTCGTCGAGTCCCTGGGGGAAACCCCAGTCCAGGTCCTCCTGTATGGATGATGGCGGCGCAACCAGGGTCGCAACCTTTCATGAAAACATCATATTTGGGGTCAGCATGGTTGTTGTGTGGGTGTTGCTTGCTGCCGGAATGTTGTTGGTGGTAGTACGGTCGGTTGGGGTCGACGGTGGTTTGTGTTGTTGTGGTGCTTCCTATGTGTTCGTCTTCGATGGTGTTCCCTCGTGTCGGCCATGTTGCTATGCATGTTCAAGTTTCTCCCTTGGCAGCCATTGTGTTGCGGTGAGCTTAGTGTTCTTGGTGTTGTCCTGGTTCATCTTTGCTCTACAACGATGCAAGATACCTCTCCAACTTGCTAATCGTTTTGAATTCTCATGACGGAGCCCTCAATCAAGGTTCGTGTTATCACTCGTTGGTTGTGGTTGCTCCTGAGTTGTGTCATGAGGTTCGGTATACACATCGGTGCGGTGCGTTAGGTTGTTTGTTTAGTGTTGGTATTGCGATCCTTCAACAACACCTCACATCTACATGTGCCTCCTATGGTGTTCGTCCTATGGTGTGCTAGCTAGGCCGGGCCTTGTTCTGGGCGTCCTTTCTTTCTCATCTCGTGTAATCTTCTTACTTGTATGATTTTTGACCCGGTTTTCCTCATAAACTAGATGAGTTTGTTTAGGTTTTTCATCTAGTTTTCTTTATAAACTGTGTCAACCAATACTTAACGGGTGACTTTTGACATTGAAATCATTTTGAACAATATATTAAGATGGGGATTCTCTCCCCCAGTGTCCGTTCAAAAGAAGAAAAAAAAGATTATTTAACCTGTACCGTAAATCTGAAGATTTGAACGTTTACGCTAGTTTGTTTGACTGGAGAGGTGGGCAGAGTAGGATGGATGGGCACTGTTGACTTGTGGGGGTGGTGCATGTGCATGTGCATGGAGGATCGATCCCGAAGCAATCAGTGCCGGGATTTCCCTTTTTCCCGGGTAATGAGATGAATCATGGAAGCTTCGGTGCACTGCACTTGTGAGTGGGAACGTCACTTTATGTTTGTTTAGTCGCTCGTCTCGATCGCAAGTTAAACTAATTCGGTTATTAGATCTGGACCTGCGAGAAGAGAATCCGTGGTGAAATTACACGCAGGCAGGCAGGCAGGCAAGCAAGATGAGGAGGAGAGCAAGTAATCTTTCCATGTGCAATGATTAAAGCAAGAGTTGGGCACTGGGACGTTTTACTTTATGAAAACACTTTCCGCGGTGGCGATACGGACAGACACTGCAAGCAATTCGATGAGAAGGTTGGCGCCGACACAAGACACGGTGCCTGTCACCACCTTCCTGAATTCCTTCCTTCCTTTCTTACCCTAAAAGAAAAAGGAGCCACCCGTGCATTGTCCGCTTCTGCTAACTAGTCCTATAAGCGTGAAACTTGTGTCGCGTATGCGATATCTGAATTAACTCTTGGCTGACAGGAGCACATACATACACGAAGGCGCACGGTGGAGACCAACTGCCAACCCATGCAGGGACCCGTCGAGACAAACTCCAAAGGACACGCAACGGAGCGTGGTGCCGACGCGCCATTGCTGCCTGCGCGTTTTGCTTTGCTTGGTAGTGAGTACAGAGTACGTTGTGTGGAAACTGGGCGAGGAAGGAAGGTTCCCTCCCGGTTTTTGGCCACGCGTTTTTGGTACGTTGAGTACAGAGTACGCACGCATGACACGGCCGAGCGGCGACACGCGTTTCTGGCCCTTGTTTTCGCGTGGCGTGGGCTGGCTGTGCCGCCGTTTCCATCGGGACGACCAATATAAAATACATACATGCTCCAGCTACCAGCCTACCAGTATCAGTATGGCGGTGCCGCGCGCTTGCCCAGTTGGTGCTGCTGGATTTTCGATTCTATTCCCGGCGCCGGACCTGGGACTGCTTTTTCGTTGTTTCAAAATAAATGTCTTTAATTTGTATGGATGCCAGTTTAAAGTTAAGATACTTATCTTTAGAACGAGGAAGTAGGTCATTTGTGTCGCCGAGCGACGTTGTCACCTGCGACTGCTTTTTCGTTGTTTCAAAATAAGTGTATTCAATTTGTATGGATGCCAGTTTAAAGTTAAGATACTTATCTTTAGAACCAGGAAGTAGGCCATTTGTGTCGCCGAGGGACGTTGTCACCTGCGACTGCTTTTTCGTTGTTTCAAAATAAGTGTATTCAATTTGTATGGATGCCAGTTTAAAGTTAAGATACTTATTTTTAGAACGAGGAAGTAGGCCATTTGTGTCGCCGAGGGACGTTGTCAACTGCGACTGCTTTTTCGTTGTTTTAAAATAAGTGTATTCAATTTGTATGGATGCCAGTTTAAAGTTAAGATACTTATTTTTAAAACGAGGAAGTAGGCCATTTGTGTCGCCGAGGGACGTTGTCAACTGCGACTGCTTTTTCGTTGTTTTAAAATAAGTGTATTCAATTTGTATGGATGCCAGTTTAAAGTTAAGGCCATTTGTGTCGCCGAGGGACATTGTCACCTGCGACTGCTTTTTCGTTGTTTCAAAATAAGCGTCTTCAATTTATATGTATGCCAGTTTAAAGTTAAGATACTTATCTTTAGAACGAGGAAGTAGGCCATTTGTGTCGCCGAGGGACGTTGTCACCTGCGACTGCTTTTTCGTTGTTTCAAAATAAGTGTATTCAATTTGTATGGATGCCAGTTTAAAGTTAAGATACTTAATTTTAGAACGAGGAAGTAGGCCATTTGTGTCGCCGAGGGACGTTGTCAACTGCGACTGCTTTTTCGTTGTTTTAAAATAAGTGTATTCAATTTGTATGGATGCCAGTTTAAAGTTAAGATACTTATTTTTAGAACGAGGAAGTAGGCCATTTGTGTCGCCGAGGGACGTTGTCAACTGCGACTGCTTTTTCGTTGTTTTAAAATAAGTGTATTCAATTTGTATGGATGCCAGTTTAAAGTTAAGGCCATTTGTGTCGCCGAGGGACGTTGTCACCTGCGACTGCTTTTTCGTTGTTTCAAAATAAGCGTCTTCAATTTGTATGTATGCCAGTTTAAAGTTAAGATACTTATCTTTAGAACGAGGAAGTAGGCCATTTGTGTCGCCGAGGGACGTTGTCACCTGCGACTGCTTTTTCGTTGTTTCAAAATAAGTGTATTCAATTTGTATGGATGCCAGTTTAAAGTTAAGATACTTATTTTTAGAACGAGGAAGTAGGCCATTTGTGTCGCCGAGGGACGTTGTCACCTGCGACTGCTTTTTCGTTGTCTTAAAATAAGTGTATTCAATTTGTTTGGATGCCAGTTTAAAGTTAAGATACTTATTTTTAGAACGAGGAAGTAGGCCATTTGTGTCGCCGAGGGACGTTGTCACCTGCGACTGCTTTTTCGTTGTTTTAAAATAAGTGTATTCAATTTGTATGGAAGCCACTTTAAAGTTAAGGCCATTTGTGTCGCCGAGGGACGTTGTCACATGCGACTGCTTTTTCGTTGTTTCAAAATAAGTGTCTTCAATTTGTATGGATGCCAGTTTAAAGTTAAGATACTTATCTTTAGAACGAGGAAGTAGGCCATTTGTGTCGCCGAGGGACGTTGTCACCTGCGACTGCTTTTTCGTTGTTTCAAAATAAGTGTCTTCAATTTGTATGGATGCCAGTTTAAAGTTAAGATACTTATCTTTAGAACGAGGAAGTAGGCCATTTGTGTCGCCGAGGGACGTTGTCACCTGCGACTGCTTTTTCGTTGTTTCAAAATAAGTGTCTTCAATTTGTATGGATGCCAGTTTAAAGTTAAGATACTTATCTTTAGAACGAGGAAGTAGGCCATTTGTGTCGCCGAGGGACGTTGTCACCTGCGACTGCTTTTTCGTTGTTTCAAAATAAGTGTCTTCAATTTGTATGGATGCCAGTTTAAAGTTAAGATACTTATCTTTAGAACGAGGAAGTAGGCCATTTGTGTCGCCGAGGGACGTTGTCACCTGCGACTGCTTCTTCGTTGTTTCAAAATAAGTGTCTTCAATTTGTATGGATGCCAGTTTAAAGTTAAGATACTTATCTTTAGAACGAGGAAGTAGGCCATTTGTGTCGCCGAGGGACGTTGTCACCTGCGACTGCTTCTTCGTTGTTTTAAAATAAGTGTCTTCAATTTGTATGGAAGCCAGTTTAAAGTTAAGATACTTATCTTTAGAACGAGGAAGTAGGCCATTTGTGTCGCCGAGGGACGTTGTCACCTGCGACTGCTTCTTCGTTGTTTTAAAATAAGTGTCTTCAATTTGTATGGATGCCAGTTTAAAGTTAAGATACTTATCTTTAGAACGAGGAAGTAGGCCATTTGTGTCGCCGAGGGACGTTGTCACCTGCGACTGCTTCTTCGTTGTTTTAAAATAAGTGTCTTCAATTTGTATGGAAGCCAGTTTAAAGTTAAGATACTTATCTTTAGAACGAGGAAGTAGGCCATTTGTGTCGCCGAGGGACGTTGTCACCTGCGACTGCTTCTTCGTTGTTTTAAAATAAGTGTCTTCAATTTGTATGGAAGCCAGTTTAAAGTTAAGATACTTATCTTTAGAACGAGGAAGTAGGCCATTTGTGTCGCCGAGGGACGTTGTCACCTGCGACTGCTTTTTCGTTGTTTTAAAATAAGTGTCTTCAATTTATATGGATGCCAGTTTAAAGTTAAGATACTTATATTTAGAACGAGGAAGTAGGCCATTTGTGTCGCCGAGGGACGTTGTCACCTGCGACTGCTTTTTCGTTGTTTTAAAATAAGTGTCTTCAATTTGTATGGATGGCAGTTTAAAGTTAAGATACTTATCTTTAGAACGAGGAAGTAGGCCATTTGTGTCGCCGAGGGACGTTGTCACCTGCGACTGCTTTTTCGTTGTTTCAAAATAAGTGTGTTCAATTTGTATGGATGCCAGTTTAAAGTTAAGATACTTATCTTTAGAACGAGGAAGTAGGCCATTTGTGTCGCCGAGGGACGTTGTCACCTGCGACTGCTTCTTCGTTGTTTTAAAATAAGTGTCTTCAATTTGTATGGATGACAGTTTAAAGTTAAGATACTTATTTTTAGAACGAGGAAGTAGGCCATTTGTGTCGCCGAGGGACGTTGTGAGTGATAATGCCACGTACTTCCTTTGCTGTTAAATATATATATTTTAAAAGATTTTATTAAAAAACTATATACGGATGTATATATTTTAAATTATAGATTAACTCATCTTGTTTCGTATGTAGTTAGTAAGTGAAATCTTTTAAAAAAGTTATTTATGAACGGAGGGAGTAGCACAGTATACATTATTACGTTACGTCCGCCATGATTAGAGTTGCGGTGGTGCCACCCATCATCGTGCCAAAGCTTTGAGTTGAGGGATGCTCTCCCGTGACTAATCATATGATATGCTGCGGCCGGCAGACGAGCTAGCGTGGCACTGGTACGCCTTAATTTGCCTCGACGACCGACGGAGATGCTCATCGTAATGATTTGCTCAGGCATTTTTCTACGTGCTTGTACAGTTCGGCTGCGCTGGGCTGGGCTGGGCTTATTTTTGGCACGCTTTTTAGGCAATAATAGTGGGGATTCGTTTGGACATGTGTGCAGTGGTTGCCATGATCATGAACTAGCTGCAACACGTGGCAAACGTGTTAAGCAGCACAAAACAGAAAATTTAGGACCAAGTAAATTACACGGGAATACAAGGACCTCCCATGTGAAGCTCTTTGCTTCATCGAGTGGGCGTTTCGCAAAGGGGGGGCGGCTCGCCTGGACCGGCCCAACTGATGTTCACGGGCTGCCAAAATGCAAATGCCGGAAAGCGCCACCTCCTATCCTCAGATAGCTCCTCTGGCCAGAAAACCCTATTCGCCACTCTGCGCGAAGCGGCGGTGTCGGGGCTTCGCACAGAACGGGAGGGGAATCAATTTCGAAATGGCCTGACCCATTTAGCAAGGGTGCAGCACCTTGGTTTTTGAATTTTTTCGGTTTTGGAAAACTTATAGATGGTTTCATGAACCGTTTTTTTTTTTCTGTTTCTGTTTAATTTTTTTTCTGGATTTCAATAAAATGTTTTTAGATTTTCAACAAACGTTCTCTACTTTCCAAAAATAGTTCTCGGTTTCAAAATTTGTTTTGGGTTTCAAAATATGTTCTTAAGATTCACAAAATGTTCGTGCTTTAAAATATTGTTCGCGCTTCCAAATTTGTTTGAGTTTTATTTCAAAATTGTTCTCCATTTTAAAATTTTATTGTCAAGACTTCAAAAATATTCATGCTTGAAAACATTGTCCGCGCTTCCAAATTTGTTCATGAATTTTCAAAATTGTTCTCGGTTTCAAAATTCGTTCTCAAAATTCAGAAAATGTTTGTGTTTAAAAAAATTGTTCGCGCTTCCAAATTTGTTTGAGTTTTATTTCAAAATTGTTCTCCATTTTAAAATTTTATTGTCAAGACTTCAAAAATATTCATGCTTGAAAACATTGTCCGCGCTTCCAAATTTGTTCATGAATTTTCAAAATTGTTCTCGGTTTCAAAATTCGTTCTCAAAATTCAGAAAATGTTTGTGTTTAAAAAAATTGTTCGCGCTTCCAAATTTGTTCGGGGTTTTTTAAAATTGTTCTCGGTTTTAGAATTGTGTTCTTAAGATTCAAAAAATGTGTGTGCTTCAAAAAATTCTGCAGGATTTTTCAAAATTGTTCTTGGTTTCAAAATTTCTTCTCAAAATTCACAAAATTATCGTGCTGTAAAAATTTGTTCGCGCTTCCAAATTTATTTGGGGTTTTTCACAATTGTTCTCCGTTTCAATTGTTTTTCTCAAGATTCAAAAAATATTTGTGCTTTAAAAAATTGTTCACACTTCCAAATTTGTTCACGATTTTTCAAATTTTTTCTTGTTTTCATAATTTGTTCTCAAAATTCAAAAAATGTGTTCACACTTTCAAATTTGTTCGGGGTTTTTCAAATATGTTTTCCTTTTCAAAATTTGGTTCTCAAGATTCAAAAAATGTTCGTGCTTTTAAGAAATTTTCGTGCTTCCAAATTTGTTCATGATTTTTGAAAATTATTCTTGGTTTCAAAATTTCTCGTCAGATTTAAAAATTAGTTTGCAGTTTCAATTTTGTTCGGGTTTTTTCAAATGTCCTCCTCTGGCCGATCGGCCGGGCCGCAGCATATCATTAAGAACAGTAAAACTGAACCTAAAGCGAGTTCTCTCAGCGATTCGTGTTTTCGGCCGTCTGTTTTCACGATTTAAACGTTAATGGCCGTCAGATCTGGTGTGTTAAGACATCTCTCTCGCATTTGACCCGGCTGTTCTATGGGCAGCTGCTCCCGAGGCCGAAAGGAAGGCCCGTGGTTAACTGGGCTGTCAGGCAGCCCATTTCAGGTGACGACGAATACCGAAGAGCGGTCGATGTGCGTCCATCCAGTCCCAATGCGTTCTTCTCACCCGCCGCACACCATCCCTATCGTCGTGGCGCTTCAAGCAGCACCGCCGCTTGACCGCCTCCCAGTGCCATCACACCTCCGCCCAGTGCCATTGCCCACATCCTTTCGTCCACACCACCCCGCCCAGCTCGTCCCCCAATCGCATCAGCCCCCACACCGCAGCCCAGCGTCGTCGCCCTCGCATTCTCCATCCACGCCAACGTCTTCGCATTCCCCATCCACGCATACATCTTCACATCCCCATCCACGACGCCTCCGGAACCTGGAGGTTTGGACCGACAAATGCAAAGTGATCGTCGACGACGGCAAACCACCCCTCCCGTCGATGCGGATCAAGTTAGGAAAGAGATGCGGCGCCCAGACCTTCACATCCTTTCTTTCCTTCTTTATGGAGGATGGGGTGAAGCGGCGACTTTCGAGGTGGGAGACAACAAAGGGTGTGAACCCAACTCAATACTGCCGCTGGCGAGTGAAGCGGGAGGTACAGGCAGAACCCTAGCCGGTGAAGGCTGCCATGATTCATGACGAGGCGGCCATAGTTAGATCCGTTCTGATTGATTCTATCTTTTTTCCTTCCAATCCGCCACAGGATGTTGGTTCTGGTGTATTTGTTTGGGAAATCCTAAAGACTAAAGTCGATTTGCAAGTCTTTTCCATACCATCGGGTCGGGCTCCTTAATTTTTTGCAGGTGTTCTTAGATCTCAGTTGATGTATTCGAATCCTAAAGCTCACGATTTGCAATGTTTGCTGGCCAGGTTAGCTTCCATGTTCTCACACATCTCATCTTATTATCCAAGCATGTGAATCCATGATTTATACGATTCATGCTACTGGCTATGTATATAATATCGACTATTGCTGTCAAATTAAGTCTTACCCAAATGGTATGTAAAACTAAGCCTGACCCTGTTCTCACCACACAACGCATGGACCTTGACTTCGTGCGCCAGATCATATTCGAAGTTGACGCGCAGATGACCGACACTGGGGAAGAATTCGACAGCGAGGCGGAGATCTGCGCTGCCATGCTCAACGAAGGAGCCCAACGAGGTGGGAGACTACACTGCTCATCGTAACTGAGAAAGGGTTCATCAACAACGTCGCCCGAGAATCTGAAGCACTCTGACATGAGAGCCTCGCGAGGAAGAATAAATCAGAATTCTAAGCTCTGCACGTCACTGCAAAGGAAGGCCACGAGGTGGGGACTGACAAACTCTTCAATACTAAATCAGTTCTGATGGATCATCTTTTTACATGGGAACAGGGGAGCTTTGGACCTTGTGTCTGACTAGAATCTCATCGTTTTAATGAACAAAGGGGTTTATGGATTTCTAAATTAATTGATCGCCATTGTTTTATGGGTCTTTGATCAATCTCCATGGATCTGATTGTATTTGTTTCGCAGTGCTGAAATTTACCTGCTCTGTATGATAACTGCAGTGTGACATTGCCTACACAAGCTAATGAGCAAGAAATATAGACATCTGACACTGCTTGTAAATTTTGTGAAGGTACTCCAGGACCATGACCGATCCCTTCGAAAAACGTTTGGTCAATCAAAATTTGACTCCTCTGAAAACTGCAGCAATTAGAGGCCACCACGATGTAGCGAACCTTATGCTGGAGTGAGATTCTTGATTAGTTGAACTATCAAAGGCAAACGGAACAGCAATTGCACATAACCTTTATTTTCCTGTTACAGTGAATCTCTAGGAATGACAACGTATGTATTAACATCAGAAAAAAATTGTTAGCTTCTCCAAAAATATGTTTCTGGTTTAATTATTTATTAGAACTACCCCAATTTACATTGGAGCTGTATACACACTTCTGAAAGTAAGGTTGCATAGTACATTTTTGTAGGGTTGTATTTTGTAACCTTAACTTATCACAATAACATTTCAAAGTTTATAGTTTAACTCAACTTTTCTATTAGCACTTGTTTTTGCTTAATTCACCTCACTGTATTAAACTCCATCAGTTTGAATTTCAGAATTTTACAGACCGTACTTATGCCATCGGGTGTTCCTGCGGTTCTGGCTCCTCCATTACCGGTGACTAATACTACGATACATATACAAATAATGTAAGTTCACAAGCTCCAGTCCAAATTATAGTCATGGTGAGAACTGATAATTGTATTCCTTCTAATTTGGGGAAAAGGTTGTTCGTCAATTTGCTTAAAATTTACAACTGAGTATATGTCAACAGCTTGCATAAAATAGATAGTCTAATTTACAATATGCTTCGGTTTTTTGTCATACATGTTAACTCATTCTGGGAGCTAGCTAATAGATATTGGCGATTGCCAGTTTTAGTTTGAGCAAGATATATATAGGGAGAGTGGGAGCTAAGATGCCTAGAAGTTTCTTATCGTTTGATCCCGCATTTCATTCAACTAGATATGTGACATACAATAGTATAATGGTGCTTCTCTTCCTCTACATGCTCTATATAAACATTTTCTATTTTGTGCTACAGAGTAAAAATAATATTTGACTTTTATTCCAATTCACAAGTTGTAGTGCTTTGCATATCGGTACTTAATCCTTGTGTGACAACTATTGTATTACATCATAGCAAAGGGACAATATGAGGGGCTTTCATTCTACAGTTAGAGAGACAATTTGTTTGTCCTACGAAGGTGCTCAATGGACTTCTGTTTTTGTTCTCTCTAACTACCATTAGGTATTACTATTCCTCAATAAATAATAGTTCTACCTTCCCCATTTTCTTCCAAGCGACTTTATCTTTTTTCTTATAACTACGTACTATTTTTTATCCAGTTTGTGAGATTTGGTGTGTTAATTGTCTCTTCTTAGCAGGCCAAAGATCTCACTTTTTCGTAGGGAAGGCCAAAGCCCAGGCTTGTTCGTGGAACTTAACATCAGAATAGCCTAGCTTTTAGCAGAAAAGACGACATGGTTATTTTGTTGCCGGTGTGTGCTTGTTCCAAAACAAGAAGTGAGTGCTTTGTAGTTTCTAAAAAAATATATAATTAGAATGAATGAAATATGTGTGGGTTGAGCTCCTGAGTTGTGTAATTGGCCCACACCTTTTTGGTTCTTTTTGTTGTTCTTGTAAAAAGTGTGGTAACATAGGCAAAGTTGTGAGAACACCCAGATGATGTATGCTTATGTATCAAGGACTTTGTTCATATCCATACCAAGTTGATCATTTCTACATACATACAATATTATACAGAAGCATTCCTGTGGCAAGAAGCTCAACGAAACTGTAATTCTCAAGTCAATCATGCATGATCATGTATGTGGTATGTCAGGCTTTGTTCATATATATCCCCATGAACATGCTCTTAAGTTGAATGTCGTTCCTAAATAAGAAGCCGAGGAGAATAGCAATGCGTTCCAAATTTACAATATATGGGCATATGGTTTTCATGCTTTTTGCCTAACAAGTGATAAGATTCTGTGTCATATCACTTACCTTTTTCCATCATATCATATCATTGTGATTTTAGTAACATTCAACATTACTCTACAAATAGACGGGCGCAGCAACGCGCGCCGTCAATGATCTAGTTAGTCATGGGATAACGTCCCTCAACTCAAAGCTTGGCACCATGATGGGTGGTGCCAGCACAACTTTAATCAAGGTGGATGAAACAGAATAATGTGCTGTCCGTTGCATCGTCTCTCATAGCGTCGCTCGACGTCACAAATGGCTGAGGTGCTAAGAGCATCTAGAGGTCTGGGATTCGAATTAGACCCCTAAGTACCAGGCGGGCTGTGCTAGAGACAACGACAAACAAGATGTACTGATCTACTTGCACCACAATTATTGAAGAAACAAGCTACAACGGCACAACACTTATAAAAAATGTAAAACGACTATATTTTTTTGACACAAACAGTTTTGCAAATATCCCAAACATTGCCTGATTTTCTTTTCCAAAACATGAATTTTGTGAATTTGCAAAGAAATTTAAAACATGAACTTTTTCAAAGCTAGAACAATTGTTGAAATTCAAGAATATTTGTTGAATTGACGAAAAATGTTCACGTTTCTTTATGCACAAAATTTGAAAGTGGAAACATTTTCTTAAATCCTTGAACACTTTCAAAACATGACTACTTTTTAAATTTGTGAACAAAATTTGAATGTTGGATCATTTTTCCTGAGTTGATTTTGTTTTCAACAATGAATATTTTAAAAATTTGTGAACACAGTTTGAAATTTTCTGAATTTTTTAAAAATGCAAATATATTATACTTTGGAACATTTTTCATATGACGCAAACAAATATTTGAAATTCTAAACATTTTGGAATTTCTGCACAAAATTTGGAAATAGGAATATTTTTATAAAATAGGTACAAAATCTAAAAAAAGCAAACATTTTTAAATTTATGAACATTTTTTAACAATTAACAAATTTGTAAACATCAACAAATTTGGGAAACACGCACATTTATTTTGAAACTCCCCGGAATAAATTGAAGAGGCGAACATATTTTGAAATTTTTGAACACTCTTTGGAAACGTGAACATCATTTGTTGCAAACTTGAACATTTTCTTGAAGATGTGAACATTTTTTGAACCTCCAGAATTTGTAATGAAATGAAAGCAAACAAAAAGGAAATAAAAAGAAAAGGAAAAAAGGAGAGGGAAAAAGAAAAGAAAAAAGGAAAAGGAAAAAAGGAAAGAAATTAATTTTTTCACCCCCAACACATTTTTTAAACAGAAAAGGGAACCCTTTGTGAATCTATTTTTAAAAGTGGAACATTTTTAAACTACCAAACAAATTTCAATAACACGAACAATTTTTTGTAAAAGTGAACATTTTTCAAAAATCCCGAACAAAATTCGACAACACGAACATTGTTTGAAAACACGGACAGTTTTTTGGAAAAGCAAACATTTTCTAAATCTCCCGAACAATAATTCAGAAATGCAAACATTTTTTTGAAATTCTAAAACATTTTCTGAAACACGGACATTTTTTCAAATTATGAACAAAATATGAAATCATGAAGACTGGTACATTTTACAAAATTCCGGACAAAATCAAGAAATCAGGAACATTCTTTGAAATTATTGAACATTTTTCTAAACTCACGAACAAAATTTGTACACTAAAATAATGTTTGAAACAGATACACATGAAGTTACATTTTTTTAGTATTTTGAACATTTTGTGGAATTTTGAATAATTAGAAAATAAGTCAGTTTTAAAAATTTGAAACAAGTTTTGGAAATCGCAAATATTTTCCGAATTTCTAAAGAAAAATTGAAAGGGAAAACACTTGAAAGAAATTAAAATGTAAAGAAAAGGAGAAGCAAAAAAATTAAAAAATTAAAAACAAAAACCAGGTGAAAAACGGAATAAACGAAAAAAACAGCACATAAAAAAACTCAGCCGCACTGTCGAATGCTTGACATGGGCTGGCTCATGGACGTCGCTTGCATCCCCGTTTTGGGAAGTGTGGGCAATTCGCTGCAATGAACGGTGAATAGGATTTATTGGGAATAGAAATTAGGGAGTCACTAGTTAGCGAACGCTATTTCACGAGCCTACGAGCGAGCATTCCGGTGCGCCTTTACTTGGCGCGTTCTCAGCTGTCGTTACGTGCCGCGTTCTGAACGCTTACTCCTGATTTATTTTCCGCACGTGTTTTCGTTTTTTTAGATTGGTGTTTCCTGATTTTTTTGTTGTTTCGGTTTTTCATCGGTCATTCTTAGCTTTCTACCAAAACTTTTTTCTTCATTTTTTTGGTAAAAATTGTGATTTTTTTTTGCGAAAGGTACGGTTTTGCTTTTGTGAGAGGCACGGTTTTACCTTCGCGAGAGGCGTGGCCATGCCTCTTGGAAATAAAAAAACATAGTTTTCTCTCTTTTTTTTTCAAGAGGCATGGTTTTACTTTCACGAGAGGCATGGTTTTGCCTTCGTTAGAGGCACGGCCGTGCCTATCGAAAAGGAGAAAGAAAGTCATTTCTGTTTTTTTCGTGAGATGCCCGGTTTTGTCTTTGTGAGAGGGACTCAGAAAGGAAAAAATTCATTTTTATTCTAAGAGAGACACGATTTTGCTTCGTGAGAGACACGATTTTGCCTTCGTGAGAGGAACGATCGTGCCTCTCGAAAAGGAAAAAAAGAGAAAATAACACGTTTTTTGTTTTTTGTCTATCGTGAGAGGCACATTTTTCTTTGGTCTGTTTTTTATGAATGAAAAGTTTGTCAATACCTATCAACATGAGATCTAGTTTTGAAGATGTTGACGCGAGAAATCCAACGGTGAAAATTGTTTGATATTTGTATGCACGGTTTAGGAGCTAAAACGTTTTAAAAATACGAATCTACGAAAAAAGGAAAAACTCCTAAATTGCGACAAGTGGCACGTTTGCAGCACGACACTTGTCGCAACCTGGGAGGTGGGAGTGATTTTTGAAATAAATACTCCCTAATTAGTGATTTATATAGAAGTACACTTCTTCTATCTCGACTCGCTCTGATGGGCCAGGCCACTTTTGTTTTTGTTTTCGAAAGAATAGGAAAGTTTTTGACCTTTTTTGAAGGAAAACTATAAGGAGAACCCATTACAAGGAGTTTTTTTTTGAAAATAATAAGGACCCAAATTCGCATCCGTGGGGATTTGAACGTGGGTGGCTGGGTTGTACATCCACTCCACTTTGTTATTTTCCTTTTGTTTTATACCGGTGTTTATTGAGTTTCTTCCGATTTATTTTCCTTTTCTTTGTTATTTTCTAGTATTTATAAGTACATGCTCATTTTTATTTCTGATACCCGGTGAACATTTTCAAAGTACATGTCGAATTTTCTTTTTAAGTACATGTTGAGTATTTGTCTAAAATCATGTTGAATATTGGTAAAATGTGCATTTAATAATTTTTAAATACACAATTAATATCTCTTAACACATATGATAAATATTTATTAAAAATCCTTAATATTACCTTAATTTTTTGAATATTTTGATTGCTCAAGACATTTTTGATATGTTATTAATATTTATTTAAATGCTTGTGACTTTTTAAATTTCATGATTTTTATAAATGCTGATGACATTTTAACAATTTGTACGGACATTTATTTTTCAATTTTTGCATTTCCCAAACATCTTCATAATGCAGATTGTATGTAAGAAAAAACTAAAACAAAAAAGGGAAATGCACTCCTCGCATTGGAAAAACAGAAAATAGACGGAAAGATCCCTATTGGGCCGGGCCAGTATAGGTTTTCGTAAGTACAAATAATGCTACATAAACTAGCAAAAACCAACATAGGAAAAATAGAAAAATAGAATAAAGAAGAAAAAAAATCAACACGAAACCAATGCCAAAAAAGGCAGAAAACATCATGAAAACTGTAGCAGACTGGCCAACCAAGGCGAACATGCCATCTAGCTACAGGATTACCACCAGTCAGTCTAGGGGGTGCTGGATTTCGGGGTTAGAAAGCGACTAAGAGCAAGTCTAGTAGAACCCTCAAACTCTTAAAACAAAAACCAGTTTTAAGGGTCGAGAATTGCACATTTTTAACACTTTTAAGGGTTAAAAACAGGGGCAAAGACTAGAACCCTCAAACCCAACCCTTATAACGGAATATTCTCTTATAAGGGTTGGGTATGAGGGTTCTAGTCTTTGTCCCAACCCCAAACCTTAAAACTGTCATTTGGCATTGCATAATTTTCACAAGACAAACATAATAAATCTTCAAACAAACACGGAAATAAAGATCATTGATGCATGGTTTAATAGTTTTTACATCACACAATCATCATCTTCTCCCTTTCATCGGCACCATCACCAAAAAGTTGCACTTGGCGCCATTTCCTAGACCACTTGCACGTCCATCAAGCACCTCCATTGAAGTCATCCACACCGCCATCGCCACCACCACGGAAAGTAGAGGACGCACCACGGAATATCCTCTTCCTCTCTGCGATGTCCTCCTTGTAGTCCTTCCACCATTGCAATTGTTCTTCATCCATGTCCTTCTTGGACATCATCATGTGCTCCTTCTCTTCCACCATGAGTTCTTTCCATACCTTTGCCTCTTTCACCTTGATCATCCTCTCCTCCAAGTCGGCCTTGCGTTTTGCTTCTTCACGTTTTGCTTCAACTTGTGCAAGCTTGACCTCTTTCTTCTTCTCGGTGATAAGAATCTTGGTCTCCAATGTCTTCCTAGTCAATTCCTCTCTTGCCTTCATCATTTGCTCCATCTTCTCCCTTAGGCTTGATGCCTCTCCTTCCATCTTCACCCTTTGCTTGCCCTTCTTGGTTTCCTCGGGCTTGCCCAAGTTCCTCTCCTTCTCCTCATCTTCACTATCATCCATCCTAAGCATTGCCGACTTCTTGGGTGCGGTCTCTTGATCCCTCAACTTTCACTTTTCAAAGGTTTGAAGAATTGCCCAAGCATGCTTAAATGGGAATGGCTTGCCCTTGGAAGCGGCCATCTCCTTGTACCTCATGCCGGCAATTGTCTCCTATCAAGAACACATAATCACATAAGAAGCCACATAGCACACACACATAATGAAAATAGTGAAGATATATGTACTCACATAGTCACTCTCCACGGTTCCACTAGGTGGTGCATCCCTCACTTGGTCCATGGCCGCACTCCAACGAGCACAAGCGGGCTTCATAAAATCCCACCGGCCTTGAAGCGACCGGTAACTGCGAGAGAGGAACCCACAATTCTTCGGCTTGATCCTACAATAGTTGTCCTCGATCCTGTGCCAATACCTTTTACCGGTTTGATCGGTGCCGGTGGTTGCATCCATCCCCACAGATGCCCAAGCACGAACCAAGAGGATATCTTCCGCTTCGGTGTAGTTTGTCGACCGCGCATGTGGGCGGGAAGCGGCGGTGAATGCCTCCTCCCCTATCTCGGCTACCTCCTCCTCATCATCCCCTACATCCTCCTCATCTTCTCCAACCTCCTCACCAAAGGGTTCTAGAGGCGGAGCCCCGAGGTCCACCTCCGCGTCTTGAAGGAGGTCCATGAACGAGGTTGGGTTTGCCATTTCCTCGAACACCTCGTGCGCGGCGGGAGGAGGTTCGGCGACGGCGACGACCGGGGGGCGCGGGCTTCTTCCGCGCCGTGAACTTCTTCCGCTTCGGGGATGCGCCGGCGGCCTTCGAGGAAGCCCCTCGCGGCCCACGCGAGGAGACCTTCGGCCGGCTCTTCTTCGCGGGCTGGACGGTGGCCGGGGCTGCCGCGGTGGCCGGGGCGGGAGGAGGCGGTGCGAGGACCGCCTGCCGCCGCTTGGCCCCGACGTGGGTCGCCGCCACCACGTCGGCCACGGTGGCCGGGGCGTGCGGGGCGGGGGCGGGGGCGGGCGGGGCTGAAGTGGCGGCGGCCTGGGCGGGAGGGGCCTGCGCGGGGGCGGGCGGGGCCGGCGCGGAGGCGGCGGCCAGGGGATCCATGGCGCGGCGGCTAGGACGGGCGGTTTCCCTCCCGCGCTCGAGATGAAAAGGAGTGCGGGTTGGGATTGGGTTTGCCCTCTCAACCCTCACTTCTACAGGCTGCGAGGGCGTTTACAGGTTCGACCTCTAAATTTTTTTACGGGTTTAAGGGTTTAAGGGTTCTAGTCTACGTCGTTTTTTCGACGAAAACTGTAAAAAAGCGGTTATTTTCCAGAATTTAAGGGTTTGAGGGTTCTACTAGACTTGCTCTAACCAATGGGTACCCCTTAAAGGAGCCCCTTAAGGGTCAGTTTTGGTGGGTTGCTGCCGCCACATGTCGCGTGCTGGATGCTCCTATAAAAATTTCATTTTATTTATTTTATGCACGCACTTATGGGGTTTTAGATAGTTTTTTTTGCCTTTTTTTATTTTTCTCTGGTTTTTCCTATGTTTTGGTTGAATATATGTGTATTTTTTTTCACGGGAGGCACAAATTTGCTTCTCGTGAAGACACATCTTTGCTTCTGCGAGAGGCACAATTACGCCTCGCGTTTTTTTTCGTGAGAGACACACATTTGCTTCTCGTAGAGGCACAAGTTTGCTTTCGGAAAGGAAAAAGCACTATTTCTTTCTTTTGTGAAAGGCACTGATTTGTTTCTCGTGGAGGCACAACATTGTTTTCTCAAGACACACTCATAAAGAGAAAATATGCGTAGTTTCTTCTTGGTCGAGCTGTGCCTATCAGAAATGAAAAAACACATTTTTCTTCCATACAAGGCATATAGTTGCTTCTGATGATGGACATGTTTGCTTTCGTGAGAGTCACAGATGTGTCACACGAAAAGGGAAAACAACGCGTAATTGTTGTCGAGCGTGTTGTGCCTCTCCAGAAGATAAAAAACATAGAAAAAACTAGTTCCGGCTCGAGGTTTTTTCCATTGGTTTTTGGTGGAAAAAAAGTTTGTCAAAATCCATTAGCATAGGATCTAATTTTTAAGATCTTGACGCAAGAAATCAAATGTGAAACCGGTTCACGATTTTGTTGCACAACAAAAGAGATAAAGATATTTTTTAATAAACGAATCTACGAAAAGGAAAAAACTTCTGTGTTACGACACGTGTGAGTGACATGAGAAAGTGGAAGTGACCTGTGCAAGGAGTATCCTTTAATGTTTTAAGGTGTAGGAGTATCCCTTAATTAATAATTCCAGGAGAAAACGAGTCCTATTTGTAGTGAATAACGTTGTATAGCGACCTCGGACCACGTTTTTCATGGAACTGTTTGGAACTGCTCTACTCCAAAAAAATCAGCTCCGTTCTAGAAAACATAAACCAAACGGGGTAGTTCCACGATATACAACTCCACAAAAAAATTAGAATCTAGGGTCTAACTTTTTGTTTTTTATGAAGCTCCCTAGGAGGTGCTCCATAAAATTATAGAAGCTGGCGTTGGAGCAAAATTACCCACCACTGTCACCAGTAAGTGGATACCCCTTCGTTTCTCCCCGCTCATCCAATCAAATAGATCTTTTCCATCAAATTTTCAATTCGTGAAGGTGGAACTGGATAAAGCCAAACATTCTCTTTGAAAGAGCTACAACTCCTATATGACACTGCTTCAAAATGAATTTGGTGAAGCGAAACTGTTTTTTTATAAAGTAGAGCGGTCCCAAACATGACCTATATGGACCGGCCTAACAATTGCTCCACCAGTTTTGGAGAGATTCTAGAACCTGACATGATTATGACTTCTCTATTCCATTTTTTACCTAGATCTTTCTTTCTTCTTTCTTCATTTTTCTTTATTTTCTTAGTTTTACCTTTTTAATCTTTAATCTTTTTATTTTTGAGAAAAAAAATTCAAACCCATGAAATTTCTTAGAGTTCAAGGAAATCGTTTGCGTTGACAAACGTTTTTAAAATTTGTGAACATTTTTTGTCTATATAAAGTTTTCTAAAATTTGTGAACAGTTTATAACAACATGCAATATTCTTGAAATTTATAAAACCTACTGAAAATACATGATCATTTTTGAATTCATGAACCTTACAGGAATTCTTGGTATATTCTTGAATATGCAAAACAAATTATGGAATTTATGAACATTCCTTAACGTATTTGGAATTATTTTGATATTCAGGATTTTTTGAACAAACTTGCAACAATTTTATGAAATACTTGAACATCATTCATACTAACGAACATTTTGAAAATTGTTGAACATTTAAGCATCCAGGGACAATTTTGAAATGCACGAGCATGTTTTTCAAATTCGTGAATACTTTTCAAACACGTGAACATTTACTGAAATTATCGAACATTGGTTTTTGAAATTCAAGAAAATTTATGAACTTGCAGACATTTTGGAAAAAAGATCTTTCATTTTTCTGAATTAGTGAACTTTTTAGGAGAATAATAAAGTTTATATATATATGCCCTTGGCACCCATCAATACATGAACTATTGTATTGCCAACTCCTGTCTCTCTCTACATGGTATCATCATCTCGGTCCAACCCTAGGGCTTAAGCCGCCGCCGCCGCGCCCTCTACCGCCGCCGTCGCAGCCACCGCTACCCACCGCCGCACTAAGCTGCCGCTGCGTTCCCCTACCACGCCGCCGCCACTTCGTGCCGCCTACCTTCCGCTGCCCCTCCCTCTCACCTGCCGACCCACCGCCGCTGCCGCCACGATCTCCCACGCCGTCGCAGCCGCCCCGTCGCGCCACCTCTCCATTGCACAGAGTCGCCCCCCCTCCGCCGTTGTCGTCGTCGCGTCTTCTGCACGACCATTGTCGTCCCGTCGCCATCCATCTCCACCGCCGCCCCTGTTGATGGCCTCTCCAGGCTCTTCCACCACCCACTCTTCCAACCCCTTCGCGGGTCCCGAGCCCTCCGCCACCGCCATTCGCGATCTCAACATTGAGGCCCGGGTCCCCATCCGCCTCGATAGCTTCACCAGCTCGTACTACGCATGGAATACCTATTTCACCCTTGTCTTCCGCGAGTACTACCTCACCGAGCACATCAATGGCTCTGTGGAAGCCGACTTCATGAAGGGTGACCCGGAGTGATTCGCCATTGAGGCCACACTCATCCGATGGTTCTACCAAACCATCTCGAAGGACATCTTCCACACGGTCGTCGCCGAAAACGACACCGCGTGTGCCGTCTGTGACAAGATCAACGCTCTCTTCACCGACAACAAAGTTCAGCGTCTTGTCTTCTTGCAACAGGAGTTCTTAGGTTGTCACCAGGACAACTCTTCCATCGATGAGTACTGCATGGGGCTCAAGATGCTCGCCGATGAGCTTCGCGATATCGGGGCTACATTCTCCGACGCACTCATGTTGAGCACTCTCACCGCGGCCTCAATGAGGATTTCGGCAACCCGACCTCCAACCTCACCTTGATGCCGGAACCCACCTTTCCCCGTGCCGTCGCGTACCTCAAGCTTGAGGAGCGTCGCATGCCCAAGGTGAAGCAGCGGGTCCAACACACCGCATGCCGTGGACCACCAGGCCTTCTTTGGGCTGCCCCAGCAGATGGTCGGCGCCGGCTACGGCGCCCCTCTCGCCCCGCCGCCTCTTGGCCCCTACGGCGCCGGCTACGGCTACGGCTACGGCGCGACTGCGGTGTGCTGGACCCGCTGCTTCACCTTGAGCATGCGACGCTCCTCAAGTTTGAGGTACGCGACGGCACAGGGAAAGGTGGGTTCCGGCATCAAGGTGAGGTTGGAGGCCGCGTTGCCGAAATCCTCATTGAGGCCGGCGGTGAGAGTGCTCAACATGAGTGCGTCGGAGACTGTAGCCCCAATATCGCGAAGGTCATCGGCGAGCATCTTGAGCCGCATGCAGTACTCATCAATAGAAGAGTTGTCCTGGTGACAACCGAAGAACTCCTGCTGCAAGAAGACAAGACGCTGAAGTTTGTTGTCGGTGAAGAGAGCGTTGATCTTGTCCCAGACGACACACGTGGTGTCGTTTTCGGCGACGACCGTGTGGAAGATGTCCTTCGAGATGGTTTGGTAGAACCATCGGATGATCGTGGCCTCAATGGCGGACCACTCCGGGTCACCCTTCATGAAGTCGGCGTCCACGGAGCCATCGATGTGCTCAGTGAGGTAGTACTCGCGGAAAACAAGGGCGAAGTAGGTCTTCCACGCGTAGTACGAGTTGGTGGAGCTATCGAGGCGGATGGGGACCCGGGCCTCAATGTTGAGATCGTGGATGGCGATGGCGGAGGGCTCGGGACCTGCAAAGGGGTTGGACGAGTGGGTGGGGGAAGAGCCGGGAGAGGCCATCGACAGGGGCGGCGGTGGAGATGGATCACGACGGGACGACAGCGGTGGTGCAGAAGACGAGACAACGACGACGGCGGAGGGGGGCGAGTGGGTGCAGTGGAGAGGTGGCGCGACGGGGCGGCTGCGGCGGCTGAGGCGGCGTGGGAGATCGCGGCGGCAGCGGTGGCGGGTCGGCAGGGGAGAGGGAGGGGTAGCGGAAGGTAGGCGGCACGAAGCGGCGGCGGCGTGGTAGGGGAACATGGCGTCGGCTTGGTGCGGCGGTGGGTAGCTGCGGCTTAAACCCTAGGGTTGGACCGAGAGGATGATACCATGTAGAGAGAGGGGAGTTGACAATACAATAGTTGATGTATTGATGGGTGCCAAGGGCACATATATATACCTCTATCTCAACTATACAAGATTAGTTGAGATAAAGGCCCACTTGTACCTTATATACATGTGCCCTTGGCACCCATCAATACATCAACTATTGTATTGCCAATTCCTCTCTCTATACACCGACAACGCCCGCCGTTATATATACACGCATACCACCATCCTAACAAGCATTAGGGCCAGTGGCGTAACCAGCGGGTGTGCCGGGTGCGTCATGGCGCACCCAAAATTTTTGGACGTATTTTTTTACCATGTAAAAAATTCCTAATTTTTAAGGCCCAACCAAGCAAATTGAAATAGATCTTGATTTTTTTTAAGTGTGCACACCCTCCAGTTTATTTGTAGATCCATCACTAGGCAGGGCCGCATGTGGATTTGCCCATCATCGTGTACTGGCGTTGATCATGGCCGCGAGCAGAGCCGATTCCGCATGGTGATCACAACCACGACCAGCTGTGTACATGGAGCAAGCTGCATGGTAGCATGGCGTGGATGCATACCTTGAAGATGCCCTAAACTAACATGATTCGTCGCATCTACTCCTAGAAGTCACGAAATGTTCAAACAAAGTGCTCACCGCCGGTGGTCGGGCCCGGCGCCGGTATCTTTGCCTATTGTGTCGGACAACCGACTTGCCGGAGGGATGCAACCGGCTGCCGTTGGCGGCAGTACAGAAGACGACATCCATGATGCGGTGACCACGGCTGCCGCTTGCATGTGGTTGTGGTCGTCTCTTACCGTCTACGGTGCTACCAGGGTTAGGTTAAATCTATATATGTACACCCCTAGAAATAAAGGATGGATCGTTTCTGGCCGTTCATAATGCCTTTTCATAAAAGACCCTCTACATTTTATTGAAATTAACCTGCAATCCAAGTTTTAGTGAGTTTAGAAAAATGTTTTGTTTTCGCATAAAACACCATGCACATTGTAGAAATTGTTTCCTGTTTTTTTATAAACCCCCTCCCCCCGTTCTTTTGCTTAATCAACCCGCGGTTGTATTTGAAATAGTTTAAAGACTTCTTAAAATATTTATATCTTTTAAATCATAACTCTAATTTTAACATGTTATATATAAAATTAATTAAAAAAATATGTAAAATTTAAATATGATATTTTTTTTACTCGTTAAACGTTTTTAAAATGGTACTTATGGTGCAATCTTATTCAATTGTGCACTATCCGTCTTTATTTTGCACCGGTGTATTTGAAATTAACACCTCAGCAAAATCTATTTCAAGGAAAAAACAACCGCAACCGCGATACATTCCTCGGTAAAACCTCCACATGAAAAAAATAAAGAACATTGCTCATCTTATGCAGAGAGAAAGAGGAAGAGAGATGTGTTAGAATTGACTACATTCAAACATGTTGTGATTATGTGAGCATCGAGGCCACATTGAAGAGGGCGTGAAGGAGGATAAGCAGCAACAGATAGGGATGCATGTGAACATCCTGGGTCTTCACTCATGGTTATTGTGTAGAGACGTGTAGTATCTTTTCCACCCGTTACAAAGGACTCTTTTGCTAGTACAAACACTATTTATTTGTGGTGATTATACTTAGTGGTCTACTTGGTTATGTGGGCTTGTCAACGGGCTAAATTTCTTGAATAATCCTATTTGATAGTTTTAGATAATCCCCCAAAAATATCAGATAATCCAAATCGGTCGAATATTATCAATATCATAACCTCTACCCTATCCGTAGGATATTCGGTGGTCAAAATCTATATCCGCATCCATATCAGTCGGATTTGTACAAGTGCATACCATATCATAAAAAATGGATGTGGAAGTGAATTCAAAACGGAAATTATC
This sequence comes from Hordeum vulgare subsp. vulgare, assembly GCF_904849725.1. NCBI lineage: Eukaryota > Viridiplantae > Streptophyta > Magnoliopsida > Poales > Poaceae > Hordeum > Hordeum vulgare. The sequence goes on from NC_058521.1 coordinate 597,911,471, forward strand.
CGTAGCATTTACATCCCTAAATCCGAAAGACCAGAATTAAAAGCAAATGTTTCGGACGCAGTGATGAAGGGACTAGCTTACAAAAAAAAGGCTATGATAAATAATATCACATCTGCGATATGGCCATATGGTCCTGTAGGCAAATAGGCTTTGGCTGAGCCCCTGATCCTCGTGGCGTATGACACAGTGAGCACTTCGGCACGGGCGCAGAGCTCTGGCGGCAGTATTAATCGATGGGTGCAATTCGTACACGTACTGGTTCAATCGAGCCCGACAAGTGCTCCAGCTCCAGCTCCAGCTCCAGCTGCATCCATTTTTTATTTTTCTCTCGTTGGCAATTAATCAAACCAGACGGCACGTGCGTGGCCTGCAGCTGCAATGGACGATGTGTTGTTTGGTTTAACAGTTATTATTATAGTCCTACCAGTAATAAGTGTAACTGTGTGTGAAGTGCATGCATGGCTCGCCTGCGTCCACGCCACGCACGTACGTTACCTATATAGTACACCATGTTCAGTGTCGGGTAGTACTAACTATTTCCCCTGGAGGACGAGTAATGCTGTGCTGTACACTTGGTGGCAGAGGTAAAGATCCACACAAGACACGCAAAGGCTGTGGGTTATAGAACCTAGCTATAGCCTATAGGCAACGCTGCCAGCGGAGCTTCTTGGCCTTTTGGAGGTTTGGGTGAACTCCTCTCTATTAAGAGATCTTGTATAATGTTTGACCCGCAAAATAATCTTTAAAGTATGGGTTGGAGTAGAAAATATTGTCAGATCAGACCCCGGCCGTTCACTGCTCCCCCTCCTCGGCAGCCATTGCCCCGCCCACCGCGTGCTTCGGACCATCTTCCCCGCCATACTTCACCGCCATGAAAGCCTCCAAGCCGGCGGATCTCATCAACGTGGAGGTCGCGCACGCGTAATCCCGTCCGCTGGATATCGTCGCCGGCCATGTCCCCCCCCCCCCCCCCGCCGTCGCCCAAGGCACCAACGGACCTGCCCGCAAGCGGCAAGGCAACGTTGTCGTGCAGGGCGGCATTCCGGTCAGCCCCGTCGGAAGGGAAGGCGCGTCGGGCGCCCTCGCTGCTACGCGATCTGCCCGGCAGCCGGCGTCGAAGATGAGCAAGGTTTCGGGCGTGAAGCGGAAGAAGGTTCCTACGAAAAAGCCTTCGTCCACTCCCTCCGGCCCGGCTAGACGTTGCCCGACGGTGGCTTTCTACGGCGCTGGTTCCACCGCACGTGAGGTGTTCGATGAAAGGGACGGAAGGTATGCATCTTCACTCCCTTTTCTTGCTTTGATTTTTCGCCATTGTGGTAGGTCGTGACGTGATGTCACTCAATGTAGCGGTGGTTCAAACAATGCCGCTGCCGAGTTCGTGAACTTGTTGGACACCAACGCCGTCGACATCGATCAAGTCCCGATCACTGGTTTCGATTACAATGAATTGGACGGTGGCGTGGATGACCACGGTGGTGAAGATGAAGTGGAGGAGGTAGATGACGGGACGTACAACAATCACAAGCAAAAAAAAGCGTAAGAACAAAGAACTACACAATCTTGAAAGATCAAATCTTGATCAAGGCTTGGAGTACGGTGTCTCTGGATCTGCACGGGTGTTCCCAAACCGCCAAGACGTATTGGCAAAGAATTGATCTGCGGGATAAGATAGATGCCATGGTGCAATCAAATAAGGTGTTGCTAGCAAAGTCTTTGGAGGCAAAGATAGAGTTGGCCAAGAAGAAGGCACGAGAGAAGCAAGAGAGGTGGAAATTGCTCACGAAGGTTGAGGAGAGAATAGCACGTGCCGCTGAAAACAAAATTATGGCCAACCTTCTTGCCTAAGAGAATAGAATCATGAATTTGAACCGCAATGACATGGACGATATCAACAAAGAATGACATGATATGACAAGGAGAGAAATCTTGAAGAGGAGGATGCTTGTGTGTTACAATGGCGACGACGTTTTCTCATCTAGAATCGGAACCAATATCGCCGATGATTTCGGTGCCGGAGTAGGGACAAGTGTCGGAGTAGGAACAAGTGCCGGCGATGGATTCGGGGGTGTCGATGGATTCGGAGCCGGCGATGACCTCGATGGTTCAGAGTGAAGAGCGACCAGGATGCATGAAGTCCTTTTGCGTTTGTCTTTTAAACTATGCTTTCATTTCGCGCGCGGACTATGTTTTATTGTTTAAATTCGAACTCATTTGTCGGAATCGATGTCAAATTCTAACTATGTTTTATTGGAAGGTTTCCCGGTTTGCGGGTCGACGCGGCGGTGCCCGAGCAGACCCCGCATTGCCGACCCGTATAAAAGCATCTTCTGCAAATATCCTTTTTTACGGGTCCGTTTTGGGGAGTCTGACTTTATCCGCGCCCGCGTCGGTCCGTAAAATCCTTTTTTCGCGAACCGTAAACGACTTTTACGGATTGGCTGCTAGAGATGCTCCAAACAGGTCCAGAAATGCAGCTCTACAATGAACATATCGAAGCTACAAGCCTTGATGACGTGAGTGTTAGTAAGCTTTATCAAAACTTTGGTTCGTGCTTATTAAAGATTTAAAGAAGCTTTTAAGTGGGTTTTATCATGACAGATTAATTGACATCTCTAGCTCAAATCATGGTACATTCACCTTGTTGACAAAATGTCAAAGAGATGACAAGATTCAAGTTGACATGCGTATGTAGTTAATATTAGAACTATTGCACAAGCATAAAAAGATGGTATATATTTGCAGTTCATAAAATAACAAAGTAGATTTTCAAAAAGCGTATGATAAGATTAATTAGAATCTCCCTTTTGATGTTCTAAGCATGATTGATGTTTTGCAAACTTTGTTAGGAAGAGCAATACATGGGTTAAGGAGAGGGTCTGATGCCAAATCTAATAAGGGGGGGGGGGGGGGGGGGGTTGGTATCCATGTTACAATATGCATTCTATGCTGGTTCGGATACTGCTGGAAACCTGAAAGTTATTTTCTGCTATTCTGAACACCTTTCTAGCTTAAAAGTTGACTTCCTAAAAACTGAAATACACTATTTTGGTGAGGCCTGTTATAGAAGTTTATGTAAGCAGTTTACTTATGCCAATCGTGTGTTACCTATGAAGCATCTAGTTATTACAGTTAATAATGCTAGATTAAGAAACAATAAATGGTAAAAACCAATGAAAAGGTGGAATGTGTTGTAGGAACCTCGCAAGGAAAAATTCTTAGTGGCAAAAGAGCTCGTGTGTTACAACAGTGAAAAATAGGACACGCCCGGAATCCAATAACCATGACTCAAGACCCCAATAGGGCAGCATCCCTTATTTCAACAAGGCATTAGTCAAAGAACCTGCCGGTTGCAATGGGAGGAAAAAATATCACACACCCCTAACCAAATAACGATGACTCAAAACTTCAATAGGCCCACGTGCATCACATCTGTGTTGAGGCTTATCTTCATTTCCACATTCGCTGATGGTGGCCTTAGTGTTGACACAACCACAATGTTTTTGAATGTCGTCAATCCAATGGTGCACTAGTAGAAAATAGGGCTTTGGTTTGGGCCTGGCCAACCCATTAGTCCCGGATCTTCACGAACCGGGACCCATGGGGGGCAATAGTCCCGGTTCATTAGCCCAGGGGCCGGCCGGGTCCTCGTGGGCATTGGTCCCGGTTCGTGTGGACCATTTGTCCCGGTTCTAGGCACGAACCGGGACCAATGGGCCACGCTCCTGGCCCACATTCATTGGTACTGGTTCATGCCTTGAACCAGTTTAGAAGGGGGGGGGGCTTTAGCCCCGGTTTATGCCACGAACAAATGTAATTCTATCATTTGTGTGTTGTGTTTCTATCATTTGTGTTATGTTTCTGCTAGTGTGTTGTGTCCTAGATGTAATTCTATCATTTGTGCATTGTTGTGAACTTGAACAAATGTAATGTTGTGCCCTAGATGTAATGGATATCATGTGTTGTGTTAAAATTGTCACCACTGCCAACTTGGAACCTTTTCAAAGTTCATTTCTAATGCTTTTCAATTTCATGGTCTTATAGCTCAAAATAATCAGTAAATGCATGAAAAATAACAAATGAAGTCAGAAAGGGTTGTGAATTGATGACGTGGATTTGAATGGTGCATTTTGAACACAGAAAAACTATGGAGTTCAAATAAGTTCAAAAAAATGAAATTCCTCTGTAACACACGAGTTTCCGTATGAAACCGTGATACTACGAAAGAGATTGTCCGTTTTGTACACGAAGTGCATCCAGTTTTTGCCGTAACCCTTCGACTTTCTCGCACATGCTATGTGGGTGAAATGATGATACCATGCCAACTTGGAACCTTTTCAGAGTTTATTTCAAATGCTTTTCAATTTCATGGTCTTATAGCTCAAAATAATCAATAAATGCATGAAAAATAACAAATTAAGTCAGAAAGGGTTGTAAATTGATGAAGTGGCTTTGAATGGTGCATTTTGAACACAGAAAAACTATGGAGTTCAAATAAGTTCAAAAAAATGAAATCCCCTTGTAACAGGCGAGTTTCCGTATGAAACCCTGATACTTTGAAAGAGATTGTCCGTTTTGTACACGAAGTGCATCCAGTTTTTGCCGTAACCCTCACAACTTTCTCGCACATGCTATATGGGTGAAATGATGATACCATGCCAACTTGGAACCTTTTCAGAGTTCATTTCAAATGCTTTTCAATTTCATGGTCTTATAGCTCAAAATAATCAGTAAATGCATGAAAAATAACAAATAAGTTAGAAAGGGTTGTAAATTGATGATGTGGCTTTGAATGGTGCATTTTGAACACAAAAAACTATGGAGTTCAAATAAGTTCAAAAAAATTAAATCCCTTTGTAATAGACGAATTTCCATATGAAACTCTGATACCTCGAAAGAGATTGTCTGTTTTGTACACGAAGTGCATCCAGTTTTTTCCGTAACCCTGTCAACTTTCTCGCACATGCTATGTGGGTGAAATGATGATACCATGCCAACTTGGAACCTTTTCAGAGTTCATTTCAAATGCTTTTCAATTTCATGGTCTTATAGCTCAAAATAATGAGTAAATGCATGAAAAATAACAAATGAAGTCAGAAAGGGTTGTAAATTGATGATGTGGTTTTGAATGGTGCATTTTGAACACAGAAAAACAATGGAGTTCAAATAAGTTCAAAAAAATGAAATCCCTTTGTAACAGACGAGTTTCCGTATGAAACTGTGATACTTCGAAAGAGATTGTCCGTTTTGTACACGAAGTGCATCCAATTTTTGCCGTAACCCTCTCAACTTTCTCGCACATGCTATGTGGGTGAAATGATGATACCATGCCAACTTGGAACCTTTTAAGAGTTCATTTCAATTGCTTTTCAATTTCATGGTATTATAACTCAAAATAATGAGTAAATGCATGAAAATTAACAAATGAAGTCAGAAAGGGTTGTAAATTGATGATGTGGCTTTGAATGGTGCATTTTGAACACAGAAAAACTATGGAGTTCAAATAAGTTCAAAAAAATGAAATTCCTTTATAACAAACGAGTTTCCGTATGAAACCGTGATACTTCCAAAGATTGTCCGTTTTATACACGAAGTGCATCCAGTTTTTGCCGTAACCCTCTCAACTTTCTCGCACATGCTATGTGGGTGAAATGATGATACCATGCCAACTTGGAACCTTTTCAGAGTTCATTTCAAATGCTTTTCAATTTCATGGTATTATAACTCAAAATAATGAGTAAATGCATGAAAATTAACAAATGAAGTCAGAAAGAGTTGTAAATTGATGATGTGGTTTTGAATGGTGCATTTTGAACACAGAAAAACTATGGAGTTCAAATAAGTTTAAAAAAAATGAAATTCCTTTATAACAAACGAGTTTCCGTATGAAACCGTGATACTTCCAAAGAGATTGTCCGTTTTATACACGAAGTGCATCCAGTTTTTGCCGTAACCCTCTCAACTTTCTCGCACATGCCATGTGGGTGAAATGATGATACCATGCCAACTTGGAACCTTTTCAGAGTTTATTTCAAATGCTTTTCAATTTCCTGGTCTTGTAGCTCAAAATAATGAGTAAATGCATAAAAAATAACAAATGAAGTCAGAAAGGGTTGTAAATTGATGATGTGGCTTTGAATGGTGCATTTTGAACACAGAAAAACTATGAAGTTCAAATAAGTTCAAAAAAATGAAATTCCTTTGTAACAAACGAGTTTCCGTATGAAACCGTGATACTTCCAAAGAGATTGTCCGTTTTGTACACGAAGTGCATCTAGTTTTTACCTCTAGTATTATTGAAACTAAAATTATATAGAATGTTGTTACAAACTTTAATAGCAAAAAGAATTATCATAAAAGAAAATAAATAAGTAATTAGAATTTTGTTCAAAACATTAAAAGCAAAAAGAATTATCATAAAAGAAAATAAATAAGTAATTAGAATTTTGTTACAAACTTTAATAGCAAAAAGAATTATCGTAAAAGAAAATAAATAAGTAATTAGAAATAAAAAAGAAAGCAAAAAACAGGAATTTTTTTTTAAAAACAGTGCCACCTACAGGGCCACCACGACCTGCATACGACTAGAAACCCATTACTAGGGCCAGGATGCAGGCCCGCTATAGGCCCAATAGGCCCACAAGCACAGAGAGTGATTTCAGGCCCGTAAGCCTGCAGTAGAGAGGAGCTCGAAGTGGTTGGTTCGGCAGAGCTTATAAACCACGCCGAGCCCTCTCGGCTAGCGAGGTGGGACTAAACATAGCACCGCACCGCGCAAGGCCTTTGGTCATGGTTGGTGGCACCAATCGGGACTAAAGGGAGGCATTGATACCGGTTTGTGCCACCAACCGGTACCAATGCCTCTGCTTCCCGCCCTTTGGACTGCTGAAAAGAGACCTTTGGTCCCGGTTTGTGCCACCAACCGGTACCAATGCCTCTACTTCCCGCCCTTTGGGCTGCTGAAAAGAGACCTTTGGTGGGGCTATATAAGCGTCAGTTTAGAAATTTTGATCACTCCCCCTCTCTCCATTCGATCCCGACGCCGCCACGCTGCCCGTCTCGCCGTCGACGTCGTCGTCGTCGCCCCGCGCCATCCCGCGCCGCCCCGCCCCGACGCCGTCCCGCGCTGCACCTCGCCGTCGCCGTCGCCGTCCCCGACACCGTCGCCGTGAGCACATATTTTTTTTTTCAAAAATAAGGTCAACTCAGATAGGCCCGGTGCTCTTTGTATGTTAACTCAGGTAGCAGATCAATCTTCAGAGTAGATGTAGGTCAACACAGGTTTACTTTTATGGTCCGTGCATGGTATAGATTTAGGGTGCTCAATGTTTATGGTTGATATATTAAATAAATTGACTACAATTTGAGATTTAGTTTAAAATTTATGCTTCTGGCTACATTATGTTTCTCTATTATTGTGTCTCAAGGTACTTTAATGCTTATCCCGCCAAAAAGTACTTAAATACTTTATTTATGGATATATTTTTTTATTTTTTTGCAAACGCTATTTTTGAAATATAGCACGTTATTAGCGCGCTATAACTTGTGTAGCATTTGGAGAAGGGCCTTGCTATATTTTGTAGCATGCTATTTTTTTCGCTGATATATATGCAAAGATCGAATATGTCAAATTTTTAAGATTTTTTTTTCTGTTCATAGAAATTTTATGATTTTTTTCTGTGGTAATTTTGTTCATAGAATTTTAATGATTTTTTTGTTCATAGTATTTTCTTTGTCAATTTATGTATATGTTCATATTGTGTATGTATAGGAAAATTGTGCATGATCAAAGTCATTTATGAATATGTTCATATTTAGAATAGAGGAAAAAGGAAAAAATAAGAAGAGAAAGTGTTTAATACAATTAGTTAGAAAAATAATAGAACTATAGTTAAACTAGTTTATTTTTAGTAAGTACTACTTTATTTTATTTATAGTAAGTGCTTCATATATAGTTGAACTAGCTAGTTGATTTAATAAACTACTTTATTTTACTATATATAGAAGTAGTTTGTTTTTAGTAAGTACTACTTTATTTATTTATAGTAAGTGCTTAGTAGTTGAACTAGTTGATTTAATTAATAAAACTACTTTATTTAACTATATATAGAAGTAGTTCCCGCGTCGACGTCAACTTGTTGTTATATATAATCGTGACACACTTTATTTAACTATGTATGATGATGATTAATTAGTAGGACTTGTTGTTATATATGATGATGGATGATTCGAGCATGAAGAGTTATTATATATAGATGTTCAATTCTTTCGATATATATAGGGTGTCACGATTATATTGTTGTGTACACACATTTACCACATTAAAACAGGAAATGTCTAATATTGGATATTGGGAGTGTGAATATTGTGGCGACTCTCGGGGTATGTGCGACATGCCTCACCTGCGAGACGATAGGGTCTTCCGCATGAAGCTTGACGAGAACGGCGATATGTACCTCCCTTGCCATGCAAGAAGATATGTGTTGGAGAGGCTCGATTTCGAAGACCACGAGAGAATTGAGACGAGGAGCGCTAAGCTGAGGACTATACATGGTCACACATTTGTTATCCAAGTATTTAATTCAGTTTTTCAAACAGAATTTGAGTGCCCAAAGTGGGAAGATCTTTGCAAGACATATGGATTTCAGAAGGGAATGGAAATCACCTTCGATCTTCGTCCTGAAGATAATATGCGAGACAACATCGACATTTGGGTGGTTGTCGATGATATGCTTCCTGTTTTACCTCCATGTGAGTTTCTCAACCATATTTGTCAAGTAATTTGCATTTATATTTATAAATAGTTGGTGTAGTCAACCTGTTTTCCTCTCGCAATTTACATGTCATGTGGTGTTCATCGTCTATTAAAACTTTGGCCTCACGTTGCAGGTTCCTAATTATTGGGCCATAGTTATAATTATATCATGTTACATGTTGTACAAACAACAACAACCCAAATTGTCCTTTGAATGATCGTAGCACATGTGGTTGTTTTGAATGGTTTATATAATGCCCACATCTTGTGTACAATTACAAAATTTCTAAGTATTTTTGAAACATTAAATTATTACAAAATTTGGGTGGTTGTCGATGATATGCTTCCTGTTTTACCTCCACGTGAAGTAATTTGCATTTATATTTAGAAATAGTTGGTGTTCATCTATATACTAAATTTGTTAAATTATAATTTACAGCTTATTTCATTGCTTCGACTGAATTACGAAAATTAATTGACATGACACACTACACGTATGGATCACATCTAACTTGGAAGGAGAAGGATGATCTTCTCCACTTTCTTGTTGCTGGTGTTCTGACTTCTAGGGATACCTTCCCTATCATTTTGGAATTGGCCAAAATTATTCATTTTACATGCCACTAGTGCATAAGTTGAGTCCAGATGACATTCGCCGAAATGTCTTGGTAAGAGTTTCCTAATTAAGTACGCTCCACTATTGCATAAATGGTGTTGATTACATTGCTAACTAGGTTATTATTATGTTCTTCAACAGTAACTGCCACATGATGTAGTGCCTCCGTTAATGGACCCAGAAGGTAAAATGAGAATTAGAAGCCCGCTGAGGGCTGAGTTCTATGGTCCATACTTGATTAACTTCAAATCAAGATAAAAAAGACTCCAAATTGAAGCATGGAGAGAAATAAAGAAGGTTCGCAAGCCACAAGCTAGAGACCGTTGGATCTCTGTGATTCATCATGGAGCCATAGGTATTATTCTGTTTTATGACATTATATCTAAGAGCGAGGACTAGGTCTTATGAGAGACAAATTATTCTAGTTTATATTATTACTTGACATGATCGATTAATTAGGATGCATGATGCATATGATGACTATATATATATTATGATGTTTCTCTGTTTTATTTTATGTGTATCATATGATAACTTGGTATATGATTAATTTGATGATGAGTTGTTAGATAATCAATTAGAATACTATTGTCATTCGAAAATGATATGAAATGATATAGTGTAAAAAAGATGCATATATGTGCATGTAACTCGTGTCTACATTTTGTAAATATGTTCGACAAAGCACGACGGATGACCAAGCACGGAGATATATAAGAGAGGACACTTTTCTCTATTAGCTAGCTAATAACGACCTAAATTAACCCCTAACCAGCCCCTTTAAAAAAAACCTCAGCTCCAGCGAGGTGCTGACGCGTGGATGCCTTTTAGTCCCGGTTGGTGTCATCAACCGGGACTACAGGCCCCCTGCCTGGCCTGGCCGCAGCGGGCACGTGGAGGCCCACCTGTCCCGGTTCGTGTAAGAACCGGGACTAAAGGCAAAGGCCATTAGTAACGACCTTTTTGTTCCAGTTCCAAAACCGGGACAGAAGGCCCTTATGAACCGGTACAAAAGGCCCTTTTTCTACTAGTGGTGTGTGTCTCTTTCTTCACATAACATGAGAAATCCAATTTCTTTTTCCCCTGTGAGGTTTGGTAGGCGTGCATGAGAGGTTATAGATGGTTTCTTTATTCTCCAATATGGTTTTGCTTAGGTGTTGATTTCCACTCCGAATATACACCCGTACGAAAAAAGACAAATCATGCATTATTTATTGATACCACGTGACCAAAGATCAAAAACACTGAAAGAAGTGTCAAAAACTACATCTACATACTTGCATTCACTCTTCCCCGCTAACCCTTGACTTTCACTTTACTTATAAGATCTTTGTAGGAGTGTGCTACTAAGTGATGAAAATGATTCTGGTCTTTTGTTTTTTAAGTTGTTTTGTGCTAGTGCTGGTGAAGGTTGATTCCATTTTTTTTAGATTACGTCGGTTCCATTTCATGAATAAGGGTGGCTAATGTTTTGAGACCATTTATGTTATCTGTTTCATACCCATGAAAATGATTAAAAAGATGATCCCCACTGATTTATTTATCTTTACATGCAAATATGCCACCTCAACATGCGATCATTCATGGAAGAAGGTTCATCTCAACATGTAACCATGCATGGAAAATGCACACACCAATGGATGGAAAATGCACACACCAATGGTGTGGCGAATCTTAGAAGAAAATGAAGGGGGTGCTCAAAGTTAACAGCGAGTTGAAAGAGTAAAAGACTCTCAATCCTTTAGTCCAAATAAGGTCAAAATTACAATATGAATACGACTAGTTTTTCTTTTCCAATTTCTGAAGGGGGGTTCGAGCCTGTAGAAGCCCCCGCGTAGATTCGCCATTGCACCAATGCAACCATGCATGAGAAAAAACACTCATTCTATTATGATACTTATATTCAACAAATGTTTTAAAGCTATATAAAAATTAAAATACAACAAATCATTAGTATTTGCAGTTTTCTTTCTAACATTACTATTCTAATATTCATGTTCCATACAATTGTATCCCACCGAACTAATATATCGTTATCAATTTCTGCAATAATGCATGGGTATGACAGTCCTTGGGTGTCCCTTCGTGCAGCCATGAGTCCCGCCCATGACTCTTGGTGGACCGTGTAATTCCCATGAACATATGCAGGATGGACCATGCATACCCACTACAATTGAAGCATGCATGCATGTCACTCCCTTTGTTTCTAAATATAGGTCTTTATACAGATTTCACTATGGGTTAGAAAATCTACAAGCGGGCCTTAAAAATCCGGCCCCTCGAACATCCGTGGACGCGCCCGGTGAGTTACCGGACGTGTCCCCTATTTATCCTTCCGTACAACCACACTCCTTATTTTTTTTATGTCCGGTCACTTACACTTGATTGGTGGACTTACACTTGATTGGTGGACAGGAAGAGAGAGAAAGAAAAAAAAATAGAAAAAGTAAAGAAAAAGGTGGTCCAAACTTGGGTCGCGTCTATGTGGCGTACTGACCGGACGTGTCCGGGCGCGTCCGCGAACCCAAATATCCTTCCCATATTTGAGATGAATATGAGGGTTCGCGGACAGCCCGGACATATATGGACGATGTGAGAGTCCGGTTAGATCAGTTTTTTTCTTCTCTTTCCTGTCAGTCACTGACCGGACGCGTCCGTGAACATATGAGGGGTTATTTGAGGAATCCGGTTGTAGATGTTCTTATATACAGAGTAAAATTGATGAATCTACACTTTAAAGAATGTCTCTATATATCTATGTGTAGTTCGTAGTGGAATGACTAAAAAGATTTATATTTAGGGACGGAGGAGTTTTATTATATGTTCGATTTTAGGATATGTTTTAGGGATGTGGCATTAGTCACAAGATCTTTGTAGGGGAGTGGTTGTTTTTGCTTTGTATGATAAAAGTGGGGAATGTTTCAGGACCACCTGTGCCATCAGTTCCATATATAGCCAGGAAAGAGATACTATTGCTTGTTTGCTACACATATTTACTACATATGGCCCCTAGGCGGTGCCCTTCTGCCATGACTACACTGCATGCATGAGGCACGGCCGGCGTACTCGGCCGTCCGTTGCTGCAGCCATGACTGCTGAGTGCTCAACTGCTGATGAGCCGCGTAATTTCCATACATGTGCAGATAGACCACGCATAGCATAGCCACTAGTCGGTCGATCGAGTTATGTACCAGTGGATCAGGAACTCTGTTCATTCGAGCGTCCGGTAGATTTTGTGCCAGGCGATCGGCAACGACGACGTACGGACCGGGGATCGATCGAGGTGACTAGCTCACTGATCCCAATATTAATCACCGTACCGCCATAACGACCTAACTGGCATATATGCTCGATCAGTACGACGTAGAGAGACAGGGAAGCCGCCGTGCATGCATAAATCTCTGCAACGCGCACTGCCTGTGCCTCTACTACGCGGCTAGCTCCAACTCATCCAAGAGTATGGTGGTCACCGACGTGCACGCGCTGGGGGAGGAGGCGATCGCCGTGGTGCGGCAGGCGGTGAGCCTGGCGACGGGGCGGGGGCACGCGCAGGTCACCCCGCTCCACATCGCCAACGCCATTCTCTCCGCCAAAGCCTCGGCCCCGGCAGGCATCCTCCGCGCCGCCTGTGTCCGATCACAATCCCACCCGCTGCAGCACAACCTGCTCGACCTATGCCTGGACCTCGCGCTCGGCCGCCCGGCATGGTGGCGACCCGGTGCCGTCCAACGCATTCGTTGCCGCGCTGAAGAGGGCGCAGGGGCATCCGCACCGGCGCACGGGCGGGGCCGGGGGAATGCTCCAGCTCGGGAAGCTAATCGTCTCCGTCCTTGACGACCCCAGCGTCGACCGCGTCATGCGCGCCGCCGGCTTCTCGAGCTCCCAGGTCAGGGCCAGCGTCGTCGCTTCGTTGGAGCAATCATCTAGGGCAGGTTGCGACGTCGCCGTGACTTCTCCAAATCCGGCTGGAGCTGGAGCTAGAGCTAGAGGTGGACAACCATCTCCCCAGACCGTCCCGGGTGGAAGGTAGTACATGCATGCTGGCATTGGCGTTTATTGATCTGATTGGCGTCTTGTTTTGTGTAGACGAATGTTTAGCTTTGGTTCCCTCTTCTTACCTAGCTAGGGCATGCATGGTGTGTTCTGCTGTCATGGTGGCGCCAAATGTGGTACAAGAAATAAGCTGAAATATAATTAAGTTATTAATTATATATAACTCGCATGACTGAAAAATTGTGTATCAAAACTATCAATATCGATGTGACTGACATTTTGTTCTGTGTAGATGAATTTTAGTTTGTTTATCTCTTCTTAACTAGGACATGGTGTTCCCTTTCTATGGCCATGATGATAACACCTAGGCTAGGCTGAAGGTCTTAACAACACAAAACCTCCACCCTTCCTTGCGCACACGCACACATGGTTTTAAAAACATCACATGCGCACATACACTGATTATCAATTTTGATATAAAAGTTAATTATTGCTTGCCTGCCTTTTTAAAAAAAATATATGAAACTTTTAGTGAATCTCTTTCATTTTCCTCTTAGCATCGTTGCTGTCTCTCGCCTGTTATGTTTGACAACACTCCACTGGATAAAAGCCTTCTCTATACACCTCACCTCCATTCCCCTCTCACGGCTTAGGTGAAATGCCCTAACCTGAACTTGGACTTGCCCTAACCCTAGCTTGTTACGTCTAGTAGCGGTTTTGAGGACTATGCAAATGTCAAGGAAAAACGTTTATGTGGCCTTATCCTTTAGAAAAAAGTTTTCTCTTACAACAACAACAATAATAGCAATTATTTCCCTTGGGAAGATAAACACCCACTTCATGTGTAAATAAATATTCTTTCTGCTATTGGCATTTGTCTTCAAGATGCATATTGGGCAGTTATATTTGATAACTAGTATATGTTAGCTACTCTTTTTATGATATGAATGTATGAATGTTTTATGAAATATCTCTTTTTATGATAGACCTAGTGGTATTATTTTCACTTTGCCATTGTAAATATGTTCATATAGTTGAAAAGTTTTTGCACACACTTTGTACAGCATCCGTGGTGCACCTAGGCATGCATAAGCCAAGGAGGACGTTATCAAAGGTTAGCAAGGGTTGCCTCACAAAAAAAGTGGGGTGGGGGTGGGGGTGGGGGGAGATTAGGAAGGGCTGATTTTGAGAATTTTTTTATAAATCTACAATAAAATCGATTGTTATAAGAAACAAATGTGTGTTCCCTGTCTGCTTGCCCCGATGTGATCTTTCCATCTGCTTGGGCTGCACGGTTCCCTTGCATACAAGAAACACATTTCTGTCTTCCATTTGCATTCCACACACACACACAAAAAAAAAGGATTCCATTAGCATGCAAAGAGAGTCACATCATCCTACCAAAAAAGCTGACTTTGTAAAGCTAAAATATATTGTAGCTTACAATGTTTCTCCAGTGATAATTCGTTTTCACTGTTGGCTTTACATCGGCAAGGGCTACAAAACAGGATTCCCTTTAATCTGAAGAAAATAAAATCCCACTTTGGTATGTTCCATAAAAAAGTCTGAACCCTTTTGTCACAACAGTCGGTTAATAATTCGTCAACTGTAGGTTCAAGCTAGCATGCATGCAGATTCATTATTTTAACATCTCCAAGAAGTTCGCTGGAAGGTAAACATCTGGACGCACGCACGCTAATTTTCCCTGTGCCATTTTTGCAGTGAGTGCCAAACTAGCAAAGGGAAATCAGGAGCAGGGCGGCCGGCCACCTTTGGTGGGACCAAGCTAGACGCAGCGACGTCGGCGAGCATTCCTCCATGGTTCCTCCTCTACAGAGATACTAGTACAGCATACTGTGGAACCAGTCTGCAAGCAGACGTACGTATAACAGATTTGCAGATAGATGCATCATACTCCTCAAGTAATGCTACGACTAATTAATTACCCTGGCATGACGCATGCAGGCTGCTTGCCGCCGGCCCAAGTTCACGGAGCTCACCGCGACAAATCTCAAGATCATGTGCGACGCGCTCGAGCTGCGCGCTCCGTGGCACAGGAGCATCGTCCCCGGCATATCGAGCACGGTGCTCCGGTGCCGGTCCGGCGTGGCGAGGAGGAGGACGTCAAGCTCGTCGTCGTTGACGGCAGCGACCTGGCTGCTCTTCCTAGGAAGCGACGTCGGCGGCATGATGGCGGTTGCTCGGGAGCTCGCGAGGCTCGTGTTTGGCTCCTACGCCGAGTTCACCGCCCTGCAGGTGCAGTGTGACACCGACATTCCCGCACGCAGTGGCAAGCTCGACCTCAAGAGGCAGAGATCACGGGACAACGGCGATGGTGGCGACGTCGGGGCGAGGCTGTTCGAAGCGGTTGCGGAGAACCCTCACCGCGTTATGCTGATCGACGGCGTCGACCGGCTGGATCGTGATTCAGAGATGCGCTTCAAGAACGCCATGGCGGGGGGAGGAATGGTGAGGGGATGCAACGGCGACGTTGTTGGTTTGGAGGATGCCATCGTAGTGTTGAGCGCCTCTGGCCTGTTGGACTCAAGGTACGTGGATTCATCTTCCTCCCCGCGGGTGAAGCGACGCCTTAACGAACAAAACCGTGACGAAGGTGACGCCGCGGAGATGGAAGGAAGATCTCGTCTTCGCCATAGCTGGGATCTGAACGCCTGTGCAATGGATGGGGAAGGGGAGCTGGAAGACGGTTTGGTTGGAGATGAGGGGATCATGGATGCCGTGGGTGGTATTTTCCTTTTCAATCAGTAGAGATTATTTTTGCAGAAATGATAAATCCTGTACGTTTGGATTTTAAGTATGACAATCCGAACATTTTTCATGGCAACTTTAATTCATGTGAGGTTGAAAAACACGACAATTTTCTGATAAAAAAATAAACTGAAACAAAATTATCGTGTTTTGACAATTAAAATTGCCACCTCGCGTCCACTAAAACTGCCATGAAAAGCCATTCGGTATGACATGCTAAAAATCCGAACGTTTGGGATTTATCGGGGTCCTATTTTTATACAATTCTAGGTATTTTGAATGGTTTTGAATTGTTGGTTTCATCTTTGGAATTTTTAATTTCAATTTAAAGCGACTTCCTTTTTAAAAGGCCAGTAATGGGTTTCGGCGCGTCGGCCGCAGCGCGACCGTCGGATCTGCGAGGGACACCGTTAGATCTATCCATGCAGCAATTTTTTCTCGATGCAACAAATTTTGTTCACGATGCAACAATTTTGTCAACGGTTGCAAAATAAAAGTTGTAGGAAAAATAATATCTACGTGATCGTAGCAAAAAAAACGAAGCTGATGATGCGTGGTAGCAACATAAAAAAAAGGGTTGTAGCAAAACAATCCGATGAACTCGGCTTGCAACTCTGCAAACGTGTATGCAACTTTTTAGTGAACGGTTTCAGCAAAAAATAATACCGGTTGTAGCAAAAATCAAAAAACACCCGTTGTAGCGAAAAAACCGACGAAGTCAAGTTGCAACCAAATGTGAATGCAACTTTTTAATGGACAGATGTAACAAATGGAAAACACTAGTAGCATATTTAAACACTAGTTGCAGCAAATTTACACGGAATAAAAGTTGCATACCCTGACCAGCGAAGCGTGCGCGTGCGAAAAATGTTGCATAGCCCGCGCGAGACAACGAGCGACCGGCGCGTCGGTTCCGCCGGCGCGCCGAAGGGAAACGTGTCCCTTTTTAAAAGGAACGAAAAGGTGTGACCGCTTTCGAACGTAGCCACACTACTTATCTAATTTTCATTTAAGAAGATCAAGAAAAAACAATGTTTTACATGGAGCCATATATGCTAGAGTTGCCTGATCCCTTTATTGCTTTCAATTACTTTTATCTACACCCTTGGATCAACATCCAATGGCCCTTTTTCTACTTACTTCCTACCTACATACCACCTCGTTCCTGAATATAAGACATTTTAGCGTACAAATCTGTAAAATGTCTTATATTTAGGAACGGAGGGAGTATTTTGCTTCTTTATTCTTGCATCACAAATATTTCTTCGAGGACTTATACCCCAGCTAAAGCGAAACTGTTTACTACCATCAGTCGTGGCCAATCTCTCCCTAATAATAAAGCATGGCCAATCTCAGCGAAGTTTCCCTTCCGCCTCACCAGATCGAGAAAAGGCAGGCCGGAATCGATAGTTAGGTCGACCGCGATGGCGCCCGGGCCACTTAACCTTGTGACGGTCATGGAGCAGTTCCATGTCTCGCCGTCGCCGTCACCACCGGCCGAGATGCCACGGGCGCTGCCGCTCACCTTCTTCGACCTCGTACTCTGGGACGTCCCGTCCGTGCAGTGCCTCTTCTTCTACGACAACGCCGACCTCCTCGGTGCCCCCGAGTTCCTCCTCCACGAGCTGCCTCTGTTCAAGAAGTCCCTGGCCGCCGCGCTGCACCACTTCTACCCCTTGTCCGGGACGCTGGTCCGCAGCATACCGGAGGCGGGACGCCCGAGGTCGTTTTCTCAGAAGGCCACTCTGTCCGCCTGATGCTTGCGGTCGGCGGCGACGACTTCCAGGACCTCGCCGGCGACCACGCGCGCGACACCGCGAGGCTCCATCCGCTGCTGCCTTTCCTGCGGGGACATGGCCACGGCGGTGGTTCTCGGTGCAGCACTCAGGACGTCTTTGCCGTCCAGCTCACCCTGTTCCCTCACGCCGGTTTGTGCATTGGCACAACGCTACACCACGCCGTGGCCGACGGTTCCAGTTATGTGCACTTCATGAGGACGTGGGCAGCCATCCACCGCCTCGGCCCCGAGTGCGGCGGGAAGTGGGCCGTGCCCCCGCTGCTCGACCGTAGCGTCGTCCGAGACGACAACGGGCTTCGCTAGGTGTTTCTCTGCGACCACCGAACTCTCGCGGCGGCCGGCGGCAAGCGGCCCCACGACTAGGACCTCAGTAAACGTCCGGGCGCCGCTGACCTCGCGACGTTCCGGTTCACGGACAAGCTGCTCCGTGGGCTCGGAAGGCAGGCGGAGTCCGAGACCTCGGCACGGCGGTGCTCGGCCTACGCGCTGGCGTGCGGTGCGGCGTGGGCAGGCATCGTGCACGCGCGCGGCAGCAACGCCAGCTTCGGGTTCGTGACGGGGTGCAAGCCCCGCGTGACCCCGCCGGTACCGGGAAACTACTTCCGCAACTCCCTCGGGCTCTGCCGCGTGAAGGAGGCGAAGGTGAACGGCGACCTCACCGCGGCCACGACCGCGGCGGCGATCTGGCGGGCGATCGAGGGGCTCCAGGAGCAGGGGCGGGTGTTCCAGGACGCGCGCGGGTGGGTGTGGCTGGTGCGGGAGTACGCGTCCGCGCGCGCGGTAACCGTGGTCGGGTCGCCGAAGCTGGGCGTGTACGCGGCGACGGATCTCGGAGCGCCATGGGGACGGCCCCGGGGGGTGGAGATCGTCTCGGTGGAGCGGACGGGCGCGCTGGCGCTGGCAGAGAGCGGCCACGATGGGGACGGTGGCATCGAGGTCCATCGTTGTCTGTCGGACAGCTACCGGAGCCGTGACGTTTGCTGGGGCAGTAATCTTTTTAAATTTTTCTCTCACTAATAATAAAGAAGAGTTGAGAGAGTACAACAATGGTGCTTGCTCGAACTGGGTCTGAAGGAGGGGTTGCGTCCTGTTTTGCCCCGCATGCCGGCCGGCTAAGGAGAGAGAGAGGTAGAGGGCATGTGGTCAAAATGTCCTCGGTCCTTTCGTGCACCATCTCCATGCATGTGGCTACAGGCTACTCCCCTCCCTCGTACCATCTCCCCTCAAGTTCTGTATGTCCTAATCCTGATCTTGTTCAAGCCCTCATGATGGTGTCAAGGGAAGTAGCCGCACATGCAAACTCTGAAATTTATCTCATACATGTTGCAATGCACGGGCTCTTTTACTAAAATGTTAGCTTTTATTAAAAAAGAAATTCCCACTTTAACCATATTATCAATGTTTATTAAAAATAAATAAAAGAATACTGCACAATGACATATGAAACAGGTTATGTTTATTTTTTCGTCGGATGCAACGCACGGGCATTTGTACTACAATCCATCCCTCCTCAAGCGGCCACCTCCTCCTCTCTGCCGCCTTTACTGGTCATCCCATTGACCCCCACCCCTTCCTTCCCTATCCCCACCGACCTCATCACTCTTTTTTCTTGGTGACAGCTTTCCATCCTGCACCCCGAACCATCAACTTCCGATTTCCCCTCCATCACGAACGTTGTTGCTACATTATACTCCGCGTCGGTCGCTCACATGGCTTCACCGACGATATCATGGCTCATTAGTAGCTCGCCGTAGTGCCTCCGTGTTTTTCTCAGGGCTTTGCGCTAATTGGCGGGTACGTCAAAATATTGCAAGCAACTAGACTGTATTTGGTTCAGTTTTTTTACCAACTTATGTTTTAAAAAGCTAAAAGCTAACCAAAGAGATAAATGCTCAAAGCAGCTTTTGAGAATCTGTAGCTTCTTTCGAGTGTAAATTTTAGCTGAGGTATCCAACTTTTCAACTTTGAGCTTTTTCATAATAACTTTTTTACAGCAACTTTTTTAGAATCTGCAGCTCAACCAAACACAGTCTAAAAAATAGCAAAATTGATTTAACAGTAATCACATTCACGCACTCGACAACACATATGTTTCCAAGTAAAGTTCTGGGGAAACCACTTCGACTCAGCAGCCGAGCAGCCATCTTATTACACACCCTCAGCACGACAAACGTACTTTAAACGAAGACATCCACCTGAGTGCCAGCAACATATAATCACCTTACACCAATAACATTGTTAGCCCCAGCGTCGACTCTTGGTTAAGAAATTAGTCGCCATATTAGAAACCAGCCTGATCAACCCAGTAGTACAAAACTTTTTTTCAAAACAGTGGCATAAACTTTGAGTGATCTATGAGCTAAGAGCATCTCCAACAGGCGTCCAAAAACTGCACCGCGCGTTAAAAGATTCATTTTTTGGCGCCGGACTGCTCCAGCAGAAATTGTAAAACGCTGCGCACCCTAAAAACTTCTGAGCGCGCGCTTAAAAACGCTATCGCGCGCAGCATATTTGGTGCGCTGGCTTGCGCGCGCAGCAAACTCTGAGCGGATGCAGATGGGACCGCTGGATCGGACTGGATTGAGCGCCGCACTAGCGCGCGTCTGTTGGAGATGCTCCGTTCCCCGCGCTTCAAAACTGCTACAGTAACGCGCTAAAAAATTTATTTGGCACGGATTTTTTGCGCTGACGTTGGAGATGCTCTAATGTTGCGAATATACAGCCCACGTTCATTCCCATTCAGAATTTACACGAACGCTTGGTTTGCGCGAGCGCGCACCCGTACGGCTATGTACCGCCAACTGCGAGGCACACCGTTGCGAGAGCTTCTGTTCGCCGCTTCACGCACCAAGAAAGCTCCCTGGCGCCCCACACCGGTGCTGGTTAGACGGCCCATGTACCGCTTCACATTTATTTAAGGAAAAAATCGCCGAAAAACGAATATTTTGTGAATTGAAAAAAATCTCTTATTTCGAAAAAACATCATGAACCTGAAAAAAACTGCATTTTTTTAAAAGTTCATTGAATTTTGAAAATTTCATCGAATATAAAACAATGAAGCATGTTTAAAAAATGCCCATAAATTTTTATATAAGTTTACCAAATTGATAATTAATTTCATATATTTTGAAGAATTTTCTTTAAAATTCATCGATTTTTATAAACAAAATAGCTATTTTTAAACAATTTCATCAAATCCTGTCAAAAGTTCACAATTTTGAAAAATTCCATTAAGATAACTTCACCGATTTGGAATAATTTCACGAAATTTAAGTAAAGAAAGAATAAAAAAATAAATTAATACAAAATAGATAACAGTCCGACACAGCTTGGAGGGTTCAGACGACAGTTTGCAAAATGCGAGGTAACGGACGTGTCTGAAGCGTCAAATAGGATATACCCACCACTGCCTAGCCTACAGGGCGCGGTGATGGGCTGAGCCAGCAGGATGGGCTCGTAGATGCATCATACCTACGTCATTCGAATATTCAAATTATCTCCCTCCGTCTCAAAATTCTTGTCTTCAGTTTGTTAAGAAATAGATGTATCTAAATATTAAAATGTGACAAGATAAATTTACAACTAGACAAATCTAAGATAAGAATTTTGAAACGGAGGGAGTACTAGTTAAATTATTCATGCTATTATTACATTTTACATTTACCCATACTTACTGAAATATCCATACTATCTAAAATACCCTCGTTATTCAAATTATTCATATCAACAGTTGATATGTGCTTCGAATATTTTAGCTTTTTTGGTACCCCAATTACCCAAACAGAAATTTTCAATAATTTGGGTTCGGTTATTTTTTGACAGAAAAAATTTTGGTTTTCATTTTTAATACCAGAATTACCCAAATCAAAATAACCAAAATACCCAAACTCTCAGGCTGACGGTTGACCGCCTAAGGTGGCCCACATGCCAACGCCACGTTGTGTATTGTCGAGGTTAGTCAGGCGACAATTTTTTTAAAGAAATGACAATTATACCCTTCTCTGTTGAAAAAAAAAAGTCGTACCCTTTTTCTCCCCTAATAATAAAGCGTAGAGCGCTTCTGTCGTCCGTCGTGATGTTTTTGCAGAAGGGTCCCTATGGTTTCTTGTAATAGAACCTGCAGTCCTTAAACGTTTCGTTTTTACGTAAGCGCCCCCCTGGCTTATCCATTCCCGTCCTCAACCACAGGGCTGACGGGCGAGGAGGCGATGGAGCTCGGGGCGGGGCCTTTTCACCGGCGACGCGAGGCCGAGGGGGCAGTGTGCGGACGCGAGGAGGCGGGGTCAAGGAGGGATGGCGCGCGGGCGCAGGAGGATGAGGAGGCGGGGTCTAGGAGGGCGGCGTGCGGGCGCAGGAGGATGCCGGTCGCCGGCTTCCGGTGGGGAGGCGAGGGAGCTCCGGCTGAGCCTTGACGCTGGTGACGCGAGGCCGAGAGGGTGGCGTGCGGGCGTGACGAGACGGGATCGAGGAGGCGCAGGAAGACACCGTAGGTGGATGGGGGCTTGGCAAGGGCGCTGGCGGTCGTGACAGTGCGGGCGGCGGCCAACGTGCTCGCTTGGTAGGGGCGGGCGGCGGATCGAGCGGGTTCTCGCTGGAAGATTAGATTTTTTTTCCGCCTTGTTTTTATTCACGCTCTCTTCTTCTCAGATCTCAAATGCCCTCTGTTCCTGATCCGTTTCTTCTCACCGATTTCCTCTGGCTCACTTTCCTCCCTTATCTGTTGACTTCATTATGCAGATGGCGGCTAGGAGATCAGCGAGGGCGCTCCCTTTCCGGATCAATCTTGTTTAGAATTTTAAACTGCTTATTAAGCTGCTTATGTAAAGTTTTAGAATTTGTTCACATAGGCAGCGTGATTGGGGGCATATTTGTTGCTTCCCAAGGTAGTTAGTTTACCACACAGGCATGTTAGTACTAAACTGCAGAAAACTATTAAGTCATCCAATTCATGCGGTGTTCATCACGATCTGTATTGTGCAGGCTGCATATGAATGGAGCATCCTTGTGCTCATGTCATCTTGCTTGTACACACCCTTCACATAAGATGGATACAGAGACTATGGTATCTTGGGTTTGCATTAAATTGAAGAATCTTTTTGCTAAGACCATGTTCTTTTTGACATGTGCATCTCAATCTTAGCCTGAAATTAATGTCAATTATGCCAACTGAAAGGTGATAGGCTTCCGATCTATTGAATCACAGTGGATATATTTATCTGCAGACAATGGCAAAGCTCCGTCAGCGTTATGATGATCTGAAAGAGAGGTATGCAGTTTCCGATGTTACTGTTTCACTACAGAGTAAGCAGACAAGATCCAACATCATTTCTTCACTTTTAGCATAGATGGATGGATGTATTTCAGTCGGGGGAAACCCTATTGACATTCTCTTGAACTGAACACCTTCCAGATGTGGCTTCTCAGCTAGGCTACAGCAGCATCGACTCTTTGAGGCTGGAGGACATGGTCGTTGAGGTATTGCAATATAAGCATACCAGACAGAAGTGTGCCTACACTATTGGACACAAATTTAGGACTTTGTGTGTGTGAATAACTTATCATGAATATAGCTAATGGTGACGTTGGACACATTTTGATTTTCTTTTTTCAGATTGTGAGTCGGATTGAGAAGCTGATGCAAGCAAAGACAATGATGGAAGCTGCTGGGAAGCCTGAATGATTCGAGCCCCGACTGAGGTCCGAGGAATCAAGTTCATAGCTTGATTTCAATATTTTTTGCAACATTCCATATACATAGTGTGTACGTATGAAGGCTTTGAGGGCATGCGCCATGTCGTGTAAATGAGTCTTTCACGACATTATAGTAACACGCTTCCTTGCTGCAAGTTATTCATGCGGCCAGTTGTAAAATGTACATGGCTCAATGGCCGAACATTAATCAGGAGATGTTTTTTTCCAGTGAGTAAGAAAGAAGAAGGGGAGCGCCATTTCACTCTTAATGAAAATATTTTAGTATGCCGATCCCTTGTTTGCCTGATTTTTTTATGTTTAATGATCTCAAGAGGGCTACTGAGGCATGGAGTCACCATCTGGATCGTTGTTCCCCTCAAGTCAGCGGCAAATGATATGTTGTAGGGCATGGGGGAAAAACTATTTCAGGCCCTGATTCCTTTTCTCATTTTCTTCTTTCTCTTCATATTTCATCATTCATATTCTCTCTTCTCGGACTGGAATTTGAGTTCATGGTAAAATTCCCACGACATTTCTCATGTTAATATTGTTATTAACAGGAGGTCTCCCCTTTCAAAAATTTGTAGACCTACACAATAGCAAGTTATATATCATTGTGTTTTGCCATCTAATTCTAATTAATTTTAAATACACATTAATTATATCTCCCGTTGCAATCGCACGGGCATTTTTACTAGTATTACAAAGAGGAATAGAGAGATCTGCCGTTGACAGGAGGTCCTACCAAAGAAGTGGTTGTTTAATCCTCTCATACTATCTCAGTTGAGCAACGAGAGGCTACTCATTAATCTTTATGATAATTGAAACAGCTGAATTCCCATTTGACAGCGCGCTCGAACAGCGAGCAGCGGCATTTGAAGAACAAGACAAGGTACGGCCGGCCTAAGTTACGGCGCGGGACGATCAGACCAGCATCACAACTCCAACACTACTACATGCATCCTGAAGAAACTCCGAACCTCACCCACAGTTCACGGCTACGGGTAAGGGGGTAACTCCCTCCTGAACTAGACCAGCGTCACCACCAGCACAAGGAGGCTGGACAGCGCCATCGGCCACACGGCGGCGGCGGCGGCGGCGCGCATGCCATGTCCGGCACCAATTGTGTAGACGGAGACGCAGAAGGAGCAGCGGCAACCCATATCGCAGCAGTCGTAGTCGCCGAGACGCACCTGCTGCAGGCCGCCGTCGGTCGAGTTGTTGGACAGCCTGAACATCCAGTCGCAGGTGGCCTTGTCGATTGGTCCCGGGCGGGCGTACACCGTGCAGACCCATATCCCGATCCCGTGGGTGTAGTGCTGAACGTCGTCCTCTGCCGCCGCCGGCGTCGCCATGCCTGAAATTCAGTTCTTTTCGTGTGTCAGCATTCAGCTACTCTACTATGTGGGTAGGCAGTTGGGCGTGGGTTGGAGATCAACAAGTGGGGTGGGGTTACATTGCACTACGTACCGGAGGGTGGCAGCAGCAGCAAAAGGGCTGCTAGGCTGAAGACGGCCATGGCTAGTCCAGTCTTCATCTCTGTTCGTCACCAGTTCATAGTAGAAGAACACAATGTCATATGTATATCAGTAAAAGGAATAGAAAAGAGGGGCAGAAGAAGAAATAATCCTCTCTTATATCTGTTTATTTACGGAGGGAGTACTAATTAACTGCTGAAAGTAGTACTGTTGGTGCGGCGAAATCACGCACAAGCAGGCAGCCACTAACCTGCAAGTAGGCAGGCAGCCACTGGCCTGCAACTCTGCACAAGCCGGCACGGACGGACGGACGGCAGTGGAGTGAACGATGGTGAACGTCAAGCAGAGATCGATGAGAGAGTGCTCGACGGAGGTGCGTTCCCTATTTTATATCGACCCCAACTCCATGGGCGGAAGCAGTGCAAGCTCCTCCCTCTGTACTCGAGTACTCGACACGTAAGTAGACTGCAGGGAGAGATGAGGTCGAGTCTGAAGCCGGCAGTGCCGATCTGGGAGCCTGTGGAATATCACTGCCTAGCTGAGGCTGGCAGTGCCAAATCAAGCTCAGTAAGCAACAAGACGACTAGCTAGACGAGATTGGCAACTGTGCCGGTGCAGATCCAATTTGGGCACATTTTGCATTAGTTTTGGTCCATGTGGCGTGGTGGCAATGGCCACTTCTTCTCTTGCATTAGTGTTATTTCCATGCATCTGTCCATCGAGTAACTGCCACCACGCGGTCTTAAAGAACTTAAAAAAAAAAAAGAGACTGCGGCTGATTTTTTTTAAAGATTGATCGGACATAGGCTTTATTGCAGAAAAATTTCTGTAACAAGGTCTTGTTGCATAATTTTTCTGCAACTAGGATTTTATTGCAATTTTTTTGCAGCACGAGCTTTGTTTGCACACTTTTTTTTCATTTTCATATATTTTTACTGCAATTGAGATTATATTATAAATTATTTTTGCAGCAAAGGCTTTGTTGCAGATTATTTTTTTCATCATCTTTCGGCAATATACTTAATGTTACAGAAAAAATTGTGCAACATTAATAATGTTGCAGAAGTTGTCCAAAAAATAGTCAAAAGCCAGCAGCATATCACGTGAGACACGTATTGTGCCAGCGAGCCGATGGATAAAATCTAAAAGGTTAGCCGGTTGAAGGGAATGATTTCCCAAAAGAAAATGTCATAAAAAGATGCACTTTACCACAATTATATAGGTCGATTTGTATTACTACAAGTCTACAACAACGAATGCACTTGCTAAGACCTGCAACATTGTAAAGTTTGGGCGAGGGGCCTGAGCGGCGGAGAAAAAACTCAAACGGTCGGGGCAGCGTTGAACTTATTTGCAATTTGCAATATTTAAAGCAACGGGGTCATGATCGATGAAGACTGAGGATGAAGGGTGGCCGAGAGGACGGGGATTGGGGATGAGCGGCAATCAAATGATGGGAATTCCGAGGAGAGGTAGTTAGAGCATCTCCAGCCGCGCCCTCAACATGCTTTTTTTGATCATTTTTTTGTCAACAGTGCAAAACCGATCCAATCGGGTCTTCGGGAAACTTTTTTGCCGGTTAAGGCTGAAATTAGACCTGCGGTCCCAGGTTAAATCCAACGCGCTGGGTTGGGGGCGTCGGCGGAAACATTTTTGGCGGAAAAAACTCTGAACCTGCCGAGTCAGCAACTGGCGTACGGTCGTCGCCTCATTTCCTTGTTTCAATCAATGTGAAGGTTGCGTCGTCGGCCAGCCTTCCCTTGATTCATGGGTGGCACAGTGAAGGCGCGGCGACGAACGTCCCGTCGGTTTCTGGCACGCATTCACATGGCGCCGCTCCCCGTGCCCACCCGCAGCTATTTAAGGTGCCCTCTCACTGCCGGTGGCCACACACCTCTCTTGCCGGAATCTCGCCGTCGACACCCTCTCCTCTTCACCGGCGCCTCCTCTCCCACTTTTTTTCCCAAAAATGGTTGAACGCTTCCCCGGCGACGGAGCGTCAGCCAATGGCTTCGGCCGCCGTCACCTCCACGAGGACTAGGCGCGCCTTCTCTACGAGACAGACTACTCGGCGCCGCCAGACATGCGGGTGCCGGGATCGTGGAGGCTGATCGTGGAGTCTATACTGTGTCATCTCAACAGAAATACGCGGTGCCTTATTTAAAGTGAATGCGGTTGTCTCTAATGCATAACCCATAAACGATAGTGGTAATTCGATAAGAGACATCATAGCAAGCACCATACCAAATAGTGTGTGGCAATGACGTTCAGACAAATCATCACACTATGATGTTCCAGGTGGCATGAACTGCGAAACAATTTCCACATTGTCTTAACTGCGTACCAAAACTCGTAACTCAGATATTCATTTCTATGATCATATCATAGACAGTTTATCCTCTTGTTACGACGAACTTCACTCCTGAAACAGAATTGAACTTTTCAATATTTCAGACTTGTGATTCATTAAGTAAATACTCTTGTATCTACTCAAATCGTCATTGAAGTAAGAACATAATGATATTTACTACGTGCCTCAGCACCCATTGGACTGCATACATCAAAATGCATCACTTCCAAGAAGTTACTATCTTGTTTCATCTCAATGAAAACAAGGCCTTGCTCATGTGGTATGATTTGCATGTCACTAGTGATTCAAAAACAAGTGAGTATAAAGATCCATCAGCATGGAGCCTCTTCATGCAATTTATACCAACATGATTCAAGCGGCAGTGCCACAAGTAAGTGGCACTATCATCATTACCTCGTATCTTTTGGCACCAATATCATGAACATGTGTGACACTACGATCGAGATTCAGTAAACCATTGAAGGTGATTATTCAAGCAAATAGAGTAACCATTATTCTCTTTAAATGAATAATCGTATTGCAATAAACACGATCCAATCATGTTCATGCTTAACGCAAGCACCAAATAACAATTATTTAGGTTTAACACCAATCCCGATGGTAGAGGGAGTGTGCGACGTTTGATCATATCAACCTTGGAAACACTTGCAACATGTATCGTCACCTCGCCTTTAGCTAGTCTCCGTTTATGCCGTAGCTTTCATTTCGTGCTACTAATCACTTAGCAACCGAACCGGTATCCAGTACCCTCGTGCTACTAGGAGTACTAGTAAAGTACACATCAACATCATGTATATCAAATATACTTCTTTCGAATTTTGCCAACCTTCTTATCTACCAAGTATCTAGAGTTGCTCCGCCTCAGTGACCGTTCCCCTCATAACAGAAGCACTTAGTCCCGGGCTTGGGTTTAATCTCGGGTCTCTTCATTAATGCAGCAACTGCTTTGCTGTTTCACGAAGTATCCCTTGTAGCCCTTGCCTTTCTCGAAACTTAGTGGTTTTACTAACCATCAACTATTGATGCTCCTTCTTGATTTCTACTCTCGTAGTGTCAAACATCGCGAATCGCTCAAGGATCATTGTATCTATCCTTGATATGTTATAGTTCATCACGAAGCTCTCACAGCTTGGTGGCAGTGACTTTGGAGAACCATCACTATCTTATCTGGAAGATCAACTCCCACTTGATTCAAGCGATTGTCGTACTCAGATAATCTGAGCACACGCTCAACGATTGAGTTTTTCTCCTTTACTTCGTGGACAAAGAATCTTGTCGGAGGTCTCATACCTCTTAACAAGGGCACAAGCATGAAATCACAATTTCATCTGTTTAGAACATCTCTGATGTTCTGTGACGTTTCAAAACGTCTTCGGCGCCTCGCTTCTAAGCCATTAAGTATTTTGTACTGAACTATCGTGTAGTCATCAGAAACGTGTATGTCGGATGTTCACATCATCTATAGACGACGCTCGAGGTGCAGCACACCGAGTGGTGCATTAAGGACATAAGCCTTCTGCGCAGCAACGAGGACAATCCTCGGTTTTACAGACTCAGTCTGCAAAGTTTGCTATTATCAACTTTCAACTAAATTTTCTCTAGGAACATATAAAAATAGTAGAGCTATAGCGCAAGCTACATCGTAATTCGCAAAGACCATTAGACTATGTTCATGACAATTAGTTCAATTAATCATATTACTTAAGAACTCCCACTCAAAAAGTACATCTCTCTAGTCATTTGAGTGGTTCGTGATCCAAATCCACTATCTCAAGTCCGATCATCACGTGAGTCGAGAATAGTTTCAGTGGTAAGCATCTCTATGCTAATCATATCAACTATACGATTCATGCTCGACCTTTCGGTCTCATGTGTTCCGAGGCCATGTCTGCACATGCTAGGCTCGTCAAGCTTAACCCGAGTGTTCCGCGTGTGCAACTGTTTTGCACTCGTTGTATGTGAACGTTGAGTCTATCACACCCGATCATCACGTGGTGTCTCAAAACGAAGAACTGTCGCAACGGTGCACAGTCGGGGAGAACACAATTTCGTCTTGAAATTTTAGTGAGAGATCACCTCATAATGCTACCGTCGTTCTAAGCAAGATAAGGTGCATAAAGGATTAACATCACATGCAATTCATAAGTGACATGATATGGCCATCATCATGCGCTTCTTGATCTCCATCACCAAAGCACCGGCACGATCTTCTTGTCACCGGCGTCACACCATGATCTCCATCGTCATGATCTCCATCAACGTGTCGCCATCGGGGTTGTCGTGCTACTCATGCTATTACTACTAAAGCTACGTCCTAGCAATATAGTAAACGCATCTGCAAGCACAAACGTTAGTTTAAAGACAACCCTATGGCTCCTACCGGTTGCCGTACCATCGACGTGCAAGTCGATATTAACTATTACAACGTGATCATCTCATACATCCAATATATCACATCACATCGTTGGCCATATCACATCACAAGCATACCCTGCAAAAACAAGTTAGACGTCCTCTAATTGTTGTTGCATGTTTTACGTGGTGACCATGGGTATCTAGTAGGATCGCATCTTACTTACGCAAACACCACAACGGACATATATGAATTGCTATTTAACCTCATCCAAGGACCTCCTCGGTCAAATCCAATTCAACTAAAGTTGGAGAAACCGACACTCGCCGGTCATCTTTGAGCAACGGAGTTACTCGTAGCGATGAAACCAGTCTCTCGTAAGCGTACGAGTAATGTCGGTCCGAGCCGCTTCGATCCAACAATACCGTGGAATCAAGAAAAGAATAAGGAGGGCAGCAAAACGCACATCACCGCTCACAAAAACTTTTGTGTTCTACTCGAGAAGACATCTACGCATGAACCTAGCTCTAATACCACTGTTGGGGAACGTTGCATGGGAAACCAAAAAAATTTCCTACGCGCACGAAGACCTATCATGGTGATGTCCATCTACGAGAGGGGATTTCCGATGTACGTACCCTTGTAGATCGCACAACAGAAGCGTTAAGAAACGCGGTTGATGTAGTGGAACATCCTCACGTCCCTGGATCCGCCCCGTGAACCGTCCCACGAACCGTCCCGCGATCCGTCCGACGATCCGCTCCGATCTAGTGCCGAACGGACGGCACCTCCGCGTTCAGCACACGTACAGCTCGACGATGATCTCGGCCTTCTTGATCCAGCAAGAGAGACGGAGAGGTAGATGATTTCTCCGGCAGCGTGACGGTGCTCCGGAGGTTGGTGGTGATCTAATCTCAGCAGGGCTCCGCCCGAACTCCGCAGAAACGCGATCTAGAGGTAAAACCGTGGAGGTATGTGGTCGGGCTGCCGTGGCAAAAGATGTCTCAAATCAGCCCTAAAACCCCACTATATATAGGAGGGAGGGAGGGGAGGAGGCAGCCTCAAAACCTAAAGGTTTGGCCGAAACTGGAGGTGGAGGAGTCCTACTCCAATCCTACTTGGAGTAGGATTCCACCTTCCCACTTGGAAACTCTTTCCACCTTGTGTTTTTTCCTTCTCAAACCTTATGGACCTTAGTGGGAACTTATTCCAACCCAATAGGGGCTGGTTTATCTCTTCCCATAGCCCATGAGACCCCTTGGGGCGTGACACCCCTCCTGATGGTCCCCGGCACCCCTCCCGGCACTCCCAGTACACTACCGATGAGCCCGAAACTTTTCCGGTAATGCACGAAAACCTTCCGGTAACCAAATGAGGTCATCCTATATATCAAGCTTCGTTTCCGGACCATTTCGGAAACCCTCGTGACGTCCGTGATCTCATCCGGGACTCCGAACAACATTCAGTAACCAACCATATAACTCAAATACGCATAAAACAACGTCGAACCTTAAGTGTGCAGACCCTGCGGGTTCGAGAACTATGTAGACATGACCCGAGAGACTCCTCAGTCAATATCCAATAGTGAGACCTGGATGCCCATATTGTATCCTACATATTCTACGAAGATCTTATCGTTTGAACCTCAGTGCCAAGGATTCATATTATCCCGTATGTCATTCCCTTTGTCCTTCGGTATGTTACTTGCCTAAGATTCGATCGTCAGTATCCGCATACCTATTTCAATCTCGTTTACCGGCAAGTCTCTTTACTCGTTCCGTAATACAAGATCCCGCAATTTACACTAAGTCACATTGCTTGCAAGGCTTGTGTGTGATGTTGTATTACCGAGTGGGCCCCGAGATACCTCTCCGTCACACGGAGTGACAAATCCCAGTCTTGATCCATACTAACTCAACGGACACCTTCGGAGATACCTGTAGAGCATCTTTATAGCCACCCAGTTACGTTGTGACGTTTGATACACATAAAGTATTCCTCCGGTGTCAGTGAGTTATATGATCTCATGGTCATAGGAATAAATACTTGACACGTAGAAAATAGTAGCAACAAAATGACACGATCAACATGCTACGTCTATTAGTTTGGGTCTTAGTCCATCACATGATTCTCCTAATGATGTGATCCCGTTATCAAGTGACAACACTTGCTATCGTCAGGAAACCTTGACCATCTTTGATCAACGAGCTAGTCAACTAGAGGCTTATTAGGGATGGTGTTTTGTCTATGTATCCACACATGCACTGTGTTTCCAATCAATACAATTATAGCATGGATAATAAACGATTGTCATGAACAAAGAAATATAATAATAACTAATTTATTATTGCCTCTAGGGCATATTTCCAACATAGACGTCCCCAGCCGCGCATTGGAGGCCATCCTCGAGCACATCGAGGGCGACAACTCGCCACGGTTCGAGTACCCACCGCCACCCACCTTCTCCTGCCACCGCGGCAACTCCTGGACGCCTAGGTGGATGCAGACGGCGTCGTCCTCCTCTTCCGGCTTTCGCTCCCGCTCCTCCGGGCCGACGCTCCTCCCCGTTAAGCCGGAGACATAGGAGACGCCGCTGGGGCGGTGCACGCGCAGCGGTGGCATCGTCATCAACGAGCCCGACGCGTCCTCCAGCCTCGTCAGGCCGAAGACAGAGTCGTGGCTCCTCCCCGTCAAGCAGGAGCACCTGACCAGGGCTGCCGACGACGAGACAACCCTCAAATGGACACGGGACGACTACGTCCGGGAGGAGATGGAGCGCCAATGCCGCGCCCTTGGGAGATCGCTGCCCGGCGCCGTGGCTGCGAGGAGGGCGGCATCGTCATCCTTGACGACAGCGACAAGGAGGCGCACGGGCCTTCCAACCCCGTTTGCCACGGTGACCCAGGGCAGGGGTGCAGCAAGGACGGCGGCAGAGCGCAGGGCGACGACGGCCGTGACTACACGAATTTCTACAAGCTTCTAGCGTCGGGTGGCGGCGACGTTGTTTAATTATGTTTTTATTTCACTTCTGTACAAATTTTAATGAAAAACTATTAATTTTCTTTGAATTTGAGTCGTTTTTATCGAACTTGGACCAAGTTTTTTTTCTTCAAAAACCAGTTCCGACGATCTTTGGGGGGCAACTGGGAACACGAGCCCCCCCCCCCCGCCGCCGCCGATTTTTTCCGCAGGCGCGCTCCCAGGCGGCGCTATTTCACGTCCGACCGAACGGCTCGAGATGCTCTAAAAACTTAGAAAACAGAAGTCATAGTAAAAAAAAGGTATGCCAAGTATCACTCTGTAAAAGAATATGTAAGTGTTTAGATCACTCCGTAAGTAGAGATCTAACCATTCTTACATTTCTTTATGGAGGGGATACTTGTAATATATTTCCCCTTCTGGTACGTGAGCAAGTTTTTGCATTGCGGTCAGTGTGATATTCCCCTTGTGATACGTGAGTAAGGTTTTGCTTAGCGGTCAGTGTGATATCCCCTTTTGGTAGCTGTTCTATCCGTTTTTTCCTTTTTGCGGGTGAACTGTTCTATCCCCTTGAGCTGTAATTTAGAGGAATCATAACTCGCGACCGTCAGATATTTGGGTGTTCCAAGCGAACTACCTCCTAGCCACCGGATCAGAAACAAGGATCTCAAAGAACCACAGGTTGCCACGTCAAGTCAAGGAGCCTAGATCGTTCGTTGGGAGTGCGACCGCTGCAAACATGTACGCCTCGATCTCCCTTCCTAGAGTGTCTCTGACCGGTAAAGCCACGTCCCGCAAAATTCATTTACAAGAGACCTACTCCCTCCGTTTCTAAATACTCCCTCCGTAATGAATGTAATAAATGTATCTATAACTAAAATAAGTCTAAATATATTTATCTCTAAGACAAGTATTTTTGGACGAAGGAAGTATAAGTCTTTTAAGATATTTCACTAGAAGTTTACATACGGAACAAAATGAGTGAATCTACACTCTAAAGTATGTTTATATACATCCATATATAGTCCATTAATGAAATCTCTTTAAAGACTTATATTTAGAAACGGAGGGACTATAATTTTATTTTTATTTACGGTACTGTGAGGTCTTTGACGAAACAAGTCCTCTAACTCGTCTTGCGGTACCGCAAGGTCTTCGCGAAACATGTCCTCTAAATGCGTTGGGGTAGAGAATATATTCCGCTTCGGAGGCTTCATGGTACCGCAAATTTTTCAAAGCTTTGCAAATTCTTGATTTTCAAAAATATAAACCGAATAGAGTGAAGTGGTGTTTTCGCACATAGGTGTAGATATACCGATTATGAAATATATATTAAAACATATTAAAAAATGTTAAAAAATCAAACAATAATTTCGCGTGTACATCTGAACATTTTATGTTTGCACGTAAAATTTCGCAAAGAATGAACATTTTTTGTGGCATGAATAAAAAGGATAAAAATTGTCTTATGAATAGCTATGCTTAAGCATCAAAAGTTGTCTTTTTACACAAGTCATAAAAAATATACTTTTACACCAAAACTTTGTACATGAACATATAATGTTCGTTTGTACATGTGGGATTTTTTCTCGATTTTTTTAACTTTTAAAAATATGCATTTAAACAATAGGCGTATCTACACCTATGAGTTAAAGTGAATTTATCGAATAGAATCACAATATAAATTAAACATATGAATACAGATTATCCAAAGGGCAATTCACAATACAACAATCGTCTTCATTACAAGAATTGTTAAATTGAAATAGTTATTATAACAACAAATTGTTCAAATCTCACACAAATACAACAACATATTGATCAAATTAAAATAATAGTCTATCTCCCATAGAGTTGCCACTCATGCTCAACAAGATCATCACGCAGATGGTGGTGTGAAGCATTGTTCTCAATCTTCCGGTAGGTGTCAAGAAATGGAGTGATCTCATCTGCGTCCCCGACAGGCTTCACACGGCTACCGTCGTTGTCATAATAAAAATTTAAGTTCAAATCCCTTCCATCTTCGATGATCATATTGTGTTACACAATTAGTCATGATCTTTCTGAGGGATTTCTTATCCCGGAAGCGAGTGGGACCTCGAACAATGGCAAACCGAGCTTGCAACACACCAAATACCCTCTCAATATCTTTCGGCATGCCTCTTCTGCTTCGGCAATTTTTATTGTAATTCTTGATTTTGGGGTTGCTAGTGGTCTTCACAAATGTTGCCCATGGAGGATAAATACCGTCGGCAAGATAGGACCCCGAGTGCCGGTACAGTTGCATGCCGGAGCTTTTCCATTAGCTAGCTAGCTCAGCAAAAGGATGAGATTGTTGCAAGACATTGATATCATTGAGGGACCCAGCAACCCAAAGAAATGTTGGGTAACGTAGCATAAATTCAAAATTTTCCTACGCCATATTCAGATCTTCCTATGGAGAGACCAGCAACGAGAGAGGGGTAAGAGCATCTTCATACCTTTGAAGACCGCTAAGAGGAAGCGTTACTAGAACGCGGTTGATGGAGTCGTACTCGCAGCGATTCAGATCGCGGTGTAATTCCGATCTAGTGCCGAACTACGACACCTCCGCGTTCAACACACGTGCAGCCCGGTGATGTCTCCCGCACCTTGATCCAGCAAGGAGGAGGGAGAGGTTGGGGAAGAACTCCAGCAGCACGACGGCGTGGTGTCGATGGAGAGACGAGGTCTCCCGGCAGGGCTTCGCCAAGCACCGGCAGAGAGGAGGAGAAAGAAGGGCAGGGCTGCGCCGAGGGAGAGAGAGAAGTCTATCTCCCAAGGGCCAAAACCCCTCTCTATTTATAGGAGGAGGGGGAGGGGGTGCGCCACCCCTAGGTGGTCCGGCAGCCACCAGATGGAAAAGGGGGGCGGCGGCTAGGGTGGGAGGGGGTGGCGCACCACCTGGTGGGCCTAAGGCCCACCTGCGCCTAGGGTTGCCCCCTCTCCCCACCACTTGCGCATTGGGCTGGGTGTGGGAAGCGCACCAGCCCACCTAGTGGCTGGTTCCCTCCCGCACTTGGCCCATCTAGCCTCTTGGGGTCGTTGCCCCCCTTCGGTGGACCCCCGGGGCCACCTCCGGTGGTCCCGGTAGTCCCGGTACGTTACCGGTGATGCCCGAAACACTTCCGGTTTCCAAAACCATTCGTCCTATATATCAATCTTTACCTCCGGACCATTTCGGAGCCCCTCGTGACGTCCGGGATCTCATCCGGGACTCCGAATAACTTTCGGCAACCTCGTATAACAATTCCCTATAACCCTAGCGTCATCGAACCTTAAGTGTGTAGACCCTACGGGTTCGGGAGACAGGCACACATGACCGAGACGCCTCTCCGGCCAATAACCATCAGCGGGATCTGGATACCCATGGTGGCTCCCAGTTGCTCCATGATGATCTCATCGGATGAACCACGATGTCAAGGATTCAATCAATCCCGTATACGATTCCCTTTGTCTGTCGGTATAGAACTTTCCCGAGATTCGATCGTCGGTATACCTCTACCTTGTTCAATCTCGTTACCGGTAAGTCTCTTTACTCGTTCTGTAGCACGTCATCGTGTGACTAACTCCTTAGTCACATTGAGCTCATGATGATGTTCTACCGAGTGGGCCCAGAGATACCTCTCCGTCACACGGAGTGACAAATCCCGATCTCGATTCGTACCAACCCAACAGACACTTTCAGAGATACCCGTAGTGCACCTTTATAGTCACCGAGTTACGTTGTGACGTCTGATACACCCAAAGCACTCCTACGGTATCCGGGAGTTGCACAATCTCACGGTCGAAGGAAAAGACACTTGACATTAGAAAAGCTTTAGCATACAAACAATACAATCTAGTGCTATGCTTAGGATTGGGTCTTGCCCATCACATCATTCTCCCAGTGATGTGATCCCATCATCAATGACATCAAATGCCCATGATCAGGAAACCATGATCATCTATTGACTAACGAGCTAGCCAACTAGAGGCTTGCTAGGGACACATTGTGATATATTTATTCACACATGTATTACTGTTTCCTGTTAATACAATTATAGCATGAACAATAGACGATTATCATGAACAAGGAAATATGATAATAACCATTTTATTATTGCCTCTAGGGCATATTTCCAACAGTCTCCCACTTGCACTAGAGTCAATAATCTTGTTACATTGTGATGTATCGAACACCCATAGCATTATGGTGTTGATCATGTTTTGCTCGTGGAAGAGGTTTAGTCAACGGATCTGCAATATTCAGATCCGTGTGTACTTTACAAATATCTATCACTCCACTCTGGACATGGTCTTGGATGGAGTTGTAGCGGCGTTTGATGTGCTTCGTCTTCCGGTGAAACCTGGGCTCCTTGGCTATGGCAATGGCCCCAGTGTTATCACAGAAGAGTGTCATTGGACCCGACGCGCTTGGAACCACTCCAAGGTCGGTGATGAGCTCCTTCATCCAAATTCCTTCATGAGCCGCTTCTGAAGCAGTTATGTACTCCGCTTCATATGTAGATGCTGCCACGACTTCTTGCTTGCTCCTGCACCAGCTCACTGCCCCACCATTCAACACATATACGTATCCGATCTGTGACTTAGAGTCATCCGGATCTGTGTCGAAGCTAGCGTCAACGTAACCCTTTACGACGAGCTCTTCGTCACCTCCATAAACGAGAAACACTTAGTCCTTTTCAGGTACTTAAGGATATTCTTGACCGCTGTCCAGTGTTCCATACCGGGATCACTTTGGTACCTCCCTACCGAGCTTATGGCAAGGTTTATATCAGGTCTGGTACACAGCATGGCATACATTAGAGAGCCCACGGCTGATGCGTAGGGGACATAACTCATCTTCTCTCTATCTGCTGCCGTGGTCGGCGACTGAGTCTTACTCAATCCCATACCTTGCAAAACTGGCAAGAACCCTTTCTTTGAGTTTTCCATATTGAACTTCTTCAATATCTTGTCAAGGTATGTGCTTTGCGATAGACCTATGAGGCATCTCGATCTATCTCTATTGATCTTGATGCCTAATGTGTATGCAGCTTCTCCAAGGTCCTTCATCGAAAAACTCTTGTTCAAATAGGCCTTTATGCTCTCTAACATCTCTATATTATTCCCCATCAATAATATGTCATCCACATACAATGTGAGGAAAGCTACAGAGCTCCCACTCACTTTCTTGTACATACAGGCTTCTCCGTAAACCTGTATGAACCCAAACGCTTTAATCACCTCATTAAAGCGAATGTTCCAACTCCGAGATGCTTGCACCAGCCCATAGATGGAGTGCTGGAGCTTGCACACTTTGTTAGCACCCTTAGGGTCGACAAAACCTTCTTGTTGCATCATATACAACTCTTCCTTAAGGTTCCCGTTAAGGAACGCTGTTTTGACGTCCATTTGCCAAATTTCATAATCATAAAAGGCGGCAATTGCTAACATGATTCGGACTGATTTCAGCTTCGCTACGGGAGAGAAAGTCTCTTCGTAGTCAACTCCTTGAATTTGTCGAAAACCCTTTGCGACAAGTCGAGCTTTATAAACGGTTACATTACCGTTTGCATCAGTCTTCTTCTTGAAGATCCATTTATTTTCTATGGCTCGCCGGTCATCGGGTAAGTCCACCAAAGTCCATACTTTGTTCTCATACATGGATCCTATCTCGGATTTCATAGCTTCAAGCCATTTGTTGGAATCCGGGCCCGCCATCGCTTCTTCATAGTTCGAAGGTTCACCGTTGTCTAACAATATGATTTCCATCACAGGGTTGCCGTACCACTCTGGTGCAGAGCGTGCCCTTGTGGACCTTCGTGGTTCAGTAGTAACTTGATCCGAAGCTTCATGATCATCATCATTAACTTCCTCCTCAGTTGGTGTAGGCGCCGCAGGAACAACTTCCCGTGCTGCGCTACTATCCTGTTCGAGAGGGGGTGTAATTACCTCATCAAGTTCTACCTTCCTCCCACTTACTTCTTTCGTGAGAAACTCGGATCTAAGATAGAAGGTATACCCAATAGTTTCCTTAGGGTATCCTATGAATACGCATTTCTCCGCTTTGGGTTCGAGCTTTTCTCGTTGAAGTTTCTTCACATAAGCATCGCAGCCCCAAACTTTAAGATACGACAACTATGGTTTCTTGCCAAACCATAGTTCATACGGTGTCGTCTCAACGGATTTAAACGGTGCCCTATTTAAAGTGAATGCTGCAGTGTCTAATGCGTATCCCCAAAATGATAGCGGTAAGTCGGTAAGAGACATCATAGATCGTATGTCACGCCCAAGATGCGACCCTATCCTTAATTTGGCACGAAGGCCTCGTCGGGGATAGAAGCGCATCACGTCGTGTCGCAAGAATGGATATCGTTACTGTTGGAAATATGCCCTAGAGGCAATAATAAATTAGTTATTATTATATTTCTTTGTTCATGATAATCGTTTATTATCCATGCTATAATTGTATTGATTGGAAACACAATACTTGTGTGGATACATAGACAAAACACTGTCCCTAGTAAGCCTCTAGTTGACTAGCTCGTTAATCAAATATGGCCAAGGTTTCCTGGCCATAGGCAAGTGTTGTTACTTGATAACGGGATCACATCATTAGGAGAATCATGTGATGGACTAGACCCAAACTAATAGACGTAGCATGTTGATCGTGTCATTTTGTTGCTACTGTTTTCTGCGTGTCAAGTATTTGTTCCTATGACCATGAGATCATATAACTCACTAACACCGGAAGAATGCTTTGTGTGTATCAAACGTCGCAACGTAACTGGGTGACTATAAAGATGCTCTACAGGCATCTCCGAAGGTGTTAGTGGAGTTAGTATGGATCGAGACTGGGATTTATCACTCCGTGTGACGGAGATGTATATCGGGGCCCACTCGGTAATACAACATCACACACAAGCCTTGCAAGCAATGTGACTTAGTGTAAGTTGCGGGATCTTGTATTACGGAACGAGTAAAGAGACTTGCCGGTAAACGAGATTGAAATAGGTATGCGGATACTAACGATCGAATCTCGGGCAAGTAACATACCGAAGGACAAAGGGAATGACATACGGGATTATATGAATCCTTGGCACTGAGCTTCAAACGATAAGATCTTCATAGAATATGTAGGATCCAATATGGGCATCCAGGTCCCGCTATTGGATATTGACCGAGGAGTCTCTCGGGTCATGTCTACATAGTTCTCGAACCCGCAGGGTCTGCACACTTAAGGTTCGACGTTGTTTTATGCGTATTTGAGTTATATGGTTGGTTACCGAATGTTGTTCGGAGTCCCGGATGAGATCACGGACGTCACAAGGGTTTCCGGAGTGGTCCGGAAACGAAGATTGATATATAGGATGACCTCATTTGATTACCGGAAGGTTTTCGGAGTTACCGGGAATGTACCGGGAATGACGAATGGGTTCCGGATGTTCACCGGGGGGGGGGGGCAACCCACCCCGGGGAAGCCCATAGGCCTTGGGGGTGGCACACTAGCCCTTAGTGGGCCGGTGGGACAGACCAAGAAGGCCCTATGTGCCATAGGAAGAAAATCAAAGAGAAAAAAAAAGGAGGAGGTGGGAAAGGGAAGAAGGACTCCACCCACCAAACCAAGTTGGACTCGGTTTGGGGGGGGAGACCTTCCCCCCTTGGCTCGGACGAAACCCTTAGGGGTCCTTGGACCCCAAGGCAAGGCTCCCCCTCTTCCCCCTATATATATGGAGGTTTTAGGGCTGATTTGAGACGACTTTTCCACGGCAGCCCGACCACATAGCTCCACGGTTTTTCCTCTAGATCGCGTTTCTGCGGAGCTCGGGCGGAGCCCTGCTGAGACAAGATCATCACCAACCTCCGGAGCGCCGTCACGCTGCCGGAGAACTCTTCTACCTCTCCGTCTCTCTTGCTGGATCAAGAAGGTCAAGATCATCGTCGAGCTGTACGTGTGCTGAACGCGGAGGTGCCGTCCGTTCGGCACTAGATCGTGGGACTGATCGCGGGACGGTTCGCGGGGCGGATCGAGGGACGTGAGGACGTTCCACTACATCAACCGCGTTCACTAACGCTTCTGCTGTACGGTCTACAAGGGTACATAGATCACACATCCCCTCTCGTAGATGGACATCACCATGATAGGTCTTCGTGCGCGTAGGAAAATTTTTGTTTCCCATGCGACGTTCCCCAACAGTGGCATCATGAGCTAGGTTCATGCGTAGATGTCTTCTCGAGTAGAACACAAAAGTTTTTGTGGGCGGTGATGTGCGTTTTGCTGCCCTCCTTAGTCTTTTCTTGATTCCGCGGTATTGTTGGATCGAAGCGGCTCGGATCGATATTACTCGTACGCTTACGAGAGACTGGTTTCATCGCTACGAGTAACTCCGTTGCTCAAAGATGACTGGCGGGTGTCAGTTTCTCCAACTTTAGTTGAATCGGATTTGACCGAGGAGGTCCTTGGATGAGGTTAAATAGCAATTCATATATCTCCGTTGTGGTGTTTACATAAGTAAGATGCGATCCTACTAGATACCCATGGTCACCACGTAAAACATGCAACAACAAAATTAGAGGACGTCTAACTTGTTTTTGCAGGGTATGCTTGTGATGTGATATGGCCAACGATGTGATGTGATATATTGGATGTATGAGATGATCATGTTGTAATAGTCAATATCGACTTGCACGTTGATGGTATGGCAACCGGCAGGAGCCATAGGGTTGTCTTTAAACTAACGTTTGTGCTTGCAGATGCGTTTACTATATTGCTAGGACGTAGCTT
This sequence comes from Hordeum vulgare subsp. vulgare, assembly GCF_904849725.1. Lineage (NCBI taxonomy): Eukaryota > Viridiplantae > Streptophyta > Magnoliopsida > Poales > Poaceae > Hordeum > Hordeum vulgare. Next base: position 597,953,059 of record NC_058521.1, read on the forward strand.
TAGTAGTAACAGCATGAGTAGCACGACAACCCCGGTGGCGACACGTTGATGGAGATCATGATGATGGAGATCATGGTGTGACGCCGGTGACAAGAAGATCGTGCTGGTGCTTTGGTGATGGAGATCAAGAAGCACATGATGATGGCCATATCATGTCACTTATGAATTGCATGTGATGTTAATCCTTTATGCACCTTATCTTGCTTAGAACAACGGTAGCATTATGAGGTGATCTCTCACTAAAATTTCAAGACGAAATTGTGTTCTCCCCGACTGTGCACCGTTGCGACAGTTCTTCGTTTCGAGACACCACGTGATGATCGGGTGTGATAGACTCAACGTTCACATACAACGGGTGCAAAACAGTTGCACACGCGGAACACTCGGGTTAAGCTTGACGAGCCTAGCATGTGCAGACATGGCCTCGGAACACATGAGACCGAAAGGTCGAGCATGAATCGTATAGTTGATATGATTAGCATAGAGATGCTTACCACTGAAACTATTCTCGACTCACGTGATGATTGGACTTGAGATAGTGGATTTGGATCATGTACCACTCAAATGACTAGAGAGATGTACTTTTTGAGTGGGAGTTCTTAAGTAATATGATTAATTGAACTAATTGTCATGAACATAGTCTAATGGTCTTTGCGAATTACGATGTAGCTTGCGCTCTAGCTCTACTGTTTTTATATGTTCCTAGAGAAAATTTAGTTGAAAGTTGATAGTAGCAAACTTTGAAGAGGACTGTCCTCATCTGCGCAGAAGGCTTATGTCCTTAATGCACCGCTCGGTGTGCTGCACCTCGAGCGTCGTCTGTGAATGCTGTGAACATCCGACATACACGTTTCTGATGACTGCACGATAGTTCAGTGCAAAATACTTAATGGCTTAGAAGCAAGGCACCGAAGACGTTTTGATACGTCACGGAACATAAGTGATGTTCTAAAGAGATGAAAGTGTGATTTCATGCTCGTGCCCTTGTTGAGAGGTATGATACCTCCGACAAGATTCTTTGTCCACAAAGTAAAGGAGAAAAGCTCAATCGTTGAGCGTGTGCTCAGATTGTCTGAGTACGACAATCACTTGAATCAAGTGGGAGTTAATCTTCCAGATGAGATAGTGATGGTTCTCCAAAGTCACTGCCACCAAGCTGTGAGAGCTTCGTGATGAACTATAACATATCAAGGATAGATACAATGATCCTTGAGCGATTCGCGATGTTTGACACTGCGAAAGTAGAAATCAAGAAGGAGCATCAATAGTTGATGGTTTGTAAAACCACTAAGTTCCAAGAAAGGCAAGGGCTAGAAGGGATACTTCGTAAAACGGCAAAACAGTTGCTGCACTAATGAAGAGACCCAAGATTAAACCCAAACCCGAGACTAAGTGCTTCTGTAATGAGGGGAACAGTCACTGAGGCGGAGCAACTCTAGATACTTGGTAGATAAGAAGGCTGGCAAAAGTCGAAAGAAGTATATTTGATATACATGATGTTGATGTGTACTTTACTAGTACTCCTAGTAGCATGAGGGTATTGGATACCGGTTCGGTTGCTAAGTGATTAGTAACACGAAATGAAAGCTATGTCATAAACGGAGACTAGCTAAAGGCGAGGTGACGATACGTGTTGCAAGTGTTTCCAAGGTTGATATGATCAAACGTCGCACGCTCCCTCTACCATCGGGATTGGTGTTAAACCTAAATAATTGTTATTTGGTGCTTGCGTTGAGCATGAACGTGATTGGATCGTGTTTATTGCAATACATTATTCATTTAAAGAGAATAATGGTTACTCTATTTTCTTGAATAATCACCTTCAATGGTTTATTGAATCTCGATCGTAGCGTTACACATGTTCATGATATTGGTGCCAAAAGATACGAGGTAATGATGATAGTACCACTTACTTGTGGCACTGCCGCTTGAGTCATGTTGGTATAAATTGCATGAAGAGGCTCCATGCTAATGGATCTTTATACTCACTTGATTTTGAATCACTAGTGACATGCAAAACATACCACATGAGCAAGGCCTTGTTTTCATTGAGATGAAATAAGATAGTAACTTGTTGGAAGTGATACATTTTGATGTATGCAGTCCAATGGGTGCTGAGGCACGCAGTGGATATCATTATGTTCTTACTTCAATGACGATTTGAGTAGATACTAGAGTATTTGCTTAATGAATCACAAGTCTGAAATATTGAAAAGTTCAATTCTGTCTCGGAGTGATGTTCGTCGTAACAAGAGGATAAACTATCTATGATATGATCATAGAAATGAATGTCTGAGTTACGAGTTTTGGTACGCAGTTAAGACAATGTGGAAATTGTTTCGTAGTTCATGCCACCTAGAACATCATAGTGTGATGATGTGTCTGAACGTCATAGCAACACACTATTTGGTATGGTGCATGCTATGATGTCTCTTATCGAATTACCACTATCGTTTATGGGTTAAGCATTAGAGACAACCGCATTCACTTTAAATAGGGCACCACGTATTTCCGTTGAGATGACACGGTATAGACTGAGGTTTAGAGAAATCTAAACTGTCGTTTCTTGAAAGTTTGGGGTTTCGACACTTATGTGAAAAAGTTTCAGTCTGATAAGCTCGAACCCAAAGCGGATAAATGCATCTTCATAGGATATCCAAAACAGTTGGGTACATCTCCTATCTCAGATCCGAAAGCAAAGTGTTTGTTTCTAGAAACGGATCCTTTCTCGAGGAAAGGTTTCTCTCGAAAGAATTGAGTGGGAGGGTGGTAGAACTTGATGAGGTTATTGAACCATCACTTCGACCAGTGTGTAGCAGGGCGCAGGAAGTTGTTCCTGTGGCGCCTACACCAATTGAGGTGAAAGCTGATGATGGTGATCATCGAGCATCGGATCAAGTTACTACAAGCCTCGTAGGTTGACAAGGTCGCGTACTACTACAGAGTGGTACGGTAACCCTGTCTTGGAGGTCATGTTGTTGAGCAACAGTGAACCTACGAGTTATGGAGAAAGCAATGGTGAGCCCAGATTCCGACAAATGGCTGGAAGCCATGAAATCCGAGAGAGGATCCATGTATGAAAACAAAGTGTAGACTTTGGAAGAACTACTTAATGGTCATAGGACTATTGAGTAATGATGGATCTTTAAAAGGAAGACAGACGATGGTAGTGATAAGTCACTATTAAGAAAAGCTCGACTTGTCGCAAAGATGTTTCCGACAAGATCAAACAGTTGACTATGATGAGACTTTCTCACTCGTAGCGATGCTAAAAGTCTGTTAGAATTATGTTAGTAGTTGCTGCATTATTTATGAAATATTGCATGTAGGATGTCAAAACATTGTTTCCTCGACGGTTTCCTTGAGCAAACATTGTATGAGATATAACCATGAGGTTTTGTCGATCCTAAAGATACTAGCAAGTATGCAAGCTCCAGCGATCCTTAAATGGACTGGTGCAAGCATCTCGGAGTTGGAATATACATTTTGATGAGATGATCAAGGATTTTGGGTTTGTACAAGGTTTATGAGAAACTTGTATTTCCAAAGAAGTGAGTGGGAGCACTATAGAATTTCTGATAAGTATATGTGGTTGACATATTGTGGATCAGAAGTAATGTAGAATTTATGTAAAGCATACAAGGTTGTTTGAAAGGAGTTTTCAAAGGAATACCTGGATTGGGCTACTTGAACGTTGAGCATCAAAAGATCTATGGAGATAGATCGAAAGCGCTTAATGGAAGTTTCAACAAGATGCATGCCTTGACAAGTTTTTGAAGGAGTTCAAAATAGATCAGCAAAGAAGGAGTTCTTAGTTGCGTTGTAAGGTGTGAATTTGAGTAAGACTCAAAACCCGACCACGGCAGAATAAAGAGAATAGACGAAGGTCGTCTTCTATGCCTTAGCCGTAGACTCTAAAGTATGCCATGCTGAGTACCGCACCTGATGTGTGCCTTGCAGCAAGTCTGTTAAGAGGTACACAGAGTGATCCAGGATTGAATCACTGATCAGCGGTCAAAGTTATCCTTAGTAACTAAATAGACTAAGGAATTTTTCTCGATTATGGAGGTGCTTAAAGAGTTCGTCGTAAAGTGTTACGTCGATGCAAGCTTTGACACTAATCCGAATAACTATGAGTAGTGGAACGGATTCGTATAGTAGAGTAGGTATTTGGAGTATTTCCGAATAGCACATAGTAGCAGCATCTATAAGATGACATAAAGATTTGTAAAGAACACACGGATCTGAAAGTTTCAGAACCGTTGACTAAAACCTCTCCCAAGAGCAAGACGTGATCAGACCCCATAACTATATGGGTGTTGGATTCGTTAGAATCACATGGTGATGTGAACTAGATTATTGACTCTAGTGCAAGTGGGAGACTGTTGGAAATATGCCCTAGAGGCAATAATAAATTAGTTATTATTATATTTCTTTGTTCATGATAATCGTTTATTATCCATGCTATAATTGTATTGATTGGAAACACAATACTTGTGTGGATACATAGACAAAACACTGTTCCTAGTAAGCCTCTAGTTGACTAGCTCGTTGATCAAAGATGGCGAAGGTTTCCTGGCCATAGGCAAGTGTTGTTACTTGATAACAGGATCACATCATTAGGAGAATCATGTGATGGACTAGACCCAAACTAATAGACATAGCATGTTGATCGTGTCATTTTGTTGCTACTGTTTTCTGCGTGTCAAGTATTTGTTCCTATGACCATGCGATCATATAACTCACTAACACCGGAAGAATGCTTTGTGTGTATCAAACATCGCAACGTAACTGGGTGACTATAAAGATGCTTTACACGTATCTCCGAAGGTGTTAGTTGAGTTAGTATGGATCGAGACTGGGATTTGTCACTCCGTGTGACGGAGAGGTATCTCGGGGCCCACTCGGTAATACAACATCACACACAAGCCTTGCAAGCAATGTGACTTAGTGTAAGTTGCGGGATCTTGTATTACGGAACGAGTAAAGAGACTTGCCGGTAAACCAGATTGAAATAGGTATGCGGATACTAACGATCGAATCTCGGGCAAGTAACATATCGAAGGACAAAGGGAATGACATACGGGATTATATGAATCCTTGGCACTGAGGTTCAAACGATAAGATCTTCGTAGAATATGTAGGATCCAATATGGGCATCCTGGTCCCGCTATTGGATATTGACCGAGGAGTCTCTCTGGTCATGTCTACATAGTTCTCGAACCCGCAGGGTCTGCACACTTAAGGTTCGGTGTTGTTCTATGCGTATTTGAGTTATATGGTTGGTTACCGAATGTTGTTCGGAGTCCCGAATGAGATCACGGACGTCACGAGGGTTTCCGGAATGGTCCGAAAACGAAGATTGATATATAGGATGACCTCATTTGATTACCGGAAGGTTTTCGGAGTTACCAGGAATGTACCGGGAATGACGAATGGGTTCCGGGTGTTCACCGGGAGGGGGGGGGAGGGGGCAACCCACCCCGGGGAAGCCCATAGGCCTTGGGGCTGGCACACCAGCCCTTAGTGGGCTGGTGGGACAGCCCAAGAAGGCCCTATGCGCCATAGGAAGAAAATCAAAGAGAAAAGAAAAAAAAGGAGGAGGTGGGAAAGGGAAGAAGGACTCCACCCACCAAACCAAGTTGGACTCGGTTTGGGGGGGAGACCTTCCCCCCTTGGCTCGGCCGAAACCCTTAGGGGTCCTTGGACCCCAAGGCAAGGCTCCCCCTCTTCCCCCTATATATACGGAGGTTTTAGGGCTGATTTGAGACGACTTTTCCATGGCAGCCCGACCACATACCTCCACGGTTTTTCCTCTAGATCGCGTTTCTGCGGAGCTCGGGCGGAGCCCTGCTGAGACAAGATCATCACCAACCTCCGGAGCGCCGTCACGCTGCCGGAGAACTCTTCTACCTCTCCGTCTCTCTTGCTGGATCAAGAAGGTCGAGATCATCGTCGAGCTGTACGTGTGCTGAACGCGGAGGTGCCGTCCGTTCGGCACTAGATCGTGGGACTGATCGCGGGACGGTTCGCGGGGCGGATCAAGGGATGTGAGGACGTTCCACTACATCAACCGCGTTCACTAACGCTTCTGCTGTACGGTCTACAAGGGTACGTAGATCACACATACCCTCTCGTAGATGGACATCACCATGATAGGTCTTCGTGCGCGTAGGAAATTTTTTGTTTCCCATGCGACGTTCCCCAACAGTTACAAGTACATGTACTGAAAAGATGAGATATAAATAGAATCGGCTTACACTCGCCACAAGCTACATCAGAGTCACATCAGTACATTACATATTCATCAAGAGTAAGAACAGGGTCCGACTACGGACGAAAACAAACGAGAAAATAAGAACGTCGTCCATCCTTGCTATCCCAGGCTGCCGGCCTGGAGCCCATCCTAGATCGATGAAGAAGAATAAGAAGAAGCAACTCCAAATGTACAATCAACGCGCTCGCGTCAAGTAACCTTTACCTGTACCTGCAACTGTTGCTGTAGTAAAATGTGAGCCACACGGGACTCAGCAATCTCATTTCCAAAGGTATCAAGACTAGCAAAGCTTTATGGGTGAGGTTTGGTTAAGTGGTGAGGTTGCAGCTGCGGCTAAGCATATATTTGGTGGCTAACTTACGAATACAAGAAAATAAGAGGGGGGAAGATCTACGCATAATGGACGTGACTACTGATGATCAAATGAATGATCCTGAACACCTACCTACGTCAGGCATAACCCCACCGTGTCCTCGATCGGAGAAGGAACTCACGAAAGAGACATTCACGGTTACGCACACAGTTGGCATGTTTTAATTAAATTAACTTCAAGTTGTCTAGAACCAGTGTTAAACAAAGCTTCCACGTTGCCACATAACCGCGGGCACGGCTTTCCAAAAAGATTTAACCCTGCAAGGGTGCTCCAACTAGTCCATCACAAATTACCACAAGCCGCATAGAAATCCTCAATCACGAAGCTCGCGATCCCGTCGGATTCCCTAGTGGAAAACCTCAACTCTGAGATTACCCAAAGCATCACCAGAATCCCGATGCACAAGATATTCCGTCAAAGGTAAAACTAATCCAGCAAGGCCGCCCGACGTGTCGACGATCCCGATAGGAGTCGCGTACCTCGTTCTCAGGACACGGCGGATGAGCTAGACGTCGGGATCGCTAAACCTACGGGTGACCAGAGGGGCGCCGGCCATCGCTCAGGTGGGACCAACACTCATGAGGAGCACTGGCCCGGGGGTTGATTAAAATAGTCCGCGGGTGCCGGCGGGTCCCTATGCATTATTATTAGGTTATTAGGCAAATGTAGTACCAAAGTTGGGCCTTGCCAGACCAGTCTTAATCTAAAACAAATTATCAAGGGGGTCCCCATAACAACCCCGATCGTGTTAGGAGCGCTCATTTATGGAACATAACACCGGTAGTCGGAAACTAAGGGGGCAAAGGTGGAACAAAACACCAGGCTAGAAAGGCCGAGCCTTCCACCTTTTACCAAGTATATAGGTGCATTAAATTAAATAGCATTTAATATGGTGATATAACAAGGAACCCATGCTTTCACATTGAAGCAATGCACCTGCAACTAGCAACGCTAACAACATGGTTAAGCAAGCAGTAACATAGCCAAATTATGGTTTGCTAGGTTGAACAGGTTGAAGGTTTCATGGCATTGTTGAGAGGCTAATATTTAACATGTGGTAGGCAACGAGACATAATCGATAGAAGCGATAAAACTAGCATGGCAATGATAGTAATGGTATCTGGGAAAATGATCATCTTGCCTGAGATCCCGCTTGGAAGAAGAATGCCTCCGTGAAGCAGACGAACCGACGTAGTCGAGCGGGTCCTCACACCCGACACGCTTGCGGAACTCTATCGAGACGGGGAAACCCGAAAACAAGCATCAACACATGATATTCACCACACGATGCACAACACAAATGATGCATGAACAGCTGAATACATGCAAGTCACGACATGACAATTCACACAATCAAACACTACACATTAAGTGAAGTTCAATATGCAACGAGTTGCATATTGACGAAACTCCACGTTAATTATTTGGTTCTATCCCGATTAGGTACACGACAATATTAAATGTGGTTAAACATGGCGAAAGGTGAGGCGTAATTAATCTACCTATCTAGGGATTTTAAATGAGGTCGGAAATGACATATAATATGTCCGAAACGACCTCACATGCTAATTTACAATTCTGACCAGATCTGTACTAACACATTTAATTGGTTGTTAAACAGCAAAACAAATAGGTTCACGTGCTTCTACGCGTCATTTCAAGCAATCTACACATAAAGAACATATCCAACGGAGCTACGGATCAAAAGATACAAGCACCGCAAGATATGATGGCATGAATGCAATATGTGTGCAACGACGGTCACGAGCACTTCAAAACATACAACCAGCAAGGGAAAATAAAACTACACGAGATTCTAAGCAAGTTTCATGTAGGACACGATCAAATCGGAGCTACGGTTCAACAACTACGAGCAAAACAAGAAATCTCTACAATCTGCCAAAATCAGCCACATAGCATCTTCTACGTCCCACAACTACGGCTACACAACTCCGATAAACTCAAGCAAGGCATGGAACGAAAGAGGGCAAGACGCACTACTACAAACAACTAACAACGTCTAGCATGGCAGAAAGGAGCACTAGGAAAAGAAGACACAAAATGGCATCTCACACACTATTTTAGACTTAGTGAAAATTACACCTCATGAGAGTGCAGTTTTCGATCTGAAGCAATCTTGACAGCAACAAAACATATAGCTACAGGCCTCCAAATGGCATGACAATTCACAGCATGCTAGAGAAACACAAGGGGTACAACTAACTCCATTGGACCAACCTCAAAAGAGCTACAGATCACAAGATAGAAGCAAAACAAAACAGCAACAAATATAACAGATTCCAGACTTAGAAATATTTCAGCACGTCCAAAACAGCACTATTTCTAGCAACTTGAGGGCAATCAAACCACACCTAAACATGCATTTATATTGCAACCAAAAATACCAGGGGCTAGTCTAAACACCCAAGAACAACTCCCTAGTTGACAACTCCTTCAAACGAAGCACGGAATAAATCCTACGAATTAAACAAAAGGGCATCACGGCAAAATATCTCGCAAACTAACTTGCTCAAAAGCTAAAACTAATTGCACAGAAAGATCCCATGGATTTTTCTACCCCGAAAACATATAAAATATGTGGGGTTGCAACACAAAAATAATGCCACACATAAATGCGAGAAAATAACCTATACACGGGAAAATAAATTAGCGGCAATTCCCTACGCGCAAAAGTTCCAATGACCGCTCTTAAATACATGCAAAAATGGTTCCTAAAACATAGGCATTTTACCTAAGGCATACGAGCAATCCGGGCACACGCGAAAAAATATCTACGGGACGAAACAATATAGACAGCACACATTTCTAGGCATATGGTATGCTAAACAAAGTCAAACAATTATGCATGTTTTATATTCGGATTCTACGCGAGAAACTACATGAAAAACATATCTAATACGTCGCGAACCGACTAACGGTTGAAAAGATACACGCGTTTTAAAACACGTCTACATCCTGAAAAAAAAAACTAAATTCGTAATAAATCCTAAAAAACTATTGGGCCGACTCTAACTATTGGGCCTACAGTACACGGGCGTGAAAAACTAGACAACGCCCTAGGCGTACAATAGAGGTGCAGTGGGGGGCTAGTCACCTGATGGGCTGGCTGATGGAGAGGTGGAGCAGATGGGGCGGTAGGCCGGCCCACCTGGTGCTGGCCCACGCGGCGGCAGAGGCCCAGGCGGGGCGACGCGAGCACGCTCGCCACCAACCGCGTCCCCGATCCAGATCGGGATCGCGGGCGGGGGGGGAGGAGCTGGGGCTGCGCACTCCGGCGGCCGGCGCGGAACAAGGCCTGACGGGACACCGGCGAGCGGCGAGGGCTCGAGGACGCGGGGCGGCCGGGGCTGGGCGCCGGCGGTTGCTGGCGAATCTGCACGGCTCCGGCGAGGTGCTGCACTCCGGCCAGATCAAAGGGCGTCGGGAGGCCAGCGGCTCGGCGGCGGCCTGGCACGGGCAGCGGCGACCTCCCGCGAGGGGCGAGATGGCTGTCTCCTGCTCAGGCGACGGGAACGGCGGGGCGCCTCGGGAGGCAGGGAGGAGCTCGGCTTGCTGCTGCTCGGGTAGGCGGCGGCGGCGGATGGGCCTGCCCGGGCCCGATCTGGGCTCGGCGGGCCTACGGCGGCTGGTGGGAGGTGGGAGGAGAGAGAGAGTGGGGGGCTAGGGTTTCGGGCGCGGATCCCGAGGTGGAAGGGGGGTTGTCTAAAAATGCACACGGGGACTATTTATAGACAAATGGGGGGGCTAGGTTTAGCGAAATTCCGCCCCGGTTTCAACCGCGCGGTCGGATTCGACTAATTCCGAACACAGGAACGGTTACGAGGCCGTGTAGAGGGGATATCCGGGGACAAGAGGGAGAATGGGCGGCGCGGCAACGATTTTTAAATCACTGACAAACGTCCGACGGTATACCAAATACGGTGCCTCTACGGACGACCGTTCGGGTACCAGACGAACTCCGATCGCGATGAAATTTGACAGGCGGCCTAGCTATATTAAAATGATACCGCGCGTCAAATCTCAACCCGATCAGAGAAAGTTTTACGCACACTTTTAAAACAGGGTTTCGACGGTGCCGCGGGCGCGTGCGTGTGCGGTCAGGCTCGGAATGAACAACGACGATAACCGGCAACTAACAACGGATGCAAGTTTTTTTGAAAACTGGCGGCAACAGGATGCCGATGCAATGCTGATGAGGCAACTGATGCGATGATGATGCGACAAATGAAAATACCCACACGACGAAAACGGAAAGAAAGGGGAATCTTCTGGAACGTCGGCATCGGGCTGTCACAACTCTCCTACACTACAAGAGGATCTCGCCCCGAGATCCAAGAATGAAAGGGGGAGACGATGAGAAAGCAGGAGGTAAAACTTAATTGCTTCTTTGACAAACGGGTGAAAGCAACGATCCTTGAAGGTTGCAAGCGATGAGGAATGATATGAGAGAGAAGCAAGAATTCACGGAAAATTTCGGCAGCACTTCGGTAGAAAAATGGGACAAATTTTTTGGTAAGATGGAAGAAATAGACAATATTGCTAACAAACAAGTAAATAGAACAAGGGAACACCATGATCTTGATAGAACAAGAAGCTAGACCCAAAAGATCAACATCACAAAGCCTCCGGAACAATAGAATAGGAACTAGCTCATACGGAAGAGAGAAATGAAGAAAAGAATGACAACTATCATCACAGTGAACTTGACAAGCACCCTTGCGAGAAGAATTAAATGAAGTTGTTGGAAAAACAACAACGAAAATAAGAACACAGTAGTGGGCTTATGAAAATCATCTCAACATCTATGAGGTGACAACCAACCACTACAAGAACCAAGGATAGATGAAAGCAAAGATATGAAAACTTCTTACACCAAGAGGATACATTGAGAACTTGGATTAATGACAAGCACCATGATAGCAACAATCCATAGGAAAAGCTTTAGGTGAGATCCAAACCAAGAAAGATCAATGAAGAAATCATGGGTTGAAAATATCTCATGATCAAAGAATTGGTGGATTAATTGTATCATTCCTGAAAGAAAACTCTTCGAGGCTCCTACACTAACAAGAATGTTATAATACCACCTCAAAGGATAAAGGAAGAACAATTGCACATATAAATGCAAGAGAAAGGATACTTGAGGTTCTCCAACAAGAATCTTGAAGAACACTTGAGAATCGATTGAAAACTTGATGAACCACCATGAAGGACCACCGTATACAAATGAATGATGCAAAGATATGAAGGTAGAAAGAATAAGATTATGAGCTTGCCAAGATTTAGATGAAGCCTCACAAAGATACTTAAAAGAACTTGGAACTCCAGAAAGAAAGACAAGCACAAGAGGAACGAATCGATATCATGAGCCACTCCGGAAGAAGAATTGAAATATCTTGGAAGAAGGAAGAACAAGAATAAGAATTATGATATGCTAATCCTTCACCAAGTTTAAATGATGACAAACAACGGATTTAGCGTAACACTTATTATTCTTGAAAGAAACTAGAAGAGATAGAGAGATAGGCACCACTTGAAGCATAATTGAAGGAAGCACCGGTAAGAATTCACAATTCAATGGGAAAACCAAGAATTAATGGAGATAAATGAAAATGAAGAGATCATGATCCACCTAACAGAAAACTTGAACAAGGCACAGGATAATCGAGAAAAGAACGAAGAGGCAACAATTAGGAAGATTTGAGGATGAAAGCTGAAAGCTCAGAACGAAGAATCTTCTGAAATAATGGCCTTCGGAGGATCGAGAAATAAAAACAACTCATAGAAGCACCGGATAGCAAGAAGGGATCACTCATGATTGACAACAATTGAGAGGATGCACGAAGCTGAAATGATGAATCTCCAAGAGAATGGACCAAGATTCGAGAGAAACACTCCTTCGGATTGCAAGCCGAGAGTGATGACGAGGAACAACACCAATAAAAATTAATGAGACACTCCGGGATAAAGAAGAATGAAAGGTTGAACCAATATGAGAATTAATTCAAATAGATCTTGACGAAGGGATATGACTGATGAAATTCATACTTACGTCATAGTTGAAAAGAATTAAAGATATCCGGAAGATTACAAGAGCTATAACAGATCCTGGGAAAAACCTGTGGGTTATGGGCCCACTCAAAGAAACCACCGTTAAAAGGATTGCTAGAACGAGAGATATTGCACCGGTACAAGAAAACTAGATGAGGTTAGCACCTCGAAATAACTAAAGGAATTGAAAACAAGAATTTCTGAGACAACTTCAGCACTCTGGATAGACTAGAGAGAAATGAACAACAGGATAGGCTCACAAGAAACTCCAACATGGGAAAGAATTTACAAGGATGAAAAGGATATGTTGAACACAGACAACTGAATTAAATTCACCGGTAAGGATGACAAGAATGAACAAATATGACACGAATCTCCTGAGAATCCTCACAATGAAACACCGGATAGGACACGGAAGAAAAGATAGCGGGAGCAACAATGAAATGAAAATTCTTGGATGAAAATTGAATCACTGAGAAAAAGGGCGGGAGGGTGGGGAAAAACAAAGATGACTTGGGACAGATGAGACGAACTCCGGATGAAATGAGAGAACGATCTGCAACAACTGGAGAATATTGAATTCACTTGAAGAGAAGCACACCGGTTAAATGGAATTGATACGATGACTCCGGTTGAAAAGAATTGATAAGAGAATTGATAGAGTAAAAGAATTTGCATTCTCACATAAAAATATGAGAACACCTCTTAGAAAAGATCTGAAATCACCACTTGACATCGAAGCAACTTGAATTACCATATTCCAACAACACAAGGGGCGCGGCTTATGAAACAAGCCAGGACAAACTCATGAGAAAGATTTCGTCCGATATTTTCGTGGACAGGAATCCACTAGATGTCGAACCCCAACCTAACATCATGCATTTGTTGGAAGATTGTCCTATAAGAAACTACTAGAATTCCCACCTATGAATTCCCGAAATTTCTGGTCATGCAATCTGGTACACGGATACAAGGAGTAATATCACACAACTCCTATACTAACCCGTCACGTGTATCACATCCGTCAACACACAACCAGAATCTCGGACCTTCATCTACAACAGACCCTCGTGAATGATACAAAGTATGGCAGTACTCCCGAACAATCTGCACCAGTACTAGGGACATCGGGGTTATCTCGCCACTACTTAGTATTGAAGCAATTACGAACATCCTTCGTTCTGAGATATTAAGAAATCTGAATGATAACGATGTGCTCAAGAATCCCCTGGAGCTCAACTCCCCTGAGACTTAGAGCAGATAGGAGGCACCAAGACAGAACTCCGTCACATCGGCATCATATAGATTCCAAAAATATCCGCGTGATCCTAAATTTTTTTTTGAGTGAGAAGAGGAGTAGAATAAATTATTACGTCAAGATTCCTCACCAGAGCATAGAAGAGGAGAAAAAAAAGAATCCTACTCTCCGATATATAACTAGACTCAAAGTATTTTTTTACTAGACTCGACTCGGCCAAGTTCGGTCAATCAAGGGGGCTCCTAGGTCGGTACTGCTCTGATACAAACTTGTCACGCCCAAGATGCGACCCTATCCTTAATTTGGCACGAAGGCCTCGTCGGGGATAGAAGCGCATCTCGTCGTGTCGCAAGAATGGATATCGTTACAAGTACATGTACTGAAAAGATGACATATAAAAAGAATCGGCTTACACTCGCCACAAGCTACATCAGAGTCACATTAGTACATTACATATTCATCAAGAGTAAGAGCAGGGTCCGACTACGGACGAAAACAAACGAGAAAATAAGAACGACGTCCATCCTTGCTATCCCAGGCTTCCGGCCTGGAGCCCATCCTAGATCGATGAAGAAGAATAAGAAGAAGCAACTCCAAATGTACAATCAACGCGCTCGCGTCAAGTAACCTTTACCTGTACCTGCAACTGGTGTTGTAGTAATCTGTGAGCCACAGGGGACTCAGCAATCTCATTCCCAAAGGTATCAAGACTAGCAAAGCTTAATGGGTGAGGTTTGGTTAAGTGGTGAGGTTGCAGCAGCGGCTAAGCATATATTTGGTGGCTAACTTACGAGTACAAGAAAATAAGAGGGGGGAAGATTTACGCATAACGGACGTGACTACTGATGATCGAATGAATGATCCTGAACACCTACCTACGTCAGGCATAACCCCACCGTGTCCTCGATCGGAGAAGGAACTCACGAAAGAGACAGTCATGGTTACGCACACAGTTGGCAAGTTTTAATTAAGTTAACTTCAAGTTGTCTAGAACCAGTGTTAAACAAAGCTTCCATGTTGCCACATAACCGCGGGTACGACTTTCCGAAAAGATTTAACCCTCCAGGGGTGCTCCAACTAGTCCATCACAAATTACCACAAGCCGCATAGAAATCCTCAATCACGAAGCTCGCGATCTCGTCGGATTCCCTAGTGGAAAACCTCAACTCTGAGATTACCCAAAGCATCACCGGAATCCCGATGCACAAGATATTCCGTCAAAGGTAAAACTAATCCAGCAAGGCCGCCCGACGTGTCGACGATCCCGATAGGAGTCGCGTACCTCGTTCTCAGGACACGGCGGATGAGCTAGACGTCGGGATCGCTAAACCTTCGGGTGACCAGAGGGGCGCCGGACATCACTCAGGTGGGACCAACACTCATGAGGAGCACTGGCCCGGGGGTTGATTAAAATAGTCCGCGGGTGTCAGCGGGTCCCTATGCATTATCATTAGGTTATTAGGCAAATGTAGTACCAAAGTTGGGCCTTGCCAGACCAGTCTTAATCTAAAACGAATTATCAAGGGGGTCCCCATAACAACCCCGATCGTGTTAGGAGCGCTCATTTATGGAACATAACACCGGTAGTCGGAAACTAAGGGGGCAAAGGTGGAACAAAACACCAGGCTAGAAAGGCCGAGCCTTCCACCTTTTACCAAGTATATAGGTGCATTAAATTAAATAGCATTTAATATGGTGATATAACAAGGAACCCATGCTTTCACATTGAAGCAATGCACCTGCAACTAGCAACGCTAACAACAGGGTTAAGCAAGCAGTAACATAGCCAAATTGTGGTTTGCTAGGTTGAACAGGTTGAAGGTTTCATGGCATTGTTGAGAGGCTAATATTTAACATGTGGTAGGCAACGAGACATAATCGATAGAAGCGATAAAACTAGCATGGCAATGATAGTAATGGTATCTGGGGAAATGATCAACTTGCCTGAGATCCCGCTTGGAAGAAGAATGCCTCCGTGAAGCAGACGAACCGACGTAGTCGAGCGGGTCCTCACACCCGACACGCTTGCGGAACTCTATCGAGACGGGGAAACCCGAAAACAAGCATCAACACACGATATTCACCACGCGATGCACAACACAGATGATGCATGAACAGCTGAATACATGCAAGTCACGACATGACAATTCACACAATCAAACACTACACATTAAGTGAAGTTCAATATGCAACGAGTTGCATATTGACGAAACTCCAAGTTAATTATTTATTTCTATCCCGATTAGGTACACGACAATATTAAATGTGGTTAAACATGGCGAAAGGTGAGGCGTAATTAATCTACCTATCTAGGCATTTTAAATGAGGTCGGAAATGACATATAATATGTCCGAAACGACCTCACATGCTAATTTACAATTCTGACCAGATCTGTACTAACACATTTAATTGGTTGTTAAACAACAAAACAAATAGGTTCACGTGCTTCTACGCGTCATTTCAAGCAATCTAAACATAAAGAACATATCCAACGGAGCTACGGATCAAAAGATACAAGCACCGCAAGATATGATGGCATGAATGCAATATGTATGCAACGACGGTCACGAGCACTTCAAAACATACAACCAGCAAGGGAAAATGAAACAACACAAGATTCTAAGCAAGTTTCATGTAGGACACGATCAAATCGGAGCTACGGTTCAACAATTACGAGCAATACAAGAAATCTCTACAATCTGCCAAAATCAGCCACATAGCATCTTCTACGTCCCACAACTACGTCTACACAACTCCGAGAAACTCAAGCAAGGCATGGAACGAAAGAGGGCAAGACGCACTACTACAAACAACTAACAACATCTAGCATGGCAGCAAGGAGCACTAGGAAAAGAAGACACAAAATGACATCTCACACACTATTTCAGACTTAGTGAAAATTACACCTCATGAGAGTGCAGTTTTCGATCTGAAGCAATCTTGACAGCAAAAAAACATATAGCTACAGGCCTCCAAATGGCATGAAAATTCACAGCATGCTAGAGAAACACAAGGGGTACAACTAACTCCATTGGACCAACCTCAAAAGAGAGCTACAGATCACAAGATCGAAGCAAAACAAAACAGCAACAAAATATAACAGATTCCAGACTTAGAAATATTTCAGCACGTCCAAAACAGCACTATTTCTAGCAACTTGAGGGCAATCAAACCACACCTAAACATGCATTGCTATTGCAACCAAAAATACCAGGGGCTAGTCTAAACACCCAAAAACAACTCCCTAGTTGACAACTCCTTCAAACGAAGCACGGAATAAATCCTACGAATTAAACAAAAGGGCATCATGGCAAAATATCTCGCAAACTAACTTGCTCAAAAACTAAAACTAATTGCACAGAAAAATCTCATGGATTTTTCTACCCCGGAAACATATAAAATATGTGGGGTTGCAACACAAAAATAATGCCACACATAAATGCGAGAAAATAACCTATACACGAGAAAATAAATTAGCGGCAATTCCCTACGCGCAAAAGTTCCAATGACCGCTCTTAAATACATGCAAAAATGGTTCCTAAAACATAGGCATTTTACCTAAGGCATACGAGCAATCCGGGCACGCGCGAAAAAATATCTACGGGACGAAACAATGTAGACAGCACTCATTTCTAGGCATATGGCATGCTAAACAAAGTCAAACAATTATACATGTTTTATATTCGGATTTTACGCGAGAAACTACATGAAAAACATATCTATTACGTCGCGAACCGACTAACGGTTGAAAAGATACACGCGTTTTAAAATACGTCTACATCCTAAAAAAATAACTAAATTCGTAATAAATCCTAAAAAACTATTGGGCCAACTCTAACTATTGGGCCTACAGTACACGGGCGTGAAAAACTAGACAACGCCCTAGGCGTACAATAGAGGTGAAGTGGGGGGCTAGTCACGTGATGGGCTCGGCCCAGAACGGAGGTGGGGCGGTGGGCCGGCTGATGGAGAGGTGGAGCAGATGGGGCGGTAGGCCGGCCCACCTGGCGCTGGCCCACGCGGCGGCAGAGGCCCAGGCGGGGCGACGCGAGCACGTTCGCCACCAACCGCTTCCCCGATCCAGATCGGGATCGCGGGGGGGGGGGGGGGAGGAGCTGGGGCGGCGCACTCCGGCGGCCGGCGCGGCACAGGGCCCGATGGGACACCGGCGAGCGGCGAGGGCTCGAGGACGTGGGGCGACGTGCGGCTGGGCGCCGACGGTTGCTGGCGAATCTGCAGGGCTCCGGCGAGGTGCTGCACTCCGGCCAGATCGAAGGGCGCCGGGAGGCCAGCGGCTCGGCCGCGGCCTGGCACGGGCGGCGGCGACCTTCGGCGAGGGCACCGGCGACCTCCGGCGAGGGGCGAGATGGTCGTCTCCTGCTCAGGCGACGGGAACGGCGGGGCGCCACGGGAGGCAGGGAGGAGCTCGGCTTGCTGCTGCTCGGGTAGGCGGCGGCGGCGGATGGGCCTGCCCGGGCCCGATCTGGGCTCAGCGGGCCCGCGGCGGCTGGTGGGAGTTGGGAGGAGAGAGAGAGAGTGGGTGGCTAGGGTTTCGGGCGCGGATCCCGAGGTGGAAGGGGGGTTGTCTAAAAATGCACACTAGGACTATTTATAGACAAATGGGGGGCTAGGTTTAGCGAAATTCCGCCCCAGTTTCAACCGTGCGGTCGGATTCGACTAATTCCGAACGCGGGAACAGTTACGAGGCCGTGTAGAGGGGATATCCGGGGACGAGAGGGAGAACGGGCGGCGCGGCAACGATTTTTTAAATCACCGTCAGCGTCCGACGGTAGACCGAATACGGTGCCGCTACGGACGGCCGTTCGGGTACGAGACGAACTCCGAACGCGATGAAATTCGACAGGCGGCCTAGCTATATTAAAATGATATCGCACGTCAAATCTCA
This sequence comes from Hordeum vulgare subsp. vulgare, assembly GCF_904849725.1. Taxonomy (NCBI): domain Eukaryota; kingdom Viridiplantae; phylum Streptophyta; class Magnoliopsida; order Poales; family Poaceae; genus Hordeum; species Hordeum vulgare. The sequence continues at coordinate 597,971,945 of NC_058521.1, forward strand.
ACCCGATCAGAGAAAGTTTTACGCACACTTTTAAAACAGGGTTTCGATGGTTCCGCGGGCGCGTGCGTGTGCGGTCAGGCTCGAAACGAACAACGACGATAACCGGCAACTAACAACGGATGCAAGTTTTTTTGAAAACTGGCGGCAAGAGGATGTTGATGCAATGCTGATGATGCGAATGATGCGATGATGCGACAAATGAAAATACCCACACGACGAAAACGGAAAGAAAGGGGAATCTTCTGGAACGTCGGCATCGGGCTGTCACATCGTACCATATCTAATAAAGTGCGATTACGACGTTCAGACACTCCGTTGCGTTGCGGTGTGCCAGGCGGCGTCAGTTGTGAAACGATTCCACACTTCCTTAGGTGTGTGCCAAACTCATGACTCAAATATTCTCCTCCACGATCAGATCGTAGACACTTGATTTTTCTGTCACGTTGATTCTCGACCTCACTCTGAAATTCCTTGAACTTTTCAAATGTCTCAGATTTGTGCTTCATCAAGTAGATATACCCATACCTACTCAAATCATTGGTGAGAGTGAGAACATAACGATAGCCACCGCGAGCTTCAACGTTCATTGGACCACACACATCAGTATGTATTATTTCCAATAAGTCGGTTGCTCTCTCCATTATTCCTGATAATGGAGTCTTAGTCATCTTGCCCATGAGGCACGGTTCGCATGTGTCAAATGATTCAATGTCAAGAGACTCTAATAGTCCATCAGTATGGAGCTTCTTCATGCGCTTAACGCCGATATGACCAAGGCGGCAGTGCCACAAGTATGTGGGACTATCATTATCAACTTTACATCTTTTGGTACTCACACTATGAATATGTGTAACATCACGATCGAGATTCATCAGGAATAAACCATTCACCAGCGGAGCATGACCAACATATCACTCATATAAATAGAACAACCATTATTCTCTGACTTAAATGAGTAGCCGTCTCGCATTAAGCAAGACCCTGATACAATATTCATGCTCAAAGCTGGTACTAAATAAAAATTATTAAGGTTTAAAACTAATCCCGGCGGTAGATGTAGAGGTAGTGTGCCGACGGCGATCACATCGACCTTGGAGCCATTCCCGACGCGCATCGTCACCTCGTCCTTGGCCAGTCTCCGCTTATTCCGCAGTTCCTGCTTTGAGTTGCAAATGTGAGCAACAGCACCGGTATCAAAACTTGATTCTTATTCCGCAGAAATGGCTTTGCCGTCTTTCTTGAAGTTCTTCTTACCCTTGCCCTTCTTGAAACTAGTGGTCTTGTTGACCATCAACACTTGATGCTCTTTCTTGATTTCTACTTCTGCAGACTTGAGCATCGAGTACAACTCGGGAATGGTCTTTTCCATCCCTTGCATGTTGTAGTTAAGCACAAAGCCTTTGTAGCTTGGTGGGAGAGACTGGAGGATTATGTCGATTATAGCATCATCCGGAAGCTCGACTCCAAGTGAAGTCAGACGACCGTGTAACCCAGACATTTTGAGTATGTGCTCACTGACAAAACTGTTCTCCTCCATCTTACATCTAAAGAACTTGTCGGAGACTTCATATCTCTCGACACGGGCATGAGCTTGAAAAACTAGCTTCAGCTCCTGGAACATCTCATATGCTCCGTGTTGCTCAAAACGCCTTTGGAGCCCCGTTTCTAAACTGTATAACATTCCACACCTAACCAAAGAGTAGTCATCACTCCGCATTTGCCAGACGTTCAGAATGTCCTGGGCTGCTGCGGGAGCGGGAGGTTCACCTAGCGACGCATCAAGGACATAAGCCTTTTTAGCTGCTTCAAGGATGAGCTTCAAGTTGCGAACCTAGTCCGCATAGTTGCTACCATCATCTTTCAGCTTGTTTTTCTCTAGGAATGCGTTGAAATTGAGGTTGACGTTGGCCATCTACAATATTTATAAAGACAACTTTTAGACTAAGTTCATGACAATTAAATTCATTTAATCAAATTAAGTATGAACTCCCACTTAAATCGACATCCCTCTAGTCATCTAAGTGATACATGATCCATGTTGACTAACCCGTGTCCGATCATCACATGAGATGGACTAGTCACCATGGTGAGCAAATTCATGCTCATCGTATTCAACCATACGACTCATGTTTGACCTTTCGGTCTCTTGTATTCGAGGTCATGTCTGTACATGCTAAGCTCGTCGAGTCAACCTAGGTGTTTTGCGTGTGTAAATCTGGCTTACACCCGTTGTATGCGAACGTTAGAATCTATCACACCCGATCATCACGTGGTGCTTCGAGACAACGAACCTTCGCAACGGTGCACACTTAGGGGAATACGTTCTCGAAATTTTAAGAGGGATCATCTTATTATGCTACCGTCGTTCCAAGCAATAAGATGTAAAACATGATAAACATCACAATGCAATCATATAGTGACATGATATGGCCATTATCATCTTTGCTCTTTCGATCTTCATCTTCAGGCATCGCATGGTCATCATCGTCACCGGCGTGACACCATGATCTCCATCATCGTGTCTCCGTGAAGTCGTCACGCCAACTACTACTATCACTACTACTATAGCTAACCGTTAGCAATGAAGTAAAAGTAGTAAGCACATGGCGTTGCATCTCATACAATAAATTAAGACAACTCCTATGGCTCCTGCCGGTTTTCATACTCATCGACATGCAAGTCGTGAAACCTATTACAATAACATGATCATCTCATACATCATACATGCAACATCACAACTTTGTCCATATCACATCACATGTCAAACCCTGCAAAATCAAGTTAGACGTCCTCTAATTGTTGTTGCAAGTTTTACGTGGCTGATTTGGGTTTCTAGCAAGAACGCCTTCTTACCTATGTGACAGCCACAACGATGATATGCCAAAGCTATTTACCCTTCATAAGGACCATTTTCATCAAATCTAATCCGACTAGAGTAGGAGAGACAGACACCCGCTAACCACCTTTATGCACGGTGTGCATGTCTGTCAGTGGAACCAGTCTCACGTAAGCGTACGTGTAAAGTCGGTCCGGGCCGCTTCATCCCACAATACCGTCGGAAAAGAATAAGACTAGTAGCGGCAAGCAAATTGACAAATCATCGCCCACAACTTTTGTGTTCTACTCGTGCATAGAATCTACGCATAGAAAACCTGGCCCGGATGCCACTGTTGGGTAACGTAGCATAAATTCAAAATTTTCCTACGCCATATTCAGATCTTCCTATGGAGAGACCAGCAACGAGAGAGGGGTAAGAGCATATTCATACCTTTGAAGATCGCTAAGCGGAAGCGTTACTAGAACGCGGTTGATGGAGTCGTACTCGCAGCGATTCAGATCGCGGTGTGATTCCGATCTAGTGCCGAACTACGGCACCTCCGCGTTCAACACACGTGCAGCCCCGTGACGTCTCCCGCACCTTGATCCAGCAAGGAGGAGGGAGAGGTTGGGAAAGAACTCCAGCAGCACGACGGTGTGGTGTCGATGGAGAGACGAGGTCTCCCGGCAGGGCTTCGCCAAGCACCGGCAGAGAGGAGGAGAAAGAAGGGCACGGCTGCGCCGAGGGAGAGGGAGAAGTCTATCTTCCAAGGGCCAAAACCCCTCTCTATTTATAGGAGGAGGGGGCGGGGGTGCTCCACCCCTAGGTGGTGCGGCAGCCACCAGATGGGAAAGGGGGCCAGTGGCTAGGGTGGGAGGGGGTGGCGCACCACCTGGTGGGCCAAAGGCCCACCTGCGCCTAGGATTGCCCCCTCTCCCCACCACTTGCGCATTGGGCTGGGTGTGGGAGGCGCACCAGCCCACCTAGGGGCTGGTTCCCTCCCGCACTTGGCCCATCTAGCCTCTTGGGGTCGTTGCCCCCCTTCGGGGGTCGTTGGCCCCCTTCGGTGGACCCCCGGGGCCACCTCCAGTGGTCCCGGTGGTCCTGGTACGTTACCAGTGATGCCCGAAACACTTCCGGTGTCCAAAACCATCCGTCCTATATATCAATATTTACCTCCGGACCATTTCGGAGCTCCTCGTGACGTCCGGGATCTCATCCGGGACTCCGAACAACTTTCGGTAACTTCGTATAACAATTCCCTATAACCCTAGTGTCATTGAACCTTAAGTGTGTAGACCCTACGCGTTCGGGAGACAGGCAGACATGACCGAGACGCCTCTCCGGCCAATAACCATCAGCGGGGTCTGGATACCCATGGTGGCTCCCACTTGCTCCACGATGATCTCATCGGATGAACCACGATGTCAAGGATTCAATCAATCCCATATACAATTCCCTTTGTCTGTCGGTATAGAACTTTCCCAAGATTCGATCGTCGGTATACCTATACCTTGTTCAATCTCGTTACCGGTAAGTCTCTTTACTCGTTCCGTAGCACGTCATCGTGTGACTAACTCCTTAGTCACATTGAGCTCATGATGATGTTCTACCGAGTGGGCCCAGAGATACCTCTCCGTCACACGGAGTGACAAATCCCGATCTCGATTCGTACCAACCCAACAAACACTTTTAGAGATACCCGTAGTGCACCTTTATAGTCACCCAGTTACGTTGTGACGTTTGATACACCCAAAGCACTCCTACGGTATCCGGGAGTTGCACAATCTCATGGTCGAAGGAAAAGACACTTGACATTAGAAAAGCTTTAGCATACGAACAATACGATCTAGTGCTATGCTTAGGATTGGGTCTTGTCCATCACATCATTCTCCCAATGATGTGATCCCGTCATCAATGACATCTAATGCCCATGATCAGGAAACCATGATCATCTATTGACTAACGAGCTAGCCAACTAGAGGCTTGCTAGGGACACATTGTGATCTATTTATTCACACATGTATTACTGTTTCCTGTTAATACAATTATAGCATGAACAATAGACGATTATCATTAACAAGGAAATATGATAATAACCATTTTATTATTGCCTCTAGGGCATATTTCCAACAAGAAGCAGTATCAAATCCATAGATCGCGTGATACCATGACTTCAAGCACAATGGTAGGTTTACGTTTGTGGACGGTGTATTGCCATGCCCAAGCCACCGAGCAATTTTTCCACCTCTAATGCATGCATTCGTTACTAGCAAGCATGCCTAGCCATCCCCTCTCGCCATTCATCGCCATCAACTTTTTTGTGTCCTCCTCACTTGGAGCTCCAAGATACCCCGAGATGAAAACCCCGATCATTGCCTTTGCAAACATTCGCACGCACTTGATGGTCGTATCATCGCCAATGCGAAGATATTTATCGGCATAGTGGCGGGAAGGCCTTATACAATCACTCTCATTGTCACTGATATTTTTTTATATGCACTAAACCCAAGAAAATGGGCGGCATTCCTCGGGCGAGTGAAAAATGTTATTTTTGCTCACGAGATTCAACGATGGGAACAAAAAGAGACCTACACATTCGATATCGCCTATGGAAAAGGTGAGGCTGGTATGTCAGTACCTCGGCGAAGTAGTCCTTCATGAGTATCTTATCACCGATAGTTCGATTGCGCAGAATGCATAGCCGACCAACCATGGATCTGCAATGAATTTTCTTCAGACCCCTCTCAAATTTGTCCATGAGATGGGACAACACTAGGTTGTCGACATCATCATCCAAAATTGGTACGTGGACTCTGGAGCCACAAACCACATCACCAATGAGCTTGAGAAGGTGACCATGAGCGAGAAGTATCAAGGCCATGATCAAGTCCACAATGCCAACGGTGAAGGTATGAAGATTGATCATATTGGTCATGCAATTTTTCATACTCCCCGTCGTAAAATTCATCCAAGAAACTTCTTACATGTTCTTGAAACATAAAAAAACTTCTCTGTGTTCATCGTATTGCCCTTGATAACCAAGTGTTTCTTGAGTTTCACCCTTATTTATTTTTGATCCAAGATGGGGTCACGAGGAAAATTCTCTACCGAGGTAGATGTGTGCATGGGCTCTATCCATTGATCCCCTAATTTAGAAGGTTCAATAAACAAGTTTGTGGTGTCATCAAACTTTCCTCCAAGCGGTGGCATGCAAGATTACGCCATCCCTCCTTTATTATTGTTCAGCAAGTGCTTAGGAATTATCAGCTCTCATGTGTTGGCGAGCATAGTCTTGAAACTATTTGTGACTCTTGTCAGCAAGCAAAGTCTCATCGGTTACCATATCCAATTTCTACTAGTGTTTCTACTAAGCCTTTGCAGCTTATTTTCTCTGATGTATGGGGTCCTTCCCCTATGTCTGTTGGACGTCATACTTACTATGTTAGTTTCATCGATGATTTCAGCAATTACACTTGGATATATCTTCTTAAAATATGTTGTGACGTCTTCCAAGTTTTTCAAAACTTTCAAGCACTTGTTGAACGCTAATTTGGTAGCAAAATCATTGTCGTTCAATATGATTGGGGTGGCGAATATGAGAAATTAGACTCATTTTTCAGACTTTGAGTGTCTCACACCATGTGTCATGCCCTCACGCTCACCAGCAAAATGGCTCCGCCGAGCGCAAACATAGACATATTGTTGAGGTAGGGCTTGCTTTGCATGTCCGTGCCTCCATACCTCTCAAGTTTTCAGATGAGGCGTTTCTCATAGTTGTTCACCGCATCATCATGTTGCCTAGTCGTGTTATTCCAAATGATACACCCATGCACAAGCTTCTCCATACTCGACCAGATTATACTTCTCTTCGTGTGTTTGGTTGTGCTTGCTGGCCTAACTTACGCCCTTACAACAATCGCAAACTCATGTTCCGCAAAAAACAATGTATTTTCCTTGGCTATAGTGCAAAATATAAAGGGGTCAAGTGCCTAGATGTGTCTATCGGGCGTGTATATATCCCTCGTGATGTTGTCTTCGTTGAAACAATATTTCCCTTTGACCATCCACATCCCAATGCTGGTGCCTTGCTTCAGAAAGAAATCCTCCTCTTACCCACTCATCTCACCGGTTCTCATCATGGGGATGACACTTGTACTGATCATATGATTAATGCTTCTAACCGCGTACATGAGCCTTGTGATGATGCAGGACAAACATGACAAAATTCAGTGCAAAACAATGGAGAGATCATCATCAGAGGTTGTTATATGCAGCCGCAACAGGACACAGCGATAGGATCCTCCCTGGGATCAGCGACGTCAGAACAGGTGAACCTTCTTCGGGATCGGAGCCTCGTCAATCCGCACACGACGTGCATCCAACGAGCCACGACGGTGCAACCCCACGCGTCTACGTCAGACGCGTGAGTTGCCTATCAGGACCTCATCAAGACGTGATGGAGTGTGGCTCTGGCGCCACTGAATTCTCTATGCCGGCCGCTCCACATCCGCCTATTGATTTGGTCACACAAGACCCGACCAACAGTACGTCAGGATCACCTACTGCAGATCTGTCTCCAGGATCTGCTGTGCAGGACGATGCTACTACAATCCAGTCGGTGAACACTCCACCACGAACAAGGTTACGAGCAGGAGTCATTCAGCCCATTAATTATAAAATCAAGTTTGGTTTAACTTGTTCTACAAGAGAGCCTAGTACGTTCCAAGACGCATGCAAAGATTCAAAGTGGAGACAAGTTATGGAAGAAGAATTCCAAGCCCTTGAGAAGAACAAAACATGGCACCTAGTTCCACCACACCAAGGTAAAAACTTGATTGATTGCAAATGGGTGTTCAAAATAAAGAAAAAGTCAGATGGTACCATTAATCATTACCAGGCAAGACTTGTTGCAAAGGGGTTCAAGCAGAGGTATGGCATAGACTATGAAGATATATTTAGCCTTGTTGTTAAAGCTGCCACTATACACCTTGTTTTGTACATTGTTGTTTCTAGAGTATGGAGCCTCACACAGCTAGATGTGCAGAATGTGTTTCTTCATGGTGTTCTCGAAGAGGAAGTGTACATGAGACAACATCCTGGTTATGAAGATAAGAATAAACCCTTTTATGTATGTAGGCTTGATAAATCTCTCTATGGACTCAAGCAAGCTCCTAGGGCATGGTACTCTAGGTTGAGTTCAAAGCTGCAATCACTTGGTTTTGTTCCTTCAAAATCTGACACATCTCTATTCATTTACAACGAATCACATACATGTATATTTGTGCTTATATATGTTGATGATATCATTGTCACTGGCTCATCCAATGAAGCAGTAGCGGTCGTGTTGAAGGATTTGAACTCGGAATTTTCTCTCAAGGATCTAGGAGACTTGCACTTCTTTCTTGGAATTGAGGTCAAGAAACAGGGAAGGTGGTCTTCATCTTTCCCAAGAAAAATATGCCACTGATCTTTTGTGTAAAGCTGGAATGCATGGTTGTAAACCATCACCAACACTAGTGTCTCCATCAGAAAAATTGTCTCTAACAAAAGGTGACCCTTTAGACAAGAGGATGGCAGCAGGTACAGAAGCTTGGTAGGTGCACTTCAATATTTGACCCTCACTAGGCCAGATATTTCATTTGCTATAAATAAGGTATGTCAGTTCCTTCATGCACCTACCACTGCACATTGGGCTGCTTCCAAACGTATACTAAGATATGTGAAAAATACATTGAGTGTTGGGTTGACATTTAGCAAGTCATCATCTACCTTGGTCAGTTCTTTTTGTGACTCTGATTGGGTAGGATGCCTAGATGACAGACGCTCAACAGGGTTTTTTGGAGTGTTCTTTAGACCAAACTTAATCTCATGGTGTGCAAGAAAACAGGCTACAGTCTCAATGTCTAGAACTGAAGTAGAGTATAAGCATTAGCTAATGCAACTTCCAAAATTATTTGGGTAAAGTCCATGCTAAAAGAACTAGGAATACATCATACTCAAACTCCCTGTCTTTGGTGTGATAATCTTGGTGCTACATATTTTTCAACTAACCTTGTTTTCCATGCAAGAACAAAACACATTGAGATTCACTATCACTTCGTAAGAGAAAGGGTTGCCAACAAGGAATTGGACATTCGGTTTGTGCATTCAACAGATCAAGTTGTTGATGGGTTCACAAAGCCATTGTCTACAAAACTCTTTGAAGAATTCAAGCGTAATCTTAACTTGGTCAAGTTCTGATTAAGGGAAGGTGTTAAACAGAATGTATTGACAAGTTCACTTATGATATTATGTACCGGCGCCGGGTCTGTTGAGGCATTATGCGCCAAGTCTATCAGAGAGGTAGTTAGTTGTTTAAGCTATATTTGCTTTATCTTTATTCTATTAAACCTCCCTGCTATATCTCTACAAATCTGTAACCTATTGAGAGATGGGTCTCTCCCAATTAATATAAAGACCGCGTGGCCCTCTGTATGAGGGTTGAGACGCTTTCATCATATTTTACATTGGAAAGTAAGTGGGAATCAACTCTGTAGGGTAGTTCAATACCGGCCCATCATGTGAGAGAGACCTGTTGGAATGTGTCTCATGTTGGGTCAAAGTATTGCATATGCTTAATTTTTTAAACTCCAATGTTGCAGAGGGCAAGTATCTTGTTAAGTTATTCACTTTTTTCTTTCATCTACCTCATTTGCAGCTGCAATTCAATGCCATCTTCTTCAGCAATCGTTGGCTCGCTATTTCATCTTTCCCACTGGCAATCATCACTGCAGGCTTTGGCCATCGGATAGTCCAACCACACACTGCAAATTTTAGGTAACTACATCTCTCCAAACTCATGGTGTGAAATTGTTTTCAAATTGTCGAACTGTATAAGTGGTAATATCTATTGGATTGATTGATATCTTCGTTCACTCCGGTTATCATGCTAGCTAGCTATTGGCATCTCGGAAATTCTCTCGAGTGCTAGTGAGGGTCACCTAGGAAGAAAACTATTTCCAAGTTCTGACAATGCAATTCCCGTTTTACAAGAGTATAGTTAACTAGGGGCCGAGATATGTTGTCCATCAAGAGAGAGCTGGAATAATGGTGAGTGTTTCTACTAGCGTGGTGAACTCTTTGTTGGGTAAGCTCACAACCCTCATAGGAAAGGAGTTTGCGAGGTTGAATAACCTGCGAAAAGAAGTGAGTTCCATTAGCAATGAGCTTAGACTCATAAAGGATGATCTTGATGGGCTTTCAGTGCTAGATGAGCTAGATCCACAAACCAAGAGGTGGAGAGACATGGTGAGGGAGATGTATTACTACGTCGAGAACATCATCAATGACTTATTGCAAAGCACTCGTGAGAATGATAAAACTACTGGACTTGTTAGAAATATTGTTCAACTAAGGAGTGAGGGCTCCTCATCGGATTGCTGGACAGATTGAGAGGTCAAAAAACTTGTGCTTTGTATACCCCCATCAAGTGATGTTGACATTGCTACATGAGTCGCTCCACTCTATACAGAAGCAGTTGACCTTGTCGGTATAGAAGGGCCAGAGAATGAGCTTTTGACTTGTCAGTTGGTTACTAGATGAGGGAAGGCGGTATCAATTGTGGGATTTACAGGTCTGGACAAAGGGACACTTGCCAATGAGGTATATCGTAGGGTCAAGGGAGAATTTGACACGGATGCACTTGTGACGGTGTCTCAAAGCCTAATATTCCAAAACTTCTCCATACTTTACTATCCAAACTCGACACAATGACATCTATTCGCACTTGCGAGTCACATCTTATGGACATGCTTAGAGAACATCTCCAAACTAATAAGTACACCTTCTTGTGTTTGATAATAGGATTTCTCAAAGATATGCATAACTCAGTCTAAAGAAGAAACAGAAATATGCTAGACAAGTACACCATGGGGGATCATCATTAGATGACCTAAGAAATGCAAAGAAATATTGTTTAAAATGCATTACTTAGTTTGATTTAATGAACTTGTACCAGATTAATCAACTTAGTTTCATAGTTTTTTAATCGGTTCCTACTTTCCTTACAGTGAAAAACATTTCTGAAACAAAACATGTTAAATAATTTCCTTCTATAGATGTTATGATGTTCCCATAAATTTACTTTGCTAAAAATCATCCTATAAGTAAAGAATATATTTTGTTATTAAGCTACGGCTAATATTTGAGTGGACAGTGTTAATATTTCTTGTTCAACCTTTATATATTATTTGATAAATTTCTGCTACCTGACTTAACATTATGCTTAATTCGGGCAGATACTTGATTATAATTGATGATCTATGTGATTGCATTTTACAAATGAAGCCCCTCAGCAACGAAGACTCAACAAGGTTGTTTTCAGTAGGATATTTGGCTTGAAAAAAGCTTTGCCCAACCGAGCTTAGAGATGTTTCTGTTGAAATTATCAAAGAATGCGTTGATTTATCTCTTGCAGTTATTAGTATATCCAGCATGCTAGCCAATAAAGGTTGCAACCGAAAGGAAAGGCAGGTGAGATGCTCCACGTGCCTTTACAAGACCGCAATAATGCTCGTCGGCTGTCTATGACAACTTTTAAACTTTTAAGGAACTGGAAATTTTAAATCAACATATTCAGAAAAACATAAAATGTTTGTGAATTCAAAAACTGCTCGGGGTTTTTGTTAAAAATGTTTGCATATACAATAAAATGTTTGCAAGTTTGAAAAGATGTTTGTAAAATAAAAAAAGTCCATGGTTTCCAATCAAATCCCATGTGTTAAAAATTATTAAAGGCATTTAAAAAAATGTTTTCTAATTCAAAATATGCTAATGCATTTAAAAAATGTCCTATAATCTGAAAAAAGTTAATGCCTGCTTTTATAGTTTCATTTTTTATTTTAATTGTCTGTTCCATTTTTTTCTAGTTTAAATAATTTAGAATTACAAAAAACTTTTGCAATTCAAAAAAACAAGGAATTTTGAATTAAAATGTTGACGAAAACATAAAATGTTTGTGAATTCAAAAAAATCTCGGGATTTTTGTAAAATTTTCGCATATTCCAAAACAATGTCCGTGCATTTAAAAATAGATTACTGATTTATAAAAATGTTTGTTTATTCAGAAAATTTTGACACGTTTCAAAAAATGTTCTTTCATTTAAAAAAAATCCTCCAACTTAAAAAAATATGTTCGTCTATTCTAGAATTGTTCGCCAATTCAAAAGAAAATACTTAAAGCCTGTTCAAAATATAAAAAATATTCACGATTTTTAGTAAATTTTTGTAAATTATAAAAAAAACACTTGATTTTAAAATTGTTATCCTATTTGTAAAAATGTTCACAACTGATCTAAGGTATGTAGTTAAACAGTAATGCTTCTAAGTCTTTGTGACAATATACCCGTATGAATTTTGAAGAATTAACTGTCGGGTGGATCGGATTATTATTGTATGTTTTCTAAAAATAATCTTAAAAATTCAGAATAATTATTTGAAATACCAATATTTTTAACAGCCATGATGTTTTTTTTTAAATGTGAAGATTGTTTCAACTTGTGAATAAATTTAAAAGAAGAAACATTTTGTTGCATTTGTGCATAAAATTTAAAATCAAGCGATGATGGGTGAACATAATGTGGTCATTATCATTGGAGATTATGATTTTTTTCTTCCGTTACAACGTACGGGCCTTTTGGTAGTAAATAGTTAAATACTACTGAGAAACAATAGTATGTCACAGGTTCGGTCGGTTATGTTCTTTGGGAGCTCTCAGAATACAACTCCTTTGTCAGAGTTCAAGTTCCTCCGAGTTGTTCATATTGACCTCGACTATGGTACAGTTGACCTCACTGGATTGTGTAAACTTTATGAGCTGAGGTATTTATGCATCAGCTATAGTCGTTTGTATCAGCTACCAATGAAGATTAGAGTGCTTCAACACTCGCGGACACTTGAGCTGTTTAGTTGTGACAGGGCTCCGTCAGATATAACTCATCTCCCCCGCTTGATGTTTCTGAAAGCTTGGACAAGGCCACCTGATAGGATTGGCAATATGAAATCCCTACGGCATCTGTTTGGATTTGATTTTGCTTTGTACAAACTAGATAATATCAAGGGCCTTGGTGAGCTTACCAATCTGAAATTTCTATTCTCACATGTGGAATTCGTAAGGATGACTGGGAAGGATGCATGGATGCTCTATACTCTTCTTTGGGAAACCTATGTCACCTTGAGAACCTGTTTCCTCCCCCAACTCATTACCACCTTGAGGGACTTACCATGCAATGGAGGTTCTGGTTTTCCAGGGTCCCTAGCTCTGGATGGGGGAACTCCATAGCCTTTGCCAGTTGAAGTTCAAAGTTGATGAGTTGCTTACTGATGGTGTTGGTATCCTTGCAGAGCTGCCCGCCCTCACTCGACTCAATGTAGATACTGGAAAAGCCGCACACAAAAGAAGTGAAGAGTCTGACTTGAAGAGTGTTGCCGACATGCTTCCAAGCCAACTTCTAGTCAAAGTCAGCTATGAAGATGTTTGGAACTTTGGTTTTCGTGATGACTAGCTAGTATGGTGGCTAGACGGAGCGATGTCGTTTTTTCCCAGCTGGAAAATCGAGCTGTGGGCTTGCTTCTTGGCTTCTTGCTATCTCATTTCGTAGAGCTGTTTCTTCTCCCTTTTCAGTCTGATGAAGTTGTGAACCATTTTTTCGTCGGGATGCTTGTTACAAGGACGGGGTTGGTGATCTTGCAGGAGGTTGCACTGATCGATGTTGCCTCTGAATTAGTCAGTGCTTACTGTTCTCTTATTAAGCCAAATAAAAATGCTCCCTGTATTTAAGATCCATGGTAATAAAACTCACCAAAAGGACAAGTATGATGTTGTGTTGTGATACCTTTCATAGTCAGTTCAGATGTAACTTTCCTATGACATTGCTTCACTCGCTTTTGTTGTTGGACATTTCATCCAAGTTGCCAGGAGCTACTTAGATGATCTTTTCCTAGCAAGTTCATAATAGGTTAGTGTCGTCATTGTAGACGAGACGACGAGGACATAATTTGTGTTACGCGAAATCAAGTTGGGAAGACTATTGCATATTTGCATTGCATCGTGGATTCGTGGGGCAGCTAGCTGATGCGACCCTCTTCCGTGTTTGTTTCTCCGGTTCTATCTATCTATCTACTCCCTCCATTCCTAAACATATTTTAAAAAAAAAATTATAGATTATATACAGGTATATATAAACATATTTTAAAATGCATATTTACCTCTTTTCGTATGTAATTTTCAAATAAAATTATATTTAGGATTCTCGGTTCGACATCTTTCACGTGTCACATCATTCACCTACCCGAGATGTGATGGAAATTAATGGTTCCCACGCTGACAAGACGATTAGAGGAGCCGACTTGTATTAATATCTCTGCTGATGCGACCTTGTGTGTTCGTCCATGGTTGCGCTTCTTTCTTTCTTTTTCCTTTGGTCTCTCTCTCTCTGTCGTGAGGCATGAGCCGTCACAGAGCACATGAATACGGCACTCGAGATGTGATAGAAATTAATGATTCACACCCGGACAACATGATAGTACACTATGTTTTTCCTCGAAAGTTACAAAACGATGGAATTTGACTCCGTCTCTGTATAATACTGCTAGTACTGCAGCATGTTGATGAAGAAGCAAGAATGTCGCCCAGCGCCACGCAAGTGTCCTGTTCAAGAGAGTTACCCCATGGATCGACGGTGACAGCAGCAGCAACAGCAACAGCAACAGCTAGCAGAGTGGATCGAAACATACGTAATCAAAGAATTACAGTTTTCTTTTTAACACGCGTCATACTTACTTCTTTCATTCTTTGGCCAAGAGATTGATTATCAGCCGCGGCTTAGGCGCGAAAATGACTCCCAAGTTTGTTCGGTTGGCCACCACCCGTGGAAGAAGTGCAGCCAGCCAAAAATGCTACCAGTACTTGATGCCCACCAGTCTTTAGTGCTGTTGTTGAGAAATGCAAGTTCTTTTTTCTTTAGCGGAACACTAAAGCTTATATACAATTCCCTCTGTTTTCAAATATAAGTTTTTTTTAGAGGTTTCACTAGAGGACTATATACAGATGTATATAGACATATTTTAGAGTGTAGATTCACTCATTTTGCTTCGTATGTAGTCGTCTAGTGAAATTTTTAAAAAGACTTATATTTAGAAACGGAGGGAGTAAGTAGCATGGCCTTAAAAACATCAAAAAACTGTTTGGTTGCTTGCATTTGGTCTGTTTGTTGCCTCTCGAATTGATAGTTTTCTCAGTAGCTAGGCTTAGCGCAGCCACACGCGGCTCTTGGCTGCACGCTCCACGGAGCACGGGAGACGGACGAACGTCTCATAACTTCCTTTCTTTCTCTTGTGTCACCGCCCGCACCTCCTTTCACAACATTCTCCCTCACTCTTCACGTCGTTTGTTGCTCTCACTCCTCTAATGACTCACCCGCCGCCGCGCCGTTTGCTCACATTCATCAGCGCCGGCAGCAACCGCATCCAAGAGCGGTGGGTTGTCGTCCTCGTGAACATGGGTGTCGACATAAGGGCGACCCTCCGCGCGCCATCATTGTTCTGCACCAGGCCCGCTCTTCCGTCCAATGCGGTATCGGCCGCTACGGCTCCGTCGCTGTAAACGGTCCTCTTGGTCATGTGTTCGGTGGCGTCGCCGGAGCGGGTGGTCACCGCGTTGCTGCTTGGCACCCGTCTGGGCGGTTTTTTTTTACCCTCACTCGAGGGTTTTCTCCGGGCGACGCGGCAATCCCATGGACAACGTCGCCCTCTTCGTCGACCTCACATGTGGCCACGAGCACCGGGGTAATGAACACAAATTATGTCCTCCTTCGCTTCGCCCGCCATCTCCTTCCCGTCGGGGTTTTCTCACTAGCCCGCGTAAGCTCCAACTCCACCCGCTCCGGTAAGTTACAAATCTCCCCTCTCCTCATAGACGTAGATTAGGGTTTTGTACATTAGGCATGAGAATGTAGACGTAGATTAGGGTTTTGTACATTAGGCATGAGAAGGAATCAATTGGATTGGATTCGGTTCGATTCCAATCGAATCGATTAGATTAGTAGATGCTTCGATCGATGTGTGTTCAAGCTTAGTGTTCATGTCGTTCATAGGCACGATAGATTGGTCTTGCATGATAGGTAGGTACATTGTAGTTCGCGGATGTGTGTGTGTGCATGCTTCGTGTTCATGTTGTTCATAGACATGGTTTGTGTTTGATGTTGAACGTAGATTGGTGCTGGCATAGGCAGGGTATGTCGCATTATTTTGTTACATACATGGTGTTTGTGGTAGGTAGTACCATTGTATTTGCTCCTTTAGTACTAGTACCAATGTAGCATGCTCCCAAATGTGGATTTGGTCATAACTTGAAGTGCTAGCTTTGGATCACGAGCATGATGTTTTTGAAAAGTGCACTCATAACCATTGGCTCAAGAGGGTGAACCTACCTGGCATGGCCGCCTTCATGATCCTGGCACGGTCAAGGGGGCGAGCTCCTAGGACCGGGTACGAGGAGAGGTCCCGAGAGCCGTTGTGCTTTTACGTGCAGATCCGACGAGGATCTTGTCATGCTCGTCATCCATTCCAAGTTTGTGGAGGTGATGAAGGAGTGGCTGACGGTGAAACTCGCGCGTGTCGTCAGGTTTTCGGCGAACAAGTGGTGCGAGTTCTGAGTGCGGGTCGAGAACTTCCAACAGCATATGGTGCTTGTCCGTTGCTATTAGTACTTGTGTCGCCGCCACATAGTCGTCCCCTATGACCTCGTCGTGCCGTGGATCTTTGGCATGGGCCTGAAGGTGCAGGATGCACCGTAGCAGGCACAATTGCATCGGGGACATTTCGTTGGCGTTGTAGATGCTCTGAACTTAACTTGATAGGAAGAACTTGTTAGGTAGTTTACCGTAAGTGATAATATTTTGGTCAAGGTTCAGCATCCTGGGGTAAAGCAAGGGGCATGCGATGCCCGTGCTATTTTAAAACTTATGCCCTACTAGCAGTATGCATGTGTAGTTGCGCTTGTTGGTTGTTTTTTTATCTCTTGATTACTTCTTAGTTATGCATGTTGTTCTGTTGTAAATGTGGTGGTAAGGCCACCACATTTGAATGGGCTGAGCAGAAAATAAACGTGTATGAAATCAAACAGCCATGGTTTGCATCTGCTCATCCATTAAGCACATATGTGGGAAACCAAACAGTCGGTCCTAAAGTGACAATTGATGCAATGCAGGTAGCCAAACAACATGTAGATGTTGGTTTGTTGGTTGTTTTTACTCAACCAGACTGGGTTGAGATGTGTCTGAAATACATGCATTGTTGCAGGAAGTCAAACAAACACGTCCCTAAGGTGTTGAAGCTTTGTTCAATCTACTTACACCTGAGCTTAACATGCACACATACACGTTCCAATCGAGTTTCATTTTATTATTTGCTTTATAAGTGCATCTTCAAAACACGGTCCAGATGTATTGTGCCATCCAACGCGGACTTGTATCGGTTCGTAAGACGGTCCAGACGCACTATTTCCCGCAAATCGGAAACAAATATGGGGGCTTTGGGGGCGTCCAGACGGCACCCAAGCCCGTGTCTGACCATCTTGCCCCACCAAAACCCCTCCTCTCTCGTCCGCGTGTCTTTACGTTTGGCGTCAGCTGCCCGCATTCATGCTATTGTAGAGCGCACCGCTCAACATTGAAGTCGGCCCAGAGCGAACGCTACCTCTCACTGGCTCCGTCACTGAAGCGGCGCACCGGCCAAGGAATCCACTACATCCCCGATGTGCGCGCATGTTCGATGTCGATGACGCATTACTGGGCGGCACATGACAGATATCTACCATGCCCCTTCAATGCCCCGTCCGTCCGTATGCCGCCATTCAGTAGGCTCACCAGCTGATAAACCCACTTTGGCGTCGCGTGTTCACGCCTGCAGACGTATGGCCTCACCAGAATCCGTTATTTAAAGGCAGCTGCCCCCGGCTAACTCCACGTCACAACGCAAGCCGCTCCCCATCCTTCTCCCTTGCACCGCATTTGGCATGACTACACGCGGCGAAGCTCTATGGGAGATCCTTTCCACGGATATGAAGCATGCGATGTCCACCCTCACCGGTGCGTGGCAGAGTCGTTGTTCCAGGCGGACCGAAGTTGGCTTGCCGGTATGGTCACCCAAGGTCTCTCATGAGGAGGACGACCCCATGATAGAGACATGCTCCTCCGTCGGCGCCCACTCCTCTGCATGTCGGCTTCACCATGGAGCGGGCGCAGGCGCACTACAATGTTGTCATGGCGGAGGTACAACCTGCGCCATCACCTATGTCGGTGTTCCAACACGTGTAGGAGGAACAAAGGTACAACATGTTTCTCTTTGAGCAGTACTGGCTGGCGAATGGCCAGATCGACGGCAAACGCGCGGGCGAGGAGGTCGCGGTGGCCATCGCCACGACGAACCCTAACTTCGTCGCGGAGCATCGTGCGTTCTACGACGCCCTCCGCTCGCCAAGAAGCAGTCGCTGCGGCGATGTAGCTGTAGGCGATCGCGGACGATAACAACGCCAGTTGCGCCTCCTACGTCATGTTGACGAACTATCGAGCGGGATGGTTCGATGACAACAGCGTCGGCGCCACCATCTTCATCGTGGACCTCACGTCCGCCGGCGACGAACAAGGCATGAACTCCTCCGAGGATGAGTAGGGAACGGGAGGCGAGAGGGTCTTCTGTGTCATGTGGGCTAGTCCGTCTCCCGTGCTCTACTCTTCCTCACTGAAGACCGCAACTTTATTTCATCAGTCTTATCGCCGGTGCTAATGAAAACGATGGATGAAGAACGGCAAGGGGGCGGGACGGTTCGATGACAACATCGTCGGCGTCACCATCTTCATCGTGGACCTCACGTCCACCACGACGAACAAGGCATGAACTCCTCCAAGGATGAGTAGGGAACGGGATGCGACAGGGTCTTGTGTCTCATGTGGGCTAGTCTGTCTCCCGTGCTCTACTCTTCCTCACTAAAGACCGCAACTTTATTTCATCAGTCTTATCGCCGGTGCTAATGAAAACGGCGGATGGAGAACAGCAAGGGTTTAGACGTCGAACGATGTTGTAGGATATATTTAGGATTGGTTCAGAACATGTTTCTTGTTCTAAATGTTCGAAATCTTAAAACGTTTGTCATGTTTGCATGACTGTCGTCCGGTGTGCGTCAATCCGTCCATATTTGCATAAATTTTGTTCGATTGATTCATAAAGTATTTTAAATGTATATGAACAACATTAGATGACGTCTTTCCATATCCGTGCCTGCGGACTGGTCTACTCTATCCGTGGATAGATGGAGAAGAAAATTTACGGATCATCGTTGGAGGCGCCGCGTGTTCACACCTGCAGACGTCTGGCCTCACCGGAATCCGCTATTTAAAGGCAGTTGCATCCGGCTAACTCCACGCCACATTGATGTTGTAAGATATGTTTAGGATCGGTTCAGAACAGGTTTTTTTCTAAATGTTCAAAATCTTAAAAAGTTTGTCATGATTGCATGAAGAATGTCGTCCTGTGTGCGTGAATCCGCCCATATTTGCATATATTTTTTTCGATTTATTCATAAAGTATTTTAAATGTATACGAACAGCATTGGATGACGTCTTTTTGTATCCGTGTATGCGGACCAGTCTACTCTATCCGTGGATAGATGGGAAAGAAAATTCACGGGTCATTGTTGCAGGTGCCTTAACACGATGGACGTCGTTGGAGGTGCCCTCACATGATGAAAGAGTGTCATTGATTAATCGTTAGCTGGTTGGTTCTAGTCATTCTTGCAAGGACCATTCGGTTTTCCACGCTAGTCAGGAAGGAACCAAGCGCTATCCTCTTTCCTAACAAATAATTTTGTTCTCTTTCCCTAAAGAAAGAAGTGGTCTATTCTCATAGGATTGACCAAACACGTTTCCACACCGTTACAAGTATCTCCGTCACGTCAGCAGAGCAGCTTCTGTCCACACAAGGACGTCAACAGAACAGCTTGTGTGGCAGGCAGAGAAGGACGTGCATCCCCACACACGCACACTCTTGACCGTTGCCCAGTCCACACAAGGCCAGCAGCAACAGCTCCTAAATTGTAGGACACCAATCATCGGCCTGCGTCTTGGACTTTGGCTAACCGTCTGATTTTACGCGAGAGATTATGTCCACTCTTTGGGCTCGTCTATGTCTATGGTTTGCTTTGGATTTACAACTTTGAAAGGTGTGAAACGTTGCAGGCCTCACGATTTTACTTTTCAAGAAATATCGGGCTTCCTTTTTTCTTTAACAGAGTATAATCAAAGTCGCTCGTATACATCTATCATTATAAACGCACGTACGCATATTCTATTCCTATGAGAATTTTTGAAAGACTGAACAGGCACATCATCTTGACGTTGATCAAGTCACCACACTCGTCTTTGTAGTCGACGAGAAACGCCTCCTACCATTGAACGCAAATCACCGGAAAGTCTTAAATAAATCAATAAAATACAAACACCAATGTCAATTCTGAAACTTGAACTCTGATGACAAAAGGATATCACTGTTCTCCTTACCATCCAACAGCATGTTAATTTGCATCAGAGGAACAAATGAAATGAGAATTCAACTCAACGAAGTGGGACTAGCCCTGCATTTTTTGATACATATATAAATAAAAGAGGCACACACACACACCCTCTGGAGCCAAAGGCTAGAATATGAAGGCCGCGTAAGAAGTGGAGGGTCTACCTTCCGTATGTCGAAGGCTTCGAGTCGATCTCAAAGACCACTTTGGTGGCAAAAAAATGCTACACATAAGGCCTATTATGGGAGAACTATGGACCCTTCCCAAATCCGCCCCTGATTTTCACCTCGGTGGGCAACTTCCCACATCCTTAATTCAATTAAAATATGTCAACTAAGGGATCATCCTGCAAACTTAAGTAAATTAGGTAATTTCCCGTGTGTTGCTGCGGAAATTGTCGGCAATATATTTAGATGATACTTGCTTACGTGGAGCATGAATATTACAATTAACAATATGAACATGAAAATACAGATATATAAGATTCATTATACTTGATTAGTTTTTTGTTGCAAAATAGTTTTGAAACATAAGTTGCATAATGTGAGTTTAAAGTTTCTTGGAGTTGTCCACGCGTGTGCCTTCTTCATTAAGGAAAAATTGAACATTGATAGTGAGGATGACTCTCTTCCCACGTGTTGCTGTGATAATTTTGATAAAAAAAGCGTAAGTAGTTGCTAAATTTAAGAGAAGAAAGTATTAGCTGAAAGTAAAAAAAAAAGTGTCTACAAATAAAGTAAAAACATCTAAATTACAATAAAAATGTCACTTTGAAGAAAGAGGAGAAGGATAAGTAATATGGATATATGATGTGACCGTGTTACATGCATAGACTAATGCAAAAATAATTAAGTTAAACGCATGACTCGGTTATACTATGCTTATGAAAGCTTTTACGGGTAATTTCAAACCTTCCTCTGAATCCTTTCGCCCCCACTGAATTCAACCAGGATGGGGCCCTCCTTCCCTCCTACCTTCAATCAAAGCTTGCCAACTGGTCAATCCCCTGTATATTGTACTCTCTTCGTCTCGATTTATAAGTCATCTTATGAAAATTAAATAATCCGAAAACACTTAGGCATGGTGTCAATTCATTACATGCAATGGTATTAATTAGCAAATTAACATTTATTTTTTTGTTTTTCTTTCCGTCTTGGTCGCGATGCACAACCTAAAATAACATATACACCGAGACGGAGGGAGTACGTAGTTGTCCATTGATGTAACATTGCTTGACTTAAATGCATTGTTTTGTGAAAAGTGAAGGTAAACACTTTTCTTGTTGAGATAATTGGGATAAACCTTTTAACAATGTAAGATGTCCATACTTGTAGCATTGTTGCTCTGGTGGCCCCCCCCCACCGCTGCCACCATATTGTGCGGCCCTTTTGTGTTTGATGCGATTACATATACGTTCTAATTAAAAACGCAATTTAGGTGAGATGATACGAGAGAGCAGCATGGAGGAGAATATCCGACCGGCAGCTTTGGCGCCCAATAATGCAGGTGACCCGCTAGCTGGGCCCTACACGTGGATAACGTGCGGCGTGGTCCTCCGGCAGCTCACTAACGGTGGTGGCGGCCGGCCGGCCGGTTCCGGTTGAATAGTCGGATCGGATGGCACGGGATGCATGGGGTCGTGCTCATACGCAGACGGACGACGGACAGTTTTCCATGAGGAATCGATGTGTTGGACGCCTACATGGTACGCACTGTCCACCGCATACTGCACGCACTAGACTAGTCAGTGGTCACCCAGCAGACCCGGCCGGTCTGTGTCGTCCGCCGTCAGCCGCTCGCTCACCGCACCGGCCAGTCACCCGGCAGCATGCATGCACGTTTGCCCTCCTTCACCCACTCATCACGCGCGCTCGTGCGATCTACTACCACCACTAATCATCTTTCCACACTTCCCGCACGACGGAAAGCCGCCGAGGAAGCGAGCGAGTGCCGTTTGCTTTTCCGCGCAGAACGGCTGCATATACTGTCAATATTTTCCACCGTTGGACCGCCATGATGGATCGCCGTCCGGCGGGCAGTGCGCGTGCGTGGTCACCGGCGCACCGGCGAATATACTGGTGACAATCTTGGCGCGGCGAGAAACGAGGACCTCGATTTTGTTGCCCTTCAGGCGGCCGCCGCGAGCGCCATCGGAAGGACCTGAACAACATGCATGGAACGACCTGCTGCTAAACCTTTTTTTCGGCCGTCGATCGCTGTGGTGCGCACCGGCCGGACGCAACTAGCTAACTCCCCCCCCCCCCCCCCCCCCCCCGCGATTTTAATCCGGGTGGGACCCTTCACTGATCCCTAATCTACCAATAAGCTTATGTAAATGTCCGTACGTACGTGTAGCATTGTTGGAGTGGATACCTAGCAAGTCGAGTCTTTCCTAGCGTTGTGTTTCACTTTCTCCGTTTTCTTTTTAGTCCACATATATTAGTCTTGTCTAAAGACAGGCTCGGGCCAAGCTACTTACTTACTTTGCCTTACTTACAAGAGCTCCCCTCACTCTGATCTCTGCTCTAGTAGATGCAAGAAATTCAATCTATTTCCATCCAATCTTAAGTGAACCTTCAACGGGTCTTGATGAATCAATTTTTGTTTTCTGCTTGTTATGGGTCTTCAATCTTGATCCGGTGCTGACTTAATAGGAAATCCACTCGTAAACTTTTTCTTTTTATACACATGTAGCTCCACTTAACAAAGCATGTAAGCCAAGAGCAAAATGAAGAGCTAAAACATCACATTTGCCGTTGTTAATCCCATTTATATCTTACTTGTAAATCACACCGCGTTATTCCTTTTTCCCTTTTTTGGTAAGGAAGGGATGGGAATACTTTATAAAATTTAATCAAATATATATTTGAATATGTCACCATCTGCAACACCTAATATATATAAAAATATGTTCCATAATGGATCTAATAATATTGATGTTGTATTTGTGAATGTTGCTCATAAGTGTTTGAATAAACCCGGAGAGAACCACCCCACCAGGCAACACGGGAAACCTTAGCCACTGTCATTGGAGGCCTTGCGGGCGAAGTCATGCCGAGCCCAGTGATGCTACCCTTACCTTTCCTGAGATCCACTTTTCGTACAACTCAATAAGGTCCCCTCTCGGTGTTGTTCTCTCCCCCCACCCTCTATGTGAACCGAGTTCTATGGCGTGCCCGTGGCCTTCTCTACGGCTGCTAGCCCCTCCCCACTCCCCACCCTCTCAGTGCAACGAGTTATATGGCGTGCCCTTGGCCTTCTCTATGGCTTATCCCCCCCCCCCCCCCCCCGCGCGTTAGTGCGACGAATTCTATGGCGTGTCCTTAGACTTCTCTACAGCTGCTGCTCCCCTACGGTTTCCTCATTGATGGCGTGACCCAGCCTTCTTGATGTGTGTACTACCATTGGCCAGGTGCAACTACTTGGACATGTTGGAGCCACGTTGTGTGAAGCTTGTGGGTCTCATCGTCCCTGGTGGCGCCTCCCTTCGAGCTGCGACGATGGCTCCAGTGTGGTGGTCGGTTGAGGCAACGATGGTCCTTTCCCCCGTGGTGGTTACCTTTGTGCGTGTCGTGGTGGGTGCGTTAAGCCTCCTAGTGGGCCCTTTGTCGATGATGCTTCGGCGTCAACAACTCCGGACCTACGTTGTCCAATGTACATGTTTTTGTTGGTATTCTATGTCGGTGTGGTTCCTGGCCCCAATGATCTGGTAGATGCTCCCTTTCTAGCTTCCTTGACTCGTTAGCGTCCTATCGGGTAGGGATCTTTGTCCACTATAGTACCGAGATCATCGACAGTGTCGATCGTTGTTGCTTCCCATGCCCGCCACTCTCCAACCTTGCTCACCTCCACGCCTTTCATTGCACCAGATCCAAAGCCTGCGTCCGATGGCATCTGTAGCCTCCCTTCATGAGGTGGTAGTTCCGACAACCGACCTGACTTCCTCCTATCTGATTCCCAGCCCGCCGGTTATGGGATTGCACAAACTCATGCCAAGGAAAAAAAAACCTACTGGGTTTACCGATGCTAGTAGCAGCGACACTCGTGTGGTGCTATTTTCTTCTTGGAAGCGCTGCCTTGACCTTTATATGTGCCTCTTTAAGCTTAGGAGAAACCAAGGTCTGGTTCTTTTGGATCGGATGACAACAACATCATGACCCCATTATCCTTCATAAAGATGATGTATTGCTCGCTTGTCGGGTCCCCGTTGTTGGCTTGGATGATTTTGAACGTCGTGTTGGTTTTAGCCTACCTCTTGGTTCAGGCTGGGTCGATGTACCTGTGTTATATCCTTTGTTCGAGGTGACCATTTCCTCCTCTGTGCTTCAGACAACAAGTTCACGTCTACTTGCGTCCGTGTCATGTGTTGTTGAAAGGATGTTTATGTTGCCTAGAGGGGGGTGAATAGGCGCTTTAAAATAATCACGGTTTAGGCTTGAACAAATGAGGAATAAAACTAATGTTTAATTAGTCAAGCACAAAATCTAAAACAACTAGTCCCACCTGTGTGTACCAACAACTTATGCTAAGCAAGATAAAAAAACTAAGTGATAGCAAGATATATAACAAGAAAAAAATATGGCTATTAGAAAGCAGAGTGTAGAAGTAAAGGGCTCGGGTAAGAGATAACCAAGGCACGTGGAGACGACGATGTATCCCGAAGTTCACACCCTTGCAGATGCTAATCTCCATTTGGAGCGGTGTGGAGGCACAATGCTTCCCAAGAAGCAACAAGGGCCACCGTAATCTCCTCACGCACCCGCACAATGCAAGATGTCGTGATTCACTAAGGGACCCTTGAGGGCGGTCACCGAACCCATAAAAACAAGGTTGGGTCAACCAGCACAACTTAATTGGACCCTCCCAACACCACCACGAAACTTCACCACAATGGATTGTGGCTCCGAGATGACCTCAATTTCTCGGGGCGATCTCCACAACCTAATTGGAGACCCCAACTCTTGCCCGGAGCTTTACACCACAATTATTGAACTCCGGGGCACCACCAAGCATCTAGGACGTCAAAGCACCCAAGATGAACAAGCTCTAGGGTACCAAGCACCTAAGAGTAATAAGCTTCTCAAACTTCACTTCCATGTATCACCGTGGAAAACTCAAACCTATGCACCAAATGAAATGGCAAGGGCACACGGGGTGCCCAAGTCCTTCTCTCCCAAATCCCTCCACAACAACTAATGCTATGGAAGAAAATGAGAGAAAGAACGAAGAATAACACGAAGAACTTCAAGATCTAGATCCCCCTCATATATAGGAGAAAGTGATTGGTGGAAATGTGGATCTAGATCTCCTCTCTCTCTCTCTCTCTCTCTTCCCTCAAGAACTAGCAAGAATCATTGGAGGCATTGAGATTTAGCAAGCTCAAAGAAGGTCAACAATGGGGGGCAAACACGAGCTCAAAAGATGGGGTTCAATGGGGAAGAAGAACCCCTTTTATAGGAGGGGAAAATCCAACCGTTACCCCCTCATCCCGCACATGGGCGGTAGTACTACTACCGCCAATTAGAGGTGGTACCTCTCCAATGGGGAGCATTATAACCGCTGGGGCACAGGGTAACAGTCAAGGAGGGAGGCAGATACCGGTAGTACACCCGGAGCGGTACTACTGCTGCCAGGAGCGGTACTACTGATCATAAGAGATAGTATCGCCTCCTATATCCGCTCAGGACATGCTTCACACCTATCCCACAAATACCAAGTGGTTCTGGCGCGGTAGTAACAAGCGGTACTACTGCTTGCTCGGCGGTACTACCGCCCTGCACTACCGCTCCAGAAACCGCTCGGTCCGACACGAAAAGTGTCGAGACCCACGGGCAGCAACACTAGCTAGCGAAACTGGCGAGAGCACTTCCGCCCCAGAGCGGTACTACCGCTGCCAGAGCAGTACTACCGCTTGGATATTCTGAGGCACGGCTCGGGCAACAGATGAAAAGCATGAATACTAGAACTGCCATATCTTTCGCATACGAGCTCCGAATTGAGCAAACTCAAGCTAGTTGGTTATCTTAAGAAGAGGCACTATAAAAATGCCAATGGTATAGTGGTGTGAAACCTCTATGAGTGAAGAACCAGCAAAAACTCCAACATGAAAACATCATAGAAGATGCATATGGACTCCATTTTCGATGAACTCGAGCTTGTCTCACAAGGAGAAACACCAAACAAGAACCAAGAAACATGATACAAGGATGTAGCTGGTTTGAGCTCTCAACAAACGATCCGATCAAGATATTCACTTGAGAGCCCCCCTTGACAGTACGGAAATCTACCCTGTAACCCAGTCTCCCAACTACCACCGTGAGAC
The DNA here is from genome assembly GCF_904849725.1 of Hordeum vulgare subsp. vulgare. Taxonomy (NCBI): domain Eukaryota; kingdom Viridiplantae; phylum Streptophyta; class Magnoliopsida; order Poales; family Poaceae; genus Hordeum; species Hordeum vulgare. The sequence goes on from NC_058521.1 coordinate 597,998,690, forward strand.
GGGTAAAATAGAAAACCTATCAAGGGAAAACCTATACTTTGCACATAGTCCAGTTGAGCTAGATGATGACGATCTTGACTTCCTCAAGATGGACCACCTTTCTTGATTGTGTTGGCTCGATGAAGACTAGTTGATTGCTCCTCCATACTCACTATGATTGAGACATTCTTCGACGCATCTTCATGAGTCCATTGCCACCACAATGGACGACAAGCTTCAAGCATGATATCTTCGTGATGCTCCACTTGTACTTTCACACCGCAATCTTGATGACGATCACCACTTGATGTCATCCTCCATGGGTTGTATGAGATATTCCTCTTGGCGCAAGCCCATGGAAACACACCTAACCCCACAAAGAACTATCACGAAGACCATGGGTTAGTACACAGAGCATAATGGACAATGCTTACCATACCATGGGATCACTTGATCCCTCTCGGTACATCTTGCACACTTTGTGTGTTGATCAACTTGATTCACACTTTAACTTAGTCTTGATCAACCTTGTGTCTTTATGACCAATATTTGCATAAAACCTTAAGTACCACCTTGGTCATCATATAAACTCTTTGAAACCAACAAATGGACTTCAAGAAGTGTCTATGGACAAATCCTTCGAATATAACTCAAGACAACCATTAGTCCATAGGGATTGTCATCAATTACCAAAACCACATACGGAGAAATATGCTCTACCAATTGTGTATTCTTCTTTATGCTCTCTAATTCTTTCTATCAATGAAAAATACGCAAGCTTCGCGTATTCATGAAAAAAGGAATCTGGTACAAGGCCGAAGGAAGGGGTGCGGAGGGCACCTCCAAGGCGAACCCGCAAACCGCCCACGTCCGTTCGAACCGTGTTGTCCGGATGGCGGCAACCATCCAACATGTGCCTATATCGATCCGCGGGGCGGTCCGGACGCGATTTATTCCGAAAATTGGAGACAAAATTGGGGGTGGTTTGCTGGACTCCGGACACAAGAAACATCGCTATCTGACACCCTTGACCCACCCAAAACACTTCCGAGACCCCATGACTCCATCCTCCTCATTTTTTGTCCTTCCTTCTTTCTCTCTTGCCTTCGCCGCCGCTCCACCATCCCTGCCACCATGCCACACCCCTGTCGGAATTTGGCGTTTCCTTCACCCTCCAGCGTTCCAGTTGGGCCCCCGTCACTTCTCCTTCATCTCCGTTCAACTGTTGTACTCCAACCGTCCCGCCAGATACTGTCCTCTACTGCTATTCTCACTATGCCCGACAATTGTTTAATGAATCACCAGAGCTGAAAATACTTGTCCCTTCTTCTCTCTAGAAATGGATTCCTATTTGGAGTACATATACAAGTAGTATGTCGAGTCGTGCGACGTCTCATCGGACAAGGAGGAGTACTCTGATGAGACAACAATGATGCAAGCGGTCCTTGAAGACTCGGAGAGTGAGGAGGAGCATGTTCTCTATTTCAAGGGCTCATTCAAGGGTCATCTGCTCAGCCATAATAGGGTGCGGGGGCATTTGACACTAATGGCCGACTACTGCCCCTGATGCACTATTCATTGACCATTTTCGCCGATGATTTTGGATGCGCAAGACTGTCTTCGATCGTTTATACCATGGCTTACGGTCCTACGATTACTACATAATCCTGAAGAAGCATGTCATGGGAACACGCACTGCCGCACTCCGGATGCTTGCATATGGCACAACCGCTGATTCGTGGGACGAGTACCTACGGATGTCTGAGAGCACACGCGGAGATTCCATGGTTAGGTTTGCAACTGTCGTGGTTGAGGTGTTCAGGCCTTAGTACCTGAGAGAACCAACTATGGTAGACACTAAGAGGCTCTTGGCAATCCCTTGAGCAAGAGGGTGGTTAGGTTTACTTTGATCTATTGACTGCAAGCATTGGAAATGGAAGAACTGCCCAAAGACTTTACGAGGGCAACACCAAGGTCAAGTTAAGAAGCCCACCATCATTCTTGAAGCAGTTGCATCACATGATCTTTGGAGTTGGCATGTGTTGTTTGGCATGCCCGGGTCACACAATGACATCAATGTGCTGCAATTATCGTTGTTGTTTGCGAGGTTGACTGAAGGAAAAGCTCTTCCTTGCCACTATACTGTCAATGGACATGAGTGCAACATGGGCTACTATCTGGTTGACGGTATTTATCCATCATGGCCTACCTTTGTCAGCACCATCTCAAACTCACGTGGCTAGAAAAAGTCTCACTTTGCCGAGAGAAAAGAAGCAGCTAGAAAGGATCTCGAGGGGGCATTTGGAGTTCTGTAGGCCCGTTTTGCATTTGTTCATGGACCTGTGAAATAATGAAATCTGAAGACCTTGTGGTAGGTGGTGCCTTTTGTTTGATCATGCATAACATGATCGTCAAGGATGAGGTTGACGATGCTGCCCCAGCTCTGGAATTTGAGAACATGGGTGATCCTATCAAACTTTTGAAACATAATCCGACCACATTTGAAGAGTTTATTCAAATGCATCAACAAATTCAGCATCGATCAACTCATGAGCAGCCGAAGGAAGATCTGATTGAGCATCAGTGGACGGTAAAAAGGGACAAAAGATGTTGGGATGTAGTATTTTAACTCTTTTCAATTTAAACTTGTGTTTCATGCGGCTATTTGAATGTCTACTATGTATCCTTTGCATGCTGCTATTTGATTGTGCACACATAAAAAATAAAATAAAAAATATTAGATGTATACGACTAGCGTTGGATGTCATCTTTCCATATTCGTGAGCATTGATTGGTTCTCTGTCCGCAAGGACCGGGCTTCAATGACTTTAGTGCACTTGCTTTTGGACCTATGACAGGTGAATCAAAGAGGTAGCTGGCCCGCATGTCATACATCCAAAAACAGATGCAGTTAGGCCAACTCCACCGCACGATCCCAAACGGACGTCCGGTTTGACCGGATTTTGTCCGTTTGGGGCGGCAATGGGTTCGCCCATGTCCGCTTCTGTCCGTTGGGTCGTGCATGCACCCACCGCTCGGCCGTACCCCAAATCATGTCTGTGTTGGACGTGATTTAAAAAAATAGAAAAACTTAAATAAAAAGTAAATAAACGCAGTTAAAAAAACTTAAAACATAAAATTAAGGGTCACGGCCACAAAATGGCCCAGTTTCACCGTCGTTGACATAATTAACATAACAAAAACGTCTGTCGCTGACGAGGTCGACGTAGGCCGGCGGTCCGTGGTGCGCGAGGGCGGGCTGGAAGCTGGCAGGTGCCTGCACCACCTCCTCCCGTGGCGAGGAGTCCCGCTCCGGTGACCGCGGCGGCGTGGGGCACCAGTTCACGCCCCCACTGCGCGCGCCATCTCCGAAGTCGTGCATGACCAGCTCCATTGCTGGCCCACCAGATCCGGGTGGAGCGCGGCCACCGGGCGTCCTCCATCACCTCCTCCGCCTCCATCAGCTCGGGGATGACGACGTCGTCGGTCGTAGAGAGGGCCATCGCGTCCTCTAGTTCCGGCCATTGGCGTTCATCATGCGTGATCATGGAGTCCTCCATGACACGCTGCATGAGCCGGGCCTCCTCCTGCGCTGTCATGCGAGGAGGTGGAGGTGGTGACGAAGACGGGGAAGGCGACGACATGGGCGTGAGGCCGCGCACCTTCCGACGTGGCCGCCGCGGCCCCGACACCGTGCCGGCGAAGTACAAGGCGCGCCGCACGTCGTGCTCTTCCCTGAGCCACGTGTCCCAGAGCACGGAATCAGGACCCGGCCGGCGAGAGATGCCAGTTGTTCGGGAGGTGGACGTCGCTCCATGGGACCGTTGTCCTCGTCTCCCAGTAGCGCCGGCATACCTCAGCGCTGAGGTACTGCCGGTCGCGCTTGTCGGCGGGCCTAGGGCTGATGGTGAAGGGAGCAGGCGCGGAGGCCCGACGCAGTGGCGATGCGGCCTCCTCCTTCACGGAGCCGCGGCGGCGTCTCGACGAGGAGCCAGCCTCGCGGTCGTGCTTCCCCTTGCGGCCGTAGTTCCACAACCCCATGGTTGCGAGGCGGCCGGCCGGCGAGTTCGAGGCTAGGGTTTGGGGTGTCGGGTTTCGAGGAGGCCACGGGGTGTAGTGGGAAGTGTGGGCGACGACCGGTCCACGGCTTCCCCATTTAAGAAGGACCGCGACCGTTACCTGAGCGGGTGATAGGCGGGCCCGGCCGCTCGTGCGCATTGATGTGGGCGGGTGGAAGGTAGGTGGCCGCTTGCCACGCAACCCCGACGCGGACGAACGCACGTCCGTTTGTTGTTCGCCGCGATCCAAACCCCACGCAAGTTTGCGCTTAAAATCGGTCGCCCCGGACACAAAGCAGGCAAGATGGATCCGGGCCGTCTCGTGCTGGACCGACCGGTTTGGGTTTTTACCTCAAACGGACGGGGGCGGACAGGATGAGGTCGCGTGGTGGAGTTGGCCTTACGTCACTGAGGCTGCGTCCTGTCCGCGAAGAGATGCAGGGAATTTTGCTTGTTCGCGTTGAAGATGCCGTGACATAGGTGCACCGCTAACATGCGAACCAGGACTACTAATTGGCCAAGTCGAGGTCGGAGTCCAATCCGCGTTCGTGTGATGCCACGGGAGTCGGTAGGTGAAGAAAGCGCTTCCCGCCCGGTCACTCACCCACCAACTCTCCGGTCAGTCAGTCAGTCAGGCCACCGCCACCTATCCGCCATTCCCACCGTGACTATAAGTAGCCGAGTTAGCCAGCTACCGAGCACCACCACCACCACCTCGCCTCGCCCACAAGCAATCCCACCACCCACCTTCGCCGCCCGCCCGCGCGCGCACGCAACAAGGACAAACCAAGCCGAGAGCTTGCGACCTCCAACGCCGGCCAGCCAGCCAGCATGTGGGTGACGTCGATGCCGCAGGTGTGGGACGAGGAGGCGAGGAGCCGCAAGGACGACATGATGTCGCCGGCGCCGGCGGCCGCCATGCTGGGGTCGCTGGCGGGCTGGCTGTCCCGCGCCGCCGACCCGCCGGCGCCCAAGGTGTGCGGCTCGCCGGGCGGACCCCCGGTGACCGCGCCCCGGGTGACCCTGCGCGACGGGCGGCACCTGGCCTACTGCGAGAGCGGCGTGGCCAAGGAGCAGGCCCGCTTCAAGGTCGTCTTCTCCCACGGCTTCACCGGCTCCCGCGAGGACAGCGTCCGCGCCACCCAGGTACTGCAAACCTTCTCCGGCTTGACCTCCAGCTCCGGCTAGCCGTCCGGCCAGCGTCGATCGCATGTTTGTTGATTAATGATTATGATCTCTCCGGCGCCGGCCGATTACTATAATGATGTGATTTAGCGCGTACGTACGCTCGCTAGCTGAGCGGAAACCGTGTCCGTTGGTGATGGCGACGGTCGCCGTCGGTGCGAAAAGCTGATGGAATCAACAAGGCTGGCCGTGGCCGGGTGTGTCCGTGTGTGTGTGTGTGTACATGAGCTGTTGTGCACGCACGTTGGGGTTGGGGTTGGGTGTGGGAGATGGATGGATTCTCTTCTTCGTCGGGACTGCCGGTGAGCTAGCGCTGTCTCCGATCGCAACGGCGCCCAACTCCCGGGAAAAAGTCGTTAACGTTTGGTAGCCCAGTGTTTTCTTTGTGTTCTTTGGCAGGTCAGAGTCATAATTTCCATCTGATTTTAATTTCGAAAGCGAGGCCAAAAGAAAGAAAGAAAGAAAGGGTATCGCTCGCCACCTTAATCGTATCGTCATCTACAGCACGGTGATGATAGATTAATAATTAGATTAGTTGGCTCAACAGCACAGTTGATTAGGTTAGTGTGTAAGCAACGGTACATACATACATACACACAGTACATGCACGTCGACGTCTGCATAAACGGTCAGGCCAGCAAGCAAGCAAGCAAGCTGTTGAGCCCAAGCTTTCCAAGTAACCTTCTCCGGTGTCTTTCTTGGCCGGACTGTTCAAAGATGGACAAGTATCAAGTTCCATTTTTTGACGGAATCTCATGGATTCCAACCGGCCGGGCTGGCGAGCACAAATTTGTCGGCGTGTGGTTGGCCCAGGAGCAACCGGAGAAGAATAAAGATGCCAGTTTTGCTTTGCTCCCCACCGCACCTCGACGAGATGCCAGCCTCAGCTTGATCTTCTAGACGACGATGACCTGTGGAAATGGAATGGAACCCCGTGGAACGCGTGGAGGTGCAAGAATTAATGGCGGCAGCTTCACTTCACCGCGACCGAGGGTGGATCTCATCTCGTCTCGTCTCGTCTCACACGTGACCATTTTAAGGCCAGCGGATCCCTCCTCCTGCTCCTCCTCCTACTAGCGCCCGGTTAGGAGAGGGGAGACGGCCGGCCGCTCCAGCACATCCATCGCGCCACGCCCGGCAATGGAGCTGCTCTGCAAAGCGCCGGTGCTGAGCTGCGGCGCCAGGAGGGTCCGGGGCGGTGGATCTACGGGCCCGCTGGGGCGGTGGATCTACGGGGCCGTCAAGCCGCCGCCGCCGCCGCGGATCTGCGGGACGCCCGGCGGGCCGCCGGTGACGGCGCCCAGGGTGAGGCTCAGCGACGGCCGCCACCTCGCCTACGCCGAGTCCGGGGCGCGCAAGGAGGACGCGCGCTACATGGTCGTCTTCTCCCACGGCTTCACCGGCTCCCGCCACGACACCATCCGCCCCTCGCCGGTCAGTCCAGTCCACCGCTTCTCCGGCGCTCCGTTGCGCCTGCATCCTAGTAGTAGCTAGTAGGAAAGCGATTTCAGCTTCAGCCGCCGCGGCAGGCGTAAGGCTTGCAAAGCAGGAGATTTTGTTCTTAGTGGATTGGATTGCCGAATTGGGGATCATCCAATGGAGAAGATCGCCTTACCTTTTCTTTGGATGTTTCAAGGAATTTTTGTCCTGTTACTACTCAAGGAAGCACGAATGTGCAGTTTGGTTGGCCATGGAAGCAGAGGATTCAGAGCAAACATTCATGCTTCGTGGACTGCATTACCACCATGCTGGAATTTCAGATTACTACTCTGCTGGAGAACTCAATGCAACTAGTAGTACTATTTCAACAGCATCATTTTAAACTCGGATTAGCTGGTGACATGACGATGACTAATATAGTTGTTTTAGCTTGACAAAATACCAACGCCATCTTGAACTACTTGATGACATTGACCATGTCATATGCATATATGCTGAACGTTTCACACGCGTTGTTATTTATCGCCGAGAAGACTGAAGATTTTCTCTTGTTATGCAAGTGCTGACTAATTCTTTGTATGGAATGTTCCAATTAGACAATGAGCATGTTTACGCCGTGATGCTTACTTTGCATTTTGTCTCGGATACTAACGTGTGAACCTGATGTGGGCTTGCAGGAAGTGGCTGAAGAGCTAGGTGTGTACATGGTGGGTTTCGACCGTGCTGGTTACGGCGAGAGCGACCCGAACCCTAACCGGTCCGTGAAAAGCGCTGCGCTCGACGTCGAGGAGCTCGCTGACGCGCTAGGATTGGGCCCTAAATTCTACTTGATCGGCATATCCCTCGGCTGCCATGCTGTCTGGGGCGCCCTCAAATACATCCCTGAAAGGTAAACAGCGCAGTGCCAGTCATGCCAAAGAACTCTGCTGCAGACCAAGCAGCTAATACTAACTTGTTTGTGGCAACAACAACAACAACAACAATAGGGTTTGATAAATGGTGATCACTCCGCGATGCAGGATTGCTGGAGCTGCAATGATGGCGCCGGTGGTGAACCATTGGTGGCCGGGCTTCCCTGCCGATCTCGCCGCGGAAGTTTACAACAAGCAGGAGGTGGGCGACCAGTGGGCGCTGCGTGTGTCGCACTATGCCCCTGGCATCCTCCATTGGTGGATGGACCAGAGCTGGCTGCCCACCTCCACCGTTGTGGCCGGCACCACCCCGCTCCCAAACAAGCGCGACGCCGAGATCCGCGCCAAGCTCAAGGCCGACGGCACGTTCCAGCAGGTCGACCTCGACTCCACCATTGTTGTCACCACATCGAACGGCATTGCTTCCGATCTTACCTAACGAGATATCTCTGATCTTTGCAGAAGATGGAACTGGCGACACAGCAGGGCATCCATGAGTCGTACTACCGCGACATGATGGTGATGTTCGGCAAGTGGGAGTTCGACCCGATGAGCCTGCCGAAGCCGCCATGCCCTGTCCACATCTGGCAGGGCGACGAGGACGGCCTGGTGCCGGTGGTGCTGCAGAGGCACATCGCCAGCCGGCTCAGCTGGGTGAACTACCACGAGCTCCCCGAGACCGGGCACTTCCTGTCGCCGGTCCCCGGGCTAGGAGACACCGTTCTTCGGACCCTCTTCGGCAACGCCAAGCAGTGATCAGGAGCAGCAGCAGCGACGACACTGAACATAGTGCGGTGCTGAAAGTATAGCGTTCTTCCGGTGCAGATTGTTTCATTCTAAGGAGGTGGTCAGGTCAGGTGATCGCCGCTAATTAGCGATGATGTTACTATAGGTGAAATGGTGGTGTAACATCAAAGTGTTTTTTGTGGTGCAAAATGTGTTACTGTTGATCCTTGGAAGCAAGAAAGTAGTGCAACTATTATACCATGATGATGATCTTACTTTTTTCTGTTTGTTTGAACGACGAGCCTCCTCGTCTATTTTCATTAAAGAAAAAAGAAAGAGACACAACGAGCTAACATACAGATATATCAGAGCAACCAAACCGACTAAGTTTTAAACTTCAGTAATTACAGAACAAGAGAGCCAAAACAAGCCTCCACAGAATGGAGACAGCACTTCAGCTAAGGATGAGCGCCACGCATTAACTGCAAATCTTCCTATAACCCCACATAAATGGCACTCCTCATTACCAGTCCAACCTCTTTTGATGAGATTGTATTTGGTCATAATGCATTTTTTGATCTTCAACCAAAGAAAAACCCTGATCTTTAGGGGTAGCTTCAGTTGCAATCTGGCTCTTGGACCGGGTGTAAATCTTCTGTTGGTGCATCACCGTATTCAGTGCAAACTCAAATATGACGGTGATCAGTGTTGTAGTTATTTCATTTTCGTGGCTATTTTGTCCAAGGTTTTAGGGGTTAATTCAACCAACTGAGTTCGAGTCATCCCTGATTCCCTCCCATTGCATCCCGTACCTCGCTCCCTCTGTTTAGTATGCAGCGGTACTTGATGACCCACAAGTATAGGAGATCAATCGTAATCCGTTCGATAAATAAGAGTGTTAAACCCAACGAGAAGTAGAAGGAAATGATAAGCAGTTTTCTTCAAGGTATTCTCTGTAAATGTTGTGAGTAACAATGATAGATAATTTTATAGCAAGATAATTCATAACAAGTGATAAATAACAATAGTAGCAAGTGTGCAGCAAGATAGCCCAATCCTTTTTGTACCAAAGGACAGGTCTGAAAGTACCCTTATACGAAGCAAAGCGCTCCTGAGGACACGTGAGAATTTCGGTCTCGTCAAGTTCATCATGTTGAGTTGATTCACGTTCGTTACTTTGATAATTTCATAAGTGGGTGGACCGGTAACCCACTTAGGGTTACCTTCTCTCACAAGCATCCACAAATACGAAAAAAAATTAAGATAAATCTAACCATAACAACAAGCATGTGGATCCCAATCAGCCCCTTATGAAATAACGCATAAACCAGGATTTCGGCTTCTCTCACTCTAGCAACTCATCATCTGCTTATTGCTCCACAATGTCTTCCCTTAGGCCCATAACATGGTGAAGTGTCGTATAGTCGACGTTCACACGACACCACTAAGAGAAGCAACAACATACATATCATCAAGATACCAAACGAATAACAACTTCATATGATTACATATAACAAGACTCCTCCTGTGTTCTCAGAAACAAAAGTAACTACTCACAAATCATCATCATGTTCAAGATCAGAGGTGTAATAATTATGAATAAGGATCTGAACATATTATCTTCCACCAAATAAACCAATTAGCATCAAATACAAGATGTAATCAACAATACTAGTAACTCACATGTACCAATTTGAGGTTTTGAGACAAAGATTGAATACAAAAGATGAACTAGGGTTTAAGAAGAGATGGTGCTGGCGAAGATGCCGACGAGGATTGGTCCTCCCACGAAGGAGGAAGCGTTGGTGATGACGATGTTCTGATTTCCCCCTCGCGGAGGGAAATTTCCCAAGCAGAATCGCTCTCTCGGAGAGCAAAAGGGCCTCTGCCTAGGTTTCCGCCTCAACACGGTGACCCTTCTTCCCGAAAGTATCTTCTCATTTATTTAGGTCAAAACTCAAATTATAATAGAAGAGGGAGGTCAGGGCACCAGGGAGGTGGTCCCAAGCCATCAGGGCGCATCCAGGGGGGTGGGGGCGCCCTGTTGGCATGGCCCCCCCTCCGGTATATTTTTTGCTCCATAATTTTCATATATTCCACAAAAATTCTTCATGAAGTTTCAGGTCATTTAAAGTCCAGTGAATTTTAGCCTCTTCCTTGGTTTTCAGGTCTAGAATACTAATTTTCAGCAATTTTTCTATGTGTGATGTACCTTGTAAATTCCGAGAGGAAAGCCATAAGAATTATATCATAATGTTGGAATAATGACAAGAATAACATAAATATCATTAGAAAATCATGATACAAAATAGACGTATCAGTACTCCCATGATCCACACTTTCTGAACTTGCACCAATGAACCAATCATGCATGGCGCACACATTTCACCTCCAAGCCCCCTTCAAAAAATGTTTGTGTTTAAAAAAGGTACAAAAATGAACATTGTCCTTGAAGTAAAAAAATGTTCATCAATTTTTAGAAATGGTCGTACATTTTACAAAATCTCCAATTTTACCTCTTTCGATAAGATTATAGTTGGTAATAATGCATTTTTTGATCTTCAACCAAAGAAAAACCCTGATCTTGAGGGGTTCAGTTGCAATATGGTTCTTGGGCCGGCTGTAAATACTCCATTGGTGCACCACCATATTAAGCGCAAACTCAAACATGACGACGTGATCAATGGCGTGGTTATTTAATTTTCATGGCCACTTTTGTCCAAGGTTTTAGGGCTTAATTCAACCAACTGAGTTCGAGTCATCCCTGATTCCCTCCCACTGTATCCTCGTACCTCGCTTCCTCTTTTTTGTTGCCCCACTCCCACGTCGATCGGGCTGCGGTACTCCCTTGATTCACACTGTCGGAACTTGCACCAACTAACCGATCATGCATCACGCCCATATTGCACCTCCCAGCCTCCTTCACAAAATGTTTCTGTTTAAAAAAGGTACAAAAATCATCATTGTGCTTGAAGTAAAAAATGTTCATCAATTTTTAAAAATGGTTGTACATTTTTTTAAAATCTTGTATTTTAAATGTTGACGAAATTAAAAAAGGTTCGCCTGTTTCCAAAATTATTCTTGAATTTATAAAAATGTTCGGTAACGTTCGGACGCGCAGTTCGCCATGGATATATATCGCCTATGGTGATTTTCAATAGTCCGCCCAAAAGGTTTCCCCTCTGCTGTGTCCTAACTGGCCCGGGCTGTTTCTTCTCTTTGTGGTTAGCAAACCAGAAGATGCTGTGTACTCGCAGCAGTTAATGGATTTTTTTTTTCTTCTTCTTTCCTGTGTACATGATGGATTTGTCTGGTTTTGATTGTATTTTTCTCTTCGTTTTTCCCTTTCCTATGTTTTTCTTTCCGGTTTTGGCAGTTTTTGTTAAGATTTCATTTGTTTTTAAAGTTTTGTATCAGGTTTATATGGTTTTCCATATTTTCTTGGGTTTTCTTCTTTTTCTTTGTTTTTCTTTTTTTATACACGTGTTTACAGATTTCATACTTATTGTATTTTTTTATATACTCCCTCCATAAACTAACATAAGAGCGTTTAGATCACTAATTTATTGATCTAAACATTCTTATATTAGTTAATGGAGGGAGTAAATCAGGGACAAATTAATACATGGTTAACATTTTTAAATACAAGATTAATTTTCTGAGTAATATATTTTGATTTTTAATACATGTTTATCATTTTTTAAGCCACGATTAATTTCCCAGTAATATATTTGATTTTATTTTAATACATGTCAAACATTATAATAATACAAGTGAAAGCAATTTTTTCATACAAACTGTACATGTTTTTATACATCTAAAACATTTTTGTATGCACATTTAATATTTGTAAATACATACTTCATTTTTTGCAAAAAAATAATTAATATGTGTTAAACATTATTGAAATACCGTTGAAATATTTTTATGAAATAACAGAAAACTATACTATGCAAAAGTTTGCTTATATTGTATAAATATAATTTTGTAAATGTCCGAAACATATTTTTAACTCGTCAAATTTTAAAAATATAGTATATATTTTGTGAACAAATTAAAAAAAATACAAGAAAGTTTTCACATTATATAAACATTATTTTAAATGGTATGTACTCCATCTGTATCGGAATATATGTCACTGGAGTAGCGGCACTTTGGCTACTCCAGCGGCATATATTGGGAGTACATGTTTCTTGGAACGCTTGAACTTTCTAAAATGTTCACAATAGTTTCTTTAATGTTATCAATACTGATTTAGATTACGTTAACAAGTTTTTACACCGTGTTAACATTTGTAAACTACACAGTTTTTTTTATTTTTCTTCCAGTAATTTTAAGTGCTGAAACATACTCCCTCAGTTATAAATATTAGTCTTTGTAAAGATTTTACTACGCACTACATATGGAGCAAGATGAATGAATCTACAGTCTAAAGTATATTTATATACATCCATATGTAATTTATAATAATAAAAAATTAAAAATAATTTATTTAGAAATGGAGAAGTAGTATTTTACAATGTTTTAAAAAATGTGGAAAAAATCGTATGGCTGTGGTTACACACGATTGCTAGATAAGTAAGCTTCTAGCTAGCTAGGCCCTACCAATTTATCTGGTGCCACAGGCAACTCTCACGTAGGAGTCGTTGTAAGCGATACATAGTCGCTCCCGTCCGAGTTGTCCTCATATCTAATTCTTACTCGTGCCGCTGAAAAGGCGGATACTGAAGAAAATCGTCCATGTGGTAATTAGGTTGGGCGTGCCCATACGCATCGCACCTTTAACTGCACATGTGATTGGTCGACAAAATGCCATAAAGAGCGGCAAATAGGATGACCGAGATTTTGCTAAAAGCATCTCCAAGTTTTTTTTTTTTTTGAGGTAGCATCTTAAGCAATTTCTTGGTTAGCCTCTTGGTAAGATATCCATGTCACCGATATACAATATATCATACAAGTACTCAAATGGTTGATTGTCATGAGGGTTAACCAATAGGAGGTGAGAGAATATGAAAGCTTGCTCTCATTTTCACATTGGAAAATATGAAACCTCACGCTCTCTATTGATTTATTACTACTTGACATATGATAAAAAAAAAGCCTACATGACAAATTGCCAGCAGTTATGTTGCAACCATTCATTGGTGGGTGTGATCTCTTGTGTCGGTATGTTGCAACCATTCAAAAAATGTTATCAAGACTTATTCTTGAGTTGAACTAATTAAGATGCTGTGCACGCTCTTGGTGGCTGTCCATTTTGCCACCGGCAACACTTGAAAGTCTTCCTCGATGGAAGCAGTGCCTTGTCGCGATCTTCTCGGTTACGGTATACTGCAAATGTTTGGCTCCATTGCGACGTGTGGGTTTCTTGCCACCGCAGCGCAGAACCACTTGCACATGCAAAAGTCAAATGTATGGGACACTCTCAGACAAGCACATGCACATGCACGCATCGCCATTGCCTCCCATGTAGAGCAATCGGTAGCGCATGCATGTCATGTCATGTCCCTTTCCACCACGATCGCGTGCATCGTCATGTATGTATGGCCTCCGGAGTACCCCCATCATAATCGGATGGATATATATCGTAATGCACTAGTCTATCTTGTACGTACGTATGCTCCAATGAGTCAAATCCAAGGACACGTTTCGCGCCGAATCGTATGCGTGCATGCATGCGCGTGCATCACAATCCTGTTCGATTGAAAGTTCATGGCGTGCACGATGGATTTTGTTGGGCTATGTATGTCTTCAGGTCACGCGCGCGGTTTTCCAAACTAGGGGTATGAACGTAGCCGGTGTAGTTATTGGTGAGATCCAGCAACAGTTGGTACGTACGTTTCGTGCGTGCATGATCAAACCTGCATGCATGCTGCGCCCACTTCCCGTAGTGGAGGCGTTCGCCGATTCTCAAATGGGCGAGCACTATAGCTACTTGGACGTGTATTTGTGCGCTACGTACGTGTACTCCTCGATCGGCCGGCCGGCTCCCACCACAAGTCGGACGAGAGTGCTGCAGGATTGTGTATTTTTCTCGTGCCATCGATCGATCGCATTCTATAGCTACTGCGTAGTTGCCAGTTTGGGACCTCACGCACTCGTTAGCAGTGATCATGAGATTAGATTTAGTGCACAAGGATTGCATGGAGATATATGGGGTTGGGCGCTGCCGGTGGTGGAGGCCAGGATGACGGGTAACATGCATCTACTTAATTACGTGCGCGATGCAATCAAGTTGATGATTCTGTGTCGATCGACCCACACGTACGGCCACACCACTCGCTCAAAAAGCAGTTTTCCAAAACAAGATTTGTGTGCATCAAGAGGCTGAACCGAAGAAAAATAACGCCCCAAACCATGCAACATACTCCCTCCGTTCCTAAATATAAATTTTTTAAAAATTTCACTAAAGGACCACATTCCAAACAAAATGAATGAATCTATAACTTAAAATATATCCATATACATTCGTATGTAGTTTTTCTAATAAAATTTCTTAAAGACTTATATTTATGAACCAAGGGAGTATTTTATCCACTGATTTAATTTCGTATTCCGGCCAATTGTAGGGCGAGCGGGCCCATGTTCTGTAAGTGCTACTCTATACCCCAAGTCTTTTGAGCAACTGTGGAAGAAGATAAGAGTTGGTGATTCCGAAGTGAGAATCTCGCGCATCGAAGATGGAATCACTCAAAGACAAAGCCAAGATTGTTGGCACTAACGAATACTGCTTTTTTCTTTGTAATATATGTATTTACAATAGTTATTTCAAAAGTGTGACCATTTAAAAAAAATATAGAATATGGAAATTGTTTCAAAATTTTATGACTGATGACAATTTATTTTTTGAAACGAGGTCCCTTAGGGTCCGATTCATTAAGAAAGATAGAAGAGAATTGTCTAGTTAATTAATAAAAATTCGGACAAAAAAGTTACAACACGCACACAAGAAAGGGCACCCACCGACCTGGCTACCCAGATGACCCACAAACACTGCCGAGGAGAGGACACCGTCGAAGTTGCCTACAATGTCATCGTGATCACTACTCCTCGAGTAAGCGACTCCGACTTCTTAATGAGCAACCCAACAAGACCACTCCGAACGAACGGCACATGAGAACCAAGTCGGACTCTGCCAAACAGTCGGCGAAACAGATTTTAGAAATTTTACTTGAAGGTGAAAAGATGCTCGTGTATTTCAAAAAATTCTCTAATTCAAAATAAGTGTTCACAAAACTTCAAATAGTGTGCGTATTTTAAAATTTTCAGGTTTATAAAATGTATTTTCAAATATTGAAAAATGCTTGTATAATTGAGAAAATAAAGCAGAAAGAAAGAGCAAATTTACGGCCCCGCCCAACAAGAAAAAGCTTTGTTTAAAAACAAAATAAATTCATCGTTGTTTAAAAACAGTCTAAACAAAAAGGGATACTGACGTACATCATTCGTCCGTGTCGCGCTTAGACTGGGAGTGGCTATGTACCTCTTGTCAATGAGCCGATCCAAGTAGCTCCGTGCAGGTTACTTTCTCTTTTTTCGTTTGTTCATATTTTTGGAAGAACTATTACGAAAAAATAAAATTGCATATTGTTTTTAAAAACCACGAATTCCAAAAAATTAACGCAGTGGATAACATTTGTTAGTTTAGATTTTTAAAATGTTGGTGACATTTAAAGAATATCCAAAAATTTCAAAAAATGATTATATAATGTAAAAAAGTTTGTGCAACTCAACAGAATGTTTCATACCAAACATAAAAATGTAAATTATGTTTCAAGAAATATTCACGCATTTCCAAATATTGTTTGTATCATACTAAATAAATTTGTGTACACTATTTAATAAAAAGTTTGTTTAGTTGCAAAAAAACATTTGTATCATTGGAAATATATATTTCAAGAGGTATCTGTTTTTAATACACACTCCAATAAATGTTGATAAACATGTGTCTGAAAAAGCTTTAATCATGCATTTTCAAATTATTAACCATGCATATTTTTAATGTATACAATTTTTTTATAATGTGTAAGAAAAAAGTAAACATTAATATATATATATATATATATATATATATATATATACATATATATATATATATATATATATACTAGCAAAAGGGCTCATGCGTTGCAACGGGAGAAAGTAATACCACACGGCACACGCTCTTAATTTATAGAAAATGTCTATAATTTTAGAATTTATAGTTACGATACAAATAAAGATGGTCTTATCCTACAAAAATGCAGTTTAAAATTTTACATGTCTTCTATTTTAACACGGCTTGCCTGTAGATTTAATACGTACAAAGAATCAGTCAAGTGACCTTCAGTTTCATCTATAATCCTGATTTTGTTAACGTGTTCATCCGGGTACCGGTATGAAAGAAAGACGAATAATGACTTATTTATTAAGATTGCATCCTAGATAGTATTTTTATTAAACGTTTAACAGATAAAATAATATCATATTTAAATTCTACATATTTTTCTAATCAAATTCCATGTATAATATGTTAAATTTGGAGTTACGGTTTAAAAGATATGAGTATTTAAAAAAATATTTAATATATATTGCGAGTTTAATGTCATAAACAGTAAGGACTTTTTTGTAAAATTACCTCGACGGGTTTTCCGACGGAAGCGATAGCCTCTTTATTATTAGGTAAAGATAGGTATATATGTATATGAACAGGCCGTATATAGGGAAAATAGGTTCTACCACTAGGTGGTAATTACCTTCGCCTCTATTGCCGTTAGATTCTTTTAGATTCGTGCATTCCTAAACGGATGGAACTAATTAATTTTAAACCCGATTAGTTGTTGGCCGGACCTCCCGATTTTGGTGTTGGCTCCGCACCTGTAGCACAACACGCTGCATCGACTCGCTGCTGAGGAACCAACCTGCGAAATCCGCCGCTGCGGTGGAGTGTGTAAGAAAATATCACGTCGCCTTAATCAACATCAGATACATACATCTAGTACCCCATAATTCTGGCAGCAATTACTACAAGACATTCATTGATGCATACTTTTCACGAGTATGAAGCTAGATATCCATGGTTTTTCCTTAGTAAAACTAGTTGATTTTTGATATGTGTATATGAACAGGCCGGCGGCCAGGACTGTATATATAGATACAATGTGGCTCAAAAAAATAATTATTGGACTCCGTTATCATTCATTGTTGCCTGCTTGGTCACTAGCTTGGTGCTCGGAGTATTTTTTTTAGGACGGTTTACATACAACATACTTCAAGGCGACCCTGCAAAAAAAAACATACTTCTAGTGAGGTATATACATATACATGATGTGTATACATGAATGATAAAATACTATGTTAATTCTATAGTTTTATATTTTTGCAACCAAAAAAATACTCTATTTTTTTGTCCACATACTCCATACCACTCTTGTTTATATACTGCATACTACCTTTCTAGAAATATACTTCACACTATTAAAAAAAGATACTTCATACTCCATTTCAGTCATATGCTACCTTTCTAGAAAAATATATTCTCTGATGTACTACATACTAGATGAAGTCCATACTACCTTAGTTCATATATACTCCATACTACCTTTCTAGAAACATTGTTCAGTGATATACTACATATTCTTTTCTTGCGTGAAGTGATATACTACATACTGTATGAACTAGGGCCGGGGGATTTGTATTGCTTTTCCTATACTCCATACTCCCTCAACTTCCTTTATTGTGATATAATCCTTCTTAGATTAATATATACTCCTGAGATTAGATCTATACACTCACCTCTTCATGAATCCCTTTAACTAATAACTTGACAATTCTTTGTAAAACATGCGTATTTCATTTCCATGACCGGCCAACAAAATAGTTGTAGACATACACATAATTCCAAGACGTGTTAATCCAGTTAACGTGTCAACATATACTCTATCCATTCTACAAAAGAATGATACTACTATATCGGATCGAACTGACTAACGCATGCAACAACTTCAAGCATGCATGCAGCGACAATCAAATGGGTAGTTTAAAGTAGCTGGTAAATCTGCTGTATTATTTAATTGAAAAAACTACTTGGTCACATGCTAATAACGGATTCATGCTCGCACCCGCAAACCCGATCTATCCTATTGCACCGCGAGGCTGATCAATGATGGATACTTAGGAGGTAACTACCACTGCTTATAGATATATATATAGGTAAATTGTTTGGGGCATCTAGGTGCTTGGGCACCTAGCATTTAATAGTTTGCATGCCAATTTATTGGCATTTACTGATTTGGAAAGAATTAAAACACACATTAATTGATGAAGAGAGAATAAAAAAATAAAAGAAAAGAGGTATACATATTTACATGCATTATTTTCAAATCAAGGTGTACATGCATGTACGCATAATGTTTCTCGTCGGTGAATGAAGATTCTACGCATCGATGACCACATATATATATACAGACATTGATTATTTCATTAGGTATTCAAGATAAAATAGTTTTATTATTTAAAACTAATAAATTATGCATCGACTCAAAATCGTAGAAACATACACATGGCACATAATACCTAGTAATAAATTATGTACATACACGGTTATATATTTTAATTATCTATTCTCGGTTGTAGCTAGTAAAAAATTGTATATACATATGCATATATATATATATATATATATATATATATATATATATATATATATATATATATATATATATATATATATACTAATGAAATTATGTACATATGTGGATATGATATACCTACTAACAAAATAATGTACATATGCTGGTATATATACCCAATGATTTGTTCTAATTTGTAGCTAGTGAAAAAATTATATACATACGAGGATATGCATATACCTACTAATGAAATTATATATACGCAGGTATGCATATGCCTACTAATGAGGTTACGTACATACACCGATATATACATACCTAGTAATTTATTCTACGAATCAATACATACTATATAAGGATACAATGAATGTTAATTTTTATTCCCTATAATATACTAGTAAGCATGCACGTGCAACACACGTATGATATGAAACATAACCAAATATTGAATAGATTTCTTAAAAAATGAAATTTCACAGAGTGCACAACACCTAATTCATGAATCATACAATTATTTTTATTATATCATTCTTCATGAATCAACATTCTTCCTAAAAAAAAATAACACACCTTTCTATTGAATAGATTTCTTAAAAAAAATTGAAATTTCACATAGTGTACACACCTAATTCATGAATCATATAAGTATTTTATAATATCATTCTTCATGAAACAAAATTCTTCCTGAAACAAAAATAACACACCTTTGTATTGGATATATTTCTTAAAAAATTGAAATTACACAGAGTGCACAACACCTAGTTTAAGAATCATTCAAGTATTTTGTAATATTATAAAAGCCAACCTGAAGAATCTTTTATCTGAAATTGTTGCTTCAAACCATAAACTCTACAGCTAAAATAACAAAATTTTCTGAAAGTTAAAAGCTAGGTTACGAGATACATTTAGACTTATCAAATAATTATGCAAAATAAAATCACACACTTATGAATTGTATGCTCATGCTATATACTTCCTCCGTCCTAAAATAAGTGTCTCAACTTTGTACTAACTTTAGTATAAAATTGTACTAAACTTGAGACACTTATTTTGGGACAGAGGGAGTATTATTCAATCAAATACAAGTGACAACTTGTGAAAATTGCAAACTTATATATCAAAAAAAATGTTTCAATATGCGGAGGGGTCCAAACTATGTACTCCCATACACCCCTTGTTCAAAGACTGCTTGCTGTTCGAAGACCTAGATAACAAGAAAGAAAACTAATTGAAGATGATTGAGCTGATCTCATACCCGAAGCGTGAATGCCACCTATCATGGCATCGTTTCAATCCCAATTTATGCAGTGAACAGGGATTTGATACACCAGAACATCTAAAAGCAAATACGATTGTCCTATTCATAAATTCAGTTTGCAAGAACCATTTGAAAATGCAGTTTTTAGTGTTCCAAATTATTTTCCAGAGAAAGAATCGGCTGAGATGAACAACAAACCAGATCAAAAACTGCATGTTGACGGCAAGCTCCTGTGACTTGCACGATCAAAATCACAGGCACAAACCTGCTAATGCACATGGAGCTTATGGACAAAGCTTGGATGTAGAGGAGGATGACCATGGTTGCCGATGTGGGAGGACAGGACGGATCTTGGCTGGATCCGGTGACCCTGGCAGTAGGACCACGGGCTCGGCGGTGCCGTCCAGATTAAGGGCGTGCACGGCGAGAGGGCGCCGTCTCAGCTCATCGTCGCTGTAGGTGAAAGAGGGAGACGCCAGCTCCACCTCCTTTTGTCATCAGCTGGGTAGGGATAGGGAAGATGATAGGAGGGGATGGGACTGGGACGTGCTGCCGGCGTCGGGGGTCGCGGTGGGAGAGGCCCGATGCACTTGTCGGTTCTGAAGTGGCGGATGAGGGTCTGCCGGCGGTGCATGTGGTGTGGATGTCCGACCCTCGTCCGGCGGCCAGAGGCAGGTGGCGTAGGTCGCCGCCTTGACGTGGAAGTTAGCGAGCGAGGTGAGCAGATTCTGATTGGTTTTCATTTTCTTTTCTGCCCTTGCGTGATCGTAGGGATTGCG
Source organism: Hordeum vulgare subsp. vulgare (assembly GCF_904849725.1). NCBI lineage: Eukaryota > Viridiplantae > Streptophyta > Magnoliopsida > Poales > Poaceae > Hordeum > Hordeum vulgare. The sequence continues at coordinate 598,019,636 of NC_058521.1, forward strand.
TAGGCGAGCTTCGAATATTCCTCTGCGGTGAAACAGTTCAGCCAACGTAAATTACAAAGTGCACATCAAAGAATAAATTAAGTTAAGGCTAGTTGTTAGATTAAATTTAGTGGGCCTAATCGTACGGTGCCAATCAAACTGTGTACATCTATCGTGTGAATTTAAAAAAGAATTAGTTTGCTTGTTTAATAATAGTATAGATAAAATGATCTGCCTTTTATCACGTGACATGCATGCATGAGATGGTCAAATAATTAAAACCTGCCAAATTACCTATTAATTGAGGCATTTACATTAGTTTCCATATCAGCCGCCAAATATGATCCAACGATGGATAGACAAGGTGCCCAGGCACCTAGGTGCAAAATTGTGTATTTAAAATTTTTAAGTGCGTAAAAACTGTGTTGTTGATGTATAAGAAAAATATACAGTGTATAGAAAAAAATGTAGACATGTGTCAGAAAAAAGGAAAAAGAGAAAGAAATAAGAAACCAATAAAAAACAAAGAACACTAAAAATTTGCCAAATAAATAAATAAAACATATTAGGAAAAACTCAGAGAGAAAAAACTCGAGCCGGAAACACAACAGTAGTTCGCAAGCTCCTCACCGTGCCCAGAGGCGAGAGCCAGTTACGTCTCAGTACAGGCGAAAAATAGCCCCGGCGCTTACACTAGGCCCTGCCCATATTGCATCAAACCCTTGGCTGCATGTGTATGTGTATGTGTATGTGTATGTGTATGTGATCGGTCGACAAAATGCCTCCAAGAGCGGCGAATCGGGAAAGTGTCGCCACCGCTGGATTGGACTACTCCGTCCGCTCTTTTCAATAAGGTGTTTTGGACAACTGATATTGAACTGTTTTGGGTACTGTCTGAATTGTCTAAACATCTTATAAAAATGAGCAGAGTGAGTACTAGTAAACGCTGCGCATGCTCCTAGTCTTAGTGTGTCTGTCCATTTTGGCGCCGGAAACTCTCGAAGGTCCTCCCATATATGAACCTCTGGATTCTTGTGAAGATATATAATGCATGTTGACATGTTTTCATGCATGCGGCACCACTTGTGCAAAAGCGCATGGCACGCTCACGCATGCAAGCAATATTTCCATGCCTCCTGTCCTTTGTAAACTTACGTGCATCCAAGTCATGTTGCTTTCCACCACGATCCAGTGCATCGGCATGTATGGCCTCCAGAGCACCCACCACATCATCTTGTATGCTCAAGTGAGTCAAATCCAGCTACACGTTTCCAGCGGAATCATGTGCACCACAATCATTTTTTATTGAAAGATTGCGGCCTGCACGATTGATTTATAGGAAAACCAAGCGTCTGGCACAGGGCTGGCTGTCTCTAACCACTTGTATGAATGGGATCGACACGCCGATGTGTTTCGACAGTCTCTGGCCGGTGTCCATCCAAAATATACACTCTATTTTTCGCTATTTGATTTGGACTACGGAGCTTGGAGTGGCTGAATTTTGGAATAAATTCGTGTTCAGCATGCATGCCCTCATCCTTGTGGACATTTTCGTCTCATAGAGTTGTAGTGATTGTTCTCTAATAAGCCAGATTTGAATGGAAAAGATTGTGCAGTTAACGCATATAGCTACAAAATCCATAAAATAGGTGAAAGCAAGATCTGGATATCTCGCGGGACCGCATGCACGTTTGCTGTTGAACCACGAGCGTCCGCCATTTTGGGAAATAGATCATGGCCATCTACATCACGCGAGTCTTGTCGCGCGCTGATTTTATGGATTGTTGAACATCGTAGAACTTGGAGCCACACATTGTTAAACTCGACGGCCATAAAATCTCTAGTGCGGTGTACTGTAAAAACTTCATTTCTTGAATGGGCACTACTCAGTGCCGACGCATTGGCCCAATCGTTCCGGCCGGTAGCCGTGCAGCCGTCCCATCCAACATGCAACAACCGTTGGATTTTGCCGCTCACATTATTTTCTTCTTCCCTCGTTTTTCAGTTTTGGATTCGTTTGACACACGATATCTCTGTCTCTGTCACTGTGTGTGTGCGTTTCGGCGAGGCATGGTAACAACCATGTCCCCATCCCTCGTCCCGATGTAGCCGCTCCTCGCAACACCAGCTGCTCGTCCCCTCGTCGTCCTCTAGGCCACCATCCTCGCCTCCCCGTCACACATCGCCGAGGTTCACCGCGACTGGCGGTCGTCATTGAAGCATCTCTAACGGAGGTCAGCAACTTTTTTCACTGGTTGCAGCTCGTCTCGCCACCACCTCCCCTCGCCAATAGCTCATCGGTTGCAGCTCAACACTGTCGCATCTCGACATCGGTTGTAGCTTTTACAGGTGGCGATTGCAGCCATTGTAGTAAAAATTGATATCGGTTGTAGTAAAAATTGATACCCGTTGTAGCAAAAATCAACACCGGTTGTAGCGAAAAAATTCCGCGAACTCGGATTGCAACTCGACGACCGTGGATGCAATTTTTTTTAGTGGACGGTTGTAGCAAAAATCGACACCGGTTGTAGTAAGAAATCCGGCGAACTAGGGTTTTAACTCTGACGAACGTGGATGCAGCTTTTTTAGTAGACATTTGTAGCAAAAATCGACACCGGTTGTAGTGAAAAAATTGCTGACGCGGCCAGCCATACGATAATATTAGATTTAATCCGATGATGCGTACTTGGCCGACCGAAGCGTTCGACCAGCGCAACGGCCCCAAACGATTTACCTTCTTAAATTCTTAGCCACACTAAATTCCCGACGTCCACTATGTTGCTATACTGTGATGGTTGTTTTTCCCGTTACAATTTTATCATAACTAACACTGTACAACAAATGCTTGATGATGTACGTGAAAACTAGTTGCATTTTTATTTTTCGAAGTCTGGGAAATACTGTACACTTTTTATTTTTTATTTTTTCCTAACCATCTGCAAAATACCACGAAAATAATGCAATCTACCAAACACATCCTTAATGACTGTCCATTGTGCTGCCGGGGAAGTACTCTTCGAAGTCTTGAAAGCTGGTGATCTTCTCTCGATTCATGTTGACATGCTTTCATGCATGCGCCTAGTCCATTGCAGCCTGTGCCACCACTTGTGCAAAAGTGCAGGACACTCGCATACATGACGACATTGCCTGCCTCCTATTTACTGTAATCTGCAGTGCATGCAAGCTCGTGCCGCTTTCCACCATGATCGAGTGCATCAGCGTGTATGGCCTCGCAAGTACCCAGATCGGTACTCTCTATCTTGTATGCTCAAAGGTGTCAAATCCAACGACACGTTTCGCGTGGAATCAATTGTGCCTGCATCACAATCTTTCTCGGTGGAAAGATCGCAGCCTGCAACGAGCGGCGGAGCCAGAAACTAAATATAAAGGGCCAAAACATGTTTTATAATGATAGAGGACTCCAAATCATCTAAACCTAGTTAATTTTATTTGATAAATGAAAAATTAGGACTACATATAGAGGGGGGCAAGGCCCCTGCCAGCACACCCTGCCTCCGCCAGTGCCTGCAACGATCGATTCTGTTGCCCCACAAGCCGACTGGTAGGTCAAGCCACCATAACGTATTAGAGCAACTCTAGCAGATCCCGCATCCCGTCGGTCCGTAAAACGCGTTTGCAGTTCGTGTAAAACAGGTTTTGCGGACTGGCCCGGGCTGGCACAGATGCAGACCCCCAAACAAATTCGTAAAAAAATATATTCGCGAAATATACTTGTTTACGGGTCGGCTTTGCGGGGTATGTTCTTTGCGCCGCTGCTTCCCGCATTATCATCAGCCCGCAAATATCAAATACAACATAATTCAACAATCAAAAACAAACTAAGTTATTCGAATCAAAAATAATACAATAATTATCCGCATTACAAATAATTATTCAAAATTTGTCATGAATACAAATACAAACGAATACAAATATAAGTCACTGTCCAGCCCTTTGCCAATGGTGTTCATTGAGATCTTCTGAAGTTGAAAGTGGGTGTCTGTATTTTCAATCTCCTTGTATGTGTGAAGAAAATCTCTAATGCGGTTTGGGTCTCTAGCTGGTTTGACACGGCTACCCACATTATCGTAAAAGAATTTTAAGTTCAATCTTCTCTCATCTTTAAGAATCATATTGTACAGGATAACACAGCATGTCATGATGTTCTTTAAGGTTTTTCTTATCCCAAAAACAAGCAGGACCACGGACAATGGCAAACCTAGATTGCAAAACATCGAATGCTCTTTCAATGTCTTTACGGGCTGCCTCTTGCACCTTTGCAAATTCACATTGTTTTTTTGTTTTGGGTTCTTTTATGCTCTTGACAAATGTGCACCAAGGAGGGTATATACCATCTGCAAGATAGTACCCCTTTGTGTATTCATGCCCATTGATAGTGTACTTGCAAGCAGGAGCATCACCACTAGCAAGCCTAGCAAATAAATGAGACCATTGCAACACACTGATATCATTGAGAGTGCCCGGCATACAAAAAAAGCAATGCCAAATCCATAAATCTTCGGATGCTACGGCGTCTAGCACAATTGTTGTATCACGAGACTTGCGAGAATACATTCCTTGCCAAGCCTTGGGGTAATTTTTTCAATTCCAATGCATACAATCAATGCTACCTAGCATGCCAGGCCAACCTCTCCTCTCGTTAGATGCCATCAATTTCTTTGTGTCATCTTCATTGGGTGCCGAAGATACTCAGGACCGAAGACACGGATGATCACTTTCGCAAATCTACGCACAAACTCAATTGTGATATCTTCACCAATGCGAAGATACTCATCGGCATAGTCAGCCGGAACGCCATATGCAATCACCCGCATAGCTGCGGAGATTTTTTTAAAATGCACTAAATCCCTTTAAGCCCGCGGCATTCCTTCTTTGAATAAAATACCAACAATTTGCCTCGCAAGCTTGAACAATTTTCACAAATAGGGATCGGCGCATTCGGTACCTTCTCCGGAAGAGGTGTGGAGGATATGTAGGGTTCTCCGCGAAATAGTTTTGCATCAACATCTAGTTCCCAAGATGGCGATTCCGAGGAATGCACAAACGCCCGACAGTCGATCCTCGCCTCCTCTTCCGGTTCTCGTCTTCATGCTCCTTCACGGCAAGCGCCATGACTAATGTTTGCTGAGAAAGTTCGCAAGCATGGTCTCAACATCCGAGCCGTCCGAATCGGACGAATCGGATAGTAAGAACTTCTCGCACGGGGTCAACTCCATCTTCTCGCACAGTTCGCAAAAATCACAAAAAAGGGACCAACCGGCGGCGGGTGATCCCGGGCGGCGGCGACGGCGGGGGCGGCTCTTCTCGCCGGATCCGGAGGGGCGGTGCAGCGGCTCGCCTGTAGATATGGCCGGAATCGCCGGCGACGGGCGGGCGGAAGCAAGGGCGGGGCGGCGGTGGAAGGTGGGGGAAATAGCGCGGGCTGAAATGTCCCTCCCGCCAACTGCTTCTCTATGATGCAGGGCACCGCACCCGCAAGGGGGAAACCCGCGTTTTCCCAGATTGGGGTCGGGAATTTGCCGCGCCCCCCAAAAAAATTTTGCGGGCCGGGGCGGGATGCGTGGTCTGATCGGACAGACTTTTCTGCCCCGACCCGCATTTTGACGGTTATTTTGCAGGTCGGGGGCGGATGCGGGGTCTGCTAGAGTTGCTCTTATTAAGGAAAAACAAGCTTCCGACACTAGTTGAGAATACACTTTGGTTTCCGGGTTTATATGCATTATGTATGATGATTTTTAATAATTAATTAAAAATTAAAATAGTTCTGAAATATTTTTTAGATTAAACTTGATTTTGTTCTACACTAGTATATAAATTTTCACGAAAAAGAAGTTTAGATTGAATTCTGGACAAAAAAGACAAAATTTATTTGTTATCGGAGGTCACTATTCATACTATTTTAACCGATTTTATTTTTAAAAAGAAGTCAAAATGTTATTTTCTTTTTGTGGAATTTTTTATAAGTATAATGAAAGGTCAAGTTTATTTCGAAAATTATTTTAAAAAATTTAAACATTTTGTTAAGTTGCTAAATTCCTTTTATATATAAGGTGCATATACACCCAGGTACCAAAAGTTTCCCTCCGCTGTCCGTGGGATTTTTTCACTGTTTTGATCCTTAAGACGTAAGTTCATCACATAACGAACTCGGTTCGAAAGTATTTTACGTTTTGACCCTTTTGAAAACGCCATAGTCCGTGGCGTTGCAGGTCTTAGGCCAAACGCTAGTCTACTGGACGTTGCAGGCCTCATGTGCAACGCCAGCCTACTGGACGTTGCAGCCCTTAGCAGAAACACCAAGGGGGCTGGCGTTGCAGACCAAAGCAGAAACGCCAAGGGGGCTGGCGTTGCAGACCAAAGCAGCATGTCGTGGGCCGGCTGGATGTCGTCGCTGCGTTCCATAGTGGGTCTGCAACGCCAGGACTGTTGGCGTTTCACAATCGGCCTGCAACGCCACATTAGACTGGCGTTGCAAGAAAGAAAAAACGTGGACAGGCGTGTCACTGTAGGGCAGCAACGCCAGCACTGTTGGCGTTTCACATTGGGTCTGCAACGCCACGGTAGTCTGGCGTTGCGGAAAATAGAAAACGCCACGGTAGACAGGCGTATCACTGTAGGGCAGCAACGCCACGGTAGACTGACGTTTCTATGTGCGTCTGCAACGCCACGGGCTCTGACGTTTCAAAAAAGATCAGATCGTGAAATAGTTTCAGTCAGAGTTCATTTCGTGAAATAGTTTCATCCCAGGGGTCAGAATCGTGAAAAAATCCCTGTCCGTGCTGCTTGTATGCATTGGATCGACACGCTAATGATTATCTAAAACTTTCTGGCCAGTGACTGTCGGCTCAAGAGATCGAGCAATCATACGGTTATCGTACATCGGTCCAACATCTTTTTACATAAGCATATTGTTGGCCTATAGCATTCTACTGTTGCCAAATTGTTGATAGTGTACTTTTTTATCAGACTGTTGGTGTTTGATTGTGTGCTTACTAAGAGCATTTACAGTCAGACCCCGTGAAATAATCCTTCATATGTCTGGGGACGCGTTCGATCAGTGACCGGATATGAAAAAAGGAAAAAAAACTCAACTGGACCCCTCATATTGTTCCTATATATGCATGGGCTTTCCACGAACTCTCATATTTATCTCAAATATGGAAGGATATGAATGCTCGTCGACGGGTCCGGACGCCCCGATCAGTCCGTCACATAAGACACGACCCCACCCCACACCACCTTTTTCTTTTCTTTAATTTTTTTTTCTTTATCTCTCTTCCTCTCCATCAATCACATGCAAGTGATCGGACATATAAGGAACAGAATAAAAAGTATGGCTGCGTAAACGGATAAATAGAAAACACGCCTGGTCATTGACCTAACGTGTCCACGGATATTTGAGGGACCGAATTTACAAGTTTCGACTGTAGATACTCTAATTATGCAGATATCGAGTGTTATTCTTAAAGTGTTGTATCTGATTGATGTTACATTTTAAATTAATAAAAAAGTTTTTATCAATAAATATGATGATAATATATAAAATCCATGGAAGAAATAAAATACTACCACTAAGGCCAACCAAGATTTAGATATCTCGCTGAATCACATACATGTTTGGAGTTGAACAATTAGAGCATCTACAGCTCAAGATTGCAGATATGACTCTTCAAACGCCCGCAGATATGTCCGAGCACCTTCGTGGATAGTAATCGGACATGTATCAAATAAAAAGAACTCTATCCAGACATCTCATATTAGATTCTCAAATTCAAACAAAAGCATGCAAACGGAAAAACCTACATGCTACGTAGAAACCTAACTATTATTCCTCATCGGAGATTTTGACGATCTCTGTGCTCTCTAACGGATACATACACGCCTGGCCATCTCAAACATGGCCGACACCTTGACCTCATCCTGGATGCACTCTAGGATGGCACGTTGCTCCGCCATCTCCTCGGCTTGGGTGACGACGAACACCGCGTCCACCTCTACCATGTTGAAGCCTGAAGCAGGTTGGTCTGTCTCGTTCTCCTCTGCATCGGCCATCTCTATCGGCTCCGGTAGCTCCTCATTCGGCTCCTCCTCCTCCTTCCTCGACTCCGGCGATTTCGGAGGCAGACCCGTGGGGATGCGGGCGGTGCGCCTCGCCTGGATCTCCGCCTCGATCTACATCCGGCGCTCCGACGTGAGCATCGTGTACATGGCGATCCTACGACAAACCATACTGACGTCGGAGAGCGTGGGAGAGAGGGGAAGAGGCGACGTACGGGCTCATGTGACGGCAGAGAAAGGAGGAGTTGGATGTACTAGGGTTGGGGGACGCGGGAAGGCTTAAATAGCCGAATTTGGCATCGGGCGGCGAGCAGGAGCGGCGTCATGCGGCATTCACACCGCGCCGACAATCAACGCGTCCGCCGGACCGTCGGATTTCTGGGCGACTGCGCGTGGGGCTCCATCGTCATGCGGACATGACGGGCGTGTCCGGATGCGCCCCGACTCCTCCATATTCATCTCATATTTGGACCGGATATGAGAGACGTCGGTCAACACGGGTGTTTAAGACCCGTTTGAGGGGCCGTCTAGGCCGACTATTTATGATCGATCAGTGATGGCTTGTCCAGACATTTCATACGAGCATGAGGAATTCGGTTATAGATGCTTTTAGCATGTGAGGAGCAGATGACTATCAACATGACGTGAGTCCTGTTGCACGCTGATTTCATTTATTTGTTACTTCCTTCTTTGTTCTGTAAAAAGAGTTTTGAAATTAATTCTAACTCCCTCATGATAAAAAAGGTAATAGGTCTCATAAAGAAAATAATTCTATTTAACCATTATACATTGCGAGCATGAGGGAATAGAATAATAGCTAATTCCGTGTAATTGACCAAGCTGCTAAAGTAGCTAATGTAGTGATAAATCATGTCAATAAAATGGATCCTAATGAAAGTCCATCGTTCCCAATCACTAGTATCAAAATGAAATTATATTATGAAACGAAAGAATGAGCATGATGTTAAACAATGTCTATTGGAGCTAGGGCTACATGGCACTCTGTTATTGAAAACCCTAAAATTCATCAAAATGCATATTTTTAGATTTCAATTTTTTTTAAATACAGATATACATGGAGGCATAACATATATGTGTGCAAATTTTAAAAACAAAATACGTCGAAATAAAGTCTGTGCAAAAAAGAGAATTTTATGACTTTTTAACACATGATACTATTCATCCCAAAAGTCAATGAATTTGTTTTTTTTTGCACAGATCGCATCTTAAAGTATTTCATCCTTATTTTTTGCATCCATATACATTTCATCCTTATGTACTTGCATTTTTTTTAGATTTTTTAAAACCGATTTTTTTTTTCAAAAATAGAAGGTGCCATAGAGCCCGAGCTCCAAAGCGCCCTACTCGGTATGGAGTGAGTATTTGTGGCATGCAAGTTGCCAACTTGGAGCTAGACATTGACCGACTCGAGATAACATTTGAGGGACATGAAGTCATGAAGCCAGCACAGGATGATGCATCCGCTGGCCGCTCGTATAATTATTGGCACGTTTATGTGCATGATGAAATCTGGAGCTGCGTCCACTTGACTTGCGTAGTGGAGCCATCGATCGCATTCTAGCTGCATACAGGTAGTTGCCAGTTTGGGATCTGACGCACTCAACAGCTAGCACTGTTCATGATAGCTGGTCGTCTCATTTAGAGCGTTGAATTTTACTGCACATTATAGCCTCTCCAAAGCTGATCCGTAAAATTTTGCTCTCACATCTGAGCTAACCGAACGAAGTTCATACAAACTAACTGTTATTCATCAAAAAGCATAAAGCATCCATACATAGCATGTAAGTTAAGTCTAGTTCAACAATGTCTTAAGTTCGACAAGATTAACCGGATGTCTAACAAATATCTCATCAGCGGATCATGTCATTCCACCTTGCCTTCAGTTGACGAATCACGTTACACAACTTGATGACGCTGGTCTAGATAGCATACCAACGATACGATCTCACATTGCGTTCTTGAATGATGTATATGTCGTATGACACAATGTGATTTTGTGTGTGAAACAATTCATGCACTTGCTGTCAGAAGGCCAACCCCCTCTGCTTCTACCTAAAATTCATGGATACGGCCAACCACGCATCGCACAAGAATTAATCCTCCATGATCGAGTATCCCGCCATCCTTTGCACTCTAAACAACGACTTGACATTCGAAAATAAGCTCAATGGCATTAGATCAAACAACTGCCGAGTGTGGTGTCCGACATGGAGGTCGTCGATCGGAGGGGCGCGGGAGGGGGGGGGGGGGGAGTGTACCTGGGTACAAACGGTTTCAGGGTAGACATCGTCGTCGTAAAGGCCAGCGAGCGCATCGGTTCGAGTTGTTGACGGCTGACAATGCCTCCGTGGCGGTCGGAGAGCTACAACGAGGACAATGAAGGTGAAGGGTGCGAATACAAAGTAAGGGGAAGAAAGGGCAAAGTGGAAATGGGCTAGACAGAATCACAATGTAGAAATATGGGGTAAAAAGTGAATTTTTTCACTCTATAATTTGACTATTTTGCACATGTTTAGACCTAAAGTTGCACATGTATATTCCACCTCTAAATTTGTACATGATAATGTACGACTTTTTTGATCGCAACTTGTCTTACAATTTGTTGCCACCTGTAGTTTCAACTACTAAATTACACATGATGTATGCGCTACCGAAACAATAAATAAATAAACACATTTTTGTGCAGTGCAGTTCGGACATTGGTGCGATTCGGTCATCACCCATTTATTTTACTTAATATATGCACCTTTTTGGGTGTGATATTGTATGTGCCTTTACATTACATTTGTTGTTAGTCACAGGCCTGATCCGTCACCTGGAGATAGCTACATATAGTACTTCTTTTCATATTGACACGGGCGCCGTCCTCCGTACCTTTGTGCTTTGGCTTTTCGAACTTAATCACGATCATGTGGTTATCCCACTACCAGTACTACATAAACCTACCACTTACTTTTTTCAAAGATTCCAACTGATGATACTTTTGTGCCATGTTAATAAGGGTTAGTCTGCACCACTTATTCACAAATAATAATCCGCAGCACTGGTTGGGCTAGCATAGAAGCTTGTCGTGCACCTGTACCTTGTGCATCTTTCTTTCACAATCTATACTCCATCCGTTCCTAAATATAGGTGTTTTTAAAGATTTTACTACAGACTACATATAGAACAACAAGAATAAATATACACTTTAAAATATATCTACATGCATCCGTATGTAGGGCGTACATGAATCTCTAAAGAGAGTTATATTTAGGAACATAGGAAGTAAGAGTATCTACAGCTAAAACATGCAAATCCGGTCCCACAAACGTCCACGGACACGACCGTGACCGGGTATGTCCGTTTTGAACCCCTATTTTTTCGTCCGCGCAGCCACACCTCTCATATTTTTTCTCATATATCCGGTCTCTTGCACGTGATAGGTGAAGAAGAAGAGAGAGAGAAAAAAAGAATGAATAAAGAAAGAAAAAAAATGATCCGGTGTAGGGTTGCATCCTACGTGACGGACTGATCGGGCGTGCACGGGCCGTCCGCAAACACTCATATCGTCCTTATATTTGAGATATATACGAGGGGTGTCGGTTAATTCGTGAGTTTGAGATGAGTATGAAGGATTCAGGTGGGTCAATTTTTTGTGATCTGTCAATGATCGAGCGGGCTGTCCGAATGTTTGAGGCGGATTTAAGGTGTTTGGATGTAGATGCTCTAATAGGCATGCATACATTAAAAAAAAAGTGCGCATCATATTTTTGTTTGACTTTTACCAAATGGCCAAAGAAGGTTGGTGAAGACATCAACTGCTCTTCCAGGTGCTTCTGGCTTCACTGAGAAAAGAGATTTGTAAACAATTAATTGTGCTCATGTCGTCATAGTTGAGTCAGGTTAGCATCATCGATCTCATCCGTTGACACAGTACAAAGAGACACCGGCGGAAATAAGAAATGCATTAAGATCTTATAATTATCTTTAATAACAGTGTGGAATCTTCCTGTTTATTCGTACATCACGTGTTGGAAGCCATCAACCGCACAACAAATTCCTCTAACCACTTCTACGTGCTCAAAGAGGCCTTCAGACGAGCAATTAATCACTCATGTGTTGTAAATCGACATCGAACGGGACAACGATGCCTAAGCCAAAAACGAAACCCCCAAGAAAACATGTAGTACAACTTAGGCGCCATTCATCATGGGCTTCTTCATCTCCCACGCCTTGAGTTGGGATACCTTGATATCCGTCTCCCCATTGTTGAACACGTAGAGATGCGCGTCTTTCCCGATCGCCATGGACGGGTACACTCTCGAGAGGATGCAGGTCTTCCCTCCGGCGCCGAAGCTCTCAACCACGGAACGGTCGATCTGAAAACACAGAAATGAATGTCGGTCAACACATGCGATTCTAGCACCCCCATCCCATGGAAATACACCGGTCAAAAACGATGTTGCTTGGTACTACGTACCAAGCTTCTCAAGGAGATCTTCCCGGATGAAATGTCGGTGTCGACGAACCCGGCGAACGTCGGCTTGTATAGGCCCGGGGTGAGAGATGATCTGTGGCCACACACACACACAAAGGAAATTGGCTAAGTGAGTTAAAATGTAATAGCAACATCCCCCTCCTATGGATTTACACTTGAAATCTATGGAGAGAGATTGTTTTTCATCGAGTGAGAAGTTGAGGGGAGATGAAAGGGGATATTGGGTGGGTGGAATCATGCATACTTGGTGGGGTCACTGCACATGAGGACGAGGGGCTTGCCATATCCATCCTTGAAGACTCTGAAGAAGACGGCGGTCTTCTCGGCAAGGTCGGCAGAGGCCAGGACCCAGAGGCCAAAGGGCCCAACCCCGCCCTTGGCGTCGGCGTTCTTCATCCCGCACAGCTTCTGCGCGTCGTTGGCGTAGGCCGGATCGAACGGCTCTGCCTTGTCCAGGCTCGCCACCTCGAAGCTCACCTCCACGTCAGACTGTACGTAAAAAACAAGTCCATCGATTACTATAGTACTATATATCAAAATTAGAAGCTTGTTTGGAAATGAAACTTGGAGTGCACGCATGCAGGAAGTGATGTACTCTATGTATCTGGATCAACAAGATGCATCCACGGCATTGACGGGCTGACTTGTTGCGTGATTTACAACATACATACATAGGTGACAAAAGACCGTTCATATCGTGTGGGCGGGTGAGGATGATGGATGCAGATATACGTGTGAATGTAAAACATATATAGGAGGGTAGCTTGAAACCAACCAACCAAGCAAGCAAGCAAGATCTAGCTAGCGAAATCCGGCCGTGGACCAGAAGCTGATGCCGATGCTGACCAGGACAAGCCGGAATTGGGCACGCAAGAAGAATCGACGCATGGACCAGAAGCTACCTAGACAGCGACCAACACTGATGGCAACAATGCTACGTTTGCTTGTCTAGCTATAGTAATATATATTAATCCAAATGCATTCTTGTGTGTTACTGACCTGGTAGGACTGTAGGCCAGTGACCTCAAAGTGCTGGCCGGGCTTGACCACCTTGTCACCCACGCTCACAGCCTTGCCCCTCAGCTGCTCCAGCTCCTCCACCGGCCACTGCAGCAGCTGCTTGCCGCTCGGATCCAGCCATATCTTCCTCGGGATTGCCTGTACATCCATCCATGCACACCCAGTCAGTTCAAACATATACGTACTATTTAACTGGACATTGCTAAGGAAGGACGACGATGCAGCGAGCGGAGCACATGGTAGAAGGGATTGGTTGGGACGTACGTGGATGCCGGCCCATCCCTTGGCGTTGTCGTGGGCGACGCTGTCGGACTCGTTGGCCCAGCCGAGCAGCACGCGGCGGTTCTTGGCCGGGTCGTAGAAGGTCTTGGACGCGTAGAAGTTGCCGTAGTCGTACTGGAGCCGCTGGTAGACGTCGCCGGTGGGGTTGTCGGGGACGTACCGCTCCGTCCTGTTGTTGTAGGTGCCCACGGTGTAGTAGTCGTAGCGGGTGAGGTCGAGACTGTTCTTGAGCACGTACTTGTAGTGCGGGCCGAACTCGGAGGCGTCGAGGCCGCCGGGGTGCCCCGGCTCGCGCACCGGGAAGAAGTCCGGGCACTCCCACATGCCGGTCAGCGCCGAGTGGAGCGGGTGCTTGGCGCGGACCCAGTGCTTGAAGTCCCGGCTCCGGTACAGGATGGCCATGCCGCGGAGCGTGCCGGGCTTGAGCCCGCCCACCAGCATCCGCCACAGCCCGTCGCCGGCGTGCCAGGCGGTGGTCGGGTCGCGGAACTGGGTGGCGTTCATGCCGGCCTCCGGCACGGCGATGGGGTTGTACCCGGGCTTGACCCACTCCCGGAGCAGCGGGTCCGAGGGGTCCTTGGGGAAGGCGATGTTCTGGATCTGGTAGTTGGTGCCCGGGCGGTCGATCCCGGTGTAGAGCATCGCCGGCGTGCCGTCCGGGAGGATGGTGGCGGAGCCGGACCAGACGCCGTACTGGTCGGTGGGGATGGAGGGCTTGATGGCCGGCTCCAGCGCCATCCAGTTGATGAGGTCGCGGGACACCGAGTGCGCCCAGATGATGTTGCCCCACACCGCGCCCTTGGGGTTGTACTGGTAGAACAAGTGGTACCATCCCTTGTAGTAGAGCGGCCCTGTTCATTGTTCCAAGATTCATCATCACACATCTCAGCTCAAACCTCCCAAAACATTCATGCAAATAGTGACAGATCTGGGTGGGCAACAGTACAAGACAGAGACAAGTACAAGAAACGGGTTGCAAAGTCGTACCATTTGGATCTGGAATCCATGAGTTTAATTCGCCGTCCCAGCAATCGCAATCAGACACACCAACAAGAGGCAAGGAAAAAAAAAACAAGCTAGTTAGAACCAAGCATCACAATAAGCTCTACGTAGTAAACAAAACAACAAGTCTATAATATTAACATATATACATATATATAGTAGTACTGCGTAAATACAGATCGGACGTAATATTATATCCGGAGCAACGATTCGTGTCATGGTGATCTGGACGACTCCATCGTTGTCGGCTACTACGAAATCTTTGAACCTGCAGCTCGACTTTTCTCAATGAAACAGCTGCATGACTCCCTAACGACCACGGCGAGAGAGAGAGAGAGAAAGAAAGCCATCAATTTTGACACGCCCTCGCCGGCCGGCCGGCCGGGCTGCAATCTTTTGCTGGTCAAACTAACACTTGGCTACAAACTCGCCAGAAACTAAGCAACTACTCTAATTTATACTACTAGTATGTCTTATCTTTCTTGAATTCTCAGACCTATCTGCTGTCTGTGATGTTGTATCCGCCCCCATGACGAACAAGACACACATCTAAAATAAGCATCGGCATTACGGACATGTATCTCTCTATCTATGGCCCGACATGTTCTTGCTACATATTATGTGTGTATTTATGAACGATAGGTATATCTTGCTTGAAGACAGAGCGGAGAAGATTCAGGCAAGTTCGGCAAGAGCAGTATCTTACCGTTGATCCAGTTCATGGGGGGTTGGAAGTGGTAGCCCGTCCGGAGCAGGGGGCTGAGAATGGAGGCCGGCACGGACGGCGTCGCCGCCTCGGCCTCGAGGCTCCGGCGGACGTCGTGGGACGCGCCGGCGAGCTGCAGGAGGAGCAGCAACGCCAATGGCGCGACCACCCACCATTTCGGAGTCCCCATTGCTTGCCCGCTTGGAGTTAAGAGGGGGAGGGAAGACAAGGGAGGGTTGGGGGAGACAGGGATGGATGGATGGATGGATGGATGGCGAGAAGAGCACAGCAATGGGGGAGTTTATATAATACTCGGGGTTAGCGCGTACGACCAACTGGATGAATTTTCTATGCGGCATGTGATTGGTGGACGCTGCTTGGAATTTTGCAACCGATCAATCCGCAGTTTCGTTTTCAAATACGTATGAGAAAAGTGGTACTACTACCACTACCACTCCATCCGGTCAAGTCCACAAGGCATGGTTTGCTTGTTACTCTATGTTAACATTTTGATGTTTGATCGAGCTTGTCGATAAAAACATCATTATCAACGGTACTAAATAATATCACTAGATTTGTCATACTCCATCACTGCACTTATACAAGACCACCAACATTAAACGAGACAAAAAATAATGATGTTTTCTTATATATAAATAATTTATTTAATACTTGCATGCATGCATCGCCGGAGGACTCCAATGGCCAAGGTGTGACGGCTGCCACACCTTAATACAGTACAAAATTGTGTTTATACTGTTAGAGTTTAATTAACATGTGTTAAATTATGGGTAATCTCCCCTTGTAACTGCCATCTCTCCCGAATAGATGCCTCTTCATTGCATCTCTTCTCCTTGTATATATATCCATATTCATCTAATGAAAGACAAGAGGATTCATTCTAACACGTTATTAGCACGCTCTCCATCTGAGCGATTTCGAGATCGAGAAGAACACGAGGGAAGAAACAGTTAAAAGTAAGAAGAAAACCAGTCGCCGACGCCCGAGCAAGCCCATGGCTACAAGGGATCGCTGCGTCTGGATCGCGGCCTCCCACATCGCGGCCACGGGCGTCGCCTCCGCGTGTCTGGCCCGCAGAAGCCCCTGGCGTCCCGCAGAAGCCTCTCCTGATGGGGAACGTCGCACGGGAAACAAAAATTTTCCTACGCGCACGAAGACCTATCATGGTGATGTCCATCTACGAGAGGGGATGAGTGATCTACGTACCCTTGTAGATCGTACAGCAGAAGCGATTAGAGATCGCGGTTGATGTAGTGGAACGTCCTCACGTCCCTCGATCCGCCCCGCGAACAATCCCGCGATCAGTCCCACGATCTAGTACCGAACGGACGGCACCTCCGCGTTCAGCACACGTACAGCTCGACGATGATATCGGCCTTATTGATCCAGCAAGAGAGACGGAGAGGTAGAAGAGTTCTCCGGCAGCGTGACGGCGCTCCGGAGGTTGGTGATGATCTTGTCTCAGCAGGGCTCCGCCCGAGCTCCGCAGAAACACGATCTAGAGGAAAAACTATGGAGGTATGTGGTCGGGCAGCCGCGAGAGAGTCGTCTCAAATCTGCCCTAAAAGCCCCATATATATAGGAGGAGGGTGGGGGACCTTGCCTTGGGGTCCAAGGGATCCCCAAGGGGTCGGCCGAGCAAGGGGGAGGACTCTCCCCCCCCAAACCGAGTCCTACTTGGTTTGGTGGGAGGGAGTCCTTCCCCCTTCCCACTTCTCCCTTTTTTTTTTCTTTCCTTTGATTTTTTCTCTCTTGGCGCATAGGGGTTTGGTGGGCTGTCCCACCAGCCCACTAAGGGCTGGTGTGACCCCCCCAAATGCCTATGGGCTTCCCCGGAGTGGGTTGCCCCCCTCCGGTGAACTCCCGGAACCCATTCGTCGTTCCCGGTACATTCCCGGTAACTCCGAAAACCTTCCGGTAATCAAATGAGGTCATCCTATATATCAATCTTCGTTTCCGGACTATTCCGGAAACCCTCGTGATGTCCGTGATCTCATCCGGGACTCCGAACAACATTCGGTAACCAACCATATAACTCAAATACGCATAAAACAACGTCGAACCTTAAGTGTGCAGACCCTGCGGGTTCGAGAACTATGTAGACATGACCCGAGAGACTCCTCGGTCAATATCCAACAGCGGGACCTGGATGCCCATATTGGATCCTACATATTCTACGAAGATCTTATCGTTTGAACCTCAGTGCCAAGGATTCGTATAATCCCGTATGTCATTCCCTTTGTCCTTCGGTATGTTACTTGCCCGAGATTCGATCGTCAGTATCCGCATACCTATTTCAACCTCGTTTACCGGCAAGTCTCTTTACTCGTTCCGTAATACAAGATCCCGCAACTTACACTAAGTTACATTGCTTGCAAGGCTTGTGTGTGATGTTGTATTACCGAGTGGGCCCCGAGATACCTCTCCGTCACACGGAGTGACAAATCCCAGTCTTGATCCATACTAACTCAACTAATACCTTCGGAGATACCTGTAGAGCATCTTTATAGTCACCCAGTTACGTTGCGACGTTTGATACACACAAAGCATTCCTCCGGTGTCAGTGAGTTATATGATCTCATGGTCATAGGAATAAATACTTGACACGCAGAAAACAGTAGCAACAAAATGACACGATCAACATGCTACGTCTATTAGTTTGGGTCTAGTCCATCACGTGATTCTCCCAATGACGTGATCCAGTTATCAAGCAACAACACCTTGTTCATAATCAGAAGACACTGACTATCATCGATCAACTGGCTAGCCAACTAGAGGCATGCTAGGGACGGTGTTTTTGTCTATGTATCCACACATGTAAATGAGTCTTCATTCAATACAATTATAGCATGGACAATAAACTATTATCTTGATACAGGAATTATAATAATAACTATACATTTATTATTGCCTCTAGGGCATAATTCCAACATCTCCTTCCCGGACGAAGCCACTCCTGCGGTGTGGCTACCGATGGCGCTGGATGTGCCCTTCGCGCCGCAGGATGCGGCCACCTGCGCCGCGCCGAGCGCCTGTCCGTCCGGCCGCCTCCCTGCGCCGCGCTCCTCGCCCGACCGCCTCCCTGTGCCGCGCCCCACGCCCGGCCGCCGCCCGCGCCAGGACGTGGCTGCATTCGCTCGCGCTTGACCGCGCCCGCTCGCGCCAAGCCGTGGTCAGCCCCGCCCGCCCCGCCATGGCCTCGCTGCCCGCCCTTGGTCGTGGTCGCGCAGGACCACGCCGTGGCCGCCTGGCCTTCTCGGTGGTTCCTCCTTAGAGGAAGACGAGGGTCCCTCCCCCCGTCGCCGGTGAAGCACCTGCCTTGATAGGGTCAGGACGGAGCAGCGACGCTTCGAGCACTCCCATGTCGTCCGACAGAAGCAGACGGGGGAGGTTCAGATCGAAGCCATGGGCGGCTGTGGTTGGTAAAGCATCTGCCATGACGGCCTCCGCGTGTGTTGGTCTCGGCCGCATCGCATTCCCGAGGATGGATGCTACTGGTGATTTCTGTGATCGCTCTCTCGCTCTCTCTTACCTGACTTGTTGACCAGGCTAGTGCTATCGATGGTGCCTTAATTGGCCCATGTGCAAGCAAGGGTACTATGCCACCAACACTCCTTTATTTGCTTAATTGCTTGGAATATTCCATCTTTTAGCAAATTAGTGTTCTAGCAGCACTTCTAGCAGTGATTTATTCCTGTTTTAGACTTCTTAAATTCGGTACATTTATTTTAGTACTGTTTTCTGTTGAGTATTAATGTATTCCAGATCTCAAGTTGACGTAATATATGTCCACGTTTATCACGTGTCGAGATTAATTACGTCCATTTGTAATTGAAATTTTAATCTCTTGCAAAGATAATATGAGTACCTATGCAGTACTATTATTTCGTTGAATACGAGATATTCCGGAATATTTCTATGATGTATCTAATTTCATGTTAAACACATGTTGAAATTAATACGTCTTTTTGCAATTGAGATTTTCAATTTCTTGCAAATAGAATCAATTCATCTTCATTGAGCCTTTGGCTTGATACAAGCAAGAATTGATGTGCAAAATCCCAAGTGTTGTTTTTCAAATTGATGTTTTTGGGACCATAAGGTAGTGTGTAGATCTACTGCTTTGCAGATTATCACCACTACTGATAAAGCCTACATTTTGTCGTTTCGATATTATGTTTGCTTTACAAAATGCTCTCCTACACATTTTACTAATTCATGACATAAGGCATTACGAGTAAGTATCTACTGATTTCATCAGATTATACTCTCACTGCTGCGAGATCTACTCCATTTTGGAGATTATCTTCAAGGTGTCATATTTAGCAATTTGAGATTCACACTAATGGTTTCAAGATAATTTCTTGGAATACCCATTGATTTTGTTAAGTTCATTACAACATCAACCATGATGGTCTTTAATTTACTAACACGTAAATTGATTATCCCTGGTTTACCCATAGCGGTTAAATATGGCTATAGAATTTGAGGCACTCGCCCTCAATGGCCACCATTGCCCTATCTGGGCCATAAACATCATGATCGCTCTTGTCTCTCGTAGGATAAAGTGTGCAATCCAGGCCTCTGGTAAGGATCACACCGCTAACAGAAAAATGGTGTCTTATATATCATAAGGCATTAGATTCAGATCTTAGCATCTGGGTATTATGTATTAGCAGTTCCTGGGATACAATGAACTCAAGGGAAAAGGCTTGAAGCTCACTTCAACCTTCAACCTGACATCACTAATGATGACGGGACCCTATGGGCATGGAGAACGTGTGGTTGATTATGCCTCAACTGACATGTTTGGAGACTATGAGTAGTCTCTCAATCTCTTGAGTGCTCAATATTTATTTATGTCCATTTATGATGTTGTATCAACAACATAAGTATTGTTGTCATCATATATTGTATATCACAATATATCGTATCAGCACTTTGGTACGAATACATTTATATGTATTATATATATGTGACTATGATTTTCATATTGAGAATCTTCATGTCTATATATAGATTTCTACGGGCGTTAATCCAATGAAAAATGATATGTGCCTTGTGGACATATGCACCACAAACTCTATACTCAGGGAAGTCCAATGTTTTTCACTCTCGTTGAGAGAAAGAAAATACTTTAAAATCGCTAGACGCGATAAGGTATTTGTTGGCTCAACTCAAATCATATTTACTATCCCTGTGGGTACTCGAGTAATGTCAGGATGCTTTATTGCTTCTTGGTTTAACTCGTACCCTACTAAACTATAGAGATATCCGTCAAAACAGTTTCCATAGAGAAACTTATGATGACAATAAAGAGAAATGACTTCTCTTTACCATATGCAACGGATATGGCAAGCACATTCTCTATGTATCATCCGGATTGTACTACACATACTACACAGCCCGTAGCACATGTTGCGCCCAAGACGGTTCCCCAAAATGTCTTGTACATGACAAACTTGGCATACTCACCTTGGTCATGGAGATATTGGGTTGAAACCGGAACTATCGGCAATTTCAATAGTTTATGATTATTATGATGCTAAATTCTAACAATATTGGATTTTATGTGTACTACAAGTGACATAGGGAAGCTAATTTTAAGGCTCACGCACCTTAAAATCTACGCTGAACCACCCAGACTCCTTGAACGCATCAAGTCGAGGTGAGTGGCTCTTCCCATCCATTGACTAGACCATTCAGGTATTCCATGTTTTTAAAAGACATATCTAATACGATTGTCTCAAGTGTGGTTTATCCACATGAAACCATTGGCTCATTATCCTGACATCGATTTCAAGCAAATCAAATGGATACCATTGCAGAATTCTCCTTGAGTGCCTTCTCTATGATCCATGGATTGCAGGTTAGCAATTTGTCCTATTTGTCTAGACTCAAAATGGTTTGGTAGAATCTTATCCAAAGAATTAAGCTCATTGCATGATCTTTACTTTGGAATTGCAACTTACCAACTTTACGTTGGAGTCATGCAGTTTTACACGCTCATGAGAGAACTGCATAATATTATTCCCCTCTATCTTTGATACGTGGAAATCTACCAAGTATTTCCCATCTGCGATAATTCGGTTGCATACCGATATCACCACCCGGCATACATCATTGGCCACTCAACATATAGTTGGGATCTATGTGAGGAATAACTGTATTACCGTCAATACCTCAAACCCCTCACATGGGGAGTTATTCAAGGCCAGTATGCTGATTCAATGAGGAATATTTCCAAGCATTAGGGGGAGAATTCAAGTACCATAAAGAATGCCAGGAAATTAGTGGAATGTTCAACACATTTCTGCCTCAAATTCACGTATTCAAAGATCTGAACCATGCGTTCAGAAGATTTGTAGCTTATTGCAAATAACCTGCCAGATTCATTTACTCGATATAAAGGTGTCACACAATCCTACGATCCTTTCAAAAGTACGCCTGAAAGAGTGGAGGTACCAACAAAAACCACTGCACTCCCCATTCGATGCAACAGGGGGAGATGTATGGCAAAAGTACATTAGGATTAAGCTTCTTGCAAGCAAGGATATCAAGGCCTATGAATCAGTAAATGCAAGTCAACTTCACATTGACAAACACCTTATGGGTGGTATACCCAATGGATGGGAAACCTCCACCAACCCAGGTCATAGTGCACATAATGACTTGGACATCGGAATACCCGACTCAATCGCATTGGGAAATCGCGAGCAGTCACCATGGGTAACGATATTTCCATCAACTATATATTGATATATAAATTCTAAAGAAACATATAATCGAAAGTCTACAATTGTCGACATACATTTCTCAACTAGATTGCAAAACCTTGCAAATGATTCAGATCCAAAGACCATGGCCATGGCAAAGTGTGAACAACACTCGGACTGAACTCAAGCAAAGGGTATAATCTAGGTAGAAATGATCTTGCTCAGTAGTGAGAAGGTATTCATAAGAAATACCTACACCAGTTTTCTTCTGGAAAAAGAATTGAGAACAACGAGGTGGTGAAACATAGAGCAAGTATTGTAGCACAAGGGTTCACGCAGATACCCAACTATTCTCCAGAGGTGGAATCTCTTTCCGATAATTTATATCATTGGCAGTACATAATCATCTATCTTTGCAGTTGATAGATGTAGTGATCACATATCCATGTGGTTCACTAGATAAATGCAACATACATTGTGTAAAAATTAGTAAGTCACCATACGACTTATTGTTGTCGGTACATATGGTACAACCGATGTAGTGAGTTCCTTATGCATAAGGATTATGCCTACAATGATGATTATCCATGTTTGTATGTGTGCAATGACGACACATGTAATCATCTAAATGACGGAGTTTAAAATGAAGGATTTGGGAAAACCAAAATACCGCTCGTTGCTACAACTTGAGAACCTTCATTTATACACTATGGTATACTATGTTGTCTATATCCATAATATATTAGGGAAATTCATTATGGACAAATATTATTCATCCATAGCTCTCATGGTAGTTCATTCTCTAGACATAGACCAAGAGATGATGGAAATGAGATATTGGGACTCAACGTTCCATAATGCCATTGGATCCACCAAACACAATTGGTTGGTACTCAAGAATATCTTTCGATATCTCCAAGGCATCAAACATCCTGTCCTGGGTTTTTCAGTTTCACAGAAATGCGATCACCGATATTATTGGATACATCGATCAGATCCCCACTATGTCAGATCGTAGACAAGCTTAGTGTTCATACTAGGTGCGGTAGCCCTCTCATGAAGAGTCTTAAAAACAGACCTCATGGCTACATCCACCAACCATTATCTCAAAGATAATGTTGCTTGTGTTGCCCGGATGCAAACAGGTTACATAATAAACAATATCGCTATATTGCATTTCTTGCAAATCAAATCATGTGACTGATTTGGTCACAGAATCTCTACCAACTTTTACATTCCAGAAACATGTTCATGGAATTGGTATGTGACGACCGACTTCGAAATTTGCAAGAATCAGGGGGAGTATCTTCCTGAATTGTTTCTGTTCAATGCATCATGTTATACTCTTTTTCCCTCCATGAGTTTACTATATAGGTTCTCATGAAGGTTTTTAACGAGGTAATATCAAACACAAGATCATATATCATACTTTCAGTTTTCCCCACCGAAGTTTTTAGGAAAGTATATACGATATATTTATTGTTCTCTTGATTCTATGAGTTTTCTTGTATTGAGTTAAAGGAGACAATAACCATATATGTTGCGACATTTTCTCCTTATTTTTCCTACTGGGTTTTGAAGGAGTTTTGGCAACATATCAAACACTATACTCCTCATATTTTTCCCACAGGGTTTTTGGAGGAGCCTCTAATCAAGATGATGATTCTGGATGGACAATGATAGATTAGGGGGAGTGTTAGAGTTTAATTAACATGTGTTAATTATGGGGTAATCTCCCCTTGTAACTGCCATCTCTCCCGAATAGATGCCTCTTCATTGCATCTCTTCTCCTTGTATATATATCCATATTCATCTAATGAAAGACAAGAGGATTCATTCTAACATATACATATGCATATACATGTACTCTTGACTGATTGTTCTTTTTTTTTGAGTGGATGGCTACTCTTGCTCGTTGATAGAAATTGCTAATAAATAACAGAGAGAAGAGGCATGGTGGCTGGATAGGTCGTTAACACACAAGTTGGCCACACATCATGAGCGAGCGCCCAATCGTCATAAAACCCACTGACGCCCACGATGGCCTGTAGTTTAATTATTTTTTGCGGGTAAGCTTGTAATTTAGTAGAGATATTTGGTTGAGAAATCCCCATGAGCCAAACTTTGGATGTATGAACATATTTATATTTCTAAATAAAATGAACATATTTCGAACAAATAAAGTTGGCGAGTTTTATTGGTCTATTGACGAGTGTGCAGCCTAGGTGGCAGCGATAGCAAGCGACGACGCAGGGCCAACCTGCTTTGTGTCCTTCTATTTAAACACATTCACATTTTTATTGTACTTGGTTATTCTGTTGAGGATCTCAAGAAAATCGATGTGCATTGTTATTGTGGATTAACTATTATGGTTTGGCATCGTTTCTTTTACTTGAGAGTTCGCCACACCTTAATTCTTTATTGTCCTCTGACTCTGCATGTATGTAGTCATAATGACATTCGATCAGCTACTTTCCTCATATTTCTTTCTTGCATGCGTCTGGCGTATTAATGATCCTGTTAAAGAAAAACATGTCTGTTAAAATAGTCATTAAATTCAACCTTTATACCTGTAATTTGAGTTTGTGGCCATGAATATGAAAACTCAAGCATTAGCGATACTCATCGAAAAAGACAGAAAATTCGACATATGCACTGTCTTTTTTCGAAGGGCAATGGCAGTAGTTCTGCCTTTTCATGTTAGATTAAAATAGGAAAAAAAGGAACCAAGGTCCGAGGGTGTCTTACAAAGATTGAAACAACATCGATGTTTTCTTCATTCATGCAGTTAAGTTAACTCAGCATTGCAGTCTCACAAAAAGAAAAAAAGAGAAGAAAAAAAGGGCATTGCACCAACATGTCTTGCGACTGGTCGAAAAGCTAGAACATTCAACTTGGTCATTAGGCGCCAAGCCTGGCCCCGTCATGTCATTGTCGTGTCAGCACGGAGAAATGTCCCATGTGGAGGGGAATTCCACTACAAGGCCAAGAGAAAAGTCACTGACCAGTAGATGGTTTCAGTCCTATTTAATTTAACTGCGGGAAATACGTAAAGGTCAGGAGAATCCCTGCAAGAAAGTCCGCCGTTGATTTCATTCTGAAAAAGCTCGGGAGAAGATACAAAAACGTGTAAATCAATCCAAGCGCACGTTCAGACCTCGTTTGGCCTTTTTCACCGGTCAAAAAAATTATATCCATGCACTTGAGTATTGGACAGTGGAGGGAAAAGTGGCAGGAATAGTTTAGGTGAAAATTAAAATGGATTCGTAGGGCCACTAATATAATCTGCTGGCCCGTTGGTTGTAATAAGGCCACGTTTTGACATGAGCAAGCTTGCTGCACGCGCGCCTTCAAAAGCAAGATTCTTTTTTATTTTTTACTATTTTTTTCATTTGAGAGAAACGTGCAAAAGTACCTCATTAGTGCGTACGATGAAATCGACGAATGGACCTCGGGTCTTTGTGGACGATGAGTCCTATATGAACTTTGTGTTTTATTAACCACACGTCCCATGCGGTGTGGACAATGACTTTTTTTTCTTCTTTTTACGGAAAGGGGCCTATCCCCGAGGTACTTATTGAGATCAATTCCGATACTATTGAAGTGATCACAGAAATAGGAGAGCTTCTCGTTTGTTGCAAGTGCTTTTCTTGGTGACTGCTATCTTATGTTTTGAGACTTTACTCATACATTTATAAACGCTGTTTTGGGGTAACAAATCATGTTTCACATATATTGCCTAGATTTTGCCCTCGTAATCTTTGGTTAGAGTGTGGTTCGGAGGATATTTTTATCATGTTTGCAAAGGATGTGGCAATTGATATGAATGAATAAAGGAGGATGGGAGTTTTTTTTAAAGGAAGTCGACATGGTTCTAAATAGATAGGGATGTTTGTGGCTGCAATAGGCGAAGTAGGTTGAATTATCTTGTTGTACTCATTATACCACAATGTACAGAAGTATAGTTCATCGAAGTCATACGTGTGAAGCACGAGTCAAAGTCGATGGAGTGGGATTAGAATAAACGACAAAATGTGGAAGACACGACAACCGTTATGTAGGTATAGTTAGCTCTGATCAATCTATAAGGGCTTTTTTGGTTGTGTGCAGCACCCTCAAACAGGGCCACTGGATTCAAGAAAAGCCCCTTCGATTGCGTACATGAGGTGTTACCCCACATGCGTACCAAACTTAAAGCAACTCAAAAGCCCGATTCAGTAGGAATACTTGAATCAACCGCTTCCAACGAGCGAGCATGAGGCGAGCGCAAGGAGGGGAGGGGGGGGGGTGGGGTATGCACCCGCGCATTCATGGAGATGGTGGGAGACCAAATTTGTAGGCACATGATGGCGAAAAATAGAGGTGTAGTTTCACTCCCCCCCTTACTCGCTCACCTCCAAGGATAAACAAATCTGACATTAGTTCTCGGGAACCCTAACACCAAGATCTTCCAGTTGGTATGGACCAGCAGCCCCGCGTGGTGTCTATGGGCTGCCGGGACTTGCCTGCCACGCAAAAGCGACGCGATGACAGCGATGAAGGGGACCCGGGGTACCAACAACGGTCCTGGAAGGATACCTTGCTGGGAAAAGGCCGTGTCGGAGATCGCACCCCGGCTACGACCCCCGAAAGGACAGGCAGCGCAGTCACACGCCTGTGTCGCGCCACCGACATGGTACACCGTGCAGCACGGTGATGTGCAACGACAAGCAACTGTCGCTCCCTCCCAGTAACAGCAAAGGCAAGGTTGCGGTGGAGCCGGCTCAAAACAGAGCGCGCTAGGTCGGGGAGCAGAGAGGCCGCTTGAAACAGACCACGCCAGGTCGGGGAGGGTTCCTCGAGTGGTGCTCCCCTGCTCGGCCCGCCTCGCCAACTCAACCAGGATCGGGCGCCTGTGGTGGCGCTAGAACATCGCGGTGGCTAACTTCTTCCAGGGCAAAGAAGACTCTGTCTACTCCACCCCGCACCATTGCCATGGTCGCAAAGATCGACAGAGTGATCGCCGCGAAGCTTGACAAGCCGTTCAACTTGAGCAGCAACGAGGTGGACTACGAGGACAGTGCCGAGTCCCTGGACATGGGGTCAGCCGTCTCGTTGGCTAAGCACACCACTCAGGCTTCCAACACCCACGCTCTGCAACTGTGCGCGTTGACCCAAAGGGTGACGGAGTTGCAGCTGCACGAAGAGGAGGACCTCATGGAAACACATACCCTCTTCATGAAGACAGTACCAACAATCGTCGGTGGCCACCGGCGCGGGACAAGACACCTCTCAAGATGTGCACCCCCGCAAAACCAGCCAGGTAGAGCGCAAG
Source organism: Hordeum vulgare subsp. vulgare (assembly GCF_904849725.1). Lineage (NCBI taxonomy): Eukaryota > Viridiplantae > Streptophyta > Magnoliopsida > Poales > Poaceae > Hordeum > Hordeum vulgare. The sequence goes on from NC_058521.1 coordinate 598,047,256, forward strand.
GCAGGCCGGGAACCCTTTTATGATGTCGGTCCCGCAACGCACGACACTGCCCCTAGTGCACGAGTGTAATGCCCAAGATGCGATCATATTCTTATTTTGGCTCGAGATCCTCAACAGGGATAGAAGCGCATCTCGTTGTTTTGCAAGAATGAATATCGTTACAAGTACATGTACAAAAGAGATGAGTATATGAAATTGGCTTACGCTCGCCACAAGCTACAACATGAACATATCAATACAACAATCCATCCAATGATCATGTAGAAGAGCAGGGTCCGACTACGGACGAAATCAAATGATAAAAGAACGGCATCCATTATTGCTATCCCAGGCTGCCGGCCTAGAACCCATCCTAAATCAATGATGAATATGAAGAAGAAACTTCAAATAAAACAATCGTCGCGCTCACGTCAAAGTATCACTTTAACTATACCTACAACTGTTTTCTAGTAATATGTGAGCCACAGGGACTCAACAATCTCATTTCTAAAGGTATCAAGACTAAAAAAACTTAATGGGCGAGGTATGATTAAGTGGTGAGGCTGCAACAAGCACTAAGCATTTATTTGAGTGGCTCACTTACGAATACAAAAATAAGAGGGGGTGATCTACGCATAAACGAACGTGAACTAATAGTGATCAAGAAATGATCCTTAACACCTACTTACATCAAACATAACTCCACCGTGTCCTCTCTCTCAGATCAGAAACTCACGAGAAAAGACAGTCGCGGTTACCCACATAGTTGGAATATTTTAATTGAGTTTACTTCAAGTTTGCTATGATCGGGTGTTAAACAAAGTTTCTAAGTTGCCACATAACCGCGGACACGACCTCCAAATTTTTTAACCCTGCACGGATGCTCTAACTAGCCCATCACAAACTACCACAAGCTGCCCTGGAGAGAAAACCTCAACCTCAAGATAGCCCGAGGTATCCTCGATATCCTAGTGTGGAAGACGTTCAAGAAAGGTAAAACAAATCCAGTAAACCGGCAAACATTCCACGTTTGACCGGCTATAGTGCCGTTATAGGTTTATTCGTTGGGGTATCAAACGACCTTCAATTACGATGAAATTTGATAGGCGGTCTACCTACACGATAATAAGATCGTACACCAACTTTCAACCCAATGCGAGGAAGTTTTATACACACTTTTTAAAACAACATTTTAACGATGTTGCTGACGCGTGCGTGTGTGGTTGGTCTTCAAACGGTCGACAACAAGAACGGGAAGAACCGGCAACTACGGGCGGATGAAATTTTTGAAAAAAAATAATGACAACGAAGTGCCGATGCTATGCAGATGATGCACATGATGCGATGATGAATGCGATAACCAAACAAATCACAGGGCGACAATGGAAAAAGTGAAATCTTCTGGAGCATCGGTTCCGAGATGTTACAACGAGCTAGGGATTCTGGTTCCGAAGGAGAAGATGACAACAAAGGCGGTAGAAGCTCTCATCTGGTGCTTTGATCAGCCTCTCTCCGACGAAGACATAGCCGTCACCGCCAAGCTCAGAAGCCTTGATGCCCGCGCGCTCAAGGTAATCGTTGGCACCAATAGCCAGGTGAGAGAGACATCCACTTCTCCATCTTTGTTGGCTGTAGTATCCTCATTCGTCGTCGACGACCAACAATGTGATGGATTGAGTTAGGATTAGTTTTGTCCTCAATATGTTGTATTAGTAGTCAGGGTAGAGGCTGTGTTGCTTGTCGGCGGGGTTTTGGGCTTATTGGTGGCTGCCGACAACTGCCCGTAGAGGGAAGGGTGTATCAGTGTTTGCTTTCAAATACATAAAGTCGACGACAGACCACCTGGTCGTGCTACATCCTAGTTAGCACCGAGAGTCTATGATGGTTTCCCAGAAATGGCACAAACTGCACTGTTATGAGCTCGAATGTCAGAGGTTTAAACACGCCGACAAACGATCGGTTGTCAGAGACGTAGCTAGCTGCCATAACCTAGCCATCTTGTGCCTACAAGAGACCAAGATTGAAAGCTGGTCCGCTAGTATTGCTACGGAGGTGGGTGGTACGAAATTAGACGATTGTGTTGTGCTTCCAGCAATTGGAACACGAGAGGGCAGCCATCTTTCTAGGACTCATGCTTAGTCTCGGTGCAGTCGCACGCTATAGGACAATTTTCTAGCACGGCAAAAGTCTCCATTGTTGGATCGACCTACAACTACTAGCTCACCACGGTGTATGGGCCTGTCGATGAGGCGAGGAAAGACGACTTCCTCACAGAGATTGCCAGAGGTGCACCTGTTGGTGACGCTTAACTCATCAATGAAGATTTTAACGTCATCTACGAGACGAAAGATAAGAGCAACTGCAACATCAACCGTAGAATCATGGGAAATTTAGAGCAGCTTTAGATTCAGGGGTCTTAGAGAAATAAAGTGCAAAAACCTCCGTTTCACCTGGAGTAACGAGCAACGAATTTCGATACTTGTGAGTATAGACAAGTTCTTCTTTACCATGGCATGGAAAGGTTTATTCCCGAATACCTTCTCCATGCTGCCTCCACTTCTTGCTCAGACCACTGCCCCCTCCTCCTCGCTGCGGCGGTTGCATCATGTCGTCCAGCAAAATTTAAATTTGAATTGTTTTGAACTCGTTTCCCACACTTCCAGGAAACAGTTAGCAACGCCTGGAACCGTCCAACGCCGGCCAGGTGTGCTTTTTCAAGGATGAACACCAAGATGGGTCGGTTCGCTGGAGACCTTAGGATTTGGAGTAAATCCATCTTCGGCGGTACAAAACTCCAACTGCACTTGGCGGCGGTAGTAGTTCTATGCCTAGACATTGTCCAAAAAAGTCGAGTCCTTTTGGATGCAGAATTTCACCTTCGGAAATTGCTGAAGCTGCACATTTTGGCCTTGCGACAGTAGACGGTGCTCGGAAGCGTCAGGCCTCCCGGATCACCTGGCTGCGAGCTCGGGACGCGGCAACCGCGTTCTTCCAAGCCAAAATAAACCCTAGAATGCGCAAGGCTTTCATCCACTGTTTGCATGGAACAGAAGGGATAGTTACATGAGAGAAAGACAAGGAGAAGGTGATCCATAATCATTTCTCTTCATTACTTTGCAGTGCAGCGCCCGGCAGCGTCACTATCCATTGGGGCAAAATTGACAAAAATGACCCCTGGGGCGAAAGAACTCACGGATTGACCCCTCGGGGGAAATAATTCACCGGCCTGGCCCTTTTGTGTGGCGCCCGACACCTAGGTGCCACACTGCACTGTGTGACGCCTAGAGGTTCGGCGCCACACCCCCGACCACGTGGCAGGGAGGGGCCCACCCCCCAGGCAGTGTGACGCCTAAGCCTCAAGCGTCACACATTGTAATGTGTGGCGCCTAACGCTTAGGCGCCACACATGGACTTATACAGCCACGGCCCAGCCCCCCTCCCCACCCCCTCCCTCATTCAAACAGAAACTGCCATTGCGGCGGCGGCTGGCTTTCATCCCCTCCCTAATCCCCTCCCCCATCTCCTTCAGATCTGGGGATTTCTTCCTTGGATTGATCCCCCAAGGTAATGTCCTCCCTCATCCCTTCCCTTTCCCATCCTTCTATCCAATTGTATTAGGTTTTGGTTGAGTAGATTGATTTTAGTAGATTGATTTGAGTAGGTTCTTAGGATTTGACTAGTTAGGATATGAGTTAGGATTTGGTTGAGTATATGAGTAGTTAGTAGTTAGTAGTAGTAGTAGTTAGTAGTAGTAGTAGGTATAGGAATTGTATTAGGTTTTGACTAGTTAGGATATGAGTTAGGATTTGACTAGTTAGGATATGAGTTAGGATTTGGTTGAGTATATGAGTAGTTAGTAGTTAGTAGTAGTAGTAGTTAGTAGTAGTAGTACTTAGTAGTAGTAGTAGGTATAGGAATTGTATTAGGTTTTGACTAGTTAGGATATGAGTTAGGATTTGACTAGTTAGGATATGAGTTAGGATTTGGTTGAGTATATGAGTAGTTAGTAGTTAGTGTTGGAATTATGCCCTAGAGGCAATAATAAATGTATAGTTATTATTATAATTCCTGTATCAAGATAATAGTTTATTATCCATGCTATAATTGTATTGAATGAAGACTCATTTACATGTGTGGATACATAGACAAAACACCGTCCCTAGCATGCCTCTAGTTGGCTAGCCAGTTGATCGATGATAGTCAGTGTCTTCTGATTATGAACAAGGTGTTGTTGCTTGATAACTGGATCACGTCATTGGGAGAATCACGTGATGGACTAGACCCAAACTAATAGACGTAGCATGTTGATCGTGTCATTTTGTTGCTACTGTTTTCTGCGTGTCAAGTATTTATTCCTATGACCATGAGATCATATAACTCACTGACACCGGAGGAATACTTTGTGTGTATCAAACGTCGCAACGTAACTGGGTGACTATAAAGATGCTCTACAGGTATCTCGGAAGGTGTTAGTTGAGTTAGTATGGATCAAGACTGGGATTTGTCACTCCGTGTGACGAAGAGGTATCTCGGGGCCCACTCGGTAATACAACATCACACACAAGCCTTGCAAGCAATGTAACTTAGTGTAAGTTGCGGGATCTTGTATTACGGAACGAGTAAAGAGACTTGCCGGTAAACGAGATTGAAATAGGTATACGGATACTGACGATCGAATCTCGGGCAAGTAACATACCGAAGGACAAAGGGAATGACATACGGGATTATACGAATCCTTGGCACTGAGGTTCAAACGATAAGATCTTCGTAGAATATGTAGGATCCAATATGGGCATCCAGGTCCCGCTGTTGGATATTGACCGAGGAGTCTCTCGGGTCATGTCTACATAGTTCTCGAACCCGCAGGGTCTGCACACTTAAGGTTCGACGTTGTTTTATGCGTATTTGAGTTATATGGTTGGTTACCGAATGTTGTTCGGAGTCCCGGATGAGATCACGGACGTCACGAGGGTTTCCGGAATGGTCCGGAAACGAAGATTGATATATAGGATGACCTCATTTGATTACCGGAAGGTTTTCGGAGTTACCGGGAATGTACCGGGAATGACGAATGGGTTCCGGGAGTTCACCGGAGGGGGGCAACCCACTCCGGGGAAGCCCATAGGCATTTGGGGGGGTCACACCAGCCCTTAGTGGGCTGGTGGGACAGCCCACCAATCCCCTATGCGGCAAGAAAGGAAAAATCAAAGGAAAAGGAAAAAAAAGGAAGAAGTGGGAAGGGGGAAGGACTCCCTCCCACCAAACCAAGTAGGACTCGGTTTGGGGGGGGAGAGTCCTCCCCCCTGGCTCGGCCGACCCCTTGGGGGTCCCTTGGACCCCAAGGCAAGGTCCCCCTCCCTCCTCCTATATATATGGGGCTTTTAGGGCAGATTTGAGACGACTTTCTCACGGCTGCCCGACCACATACCTCCATAGTTTTTCCTCTAGATCGTGTTTCTACGGAGCTCGGGCGGAGCCCTGCTGAGACAAGATCATCACCAACCTCCGGAGCGCCGTCACGCTGCCGGAGAACTCTTCTACCTCTCCGTCTCTCTTGCTGGATCAAGAAGGCCGAGATCATCGTCGAGCTGTACGTGTGCTGAACGCGGAGGTGCCGTCTGTTCGGTACTAGATCGTGGGACTGATCGCGGGATTGTTCGCGGGGCGGATCGAGGGACGTGAGGACGTTCCACTACATCAACCGCGATCTCTAATCGCTTCTGTTGTACGATCTACAAGGGTACGTAGATCACTCATCCCCTCTCGTAGATGGACATCACCATGATAGGTCTTCGTGCGCGTAGGAAAATTTTTGTTTCCCATGCGACGTTCCCCAACAATGGCATCATGAGCTAGGTTCATGCGTAGATGTCTTCTCGAGTAGAACACAAAAGGTTTTGTGGGCGGTGATGTGCGTTTTGCTGCCCTCCTTAGTCTTTTCTTGATTCCGCGGTATTGTTGGATTGAAGCGGCTTGGACTGACATTACTCGTACGCTTACGAGAGACTGGTTTCATCGTTACGAGTAACCCCCTTTGCTCAAAGATGACTGGCAAGTGACGGTTTCTCCAACTTTAGTTGAATCGGATTTGACCGAGGAGGTCTTTGGATGAGGTTAAATAGCAACTCATATATCTCCGTTGTGGTGTTTGCGTAAGTAAGATGCGATCCTACTAGATACCCTTGGTCACCACGTAAAACATGCAACAACAAAATTAGAGGACGTCTAACTTGTTTTTGCAGTGTATGATTGTGATGTGATATGGCCAACGATGTGATGTGATATATTGGATGTATGAGATGATCATGTTGTAATAGAAATATCGACTTGCATGTCGATGGTACGGCAACCGGCAGGAGCCATAGGGTTGTCTTTATACTAACATATGTGCTTGCAGATGCGTTTACTATTTTGCTAGGATGTAGCTTTAGTAGTGATAGCATAAGTAGCACGACAGCCCCGATGGCGACACGTTGATGGAGATCATGATGATGGAGATCATGGTGTGGCGCCGGTGACAAGAAGATCGTGCCGGTGCTTTGGTGATGGAGATCAAGAAGCACGTGATGATGGCCATATCATGTCACTTATGAATTGCATGTGATGTTAATCCTTTTATGCACCTTATTTTGCTTAGAACGACGGTAGCATTATGAGGTGATCTCTCACTAAAATTTCAAGACGAAATTGTGTTCTCCCCGACTGTGCACCGTTGCTACAGTTCGTCGTTTCGAGACACCACGTGATGATCGGGTGTGATAGACTCAACGTTCACATACAACGGGTGCAAAACAGTTGCGCACGCGGAACACTCGGGTTAAGCTTGACGAGCCTAGCATGTGCAGACATGGCCTCGGAACACATGAGACCGAAAGGTCGATCATGAATCATATAGTTGATATGATTAGCATAGGGATGCTTACCACTGAAACTACTCTCGACTCACGTGATGATCGGACTTGGGATAGTGTAAGTGGATCATGAACCACTCAAATGACTAGAGAGATGTACTTTTTGAGTGGGAGTTTAGCATATAATTTGATTAAGTTAAACTCTAATTATCTTGAACATAGTCTAAAGTCCACTTTGAATATATTTGTGTTGTAGATCATGGCTCACGCAAGTGTCATCCTGAATTTTAATACGTTCCTAGAGAAAGCTAAGTTGAAAGATGATGGAAGCAACTTTGTAGACTGGGCTCGTAATCTTAAGCTAATCTTACAAGATGGAAAGAAGGATTATGTCCTTAATGCTGCGCTAGGAGATGAACCACCCGCTACGGCTGATCAGGATGTTAAGAACGCTTGGTTAACACGTAAGGAGGACTACTCAATAGTTCAATGTGCGGTTTTGTATGGCTCAGAACCGGGACTTCAACGTCGCTTTGAGCGTCATGGAGCATTTGAGATGTTCCAGGAGTTAAAGTTCATCTTTCAGAAGAACGCCCGGATCGAGAGGTATGAGACCTCCGATAAATTCTATGCTTGCAAAATGGAGGAAAACTCGTCTGTCAGTGAACATGTGCTCAAAATGTCTGGGTACTCAAACCGTCTAGCTGAACTGGGGATTGAACTCCCGCAAGAAGCTATCACTGACAGAATCCTTCAATCACTGCCGCCAAGCTATAAAGGCTTTGTGTTGAACTACAACATGCAAGGGATGAACAAGTCTCCCGGCGAGTTGTTTGCGATGCTGAAAGTCGCAGAGTCTGAACTCCCTAAAGAGCATCAAGTGTTGATGGTGAGCAAGACCACTAGTTTCAAGAGAAACGGCAAAGGCAAGAAGGGCAATTCAAAGAAGAGCGGCAAGCCTGTTGCCAATCCGCCGAAGAAACCCAAAGCTGGACCTAAGCCTGAAACAGAGTGCTTCTATTGCAAGGGTATGGGTCACTGGAAGCGCAATTGCCCCAAGTATCTGGCAGATAAGAAGGCGGGCAAAGAAAAATCAGGTATATTTGATATACATGTTATTGATGTGTACTTAACCGGCTCTCGTAGTAGTGCCTGGGTATTCGATACCGGTTCTGTTGCTCACATTTGCAACTCGAAACAGGAACTGCGGAATAGACGGAGGCTGGCGAAAGACGAAGTGACGATGCGCGTAGGAAACGGTTCCAAGGTTGATGCAATCGCCATCGGCACCATGTCACTTCAACTACCATCGGGATTAGTGATGAACTTGAGTCATTGTTATTTAGTGCCTGCGTTGAGCATGAACATTATATCTGGATCTTGTTTATTGCGAGACGGTTACTCTTTTAAGTCTGAGAATAATGGTTGTTCTATTTCTATGAGTAACATCTTTTATGGTCATGCACCGAATGTGAGAGGATTGTTCATATTGAATCTCGATAGCGATACGCATATACATAACATTGAGACCAAAAGAGTTAGAGTAAACAATGATAGCGCCATATTTTTGTGGCACTGCCGCTTGGGTCATATTGGTGTAAAGCGCATGAAGAAACTCCATGCTGATGGACTTTTGGAGTCACTTGACTTTGATTCACTTGACACGTGCGAACCATGCCTCATGGGCAAGATGACTAAAACTCCGTTCTCCGGAACAATGGAGCGTGCAAGTGACTTGTTGGAAATCATACATACCGATGTGTGTGGTCCGATGAGCGTGGAGGCACGCGGCGGATATCGTTATTTTCTCACCTTCACTGACGATTTAAGTAGATATGGTTATGTCTACTTGATGAAGCACAAGTCTGAAACATTTGAAAAGTTCAAGCAATTTCAGAGTGAAGTGGAAAATCATCGTAACAAGAAAATCAAGTTCCTACGGTCTGATCGTGGGGGTGAATATCTGAGTTTCGAGTTTGGTACTCACTTAAGACAATGTGGAATTGTTTCGCAGTTAACACCGCCTGGAACACCACAGCGTAATGGTGTGTCCGAACGTCGTAATCGTACTTTGTTAGAAATGGTGCGATCTATGATGTCTCTTACTGATTTGCCGTTATCATTTTGGGGTTATGCATTAGAAACAGCTGCATTCACTTTAAATAGGGCACCATCGAAATCCGTTGAGACGACACCATACGAACTGTGGTATGGCAAAAGGCCAAAGTTGTCGTTTCTTAAAATTTGGGGATGTGATGCTTATGTCAAAAAGCTTCAGCCTGAAAAGCTGGAACCCAAAGCGGAAAAGTGCGTCTTCATAGGTTACCCAAAGGAGACAGTTGGGTACACCTTCTATCTCAAATCCGAGGGCAAAGTGTTTGTTGCTAAGAACGGAACTTTTCTCGAGAAGGAGTTTCTCTCGAGAGAATTGAGTGGGAGGAAGATAGAACTTGACGAGGTTGTCGAACCTCTCATCCCTCTGGATGGTGGCGCAGGGCAAGGGGAAACCTCTGTCATTGCGACGCCGGTTGAGGAGGAAGTTAATGATGATGATCATGAAACTCCAGTTCAAGTTTCTGTTGAACCACGCAGGTCGACGAGATCACGCGCTGCTCCAGAGTGGTACGGTAATCCCGTCTTATCAATCATGTTGTTAGACAACAATGAACCTGCAAATTATGAAGAAGCAATGGTGGGCCCAGATTCCAACAAATGGCTAGAAGCCATGAAATCCGAGATAGGATCCATGTATGAGAACAAAGTGTGGACTTTGGAGATGCTGCCTGAGGGCCGCAAGGCTATTCAGAACAAATGGATCTTTAAGAAGAAGACGGACGCTGACGGTAATGTGACCGTTTATAAAGCTCGACTTGTGGCAAAGGGTTTCTCACAAGTTCCAGGAATTGACTACGATGAGACTTTCTCTCCCGTAGCGATGCTTAAGTCCGTCAGAATCATGTTAGCAATAGCTGCATTTTTCGATTATGAAATCTGGCAGATGGATGTCAAAACGGCGTTCCTTAACGGTTTCCTTAAGGAAGAGTTGTATATGATGCAACCCGAGGGTTTTGTCGATCCTAAAAATGCTGACAAGGTGTGCAAGCTCCAGCGATCCATTTATGGACTAGTGCAAGCATCTCGGAGTTGGAACAAACGCTTTGATGAAGTGATCAAAGCATTTGGGTTTATACAAGTGGTTGGAGAATCTTGTATTTACAAGAAAGTGAGTGGGAGTTCTGTGGCGTTTCTAATATTATATGTGGATGACATATTATTGATTGGAAACAACGTAGAGCTTTTGGAGAGCATAAAAGGTTACTTGAATAAAAGTTTCTCTATGAAGGACCTAGGAGAAGCTGCTTACATTCTAGGCATTAAGATCTATAGGGATAGATCAAAACGCCTGATAGGACTTTCACAAAGCACATACCTTGATAAAGTTTTGAAGAGGTTCAAAATGGAACAGTCCAAGAAAGGGTTCTTGCCAGTGTTACAAGGTACGAGATTGAGTAAGACTCAGTGCCCAGCAACTGATGAAGATAGAGAGCATATGCGCTCCGTCCCCTATGCTTCAGCCATAGGCTCTATCATGTATGCAATGCTGTGCACTAGACCGGATGTTAGCCTGGCCATAAGTATGGCAGGTAGGTTCCAGAGTAATCCAGGAGTGGATCACTGGACGGCGGTCAGGAATATCCTGAAGTACCTGAAAAGGACTAAGGAGATGTTTCTCGTGTATGGAGGTGACGAAGAGCTCGCCATAAAAGGTTACGTCGATGCAAGCTTTGACACAGATCCGGACGACTCTAAGTCACAAACCGGATACGTATTTATTCTTAATGGGGGTGCAGTAAGCTGGTGCAGTTCCAAGCAAAGCGTCGTAGCAGATTCTACATGTGAAGCAGAGTACATGGCTGCCTCGGAGGCGGCTAAGGAGGGTGTCTGGATGAAGCAGTTCATGACGGATCTTGGAGTGGTGCCAAGTGCACTGGATCCAATAACCTTGTTCTGTGACAACACTGGTGCCATTGCCTTAGCAAAGGAACCAAGGTTTCACAAGAAGACCAGACACATCAAACGACGCTTCAACCTCATCCGCGACTACGTCGAGGAGGAGGACGTAAATATATGCAAAGTGCACACGGATCTGAATGTAGCAGACCCGCTGACTAAACCTCTTCCACGGCCAAAACATGATCGACACCAGAACTGTATGGGTGTTAGATTTATTACAATGTAATTCACATGGTGATGTGAGGGCTAGATTATTGACTCTAGTGCAAGTGGGAGACTGTTGGAATTATGCCCTAGAGGCAATAATAAATGTATAGTTATTATTATAATTCCTGTATCAAGATAATAGTTTATTATCCATGCTATAATTGTATTGAATGAAGACTCATTTACATGTGTGGATACATAGACAAAACACCGTCCCTAGCATGCAACTAGTTGGCTAGCCAGTTGATCGATGATAGTCAGTGTCTTCTGATTATGAACAAGGTGTTGTTGCTTGATAACTGGATCACGTCATTGGGAGAATCACGTGATGGACTAGACCCAAACTAATAGACGTAGCATGTTGATCGTGTCATTTTGTTGCTACTGTTTTCTGCGTGTCAAGTATTTATTCCTATGACCATGAGATCATATAACTCACTGACACCGGAAGAATACTTTGTGTGTATCAAACGTCGCAACGTAACTGGGTGACTATAAAGATGCTCTACAGGTATCTCCGAAGGTGTTAGTTGAGTTAGTATGGATCAAGACTGGGATTTGTCACTCCGTGTGACGGAGAGGTATCTCGGGGCCCACTCGGTAATACAACATCACACACAAGCCTTGCAAGCAATGTAACTTAGTGTAAGTTGCGGGATCTTGTATTACGGAACGAGTAAAGAGACTTGCCGGTAAACGAGATTGAAATAGGTATACGGATACTGACGATCGAATCTCGGGCAAGTAACATACCGAAGGACAAAGGGAATGACATACGGGATTATACGAATCCTTGGCACTGAGGTTCAAACGATAAGATCTTCGTAGAATATGTAGGATCCAATATGGGCATCCAGGTCCCGCTGTTGGATATTGACCGAGGAGTCTCTCGGGTCATGTCTACATAGTTCTCGAACCCGCAGGGTCTGCACACTTAAGGTTCGACGTTGTTTTATGCGTATTTGAGTTATATGGTTGGTTACCGAATGTTGTTCGGAGTCCCGGATGAGATCACGGACGTCACGAGGGTTTCCGGAATGGTCCGGAAACGAAGATTGATATATAGGATGACCTCATTTGATTACCGGAAGGTTTTCGGAGTTACCGGGAATGTACCGGGAATGACGAATGGGTTCCGGGAGTTCACCGGAGGGGGGCAACCCACTCCGGGGAAGCCCATAGGCATTTGGGGGGGTCACACCAGCCCTTAGTGGGCTGGTGGGACAGCCCACCAATCCCCTATGCGCCAAGAAAGGAAAAATCAAAGGAAAAGGAAAAGAAAAGGAAGAAGTGGGAAGGGGGAAGGACTCCCTCCCACCAAACCAAGTAGGACTCGGTTTGGGGGGGGAGAGTCCTCCCCCCTGGCTCGGCCGACCCCTTGGGGGTCCCTTGGACCCCAAGGCAAGGTCCCCCTCCCTCCTCCTATATATATGGGGCTTTTAGGGCAGATTTGAGACGACTTTCTCACGGCTGCCCGACCACATACCTCCATAGTTTTTCCTCTAGATCGTGTTTCTGCGGAGCTCGGGCGGAGCCCTGCTGAGACAAGATCATCACCAACCTCCGGAGCGCCGTCACGCTGCCGGAGAACTCTTCTACCTCTCCGTCACTCTTGCTGGATCAAGAAGGCCGAGATCATCGTCGAGCTGTACGTGTGCTGAACGCGGAGGTGCCGTCCGTTCGGTACTAGATCGTGGGACTGATCGCGGGATTGTTCGCGGGGCGGATCGAGGGACGTGAGGACGTTCCACTACATCAACCGCGATCTCTAATCGCTTCTGCTGTACGATCTACAAGGGTACGTAGATCACTCATCCCCTCTCGTAGATGGACATCACCATGATAGGTCTTCGTGCGCGTAGGAAAATTTTTGTTTCCCATGCGACGTTCCCCAACAGTTAGTAGTAGTAGTTAGTAGTAGTAGTAGTACTTAGTAGTAGTAGTAGGTATAGGAATTGTATTAGGTTTTGGTTTTGGTTGAGTACATGAGTAGTTAGTAGTAGTAGTAGTTAGTAGTAGTAGTAGTTAGTAGTAGTAGTAGTTAGTTGTAGTAGTTAGTATTAGTAGTAGTTCATATGAGTATATGAGTCGTATTTGAATATGAGTATTAGTAGTAGTTCATAGTAGTTAGTATTAGTAGTAGTTCATATGAGTATAGTTAGTATTAGTAGTAGTTCTTAGGATTGTAGGATGGTGTAATTTTTTGAATATGAGTCTTATTTGAATATTAGTTAGTATATGAGTAATTTTTTGTGATTTGTAGGATGGTGTGGCTTCTGAATAATGTTTATGACGTTGAACACCGGGCCTATTTCATGTCGGAGAAGAAGATGGTAAGTAGAAAATGATTAGTAGATGAGTAATTTTTTGAAAATGTAATAAGCACTTGATATCTTCTTCTCCTATATGTTTGCAGGAGCTTACGCCCTTGAAGATCCGGTCTCATGGGGCATCCTCTGTAATGCACTACGATGAGCGGTACACCCCGTACATCGAGATGACGGGACTCCTTCCATTCGTGCAGCTTGTGAGTCGGTCAACTCCCAATCTGAACGCTGCGGCAGTCACAGCACTCATTGATCATTGGAGGCCGGAGACACATAGTTTTCACCTCCGGACCAGAGATGACGGTTACTCTTCAAGATGTTTCCATGATCACCGCTCTTCCGATCGAGGGGAAGCCACTATGTATGAGCACTGATTCTGAGGGATGGCGGCAACAAATGGAGGCTCTTATTGGTATGTCGTCGCAGGAGCCGGAGGTAGAAGATGGAGGGAAGAAAGATAGAGTCCCTGCCGGTGCCACTTTCACTTGGATTGCCGCCAACTTTGCTCATTGTCCTGAGGACGCAGATGACGAGGTGGTCCAGAGGTATGCTCGCGTATACATGTGGTACGTCATCTCTAGGACTATCTTTGCTGACGGCACAGGCAAGAATGCTCCATGGATGTGGCTGAAGGCGTTGACTGTTTTCAACAACAAGTTCAGCTGGGGCTCGGCCGCACTGGCTTACTTGTATTGGCAGGTAATAAATTGTTAGTATTAAGTAATCTCTGTTATCTTTTTCTGCTAAACTGATGCATGTTTGTTGTTACTTGTAGTTGGACGATGCTTGTCGCAGGACGACAAAGGACGGTGGAGTTGGTGGTTGTATGCTCCTACTTTCAGTATGGAGTTGGGAACGCCTACCTGTTGGACGCCCTAAAAGCTCACAGTGGAATACCTGGGATGACCACGGCAACCCTGTACGGCAACCTACATGGGCTTACAAGTGGGACTTGGTATCGGAGGTGGCAAGCGAAGTGAACCTATTGTACAAGCAATACACCAACGAGATGGATTCGCTTACCCCCGAGCAGGTAAGATGGTTTCAGAGTTGACTTCCAGCTTCTATGTTGTCAGTGAAATGAATTGTGGTATTCATCTTGTGTTGTAGGTTGAATGGGAGCCATATGGTGTCGGGCCAAACTTTGGTGATGCACACACGTTCGAGCTGAATCCACTATGCGTGCAGGAAAGACATCTTTGGCTAATGCGTTGTCCCCTAATATGCAATTGGGCGGTTGAGTTTCATCTCCCGCATCGTGTGATGCGTCAATTTGGGTACTTTCAGCCACACCCGCCGGAGTGGGTGGACACGGACACACAGCTTCACAGGTAACAAAAAATAAGTAGTGATTAGTTTTGTTCTTAGTGTTGAGCGAGCTACTGATGTGTTTTGTTCAAAGCAGGTTGGATAGGAGGAGGCAGCGAAAAATCAAGGATTGGCAGAAGCATCATAAGAGCTATGTCGTTATGTTCGAGCAAAGTGTGCAGGCAACTTCGAGCATACAGCGAACCCAGTACCGCCAGCATTGTCCTCTTGCGTTCAGCAACTACTTAAGATGGTTTCAGGCGAGTACTCGTGTCGAGATTTGTCCGCCGGCTTACGAGGAGGACATATTGGAAGAACCCACTGAGTACGATGCACTTGCCCAAGGCCGTTACAACAAGTTGATTCGCGAAGGGTACCAAACTTCCTTCGCCCCTGTCCTCAACTTTGTGGTAAGTGTGCTCCCCTATGAAAATTATGAATTCTAGTGGACCTATTCACTTGCACTTATTTGTTGTCATTGTCTTGTGATCATAGCGCAAAGAGGTCAAGAAACAAGCTGATGAGTCCGAAGATATTCTAGATAACACTACTGGAGGAAAAAAGGGAGAATCTGCACTTCGTCTATTCATAAAGGTGATGTGTCATTATTATTATTTTGCCCACGAATGCAACATTATAGGTTACCTAATATATGTCATTCATATTTGAATCTAACAGGAACAGGGCCAGAAGTTACGGCGCCTATCCAACATTTTAGGTTGCCGTGACCCTGAATATGTTTCACCTTCGAGATCCGGTTCACCCGAAAGAAATACTCTTGACGATTCAGCTTCTTCGGGCGCTCGTATGGATGATGGTGACATTACCTCGGCGGCTAATACCCAAAGAAATACTGTAGAGGATGATGTTGACACTCCTGAGGTATGACATAGCCATACAATTTGCACTTTCAACCTTCAACTTTGAACCTTCAAATTTGAACTTTCAACCTTCATATGTATTAGGTTGCGGACGACATGACGCTGAAGGCTTTCCAACGCTCCGCTTACATGTTGAAGCCCAGGAAGGAATTTAAGCGGTACTCACCGGATGATTATGCGAAAGGAAAGATCCGGTGGCCGGGGGCTCTCGTTTGTCAAGGATGAGAAACATGGACGATGAGGTTGAGGATGACGATGACGATGAGTCGGATGACTCGGAGCAATTTGTGGTTGCGAGAAGGAAGAAGCTAGTATCCAAGAGGGGACGAGGCCCCAAGATGTGAACCAGAGTGATTTGGAGTTGGTGTTGCACTTGTGTTGTGAACTATTTACTTTTGTTGTCAACTATTTCGAGTTGTGAACCATTTAGTTGTTGTTGCACTTGTTGTGAACCATTTAGTTGTTGGCTATGATGATGATGTCAATAATTGTTGCACTTGATGATTCCTTGGATTTTACATATATGATGATTTCACTTGTTGCACTTGATGCTGTCAGAAATGTTGTGTACATATATGATGATGTTGTTGCACTTGATGCTGTCAAAAATGTTGTATTGCTGCCTAAATTCAGATTCCAGCAGGTTTTTACATGTGTGGCGCCTAAGGCTTAGGCGCCACACATGTGAAATAGACTGGGGGAGGGGGTGGAGAGGGGGTGGGGAGGGGGGTTGGGCCGTGGCTGTATAAGTCCATGTGTGTGACGCCTGAGGCTTAGGCGTCACACTGCCTGGGGGGTGGGCCCCTCCCTGCCACGTGGTCGGGGGTGTGGCGCCGAACCTTTAGACGTCACACAGTGCAGTGTGGCGCCTAGGTGTCGGGCGCCACACAAAAGGGTCAGGTCGGTGAATTATTTCCCTGAGGGGTCAATCCGTGAGTTCTTTCGTTTCAGGGGTTATTTTTGTCAATTTTGCCATCCATTGGAGCACATTAGATTTATCTCTCTCTAGTTCTTCTGTGCAATGCCAAGAGAAAAGTCTCCGACGAGGCGACGACACGATTTCCGTCTTAATTAACCGAGAAAATGTGATGCTCAGGAGAATCTCCAGTTCAGTGCAGAGAGGCCGAGGAGAAGAAACAAAAACATGTCAATCCAAACATTCAGATGTCCTTTGGCCCTTTCACGGGTCAATTTAAATCGAAGCACTTGATTCTGTTGACTTGGTTGCTACAATGTGGAAAGAAACGGGTATTTAGGTTTTTTTAGGACATCAAGGCAATGATATTTTAGGTGCAGCAATCCCTGCAGTTATCTCGCGAAAAATAATAAAAAGCAATCCGTGCAGTAGTAGGGTCAGGTACTGGTTTGCCCGGCCCGTTGCTCGCAATAAGACCACGTTGTGCACGATGGAGTGGCCATGACCGAGCTTTCCAAGTACAGTTTCTACTATACATGAAACCGACGAATCCACCACCTCAAGTTTTGGACTAGAACGGATGGTGTTGCCTGTAGGTCGAATTTTCTCGCTGCCACCATGTACGTACGTACGACGCACGAGTCAACGTCGATGGTGTGGTGTAGGTCCATTCAGAATAAACGGCAAAGCGTGGAAAACACAGCAGCTGCTAGGTGGGGCTAGCTAGCTCTCTTATTGAAAAAGGATTTCGTACTGCTTTATTTTATAGATAAAGCAGATCGCAAACCATCACTCTCACAAGGTTTAACACAAATCTAAATTCAAACACACGCACACACACACACACAAAATAATTAACACGACACTAAATACGAAAGGATTTTGCTGAACACACAACACAACAAGCCCTGAAAATGAAAAATAAAGGCGGCCTGCATCTGCGCGCCGTGCAAATCCCGCTTATAATCTTTGTTCCGTATTATCCGTTCCGGGTTTGCAGCTGGATGCAGTAGCGTGCTGTGCATCTAGTTGCTCCACGTCCCTCCATGCATGTCGTGCGTTGACCCGGCGGCTGAGTTCTCGACCGGCCCGAGAGATCCAGATGCCGCGATCGACAACTTGCGTTATTCATTAGTACATGAGCTTTATTGTCACGCCTACCTTAGTCGTTAGAGCTCGTTTTCAAATGCACGAAAATCAATGGTGGGTGTGCTGTCCATGTCGGCAAGTGTGTATACATCTTATGATCATTGCATGTTTACCATTTTGCTTCTGTTGCTTCCGCGAGTCACGAGCCGAGCCAGAACAGTAACGATAAGTCAGCATGCATCGGAAGCAACCATCGAAGCACGCGTATGTGCATCGGTCAGCTGCTACGTCCCGCGCATGTCACGACGATTTGCTTTCTGCATCGTTCCCCGATTACTTCCACTCCATATACATCGGGTAGTAATTATATTTTCAGGTCTCCAACCATCCCCACCCTCACTTACACCACGTATGAGACTGAACGAGGTTGCATCCATCGAAGCACGCGTATGTGCATCGGTCAGCTGCTACGTCCCGCGCATGTCACGACGATTTGCTTTCTGCATCGTTCCCCGATTACTTCCACTCCATATACATCGGGTAGTAATTATATTTTCAGGTCTCCAACCATCCCCACCCTCACTTACACCACGTATGAGACTGAACGAGGTTGCATCCATCGAAGCACGCGTATGTGCATCGGTCAGCTGCTACGTCCCGCGCATGTCACGACGATTTGCTTTCTGCATCGTTCCCCGATTACTTCCACTCCATATACATCGGGTAGTAATTATATTTTCAGGTCTCCAACCATCCCCACCCTCACTTACACCACGTATGAGACTGAACGAGGTTGCAACCATCGAAGCACGCGTATGTGCATCGGTCAGCTGCTACGTCCCGCGCATGTCACGACGATTTGCTTTCTGCATCGTTCCCCGATTACTTCCACTCCATATACATCGGGTAGTAATTATATTTTCAGGTCTCCAACCATCCCCACCCTCACTTACACCACGTATGAGACTGAACGAGGTTGCATCCATCGAAGCACGCGTATGTGCATCGGTCAGCTGCTACGTCCCGCGCATGTCACGACGATTTGCTTTCTGCATCGTTCCCCGATTACTTCCACTCCATATACATCGGGTAGTAATTATATTTTCAGGTCTCCAACCATCCCCACCCTCACTTACACCACGTATGAGACTGAACGAGGTTGCATCCATCGAAGCACGCGTATGTGCATCGGTCAGCTGCTACGTCCCGCGCATGTCACGACGATTTGCTTTCTGCATCGTTCCCCGATTACTTCCACTCCATATACATCGGGTAGTAATTATATTTTCAGGTCTCCAACCATCCCCACCCGCACTTACACCACGTATGAGACTGAACGAGGTTGCATCCATCGAAGCACGCGTATGTGCATCGGTCAGCTGCTACGTCCCGCGCATGTCACGACGATTTGCTTTCTGCATCGTTCCCCGATTACTTCCACTCCATATACATCGGGTAGTAATTATATTTTCAGGTCTCCAACCATCCCCACCCTCACTTACACCACGTATGAGACTGAACGAGGTTGCATCCATCGAAGCACGCGTATGTGCATCGGTCAGCTGCTACGTCCCGCGCATGTCACGACGATTTGCTTTCTGCATCGTTCCCCGATTACTTCCACTCCATATACATCGGGTAGTAATTATATTTTCAGGTCTCCAACCATCCCCACCCGCACTTACACCACGTATGAGACTGAACGAGGTTGCATCCATCGAAGCACGCGTATGTGCATCGGTCAGCTGCTACGTCCCGCGCATGTCACGACGATTTGCTTTCTGCATCGTTCCCCGATTACTTCCACTCCATATACATCGGGTAGTAATTATATTTTCAGGTCTCCAACCATCCCCACCCTCACTTACACCACGTATGAGACTGAACGAGGTTGCATCCATCGAAGCACGCGTATGTGCATCGGTCAGCTGCTACGTCCCGCGCATGTCACGACGATTTGCTTTCTGCATCGTTCCCCGATTACTTCCACTCCATATACATCGGGTAGTAATTATATTTTCAGGTCTCCAACCATCCCCACCCTCACTTACACCACGTATGAGACTGAACGAGGTTGCATCCATCGAAGCACGCGTATGTGCATCGGTCAGCTGCTACGTCCCGCGCATGTCACGACGATTTGCTTTCTGCATCGTTCCCCGATTACTTCCACTCCATATACATCGGGTAGTAATTATATTTTCAGGTCTCCAACCATCCCCACCCGCACTTACACCACGTATGAGACTGAACGAGGTTGCATCCATCGAAGCACGCGTATGTGCATCGGTCAGCTGCTACGTCCCGCGCATGTCACGACGATTTGCTTTCTGCATCGTTCCCCGATTACTTCCACTCCATATACATCGGGTAGTAATTATATTTTCAGGTCTCCAACCATCCCCACCCTCACTTACACCACGTATGAGACTGAACGAGGTTGCATCCATCGAAGCACGCGTATGTGCATCGGTCAGCTGCTACGTCCCGCGCATGTCACGACGATTTGCTTTCTGCATCGTTCCCCGATTACTTCCACTCCATATACATCGGGTAGTAATTATATTTTCAGGTCTCCAACCATCCCCACCCTCACTTACACCACGTATGAGACTGAACGAGGTTGCATCCATCGAAGCACGCGTATGTGCATCGGTCAGCTGCTACGTCCCGCGCATGTCACGACGATTTGCTTTCTGCATCGTTCCCCGATTACTTCCACTCCATATACATCGGGTAGTAATTATATTTTCAGGTCTCCAACCATCCCCACCCTCACTTACACCACGTATGAGACTGAACGAGGTTGCATCCATCGAAGCACGCGTATGTGCATCGGTCAGCTGCTACGTCCCGCGCATGTCACGACGATTTGCTTTCTGCATCGTTCCCCGATTACTTCCACTCCATATACATCGGGTAGTAATTATATTTTCAGGTCTCCAACCATCCCCACCCTCACTTACACCACGTATGAGACTGAACGAGGTTGCATCCATCGAAGCACGCGTATGTGCATCGGTCAGCTGCTACGTCCCGCGCATGTCACGACGATTTGCTTTCTGCATCGTTCCCCGATTACTTCCACTCCATATACATCGGGTAGTAATTATATTTTCAGGTCTCCAACCATCCCCACCCTCACTTACACCACGTATGAGACTGAACGAGGTTGCATCCATCGAAGCACGCGTATGTGCATCGGTCAGCTGCTACGTCCCGCGCATGTCACGACGATTTGCTTTCTGCATCGTTCCCCGATTACTTCCACTCCATATACATCGGGTAGTAATTATATTTTCAGGTCTCCAACCATCCCCACCCTCACTTACACCACGTATGAGACTGAACGAGGTTGCATCCATCGAAGCACGCGTATGTGCATCGGTCAGCTGCTACGTCCCGCGCATGTCACGACGATTTGCTTTCTGCATCGTTCCCCGATTACTTCCACTCCATATACATCGGGCAGTAATTATATTTTCAGGTCTCCAACCATCCCCACCCTCACTTACACCACGTATGAGACTGAACGAGGTTGCATCCATCGAAGCACGCGTATGTGCATCGGTCAGCTGCTACGTCCCGCGCATGTCACGACGATTTGCTTTCTGCATCGTTCCCCGATTACTTCCACTCCATATACATCGGGTAGTAATTATATTTTCAGGTCTCCAACCATCCCCACCCTCACTTACACCACGTATGAGACTGAACGAGGTTGCATCCATCGAAGCACGCGTATGTGCATCGGTCAGCTGCTACGTCCCGCGCATGTCACGACGATTTGCTTTCTGCATCGTTCCCCGATTACTTCCACTCCATATACATCGGGTAGTAATTATATTTTCAGGTCTCCAACCATCCCCACCCTCACTTACACCACGTATGAGACTGAACGAGGTTGCATCCATCGAAGCACGCGTATGTGCATCGGTCAGCTGCTACGTCCCGCGCATGTCACGACGATTTGCTTTCTGCATCGTTCCCCGATTACTTCCACTCCATATACATCGGGTAGTAATTATATTTTCAGGTCTCCAACCATCCCCACCCTCACTTACACCACGTATGAGACTGAACGAGGTTGCATCCATCGAAGCACGCGTATGTGCATCGGTCAGCTGCTACGTCCCGCGCATGTCACGACGATTTGCTTTCTGCATCGTTCCCCGATTACTTCCACTCCATATACATCGGGTAGTAATTATATTTTCAGGTCTCCAACCATCCCCACCCTCACTTACACCACGTATGAGACTGAACGAGGTTGCATCCATCGAAGCACGCGTATGTGCATCGGTCAGCTGCTACGTCCCGCGCATGTCACGACGATTTGCTTTCTGCATCGTTCCCCGATTACTTCCACTCCATATACATCGGGTAGTAATTATATTTTCAGGTCTCCAACCATCCCCACCCGCACTTACACCACGTATGAGACTGAACGAGGTTGCATCCATCGAAGCACGCGTATGTGCATCGGTCAGCTGCTACGTCCCGCGCATGTCACGACGATTTGCTTTCTGCATCGTTCCCCGATTACTTCCACTCCATATACATCGGGTAGTAATTATATTTTCAGGTCTCCAACCATCCCCACCCTCACTTACACCACGTATGAGACTGAACGAGGTTGCATCCATCGAAGCACGCGTATGTGCATCGGTCAGCTGCTACGTCCCGCGCATGTCACGACGATTTGCTTTCTGCATCGTTCCCCGATTACTTCCACTCCATATACATCGGGTAGTAATTATATTTTCAGGTCTCCAACCATCCCCACCCTCACTTACACCACGTATGAGACTGAACGAGGTTGCATCCATCGAAGCACGCGTATGTGCATCGGTCAGCTGCTACGTCCCGCGCATGTCACGACGATTTGCTTTCTGCATCGTTCCCCGATTACTTCCACTCCATATACATCGGGTAGTAATTATATTTTCAGGTCTCCAACCATCCCCACCCTCACTTACACCACGTATGAGACTGAACGAGGTTGCATCCATCGAAGCACGCGTATGTGCATCGGTCAGCTGCTACGTCCCGCGCATGTCACGACGATTTGCTTTCTGCATCGTTCCCCGATTACTTCCACTCCATATACATCGGGTAGTAATTATATTTTCAGGTCTCCAACCATCCCCACCCTCACTTACACCACGTATGAGACTGAACGAGGTTGCATCCATCGAAGCACGCGTATGTGCATCGGTCAGCTGCTACGTCCCGCGCATGTCACGACGATTTGCTTTCTGCATCGTTCCCCGATTACTTCCACTCCATATACATCGGGTAGTAATTATATTTTCAGGTCTCCAACCATCCCCACCCGCACTTACACCACGTATGAGACTGAACGAGGTTGCATCCATCGAAGCACGCGTATGTGCATCGGTCAGCTGCTACGTCCCGCGCATGTCACGACGATTTGCTTTCTGCATCGTTCCCCGATTACTTCCACTCCATATACATCGGGTAGTAATTATATTTTCAGGTCTCCAACCATCCCCACCCGCACTTACACCACGTATGAGACTGAACGAGGTTGCATCCATCGAAGCACGCGTATGTGCATCGGTCAGCTGCTACGTCCCGCGCATGTCACGACGATTTGCTTTCTGCATCGTTCCCCGATTACTTCCACTCCATATACATCGGGTAGTAATTATATTTTCAGGTCTCCAACCATCCCCACCCGCACTTACACCACGTATGAGACTGAACGAGGTTGCATCTATCGAAGCACGCGTATGTGCATCGGTCAGCTGCTACGTCCCGCGCATGTCACGACGATTTGCTTTCTGCATCGTTCCCCGATTACTTCCACTCCATATACATCGGGTAGTAATTATATTTTCAGGTCTCCAACCATCCCCACCCTCACTTACACCACGTATGAGACTGAACGAGGTTGCATCTATCGAAGCACGCGTATGTGCATCGGTCAGCTGCTACGTCCCGCGCATGTCACGACGATTTGCTTTCTGCATCGTTCCCCGATTACTTCCACTCCATATACATCGGGTAGTAATTATATTTTCAGGTCTCCAACCATCCCCACCCTCACTTACACCACGTATGAGACTGAACGAGGTTGCATCTATCGAAGCACGCGTATGTGCATCGGTCAGCTGCTACGTCCCGCGCATGTCACGACGATTTGCTTTCTGCATCGTTCCCCGATTACTTCCACTCCATATACATCGGGTAGTAATTATATTTTCAGGTCTCCAACCATCCCCACCCTCACTTACACCACGTATGATACTGAACGAGGTTGCATCTATGAACCCACCCACGTACTCTATTTTGCAGCACTCAAAGCATGGCTCTTCGAAAATTGACAACTCTGGGAGTTTTCAGCGGGTCTGGTTGGAAGCTGTTTATGCGTAATGCAGGTCACAATCAAACAGCCCAATTTCTTTTTGTACGGGTTTAGTTGGGCTTGATGTTAGCAACTAAACGCGCCCTAAACTTACAGCCTAGCAGCCGTTGCTAAATAAATAGAAAACGGGCGGCCAACATCGTATTTTTTTTAAGGTGCCACTTAAGGATATACTCCTTTCATAAACTAATATAAAAGCGTTTACAATATTATTTTAGTAGTCTAATTGATTTACAGAAAGAGTAGCATTTATGAGCCGTAGGTGTAGCGTTTTCGTTTTTTGAGCCGTTGACCCAAGGGCGCATGCCCATCCTCAACCGATCCAAAAGCCAGAAAATCCAACTTTTGGCTGAAGGCCAAGCCGTTTCACGTCATGTCACCACGGAGAAATACCCGACAGGATGAAGAGGGGAAATTCTCCAAGTCGAAGCGAAAAATTTCCGACTGCACGATTTCAGTCCTAATTAACGGAGAAACTATAAATGCTCAGGAGAATCTCCCGTTCGTTGCAGAAAAGCTGAGGAGAAGAAACAAAAAAAAGTGTCAATCCAAATGTTCAGATCTCCTTTGACCCTTTTGTCCAGTCAAATTAAATCCAAACGCTTCATTTTGTTGACTTGGTCATTAGACAGTGAGGGAAAAGGGGCAATAATAATAATTTAGATACACCATACTTTTGCAGTTGAAAATTAATAAAAGTGGTTTCATTTTTTTTAATTATTTAAACTGTTTATTACATATATCACGTGCTAGCTAATGTGCGTGCCCCGATTGGTCGCAATGCCACACCCGGCAATGGGCACGATGGATTTTCTTACACTGCATACTAGTATGAAATCGATGAATCGACCTCACAGCCGGACTTGCAAATCCGATACATTCAATGCGTGCGGACGCGTATGAACACGTCCCCACACCGATCACTCCTTAGATATCTCTTTGCATCCGATCACTCATATATAAAATACTAAAATCATACATACCATCAAAATAAAACATCAACATACTAGATCAACTAAATTTGCCTAGATGTTCACTATATCTGTTCCGCGCCGCGGGTACGTGAGGGGCAAACTCAACTCCGACTCCTCTAGCTGCTTCGGAGTAGGCACCGCCTCGGCCTTCGCCTCCGCGTCGAGTTTGGCGAAAAGCACGTCGATCATCGCCCGCTCCTGCCGGATGAATTGCTAGTTAGCCTTCACATAAGCCTTATCCTAGATTGAGTTCACGATGGCATGTTGCTCCGTCATCTCGGTCGTTTGGGCGACCGTGAACTCTGCCTCCGCATCCTCCATGTTGAAACCCAGAGCCGGAGCCAGCTCCCCCTCCTCCTCTGGTTGCTCCTCGTGCTCCTCCTCCATCGAAACCAGATGCTACTCCTCCTCCTCCTCCTCCATCGATATCAAATGCTCCTCCTCCTCCTTCAGTGAGTCTGAAGGCATGGCGGCTGCGATGTGGGTGGCGCGTCTCACCTGGATCTCCTCATCGATTTGGAAGCGACGCTTCGGCGTGAGCATAGCATATGACCTCTTCTTTTCTCGGGCCATGGAGAACGATTAGGGAAGGGGGAGGTAAAGACGAAAATGAATGTGCTAGGGTTTGCGGCACGGAGAGGGCGGAGGTAGATGTGGCTATTGGGGGATGTCGGTCGGCTTAAATAGCCGTACTTTGTCCTCGGAAGGCTAGCCGGAGCGGCACCACATGTCCATCACACCCCCGCCAGAGGAAACACACATCAGATTGTTGGGTTTCCGAGCGATTCCGTGTGAGACACGGTCGTCGATGCGACGTGGTAGACACCCTCGGTTGCTCCTGGGTTAGATATGAGGTGTGCCGGTCAGCCCGATCGTTTGAGGTCCATTTGGGGCGCCCGTCTGGGTCGGATTTTTTGTAACAAGTTAGTCACCGGGTCGTCCGCCCGAGCATTTGAGATGGGTTTGGATCGGTCGGGTGTAGATGCTCTGAAAGTCTTTCCTGGATTACAACGGGCGGAGTAGGTAGAATTTTCTTGATTTTTTGAGATTTTTTTCTGTTGTTAGGGCATCGCCAACGCCGACCCTCAAACCGTCCGTATACTTCTGGACGTTTTGTCCGAATGTGTTGTGCCATCCCACGCGAGCATGTATCGGTCTGGATACACTTTTCCCACAAAGTGGAGGCAAAGTGGGGGAGGGGTGGGATTTGCGTGATTCCGAACAACAACCACATAGAACTCCGACAATCCCCACCCACTAAACCCCCCTTCCGGTCCTATTTTCTTTCATTCTGCCCTTTCCCCCCTTGCTTTGTATCCGCATACTCCTCCTCGGGCACCACTGTTGTACCTCCCCGGCCGACGCACATGCATTGTCAAACCTCGGCGACCAGCACCGACCTGCCTGTTCGCTTTTGGCGAAGGCTTCGTCCTCGTAGGACCCGTCCGTAGGCAGGTACACTCCGCCCATGTCGATGCCATCCATGATGGACACCATGCCTGGTAGGTGTTCGATTAGATGCCACTGAGGATAGTTTCGAATGCCATGTTGTTATTTTAGAGTACGAAGGATGCCGGGGTACTCAACCATGGTGGATGAGTTGTTGTGCGGTGCGTGGTTGGCCGGAGCTGCAGATTTCTTAGACATGAGTGGAGGGGGACCTTGAAGCAAGTTCATGAATTGCTCACACACAAAAGTATATTGCGTCCTATAATATGCACATCATCCATGATGACAATGTGAGGTCATTATCTTATCTAAGGATGATAATTTTACCCGTTGATACGGGTTTCCACAGATATCATATCGGCATGGACACAATTTATACCCATGTACAGTACCCATACCCTGCCTATTAAGTCATGGATAGGGCACGACTATAGCCTTATACCTGTCGATACACCCATACCCTATCGTTTGTACTCATGTGCGAACCTTACCCGTGGAGCTCCAACATGTGCTAGTTTGTGCTGGCTGCCGTTTTGTGTTGGTTGATGGGTGCTCCGGTTTTTTTTTTACTTGTCGGATATTTGACGAAGTGTGTCATGAGCTTGTAACCTATGCTAAAATTGTCACCAATTGTTAATTTGAATTGAGTAATTTTCATGTACTCATCTATCTGTTATTGGGTTGGCATAAATGTTTTTTTGTCAAATGCGTTATTGATAAATGTAAAATTATGAATAACTTGTATATTATTTAATCAACCAATTGGGTACTCAATGGGTATGGGTACCCGTCGGGTACGGGTATGGGTAAAGTTTCATAACCATGGGTACTTGTATGGGTAGAATTTTGTGCCTATTAACTACACGGGTATATGTGTGATATTGCTCTACCCACCCTATATCCTAGTCATTTCATTCTTAATGTATCAATGCTACGTCATTCAGACCTCCGTCACCAAGTTTTGTGGCGTTCTTGATCTGTTGGAGGCGACGTCTCCATTGCGCATGAAAGAGGAGGAGATTCGTAAGTTTTGCTTCTTTTTGCTCAACTTGCTGACTGATTCGTTCATTCATTTAGTATTGTTATTCACATTGTGTAGCCCGCATGTGTTGTCGTGATGTACCATAAGTTAGAGGAATGGTCATTTATGCACATGCACTATTGAATGAAGCTGAAAGAACAATATGTATGTGACGACATGATACGTTAATAAGAAAAGAATTGTTGAACATCCGGTTAATCTCTTTGAATTTAAACTATTATTGTACTGAATTTATTTGCATGCTATGTATGGACAATTTGTGCTATTTTTTTCCAAACTTTAATGAAATCTACCGCGTTTGCAAGACTTTCGTCCGATTAGTTAAAATAGTGGTTCAAATGTATGCGGGCAACACTCGATGTCCGGTTCCCGCATCTGTGTCTGCTTTAAACCCTTTCAACTAGTGATGATGAATTGTAAGTTTGTACCATGTGGTGTGATGCTTCAACCGATGTTGCTTCGACAATTTATGAATCTCGTCACGAGTGACTATTGTAGTCTTCAAAACCTCATATGGTGAGTCCTTTTTTGCAGGTTTACATGTTTTCCTTTCCTTTAAGTATACTTTGGAAAATGCTCCAAATTTATTATTAAAGTTCACTGACATATCCATCACAAGAACGAGCCGTTGACACGCCGTGCTGGCTTAACCTTGTCGATGACAAACGAGAAGTCTTCGTGTACGTGCCCCTAAGGACCAACGCCCCAGAGTCGCATTCATCATTGTTAAACCCTTGAATAGATCTAAAACACCTGACACAAAATCTCGCCAAGCGAAGAGAAGCCCTAACCTCATCGCCCCAAGAAGATGAAAGGAACCTACGCCGGAGCTCCGTCTACTACGTACGTCCAGATGGACATACTCAAGGAGGATCGGATCATGAAAATAAACTCGTAGCAGAAGCACTACCATTTGCCCGAGCGCCACATTTGCGAGGACAAAACCTAACCTAGGCTATTAACCGAAACAAAGGCACCGGGATCCCCCTCCCCACCACTGGCCGCCTGAGGGGCCGGCAAAGGGGAGGCGAATCAATGAGCTCGCCGGTGAACCCTAGAGGGAAGAATTTTCCGTAGGCGTCAACGGATAGGGAGGAACATCTATCAGCCCTTTCCTTTAATGTTGGTTAAGTGCAATTTTTAATCTCTATAAACGGCATACTATTGGAATAAAAAAAAGGCTAGTATGATTTTTAATATAATTTTATTATTACTGGTCGTTCTATATAGAATTGTCTCTCAATTGTATTGGATTTTGTTTTCCTTAACATTAATTAGTTTAGACGAGAAAACTAAATTCCGAACGTTCGGAATTCCACAACAGATCTGAACGCCTCCGATTTTGTCGATTTTGAATGAAACTGTTGCCGCGATCCCGCTCCAACCGCATCTCTTTTTCCTGTGATCCACAATTCCCGCTCAATCTCCACATATCGCGATCTCCCGCTCGACTCTGCTTTGGCGCGCTCAATCAAGGCCATGTTGTCATAGTTTGTTTCGATCAAGCACCCTAAAAAATATTGTGCTTGACCGGAATTGAATCCAATACCTCAAGTAAGTATTACTACTTCACTAACCACGAGGTTAGTTCAATCTTTTGGTTCACAATCAGTTATGTTATACTTGTACTTTGGCTATTACGAGCTTGAATAGAAAAAAAATAAGCGGTCAGATGGCCAATTACACCATTTCTTCTGCATGTTCTATACTAGTTGACACAGTTTTATTGATTTTTCTCCATATCCTCCATCATCTCACACTATTTCTTTGCCTACACTTTTTATGTGGCCTCTGGTATTTTCTTTGTTAATAGCATGATAATATACGCATCATACAGCTGATAACTTAGATACAAACACCGCGGTAACTAACTTCGATTTGATGATATACCCCTGACAACTTCTATGAAAATAACAAGGTAACTTCGACCTGATAACATACCCCCGACAGCCACCGCAGATGTGATAACTTACACACAAACACTGCAGTAACTACTGAAGAGAGAAAAACGTTGTTAAAAACATACCCCGGTAACTTCCGAAGAAATATCATGATAATATACACATCGTAGAGCTGGTAACTTACTCGAAACACCACAAAAACTTTGACCGGGTGATTTTTTGTTCTTGAAAACATACCCCTAGTATCTTTTGTGGAAATAACACAGAAATATATGCACAATAGAGCTGATAATTGACGTATGAACACCATGGTAACATTTTGACCAGGTAAAAAAGTTGTTAAAAAACATACGACCGATAACTTCTGTATAAATAACATGGTAATAAAAGCACCATAGACATGATAACTTAGGTACAAACACTGCAATAACTTATACCCGTAGAGAAACAATAGTTGAATACACCCCCGGTAATTCATGTATAAGTATCGTGGTAATATAAGCACCATAGACCTAATAACTTAATATAAATACCGTGATAACTTTTGACCCGAATAAAAAGTTGTTGAAACATACCCGGTTTTTACTTCTATGCAACTAGCACGGTAAATATGCATTGCAGACCTAATAACTTAGGTACAAAACCCATGATAATATACACCGGTTTCCAAAATATACCCCGATGACTTCTACTTAAATATCATTTTGATATATGTACCGTATACATGATAGTCTACGTATAAACACCATGGCTTTTGACCGAGGGAAAATAATTGCTAAAAACTTACACCAATAACTTACGTGCAGAAAGAATGACATTTTTACGCATCACATAGCTAATAACTTACACTCAAACACCATGGTAAATTTTCATCACGGGAAAAGTTGTTGAAATATTGGCTGATAATTTCCATGTAAAGTTATCATGCTGCCCATGCTAAACCTACCACACGCTTCTCACGCCCTACTTATCAGCTTCTAACGATATAGTTATCAACCTTTTTTTATCATTTTTAATTTTTAACAGGGTCCTAATGTTGAAGTTACCAGGATGGTCATATCATAGTTATCACGTTGCTTATGCAAAAGTTATCAGGGCTATTTTGTAGCTAATATGGTAGAAAGAAGAAGAGTGAGTAAATTCTTAGGAGACCTGAGTTCAATTCCTGTATTTCCTTTTATCTCCTATCTAGACTAACTAATATAAAAGCGGACTAGTAAAAGAAATTGGTGAACCGAGATAGGAATAAAAATCGATGGGAGGAAAATCAGGGAGCCAGAGGAGCTCACCCAGCAGTGACACCATCAGTATACTCCGGAGTACCCCGGAGACGGTTACTTCCCTCCGTGGGAGTAGACCAACTTAGGCCAAAAGCCTAAGCTTGGGAGAGTACGTGTTTCTCACCGACTTTATATTCATGCTCACACATTCACTTTGTTAGTCGGTGTTCACACCATGCCATTGTATCATCCATGCTAGTTTATTTCTTTTTCTCGCTTTCTTCTCGTGTGTTTGTTTAAATTGTGAAAAAAAATTAGTTGTAAGTTTACTTTCCAGCTTGCTTAGTGGTTTAAAAAAAGGAAAACCTAAAAAGATTTGTCGTTCACTAGTAGAAAACGGGCCTTTGGCCTGGACCATTTAGTCCCGGAGTGCCTCTGGGCCGGGACTAAAGGCCCGGCCACGTCGCCCCAATTCTCAATGCCTCCCTCGAGGCTTTAGTCCCGGCCCGTAAGGAGCCTTTAGTCCCGGTTAGTGTCCCAAACCGGGAATAAAGGGCTACGCGGCGGGCAGTGGTGGTGGAAACCGTTCGTATCCCCCTTTAGTCCCGGTTGGTGGCTCAACCCGGGACTAAAGGACTAAACACGTGGCCTGCCGTAGTGGGGCGACCGTTGGTATACCTCTTTAGTCCCGTTGGTGGCTTTACCCGGGACTAAAAGCCTAACACGTGGCCTGCCGTAGTGGTGGCAACCGTTTGGTATACCTCTTTAGTCCCGGTTGGTGGCTCAACCCGGGATTAATGGCCCAAACGGTTTGCATGCCGCGTCGTTTCGGGCGATGAAAAGCACGAACCGAAGCGTACAGTCGCCATTTCTCTGTTCTTCTTCTCTCTCGCGTCACCCTCTCTGTTCTTCTTCTCTCTCGCGTCGCCCTCTCTGTTCTTCTCCTCTCTTCTTCCCTTCTCTTCTTCCACCATGCCAACTACCTTTCATGAGGTGGTCGCGCATGGCACGACGAAGCTCCGTGTCGTGTACACGAACCTGAGCACGGAGGTGCCGTTTTTCCTTCAACAGTTGAAGGAACGATGGTTTAACCACGCACCGGATCATGAGAAGTTCTTCGGGCTTGATCTGGAGTACACCGCCGATCAACGCGGTGTTGCCATCATCCAAATATGCTTCCCAAGCCATGTCTTGATCTTCCAATGGGCGAAGTAAGTTTTGAGGCTTTCTTTGATCCAAGATAATGACATTGTATAAGTTTATTTGTTTCTATCATAGTTGGTTCCCTTCAAATAGTTGTAGTGAAACAATTTTGATTAGTTGAAGGGGAGCACAATCTAAACGCCTAAACCCTAAAACCCTAAAACCCAAAAATAATTTCATTAAAAAAAACCCAAAAGCCAGCAAAATCTGAAAATCTTTAGTCCCGGACCGTGTAACGAACCGGGACTAAAGGGCCTGCCCCTGGGGTGCTACGAGGCGCCCACGTGGAGCACCTTTAGTCCCGGCGTGTAAGAGGGCCGGGACGAAAAGGTTAGGCCTTTAGTCCCGCCCCTTTAGTCTCGGTTGGTGAACCGGGACTAAAGCCCCTTACGGGCCGGGGCTATAGGCCCTGTCCCCACTAGTGGTTCTTCTTTGCTTGTTGGGAGCTTTTCCGTGTAAATAGTTTTCTTTTTCTTTGGGTCAAGGTAGAAGACCATGATTAAAATGTTTAGTGGCTCTCACATGCATAATTGCTTATCCGTCGAAGAGCCATATTACTTTGTCTTCTCCTCCGAGTTTTCTTGCAGATTCCAGCTTAGTCCAATGCACGAACACTCTTATTATTATTCACATCATTAGGTCCTGCAAGTGGAAGGCAATAATGACGATATATGATGAAGTGACCGAGCCTGGAAAAGCTGGTATGAACTCGACCTATTTTGTTTTTGTAAATATGACTAGCTCATCATTCC